>NC_141419.1:52910538-53620573 GCF_034619465.1 Leptosomus discolor | reverse complement strand
CTGCATCTCAAGAAGGTCCTAATGGAGTTAAAGATGCTAGACAAGAAATGCAACTACAGTAGTCAAGGGGCTGAAGCAATTAAATGCCTTATGGGGAGAGACTAAGGTGGCTGGAGTTCTTTGGTTCGGAGAGGAGAAGATGAAGAAGCAGCAGATACAGGGAGTGTGGAACTGTTATTCACCAACTCCCAAAATACTAGGACTGAGAAGCACTCAATGAAACTAGGTCAGTTGTTTTAAATCAAAAAAATAAAGTGAGTAGTGAACTTCTGGAGCCTGTAACTGCAGGAGGTCAAGGAGTCAGACAGTATAAGCCAGTTCAAAATGGCATTAGCAAAACTCACGGGCAACACATCTATAGAAAGATACTATCAAGAAGAGGTCAGGACCTACCTCCTAATGCCCTTAAATAAAGTGCTTGTGAATGCACGAGGAGTAGGAGAGGAATGGACCACAAAATGCAGCCATGCTTACACACTCTCCTTCGAATGCCTCTCTTGCTGCCACTGACAGTGACAGTAGGCATTTCTCATGTTCTTGTCAGATGCAAGAGAGATAACACTGACATTAAATTTGATACCAACTACAGAGTTAGGAGCCTGATACGCCAAAATTCCTTGCCCAGTTTTTAACATTTACATTATCTTCAGTGTTGGTACTAAAAATCTAACACAAAAACTTAATACAGTAATTATTAACCAGATTGTGATATTAAAAACCACAGCTTTTTCAACTGTTTGATTTCAAATTTTTTGTTTTATGAAACCACAAACCTTTCTTGACAGTTTGGAATCTCTTTATTTTGCTGCCTTCAATGGAAATTGAAATGAATATTTTAAAGTGTTATTATTAACTAATTATTGACTATGCAGCCACTAGGAAGCAAAAAAGATCATCTACTTGTTGACATCACATTTAGGGAGTCTAATCAGTCATTTCTCAGAAGCAGAGATTATATGCAAGCTTCCCTCATCCCACAAGTAAGAGAACAGCATAGTTCTAAAATTTTCCATTACATCAGCTCTACTTTGAAAGTGAGTATCTGGCCTAAGATAACAGGATAGCACTTTTCATGAAATAACACGGTATACTGTGACATACTGGCATAAAGCAACTACTTGAAATCTAAGAAAAGGAAAAAAGATTACCTGGAACATACGAAACTGCAAACAACTCTCTTCCAAATGATTTCTGCTTGATCTCTCTTATGAATTCCCCAGTCTCTAACCCAAAGCACTGAATTCGACCATTTTCCCTGTCTGCAACACAGAGCTGACTGAAGTCAGGAATCAGGGCTAAGCTGTGAGGGATACGAAACTGCCCGGGTTTGGCTCTGCCTAGAGAAGTCTCTGCAATACAAAATATCTACGTTTGAGTTAAGGTACACACTGAAAGTATCAGTTTCGCTTAGAAACAGCAATATGTCACTTAATGCAATATAACAGTGTGAAAAGAATAAAGTCAGCTTGCTTTCTTCTCCTAGCAGTTTTACTCATTTAGGTAGGTAAACTCTGGTAGTCTTTTGTGTTGTCTTTGTAAATCCCAAATTTATGAATTATTTCCCTATAATATGTGGCAGAGTTTAATGCCTGATACGTAAAGCTCATTCAGGCAGAAATTTAATTATTAATAAAACTTAAAACAGAAGGGATCATGGCATAAATCTTGCAAAAATTGTAAAGACTTATATTATTTAATAAAATGTTTAAAAAAAAATTAAGGTTTTTGTGAAAGTCAGAACATTTTCTTGATAAGACAGGATGTGCCAATACTTGTACTGAAAACATGCTAACAAATTATTTTTAGCGAACATATAACTATTACAAGTATCTGTATAAATAAGCAATGACCAGGCTGAAATTCAGCTAAGGCCTGGAAGGTATTTCAGTAATAGAAATGTATAAATAAAAGTAACAGTAACACCAGCAATCTCATGGTTCAGGATGAGTTCATGGTAACAGCAGTATGGGTAAAGTACCAAGACTGACCTGTACCTTCTCCCCACTGCATCATGTACAATCCATTTGGAGAGAACCGAATGATTCGACTGTTACAGTAGCCATCAGAGACATAAATGCTGCCAGTGATCGGATCCACGGCCACATCAGTTGGTTGACAGAAATGACTTTTGTCACTGCCTGGTTGCAAAGCCACTCCTAAGATCAGTAATGGTTCTTTGTCATCTGCTCCCAGTTTGAAAACCTTTTTTTTCATCAATGGGAAAAGAGAAAAGGTTTTGGTTATGGAAGGTGAAACATAAGAGGGATGACTGCCTATGGAAAAATATCTATTACTGTATATAAAATAAATTTATATATCAAACATCATGTTAATATATTGACTATGACAGCTATTACCAGTTTTTCAATAGTGTTGATTCTAGGAAATTTCTGCTTTAAATATAAATTTTCTGTGATTACAGCAAATGAATTCGTTTCACATTCTGGATTTATGTACATAGGAGAATTGATAAGCAATGATGTAGTAGAAAAATCTGTTCTTTTTTCAAAAGAATCATTGTTTTAAAGAAAACAGTTTTATTTCTGAATACTATGTCCAAGTAGCAAATTATTCAACACAACTATATTCCTTGAAGTCTACAGGGGTCAATTTCTGTAGGCATACTCTTAATGTTTATCTTAACAGGTCTAGACAAATAATTTATGTCAAATCTCTAGGAAAAGAATAACATTTTTTGGCAAAATATTAAGGTCTGGTACTAAAGCTTCAAGAACATACCTGATGGAGAGCTACATCAGTGACCCAGTAGTTACCATTTTTATCTATACTCAAACCATGTGGTAAATAAAATCTGCAAGCACAAATGTAGAAGAACCAAATTAAAAACATCTTTCAGGAAGAATGATGTAGATGTGAAGATTTAACTTTTTATCTACATATCAACAAATGCTGTACATACTAACTACCTGTAGTATTTAATGAAAAACATAGCTTTACAGAATAGAATTTTCTTGACAAGAGTGTCTCAGCTCTGAAATTCAGTTGATCTCTGGTATCTCACTCAGTCTAATATCTGGTATCTTTAAGGACAATATACAATACTCATGAGCTCTGCATTTCTATTAATCTGGCTGGTAGATGAAATTGTATGAATTGCTAGAAAGCAGAGGTGGTAAAGATGGCAAATTACATTTATTAGTTGTTGATTTTGTAATTTTTATTTATTTATAATTTAAATAAACTCAGAGGATATAATCACACAATGTAAGATCAAACATGTGAAAATGGGTTGGGAGACTTTATTGAGTAAAATACAAAGAAATGTTACTTCTATTAATAAAAGCAAAAAGAACTTACAGACTTTTACCCATGGAACGAAGCAATTTTGCATTACTTGGATTCAGGACAAGAATTGTGTTCTGTTCAATTGTTCCAAGTCCTCTTTGCTGATAAACAAATTTGCTGTCGAAAGAACTACACAAAAATAGAGGAATAGAAAGCTAGCATTAGAAGGTTCCACTGAGGAACAATACACATGCAATTTAAAGCCCAGTTTTGTAGTTTAATTCCAATGTGGGGTTATTGGCTTCCTTTTGTCTTTAAATAAGACTTATTACATTACTGTATGATTGTAAGAGTTACAGGGTTGGATGTATGCATTCCTAGTGAGATTATGAGTTCTAAACTAAAGGAGCACCAAAATCAACACAGCAACAATTAAGGTAATGCTAAAGAGAGCAAGCAAGCAAAAAAACCTTTTTTTTTTTTTTACCTCTTCTTGGCAAATCAGAAGTGGGAACTCAAATAATGTAGCCTAAGTAAAAATATAGCTAATCACCAAGGCATAATTGCCAGTAAAACCAGGTATACTTCATACTGTCTAAGGTAGTGTGTACGTATTTGCATGTCTTTTGTTTTTTCTTTTTTCAAACACAGTTCAGTATTTCGCTAGAGCTTATTACCGTAAGATTCAGGTCTTATGGTTCTTATCCTTTTCAAAGTGTGCTTGCAAGATATTACAGGATACAATGTGTATTTCTCCTATCCTCCACAACTCTACACTCAATTTTCAGGGTACTTGAAATATATTAATAATCAACACTTGAACATGTCACTATTTCAGACATTAAGAATTGCAATTAACTTTCCGGAAGATGTTTACTAGGCATGAAATTATCATATGCTTAACAAAGAATAAAAAATACAGTTGCCTGTACCCCTGTGGAAAAGCTGGCTATTACCGTAACCTGTTGAAATACACATTCAGCATTTAGTGAAGGTAAATAGAGTGTAAAATATCTTGAAGAAAATTTAAGTGTAAATGTTAGAAAATGGTATTTGCCTGTGGATGAAAATTGCGTGAATACAAGACACAGTCCCCCCCTCCCACCTTGTATTTTTAAACCCATTTGTTAATCCCAAGAGAAATCTAGCTATGATTGATGCAACTTGGTAAATAAGAATACACTTTGTAGTCACACAGAAGGTTATGAATAAAGCTATTAAAACTCTATATTGTACAGTCCTAGCAGCCTCACCTCTTCATAACATTAAATATTTATATGTCTAGAATTTTCAGTGTGGAAAAGCAATACTGGCTTCATATATAACAAGAAAAATCTATGACAGGGTGTGCTTAAGTTTCTGCATAGGCTACAATTAAAAAATAGTATTTAGATATTGCCATTACGTATGGTAACTATCTGTGACTATTATTCAATTTCTGATAGAAATCAGTAAATTCTGTTCACTATGAATGCCTAAGCACAAGGTGACAGTTACTAAAACTCTCTACTAAGCCCTCCTAAACGCTCTGCTGTGATGCTACAGGTAGACATATGGTAAATGGTACTGGTACACAAGTGTATCTGCTTGTTTGACCAATGGTTCAGCAGGTGTTGTTTTATTATCTACTATTACTGACAGTAATTTCCCATGACAAGTTCTCTTGGTTTTAAACAGTTTTATTTAAAAAGCAGTCTAATACTCATACAGACTTGCTGTAGGTATAGATGAGCACAACTGGAGAACCAACATGGGACAGACTGAACTAACGTTATTATTAATATTATTATTATTGCTGATCACAGAAGAGAATCTTTGTGATGGTAGGTATCGTACAAAAAAACCCACAGAAAATAAGATTGTATCTCTGGAGAACTGACTGTCGGGACAACTTAAAAAAATTGATTGACTTTCCTTATTATGATTGTGGTTCTTAGTAATAGTGCTGTCCAGACTTCTAAGTATTCCCTAGTAACAACTACACAGCTTTTCTGGGAACTGAGTGCTTTCAGAGTAAATAAAGAGATTGTATGGTATTTTATGCAAAGGAAGCCTAGTGAACTTTGAAATGAGTTTATAGGAGTGATCTTCCATCCATCTTCTCCCTGTCTAATTTCCTTTTCTAGGAGGAAGACTGGCATGCTACAGAATCACAGTCATTCTTCCTCGTATTTGCGAGCAATTGCCAGGTAGTCAATGTTCCTTTGTTTCAACTGATGAGGACACAAATGATGCTGACTACTGTTAGCTTAAAAGAAGCAAGACCACAACCAACCAAACAAAATAACTGAACACCTTACTACTACATGTCATATTGCTCTGTAGCATGGTTTTCTAATAGGTTCTGGAGTTTGATATCAAAGGACAACTAAAATACACTGCGTATGTCACTACTTCTAATTTCAAACCTCAATGTAATTTCACAGCTATTTTTCTACTTTTCAGCTGGCCACTTCACACTAATACAAACAATTTATTGCTAAATCTAACATCCTTCTGGTGGGCTACATATTAAATTTAGACAAATCACCTGATCTCGCAACCCCTGATGGCACAAGCCTGAGCTCTATTCTTGATCAGTGTTCATCACCATTGTGGTACTGTGCTCAGCCTAAATTAAATTGCCTAGCTTGTTAAGAATGCAGTAGCAAGAATGCAGTTTATATTCTTTATTATGTCTTTTATAAATTGCATGAATAGTATACATTTTTCATCACAAAAAGCAAAATAACTTCCAACTGATTCATTGCTGAGCCAGCTGAATAGTTCTAATCTTTTTTATTCTGAACAGCACATGCTGCATATAGCAAAGACTGTTCTGAAACCGAGGAGACGATGTGGTAGAAGAACCTGACTTATTTAAAAGGATTTTTTAAAAAAATAATTCACAGAAGGAATGCTATGGCCACTGAAAAGCTGCTACTGTATTATAGGGCTTGTCACTGCATAACTGCTTTTGCATTCTAAAGCAGACCAAAGTTGACTTATACAACAGCACAGACCATGCATCCAGCTGTATTTAGTTCAATGAGGAGCCAGCTTTTGTGGCATATATTAATAACACATTGGAAACAGTTGTGCATTGCCTAACAGCACAGATAATTTTTGTTTGATTTGTTTCTATACTATGCTGGTGAAGCATTGAAACAGAGAAAATAAGTTCTGGGCCTTCAGGCTTGATTGATTCATCACATTTATGATTTGGTAAGCAGTATTATACTCAATTAACTGTGTATTTACAGCTAATGATAAATATTAACTTAAAAGTTTGATAACTTCTTATCTCTCCCCCATACAACAGTTATGATAAACCCCTTTCAAATACTCATTTTTTATTCCTTTTTATTGAAAAATGAGAACACATATACTCCTTCCTTTTGAGCACAACCCATGAAGGGGTCCTCAGACTATTTCATATGCCCACAAAGAACCCAAAGATAACAAGGGAAGGCTGACTGGCTGAGCACGTCTGTGTATGCCTCTTCTCTATGCCACAAGATATGGAACAACATCATAACCACATGCACGTTTTCCAAACACACTGTTCTAAAGTCACAATATATAAACAGGCCTACAGAAGTTTTAGCCTATCTGATTTAAGGGTTTCTACCAACACTAGCTTTCCAAAATATTAACCGTGCTCCACAAGAAGAAGAAAAAGCCCAACAACTTGTGAACAAATTAATTAGGATGCTCTGTATTAATTAGGATTTAATGTGTAGTTGTCTTTACAGAAGGTCCATAACCAGCTTCAGTTAACAGCAGCTCACCTTACGTCTTGGTTACATATCTGGGACTGAATGCTTCTGATCATATTTACAAGGCCAGGCAGTTTCACTTTGTTCCAACTTCAGTCCCCACATGATGGCAAATATGGCAAGCTCCCACACAGAACTGATATACAGATTAACACTACCAACACTAAATGTAAGATAATGCATTTTTCTGGGAAGTCTGATAATTGCAGGCTAGAAATACTCTGAATATGAACAATGGCTGCTGTTAAGGATAGGGCTGAGTTAAGTGAACTCGTACTGTTACTCAGCACAGCTGGTAGGTACATAGACTTCCAGAGTCCAGACCACTGTTCCAATCTTCTTCTGCACCCACACCATGAGAAAGAAAGTTGAAGCTCAATCTGTCTCTTGATCTGGTTGGTTCATTATGCTTACTCGCTATTTAAGGGAATGTTAATGGTTTTTTGTTTCGTTTAAAATCTCCAAATATTGCTTGGCCTCAAGGGTCCAGTTTTGTGCTCTGGGTTTTTGTGGTGGTTTGACCATGGCTGGATGCCAGAATCCCGTCAAAGCTGCTCTATCACTCTCTCCCTCTTCAACTGGACAGCGGAGAGAAAAATATAACAGGCTTGTGGTTCAAGATAAGGACAGGGAGATTACTCAGCATTTACCGTCACAGGCAAAACAGACTCAACTTGAGAGAAAAAATGTAATTTGTTACCAATAAACTCAAAGAAGAGTAATGAGAAATAAAACCAAATCTTAAAACACCTTCCCCCCTACCCCTCCCTTCCTTCCTGGGCTTAACTTTGCTCCCGAGTTCTCTCCTGCCTCCCCTGAGTTGTGCAGGGGAACAGGGAACGGGCATTGCCGTCAGTTCATCACACTGTTGTTTCTGCCGCTCCTTCCTCCTCAGGGGGAGGACTCCTCACACGCTTCTCCTGCTCCAGTGTGGGGTCCCTCACAGGAGACAGTCCTCTATGACTTCTCCAGCATGAGTCCTTCCCATGGGGTGCAGTCCTTCAGGAACCAACCGCTCCAGTGTGGGCCCCTCCCATGGGGTCACTAGCAGCAAACCTGCTCCAGCGTGGGCTTCTCTCTCTCCACGGGCCACAGGTCCTGCCAGAAGCCTGCTCTGGTGCAGGCTTCCCAAGGGGTCACATCTTCCTTCAGGCATCCACCTATGCTGGCGTGAAGTCCTGCATGTGGTGTACGTAGATATCTGCTCCACCGTGCATAGGCTGCAGGGGGACAGCCTGCTTCACTGTGGTCTTCACCACAGGTTGCAGGGGAATCGCTGCTCCAGCGCCTGAAGCACCTCCTGCCCATCCTTCTTCACTGACCTTGGTGTCTGCAGAAATATTTCTCTGACATCTTCTCACTCCTCTCTCTCACTGCAATTACTGCTGCACAGTAAATTTCCCCCTTTCTTAAACACGTTATCCCAGAGGCGCTACCACCGTCACTGATTGGCTTGGCCTTGGCCAGCAGTAGGTCAGTCTTAAAGCCGGTTGGCATTGGCTGTATCAGACATAAGGGAAACTTCTAGCAGCTTCTTGCAGAAGCCACCCCTGCTCCTGTAACGCCCCCCACTATAAAAACCTTGCAATGCAAACCCATTACAGTTGTGGGTATACTTCAGTTGCTAGACACTCAAAAATACATATTTCAGAAAACTGTTAAAGATGCTTGATCTGATAACAGAAATTTCTTTAAATGCATCAAAAGCAGAAAGTCAGCTATGGAATTGGTAGGACCAGTTGAATACAACTGCCAGCCTACTTTCAAATATTTTTGCAAACCTTTCTTCAATGACACAAAGATTCTGGCACTTAGGTTCATGTGTAGGAGGAGGAAAAAACCCAAACTACTATCAGCTTTTACTTGAAGCTTGAGTAATACAAGTTGCAGCACGCATCATCCTTTCAAATTTTATAGTCTATATTTATATACACTTGAATGGGAGAGATCACTGATGTAATGCACAAGACATAAATGACTGCCTTATCTGCTGCATTATGTTATTTAGCCAAAAACTCGAAGAACTTACCTTCCTTCATAAAGAGTATTCTAAGCATAATTTGTTATTATAAGGTTGAGAAAGCTGCCTCCTCTAATTTTCAGAAACTATGTTATCTGAAAAATGAATTAATCAGGAGTTGAAAAAACCCCCACTTCTTGGCGTTATAGTTAAATAAAGGCAGAATAGACGCTTAGAAAGAAGGTTGAAAGAGCACACTTAAAAAGGGTACTACATAATATTCTGTTACAGGCTAACACTTTTCCTCCCAGTGTTCTGTTACAGTTTCATGGAATTTTTCCCAAAGTGTCCATTTAAACAGGTAGACATACTATGTTAAAGCCCAAAGACATTAGGACACTGTAGAAAAAAGACATTGTACTTGATTTGGAACGTTCCATTCTATAAATGATATATCTTTGAGTATATAACTTTACAAATACTTTAAAAAAAAAATGGCCATTCTAAAGTTTGGATTTTTTAATTTGTTTTGAGTGACACTGAATGTAGTAAATTTTATCAAATGAGTAGAACAAAGCCTGTTTTGAGAAAGTGCCTTGTAACAATCCAATTTTGTTCAGTGGACATAAACACAAAAGAATGAAGATACACTAGAGTTAGCTTTGTATGTCTTAAACTTGCCAAAAAACACGGAGAAGCAGGGATAACTAATTTCAGTGAATATCATACTAACACAGTCACAGTTTAAGGACCTAATGTACTATGTTCTTTGTCTCTGGAGACACATTTTTACTGTCTAAAGACCTAACCCAATCATCTTGAACTGTCAGTCCATTTTGAGTCTCCCAAAGGCACTTTCAGCCAAAGAACTGAATTTTAAATGGAAAAGGAACTGCAATCTGTCTTTGCTTTTCTTGAGAAGATATACAAACAGCACACACCAATTTAACCTTCTAACATGCCACTTGGCAGACTAACTACTTACTTTTCATCCCAAACATGATCACCTCTGTGGAAGATAACTAGGTTATTTTCAGGATCCAGAGCCAATCCAGAAACTTGTCCTAGTTTGAGGTCTAACCCAGGCCACTCCACAGCCTCTTCTATGTGGAAATCTGACCAATGAAACAAATAAACAAAAGACAGACATTCATGTAGCGTATTTATAAAAAAACATGGTTAACTGGCATTTGGTAGACTGCTGGGAATTACATGGACATTTTCTTACATGCAGTATTTCCATTAGTGCATTGCAATTTAATTCCAAGCACAGTTTTATTATATTAAAGCATGCACAAGCGCTGGCATCCTGCAACATATAGGATGACAGAAACTTCAAAACTGCTTTTGACTCCGTTCTTTTCTCCATCTCATAAGGATACAGGTACACAGACTCCAGAAGTTTTAGGAGCTCCGTGAATACTTTCTACATTGAAAGATTACAGAAATGTGGAACTACTATCCAGAATCAGCAGACAAATTTAAATATTAAGCTATCAGTGTTTTATTAGAAAATGCATAACAAAGACTACGAATCACTAAAGCAACTACATATCAGAAATGGTTGATTCAATCCTTGTTTTTCAGAAAAGCTTTTAACACTAAGGGAAAAAAAAAAAACAGGCAAGGAAGAAAAACAGGAACAGGAAGCAAACAAAACAGTAGTTCTGTGAAGTTTGTCTATGACATTTCTTACAGCCAACATAGCATTAGCTCTGGATACTGTTCATATCCTAATCCAAGTATTACAGGTATGAATAGGAAATAAACGTCTAAATCTGATGAAAGAAATGAAGAAGGGTAGAATATCTGTCATTGTTCATGCTGTAACTTGCTGGTTTTGACAATAAATACTGGATAGTTTTTGAGTAACACAAATTTTCACACTAAATCAACACAAGGCTACAAGGATTAATGTCTCACATATAGACCACTTAAACGCTATTTGGAAGAGGTTGGTCTGGGTTGCTCTGGCAGGATTAGGAGACAATTGAAGAATACTGCCAAAAATAAAAAACGTAATGGCAAGATAAATATCACTAACTGTGATAAAAGTGAAAAAAACCCCAACACCATATCCTAAAATGCCTTTTACACGTTAAGAAATCCATCACTCCTTTCTTTCAGAAATTAATCTGTTCAGCATACAGCATAATTTGGGTATTTCTAATGTGCAGGCTTTGTATGTAGGTATGTATAGCCAAACTGAAGGTGAATAGAAAGCAATTTCTTTGCAGTTACATAAAACTGGAGCTGTTTCACTAGTATTCAATGTGTTTAACAGCATCATGCTGTACCCTGCAACTCTCACTTCACCCAAAGTTTGTGTGTTTGCTGTGATCCTAAACACTGATCACTGGGGTACCATATAAGCAGGTGAAACGCATATCCCCATTGAGGAAGTGCCAGAGCATCAGTGCTTTGAAACAGCCAGATCACAGACCTTTACACACAGGATCAAAGGAGTTTGAGAGGGTTCAGCTGGAAGTGATCTTCTAGTGAAAGGAAAAATGAAAAAGGAAACAATGTCCAAAATCTTCAGGTCCTCTGTGCAACCCAGCTGTTCTGATAAGCATATCCTTCCCCTTCCATTTCACCAGGAAGAGATTAGTCTAAGGAGTAACAGCAAGGATTAGGTGGAGGGAAAACCATTTTCTGCAGTCTACACAGTGGAAAGATAAAACCCGTGATGAAAAACTACCACAGACTAGGAGATACTTTGCGTTTGTAGTTTTAGATACGATAGCTAGAGTAGGTGACAGAGAAAATCTTTAGGCTAACACAAACCTGAGACAAACCTAAGGCAATCAGCAACTGCAGCGAATGCGAGAAGTAATCAGAAACTTCTAAAAGAAGAAATTCTACTCTGTAGCAATTTTAGCTGAACAAAAGTTCCAAGATAAAAGAAAAGCCATTAAGAAAAAAAATTGTACATATTCATACTTCTGTACAGTTTAGCTGGTCACAGCAGGTGCAGTACCAGGTATATTCATGAACATTAGGATTTTGAAAGGAATAAAAAGATGGATATCCATGGTCTGCTTTCTCACTTGTTCATCCCATATCAGTCTAAGTTCATTTGCAGAAAACTCACATATGTTTAATGTTGCAGGGTCCCTTGGCCTCTGAGCATTTTCCAAAAAAGCTAGAAAAATTATAAGTCTAAAAGTAGAAAGCCCAAATTTTGGCTTCTGTAAAATTCAGTCTCTCAAAAGGCATGTACTATAAAATACAAAATGTTTACACTTACTTAAAGGACTAAAAGAATTCTGATAGGTCAAAACAATAAAATGAATGTACAGTGAAATACAGTATAGTCACAAGAACTCCAGCCTCTATACAACCTTTGGATTTTCTCACACTTTTCCAAAATTGGTTTATTATTGTTATCTTTTCTTTTCCCTTTGCAAGTCTCACACTGAAAGTTCTTTGATACAGGTTTATCTTAAGACAACTAGCTTTTTACAAAAACTTACTAAATTTAGACTTCATTTATCTAAGACTGATTATTAATTCCCTACAAAACTAAGTGGTCCATGGAACAATTACTCATGAAACCAAAGAAAATTACTTTCCCCCATTAAAATATTTTTCAATTATTTTTTTAAAAAAATAATCACCAGTTTTGTTGTTAACGAGATTTCTAAACTAAGTAGCAGATCTTCTACCTTGTAATTTAGAGTCATTCTTTTCATCAACAAAACTACAAAGAATTACATAGATTTAGAACATGCGAATCAGACTCTAATTTCTCTACAAAGCGAAAGAAGAAAGCCTTGCGAAAGAATAAAGCTTTATTTACTGGCAAAATTACAATTTACTATCCAGAAATCCCTGGAAGCTTTTGCCAGCTTTTAACATCACAAATTTTAGTCATGTTGCATTTACTCCCTGTCATCACAGCAGTCATTAAAATCTTGACAAATATAAGTAAGCACTGCACAAAGGATGTTTAAAAATTGGAAAATTACACTGTTTGCTTTAATTAGGAGGTATAATTGTACTAGTTGCAGTGACATTGAACAACCTGACTGGTCAGTGACCAGTCTTGGGTAACAAGGTAACAGCAGTGCAGGAAGAGCAGTAGTATAAAGTTATAATATTTGCAACAACCTTACTTAACATACTGATCCCTTACTATTTCAGGCCACTTACAAGTTTAAAATCAGATCATTCGTAAGACTCAAAATACTAAAATATTTTAATTCCATTATTTTTTAAATTGTTAAATGAAATTAATTTTACAGCAACCAGAGTCTTATCCTAAGAAATACTGGGAAATTTTAAAATTCAATATAGTAAGGAATTTTATAAAGGGTGCAAATTTTTTTATTAAATCAAGATAATTTAAAATTATGTTCTACTTCTTCCTCTAAAAAGGAAAATTCTGTTACGGAAGTTTTTGTTCTAATACGAAAATAATTCCCAAAATGGAAACCAAACATGCTTAAAAATTTTACTGCTATAAAAGTTATTTTGCCAAAAGATGGCGCTGACAGCTTCTGCAGTTCAGAATTTCTGTAGTTAGCAGTATCACAAACATCAAAACCCCAGCAAAGCTAATTGAGATGATTTCATTTTTCCTTTTTGCTGTAACTCAAAACTGCATAATTTGAAAGTCCATTTATTAATTAGTTCTCCACCAACAAATTCCCTGCAAACAAATATATAGCTACTAAATTAGCTGAGTAAATGCTTTCTGTAGTTAGAATTCATGCCATATGGTAAGCCAACCAAGCCATTTATTCAGTTCACTGATACTCCCTCCTTTGGATCAGTTAAAACAGAAAGGAAATTTCTTTTTTCCCCTCTACACACCACACGCTATTAGTCTGAACTGAACAAACTGGTTTTGCAGAAACGCTAACGCACACTGCTCTTCCAAGCATTTAATTCCAGTGTTGCTTATGGAATTATCTATCATTTACATTTATGTCATGGTAATATCCCACCTGTTTTTTGCCCATATATCAGTAACTTGACAGGCTCTCATTTAACTGACTAGCATATCGTTAACACTGGAAAGTCCTCATCTTTGGTCTTCTGTAAATACAAACCCAGATTTTTGCTGAATTTGAATACTATAACAGAATCTCACAGAAGCGGAGACAATACATGTTTACATTTTGAACAGAAATAAAAATCAAATAGATAATGAACGATATTTATTTGTGTATAACAGTACTTGGAAACTTTAAGCTGGCTGGTTGCAACACAAAAGCAAGCATGTGCTGCTAGAGCTTACACATACAGATGACTTCCATGCATACATACCAGTTTCTTTTATGAGTTACTCATCACATGTTGCATTATCTAGCTTTCCACATTAGCAAGTAAGACTAAGCGAAATCAATATTACAGAGATCAAAATGCAAGTAAAACAAACACAATACTTCCATGGTTTCTACTGTCATAGAAACCTGAAGGGAATGAAGTGTAATTATGGCATAATAAAACAGCCTGTCCAAGAATATATGGATAGCCAAATCCAATTTGAAATGAATATGCAGAAAATCTTACTTCTCAAGAAATTTTCAGGATTAACTACCGCTCTTTCTGAAGGAGAGAAAAAACACCCGATAGAATTACAGCAATAAATTTTATAAAATCCTGTATCTGACAAACCAAGATAACCAGAAAACTCATAAAATGCATTGATTATGCCAGTAACCATTTTACAGTAGCTACTTATATTAAGAAAATTCTTCACTTTGCATGACTACTATATCCTGTGTTTTACCTTGTTTTAGCACAATTGGTGGCAAATCATTAAGTAAAAGTCTTGAGAATAGAAAAAATACTCTATGTTCCAAAAAGTACTGGAATTGTGCCATTGGTATACATTCTTTGTTCATAGGTGGAGGGGGAAAGAACTCCATTGAAACACCTCTAAAATAGAGGGAGAACATTTCCATAATTAGGAAAACTGTCACATAAAATACTTCCAAGCACCAACTGATATTCCCTTCAGATTTTGCTAATGTGGATCACAGCTCTTACATTGCATTTCATTGTATAAAATGAAACCCTAACCCACCTCCTGTATGTTCTTTTTCCCAGCTTCCCTCACCGTGTTTAGGTTGTGGTAAAGGGAAATGTCTGTTCTCTGGTGGCCTCAAGGTAGACTCTAGTCTGTGAAATTTGTGAATTCTGTCTCTGACAAGAATAGTAGTGTCCCTCTCATCATGATTTGTGATCTCTCTGGCAAGATCCTTCTTTTGGACTACATTAGCAGCCACAAGATCTGATTCTGCCTTTTCTTTAGGGTTATGCTTATGCACATGCACAACATCTTCCCTTTCTCCTAGCAGCTTGGAAAGGAGTGAATAGAAATCACCTGTACAGAAAAGAGAAAAGATAAGAGGAAAGGAGGAAAAAATTATAACAGATCATGTAGTTTTAGAAGACTTCAGCAAAGTATAGTGTAATAAAGTTGTTCAAATAGTCACTGTCAAAAGTAGTAAAAGAGGGAACCATTTCAGCCTCTGGAATTGAATGAGGCAAGCTTCTGGTACGAAAAGATAATGTCAAATCTTTATCAACTTTAATGTACATATGAATGTCCACTTTTACCTGACACTCTGGCATCAATAAAACATCACCTCTGCACAAATATTATTGGGAACAAGAAAAAAAAAAGAAAGAAAAAAGTGTGCAAATTTCAGTAAAAGAATATTTATGATGGAATTATCCAGATTTGCCAGGCTACTGCAGACTTATTCTATTTTTATAAAATGAGGAGGTAAATTTTCTATACTTTTATCAATTTGTTCACTTATAAAGACAATAATAGACAGTCATGATGTATTTAAAAATGTATTTCTTTGAAATCTGGCATCACGTAAGAAGCTGAGGCTGTAAGAAAACAAACTTTGACATTTATAAACAGATTCCATAGAACATACTGTAGAAAGAAGACACACTAGTAAAACAGTAATCCATTAAATTTTCATTTATTAATTTGGTCTAGGTTCTGTCCCTCCTCTTTCTCCAAATAGTAACACCCCTTAGTCACAATATCATCTGGCAATGCAGGGAACAGTGTTTTCTCAAGCTGCTTGCTAGCAATGCAGATATCACTACAGCTTTCTTAGACTCCAACAACCATTTCAGTGAATTCCAGCACAATAGCTCAAAGCAAACAATGGAAAATTAGGTACGCAAATTCCAGAAAAATAACTTTCTTCACAAAAAACCCAAACAGTTTTCGGTGAAGTCAATGTTTAATTCTTTTTTCAGGATTACATGAAGTTATGAGATGATGACAAGTACATCCCTTTCCCGGGATTCTCTGCTAAGTAGCAGGTACCCAACTTCTTAGAATTTATTAACCAAATACCTTGGTTGCCTGAAACTATTATCAGTTCTGTTACATACAGTTGCACCATTTGAATGGAAAGAGATATCCAATATGCTTTAAAATTTAATGCAAGTAGGTACACTTCTATTTAATTTTAAGTTCAAATCACTCATAATCAAAAATTTGTATTATTTTATGACAGGCTACATAAGACATTTTTTAGAAAAGCAAAACTATAATTAATGAAGCCTTCACTAAAAAATACCATTCAGAATGAGAAAACATCACTTGCAGCCTGGAACACAGCAAATTAAGTCTTTTGGAAATGACCCTAAGAGGATCTGTCATGTTTATAAACAGTCCTAGTTCAATGATTTTGAGTAGGATTCCATTCCCTGCCCTTGGAAATTAAATATCCCAGATCAAATCTTCTGTCAGAAAACAATTACTGAAGTAACAGGGCCAATTTCCTTGAAATTAACAAAGCAAATTACATCAGAGAGAAAATGGTTACACTATATAACAAATACAAATTATTTGCTTCAAATATAATTGTGAAGTTAAAATGCTTCATAATCCTATTACTGTCATTCAACTAGTCCAACTACTGATTCAGAAAAAATGCAAATATTCAAAAAGTATGATATAATAGAAGTTTTGGATACAAATCCTATTTATTCTGAGAAAAGTTTATAATTACATTAATCAGGTTCAGTAGTCTCTACTAAAAGCATTCAAGAATTGGTGCTGATGTAGAAACACATCTGAAATTTCCTTTATTTAGGAAAGATTCAGTATTAAAATACTTTCCATTTGCCTTAACTATATTTTTGCACAATTTCTAAAATTAAACAGATTTCATATGTACAAATGTTTTGGTTTTATCCATGGCTGGAAACCCACAGATGAGCAAAGCCCACTGACTTCTTTATATGCTCTCATTTCCAAGAGAGGTGTGAATAGTGAAAGCAGTGCTTTGCCTAATGTAACTGTGAAAAGTCTTCCTAAACCAGCAAGCCTGGTACTATTTTAAACTGCAGACCTTTTTAAAGCAACTTCAGTGATTTTTGCCCAGTTCACGCTTTCCTAGTTCTGTATCAACAATCTGATCAATTTACTTGTAATTGTTGGTCACAAAAAGAACAACAACATGCTACAGTTTGCATAAAGGTTTCAGATCCCTAACTCACAACTCATACACTCATTCTACTTGAACAAAGAAGTTCACCAGCTTCCTGCTTCAGCCAAAGACATTGCACCCTACCTCTGTTGGTATGCGCAATGGTTGAGCATGACTTCCCCTATTTGCAGTGAGCAGTCCCTGTCCATTGTCCTTATGCAGCACACCATTACTGGAAGTATCAGTTCCCAGTCAGGATGAAGTATCTAGCCTTGGTGCTGTAGGACCAAGGTATAGATGGGAAGTGCAGCCATAGTAAGCCTGTCCAGAGCTTGAATGTACATCTTTTAAGACAGATATGTGAAAACTTATCTTACTGTGTTTTAGCAAAAAGGCAAGAACATCCTGGTGGCGTCTCAGAGTTCTCATGTATTTGTGTTATGATGCCTATACAGTTTCCCTGAGACAGTTCATATAGGCTCCCCAGTCTGTCACTGGCATTCCAGACTTTCGTTAGAAATCAGACTGAACAGGGTTTCAAACATGAAGCTACTACTGCAACCTTCTGACAAAATGATGTCTTACCAGAAAATAACCACAACTGAGGGATTAAGAGCAAAAATGTAGCAAGCAGTTCCCTGTGCTGATGGGGGACTGGTACTGCAAAGTTTATCTGTGTGTTGCTGCAGCTCAGGTGGTGTGAATGCTTGTGTTGAAAGTCTCCTCTTCTGGAGCATGTCTGATCTGACATGGAGCCAGTATGTTGGTCCTTCCAAACTCATGTCTCAGTCCTATTATGATTGTAGTAAGAGATAAGTTGTCATAGTTGACTTCGGGTTTCCTAATTATCTCTGAATAAAACTGAGTGTATTCTGAGACTGCATGTTTCTGTCTTATCAGAATGTGCTTCTGTTTAGCTTGTTCATCTGGCAAAAACAGTCAATGCTTTGCCTTCTCAGAAGTGCTGAACCCAGGGTCCAAATGATATGGACTCCAACTATGACTTCACCTCATCTTAAATCTCAGGTAATGCCTTTGTAATATGTTGAGTCATATCAGAGAATGTGTACTTCAGCTGAAGAATTATCTTCCTGATGAAGAAATGGATGGCTGTAAGTATCTCCTTGAAGACTGTGCCATCATGAATAAATACCTCCCAAATAAACACTTATCAAAATAAGAAGTTTAGTTTTCTTTGCCTTCTTTGGCTCCTAGATGAAGCTACTAAGCTCATTCTAACAGACATACTTAAGATAACATTGCTGTCAGAAAAGAAGGGGAGAAAGGCATGGAAAGACATTGCAGAAGTGAAGAAAATTTAATGTCTATTTATTTGAAATTACATTGGACACAGTTTGACATAATAAGCCAAACAACTTTAAAAATGGCTTCTGGTCTGCTATTATTTTTCATGTGAGTCCTACCATTCCAATTTAATCTGTTGCTTTGATAAAAGCATTGGAAAGATTCTTTAGAACTAAAAAATATTAAGTAAGGCCGTTTTCTTTTTGAAGGGATTCGATGGGCTGGGGGAAGGAGGCATAGATATGAGGAAATGAAAAGGGTTAAGCTGCTTTAGAGATTATTGGTCACCATCACTGTGCACCCCACTGATGCACACTTATAGCACAGCCAGACTGACATGTTTGAAGCACAGGAAGTGTGTCTGCTCTTAAAGCATTTCTAAGCAGCTTATGGAGCTAAAAAAAAGATGTAAGAAAATGTTAAAAAATAATTAGCTGTTTTCTTCTATGTCTGCATGTCCTTAAGAAGTGCTTTTACTACTACTGCAACGTAAATGCACTTTCTTTGGTTTTAATTCATTCTTTCTTTTACTTCTTCAACTATCAAAATGTTTTAATGTACAAATGTTTTGAGGATCCAACCATAGTTTATAAAATCACTAGGTTAAAGGAGTTTTTAACTGGGAAAGAGAGCGTTAAAGGTAAAAGAAAGTATGAAAGAAGATGAAAGAGTCTCCACTAAAGTTTAAATTTTGTTACAGACACATGTACTTCATCAACAAATCAGAATCTGAGACTCAAAACCCAAGCTGGCTGCAGTTTCCTAATTGCCCTATTCTTTCCTTTCCTTTCTGACCAATAATAAGTTCCTGACAAGCACCAATCATTTTGTTCACAATAAAATATATTTATTAGCTACTGCTAAATGACTAGCAATAAACACAATGGTTTTACTGCGTAGGACTTTGCTGTGCTCATTCGGATATATTACATGCATTTGTAATTCAGGCACACAGTATGTCAGTTCCACCTCAAATTTCTATTTCATGCAGTACATACTTGTAAATACATTTCTTCTCACAAAACAACATATATGAGACTATGTTTATTAAAGAGTAGTCCTACTATCTTCAATTTATTTCTTTTAACCATCATCATGATTTAGTTTAAACAAAAAGGGAATGGAAATTATAAAAAAATCAAAACATTTTGCCAATAATAATTATAATAACAAAAAAATTTGGTTATATTTGTGCTATGACTTCATCATTTCTCTGAACTCTTCCTGTATTCCTTCCTACAATGTTAACTTTCCATTTCTTCAGACATGTTAATGATATTATATGCAGCTTTTACAGTTGTTCATTGATAATTGTAATTCCACATTACAGAAAATACCTAGGTGAAGTCCATCTATAATTCTAAGAACCAGAAAACATGAAGCAGGTGTCAAACAGTGAAGAATGAAACATTAGATCTAAAACGGCTTCCTTCCATGTTGTTATATTCTTTTCCTGCTTAGATATACAACCTATATCAATTGCAATAACTGCTTAGATCTGATGCTCCTTTCTTTACTATGCTGAAGACGTTTCTGTAAAGACTATGCATAAATAACTTTACTTTAACCAAATCAAAGGCTCATCTTTTATTTACAACTTTGAGCAGGATCTTTCAGTGTTGAAACACGCAAATCCTCTGCAATTTTGACTCTTCCTAGTTATATTTCACTAACTGTAATTATTGCTCTTAATATCTTTCAGCAGCATTTTTTTCCAAGAATTAATTCAGTCACTTTTTTCTTTTGTACTCTATTGAAGGGACCCCATATAATCTCAGAGCACCAAACATGCATCCCAAGCTTGAAAACATCTAAAGATTTTCTCGTATGTCTGGCCTTAATCTAAAAATGTCTCCAACATTTCATTCTATGCATCCCACATCAATACTGGCAAGTGAATTTGTCTTCTGTTTCAAGCCTTGTACTTCCTCCATCAACCTAAGAAATTTTAACCACTTACCAAATTGAACTTTTTTTTTTCTTATAACCGCACACAAAGTAGCAAAGCTAATTTATGACAAATTTATTTTAGAAAAGAATGTAACCCATGGCTACAGGTGCTTGCATAAAAATACATCAACTCTTGCTGGTTGACTCTGCTGCCATAGGTTTGCCATGTAATACTATCACAGAAATACACTACTTCATTACCTGAAAAATCAAGGACCTGCCTGCACGCTGATTCTCTTTTCATCTTTCTTTCAACACCTATCCTGCAAGAAATTCTAGGCCTCCCATCACATTTCCCCCTCCCTTCTTTTTTTAAGAGATATGAAGCAGGAAGAGGAGTAGCTATACCTTCTCCTTTCATTTAAATCAATCAGAAATTTCTATCCCAGACACAAAAAGCCTGGTTCAGAACATTTTTATTGTAATGAGCTTTTCACAGAAATGCGCAAGTAAATAGAAAAATGTGCAGCGTTGAACACACATTTTGGTTTCTCAACACACAGATTCAGCTACAACTTAGCAAAATATTTCTAGCAGAGTAATAAATATGTTGTGCAAAAGTATTTATATCTCTGTGTGTGTGCATGCACTCAGGCGCAAAAGTAGCATACAACTGAAAATAATTAAAAGATGGGTTAGGGATCCAACAGGTAATAAGCAACAGAATTACGTGTAACCTTAATCAGCCCCCATTTTGTATGGATTATGATGTTAATTTTTCTTACAAAGAAACCCCCTCATACAATCAATGGGCCATCACTATATATTTATATTTAACCTCATTCCAAGAATCCCCCTCCAAGCACTCCTGAACAAGTGTCTTAACCGAACAGAAAGACTTCTCTTAACATTTCTATTCTATCATCTCTGTTTAGGAAACACTCACACTAAATTAGTTCATTATCATAACCTGTCCTACGAAATTAAGGTCCATAATCACTGCTACTTTGCTAGAGATTGCAGTCAGAACTGTCATGTAGCACCTGTTCATTTCGGGAATATCCTAGAATAACTTGTGACCATGGTAATCATGAAATAATGGGGGATGAGGGGAAGAAAATACCCATATTGGCAGTCAACTGACAAATATTGAGAGCAAAAGAATCACAACTTTGACTCTCACTTCATATTCCACCGTTAGAGGCAAAAATATGTAAGCTACTTATTTGGTACTAACTTCTAAATTCCCTAAGCTAGCCACAAGCAAAAATGTACTTTTCCAAGTGTCACAGTAAACATTAATATCAGAGACGAAAATCCCGTCTCTTTTCTCTCCCACGTATGTGCAAGTAATGTATACATGTGCACAAACCTGCCCTTCCAAAACAAAAAATTAAATTTAATTTTTGGTTTATATGCTGCAAGTGAATTTTCAGTTGAAGCCAGTCTTGAATTTTTTTTTAAACGAATTAAACATGATTTTATTTGCTTTACTAGAAAAAAAATTGCCCTTGTGCTTCAAAAGAAAGCTTATGATTACATCTAATGCACACAAAATGAGATATCAAATCACAAGCCACAAGTCAACAATTGCAACAAATTAATTAATTAATTGCACATCTGATTAACAACACCTGTATATTCCTTCTTTGTTATTAAGAAACTACTGCTATTCTGTCTATAAAGCTTTCAGGTACAGCAACAGCTGACTTTCTCAATAGTAAAGGCTACTCCGCTGCTTGCATAGCAAAACAAACCTAAACAATATTATATTATGCTACAGACTACAGCCAGGAAAGTATTGAACAAACAGAATGAAACACATAGCAGATATGGTGAATACTATGAACAGGTACTAGTTTTTTTCACTTCTGTATCGATTGAACACAAATCAATCAAACTTCTACTGATGAACAAAAAAAACCCATAATATTTGTTTTGCTAGTGACTTTGTGCTTCATCAGGAACAGGAAACTCTCCAACATGCACAAATGTCTCAATCAATGGCATTTCCTACAATAATTAACTTCTTATGAACAGTTTAGCCTCACCAAACAGTGACACTGTGGTTTCAGAAACAATATAACGAGGTCAGTTTCATTAAGGTAATTTCAGCTTAATTTTAACACTACATGGATTTAGCTTTGTCTTCATGGTGAGTGGTGTTTCACTTTGTGATGGTTCATACTTATTTCAATATATTTACATTGTTTATTAATGTGCTTCTGATGAGCAAAGGTGATGAAATAAAAAATTTAATGTAAAAGCAGTGATAACTCCTGGAGGTGCCAATACAATGAATTGCCTGCCTATAGTAGGAAGTCGGTCTTTTAAACCTCTGCCCAGGCAATCACCTGATATACAAACTATTAGCAGGCACATACTTTCACATGGTAGGCTTCTTTATTTTCCCCTTTTGAGGCAAATGCTTGGATTTAATACTACTGTCATCAAAATTTGTCTCTTTGACCACGCCTTTACCTCACAGATTTGTAATACCTCCAGGGCAATAAAACAATTTAGTGAAGTAACAGTTTACTTCAGTTATTTGAAAGAAGGAGGGCAAAATTAAGTTGCTACAACATAATGAGCCATCAAGAAAAAACCTTGCAAGATAAACCACAGAATTATAGAAAAATCATTGAAATACTATCTTCAGAGCAAATCAAAGGCCGAATCAAATCAAAGGCTGAATTTACTGAGCAACAGCTCAGCAGCAATACAACTAACCAAAGCCTGAGTTTTGGCGGATCTGTGTTTTGTAGATAAGCTTATCATATAGAGTATGTCGTGCCAGACCACAAAGGGAAAAATTTATGTTATAACATTTAACTCAGTAAAAGTATATATTTACTTCAGTGCCACTTAGAGGTCCACTGTCCCTTCCCTTCAAACTGTAGAATCGTCTTGTTGTTAAGACCTTGTTCAAATTTGGTTGATAGTGGCTACCTCACTAAAGTTACTTGAGGAGATGGACAAATTTGCAACGCAGTTACATAAAACTGCTTTGCCCCACGAAACCAGACTCCAATTTGTATGTAATTTTTATAGGCACATTTTAGCAGATCACTTTCAGATCCTGTTTTTTGCAGCGTATCTTACAAGGTGCTCATTTGCCTTTAGGACCAAAACCCACTTCCTAAAACAGCCACCCACCCTTCCCCATTTGGAGACAAAAATAAAACCAAACCTGATCTGATTCTTCCTTTTGCTTTTTTTGCTTACATATACATAATTCAACTGAACCTAGAGCTGTATCAATGTAAAACTGAAGCTAGGCTCCTGCAAATGATGTGAGAATTTACCTTAAACTAACAATTATGAACATGAAACAAAATTCTCCCACAGCAACTGTGTTTTGATATTACACATCATGAACCCAACTAATTTCAAATGGACAAAACAATGCAGTGTGTTTCCATAGAAACATGTTAGATGAGCATGTATACTAAATAGTGGTCTGAGCAAATAAGACTGCATTGCAGAAATGTGGCTTTGAAATACGTTTCAAAGACAAATGAAAAAGATTTTAAAAACAGGACTTTGTTTCAACATTTTCTTTCAAATATTAACGAATTCAATAAAACAGAGATTACAAGATCCTCAATCAAATGCTAATGCACTTATTAGTAACGTAAGGGTGAAGCAGCTTGTTAGCATAAACCTTGATGTAAATTTGTAAGCAGCTAGCTCATTCTGCTCTGGAACGGGCTTAAAAAAATTAGAACGGTATTCCTTTAAAAATCCATCTTGAATTGACAAGTTCTTGACTTGGTAAGTTTCAGATATGGAATTTTAAATATTGTCTCTAGTATTTTAACATACTTTCAGTCAAAAAATTCATACACTCTAGAAGCTAGTTTTTAGTAACTGTATCTTAATCATTTGAGTTAAGTCTGCAAAATGGCAGAGTATACAGAAAATCTAATCTCCTTGGGAGATGTCACCAAAAATTCTAAACACTTGCTCTCATTAAAGGCAAAAGGAAATTCACCTTTAATTTATTTAGGAAACATTGTTTAGTCAACATTGTTCAATGAAAGCAGCATGGAACTGTAGCTGATGACGTCTTCTACTTAGTATCAAGAAAAATCCTGATACTAAACCAATATTGATTTAATAGCATATGTTCCACAATAACTTTAAAGTACAGTCTTATCTTAATATACCTCTGAAACATAAATAACATTCTCCGTATTTCTAGAAGCTTTATAACAGTCATGGTTTTTTCCTGCAACTAAGCACTGCACACATTTTTCCATGAGTTGTTATGCATATATTCACATTTACACAAATGTAGTGAAAAATAATTCAGTATTAAACATTAGCTGCACTCAACCCACTGCATGCACAACCAATACGTAAGCATAAGAACATATTATTCCGTAACACATACACAGTAATACAAACTAAGAAACAGGAAAAGAGCTAATAGTAGATAGTTACATATAGAATACAGAAAAGTTACACACTACAGGACTACTTTGTGTCCATTCTTAAGGATTGCACTTACAGATAAACTATAACCTTCTTCAAAAAATTAAACCAGTAACAGGAAAATCTAATGATTAAAATGCACTAATAAATTTTACCTACAAGGCTAGAGATCAGTGGTAGACTAATTTTTTTTTATTTCTTATATAGCATTCAATCATATTAGTCGCACAGGACATTGCAAGTTGCATCAATTAAAGATAAAGAGATGAAAAACTTCCTACCTCATTAACAATCAGGATATAATTTATCAGTATTTTACATTAGTGAGTCCCTTATTTGACATAAAAATAAACAAGTACATACCCTGATCCAAAATCTCTTCCTCTTCTTTTTTGGCCTGCTGCAGCAAAGAACTTTTACCAGTATCCTTGGTTTCTGAAAAATGGATTTAGGATATGATGTTAACCTCTGCATGTGAATGGAATTGAGTATCTTCCTACTGGGGAAAAAAAGCCCTTCTGAAATGAACATTTGATACTTTTAGCTATCTATAGCATTTGTACCAAACAGCAGAGCAGTAAAACAACTGGAATAAAAGATTAAGATTTGTACTTTGCTACACAGATATACCAGTCAGATTACTTCTGGGTAATACTGCTGCTGCAACTTATATGCCTACTAGTCTTCAATATAAACATTTTACTCCTTCCATAACAAGGCAGTGGGATCCAGAAAACTACGGAAATGTTATGATTCAACTTTGTAGGAAACAGATAGAAGATAAAGCAAATATTAAGAAATTGTTCATAAAGAGTACTGGTATTTGGCATAGAAAAGAGGTCAATCTTTTGGGTACACAGCTCATGTAGCTATAAAAATATGTTGGAAATTGAAAGACAACAATAGGAAGAAACTGCAAAAGACTATGATGGCAGACATTTCCACCAAAACCAAGAGCAGAACCCTGTGGTGGTTTATAATTAGTGATTTAAATTTTATCAGAATTGCATTTTCTTTTTATGAAAATTTAGCATATCAAAGCAACACAAACGCACACATCAATGAGCACAAAAAAACTTGAATAAAATGGATTACAGGGTTTTTTCACCTTCATGATGTCCATGTGTCATCTTTAGCACATCAGACTTGACTGGAATAGGAACATTTGCCTCCTGTGGTATATTTTTGAACATCTCAGGGTTTGCATTCTGTGTGCAGGTCATATATGAGACAGCATGCTTGGCTTCCATATAGTACATAATGTAAAAATTACACATTTCATCATTGGCTGTTCCCCTACACAACACAGAAAAGACGCCGCAGTTAGGAAAAAATGAGCTGAACAGAGCTGTTACTCAATTCATCTGATTTGTTTAACAGAGTATTAAAAAGTTGCAATGAAATGTTTAGAAGTCCCATACTAAAACATTTAGTAGCTTCATTGCAGTCAATATAAAAGGTTTAAGTTTATGCTAGAAAACACCAATTTGCACAAACTCTCCAGCTCAGAAATTCCTAACAATTTTGTTTTGATTCTACAGAAAATTGCATCAACTACCTAAACTGCTTTTCATTCTCATTTCCACAATATACCCATAGTTCCAGTGTGCTATCAACTATGCACATGTTCTGATGAAATACAACAGAACTGTACCATTCATTACATCACCATACAGAGACTTCTCTGTCAATCGTGGGCAAATCTAATTTAAAACAATAGCAAAAAACATCTATGTTTCATTTCAGCACCTGTCTTTTACAACAGGTTTTTTTCCCCTATGTTCAAGTGCATCCATTTATTGGCCAATCACACCAATTCTAATGCAGCAAAACTTAATTTCATTATACATGAAGACACCATAAGTATCTCTTGAAGAGAAGACAGCACTGCCATCTTGAGAATAACTTGATCACAAGCTTCTGTAAGGAAAAGTGGGTGCAAACCAAATGATTACATACTAGCAAAAAGGGGGTTTTCGATAAATGTTATGCATGTACTTGAAACAGTAGAGGCTCTTCTGTACTGCTACATTATCCTGTCTTCAATATTAAAAACAGCCAGTACGAGAAAGAATTTTTTTCTGTAAAATATTACATTGTGAATCAGACAATACAGGCCCTCTTTGCAGCTGTAATGTTTCTGGTTTTTTCCTCTGCCATACAGGTTGCTATCTTTTATTTATAACTACAATCCTGACAATGGAACAAGTTAGGACTTATAAAGACAGGCTCACAAAATAAAGGGTTTTATATTAGGATTTTTTGATCAGCTTTCACAATTAACCACTGAGCCCACACTCATAAAAAGAAACGGGGGTGGGGGTGGGGGGTGGCGTATTAGCTGTTTGCAAAAGACGTCAATGCTGACTTCTCCAGCAGCATCCTGCAGCATTCATTTATTCACCATAGCAACAATAATGAGACCAGCTGGAGGGCAGACAGGGGGAATGTGGGAGAAGAGACTGTTTCGAAAGGGGAACTGGTATTTTTCCATGCATTGAAAAGTTAGCATCCCTTGAGACCACAAAAATCAGACTCTGACTTGGCAAGCTCTGCTTAAGCTTTTAGAAATCATTAATGTCACTGTTGGATTCCCTGTATCTGTCACTATAATTGCCTCCTCTTTAAAACTCCAGTAGAAAAGGGTATGGGGAACCCACATGAACTCTGTTGCAACCTGACAAGTTACTGTGCCTAAACATTTCAAAGTTGATAATTTTAAATGTTTACAGTTAAAAAAAAAAAAAAAAAGTACTCTGTCAACAACAGTTTTAGTAAATTCACGGAAACCCCAAAATGCTTCCATTAGACATCTGAACTCCTGAGAAACCCTGTTTTGTGAACGAGTTTAATGAGTAGAAATGTGGATGCGTAAGTTAAAAAGAAATTAAAAAAATCTTGTTAATCACCTTCACACCATAGATCACTGTCCCAGATGCCTAGAAACTTACCCAGATCTTGGTATATTAACAGTATGAAGCATAACAAAACAGAGTTAGCATCAAAAATCAGGCTTTAAGATCTTTTTTTCAGCCAGTTTAAGAAAAAACAAAAACACAGGCAGAAAATTAAATACAGAGACTGGGAAAGTGAACAGGCAGACTTGATCTGATCCTTTTCAAATATGTATTATTTCACAGCTTTTCTTTCACGTTCACATTTCCCATTTTTTCAGGTTTATATTTGGAACTCAAATATTTCTTTTGAACAAACGACTAAGTCTGAATGGGAGCAAGACAAATGTAGTATCAGGGCAACATTTTCCAAGATTTAAACAACTTTAATTTAATTTATTTTAGCTGTATGTCTTTCCACAGAACCAGCATTGTTGTGAATGCATTCCTTTTCATCCACTCATTTCATATTATGGTGATAATTATTTTCCAACCATATATACTTACATATTATGTCTCAGGTTTTCTGCAATAGTTTAAATGTTTGGTTAAAATGTTTATGTGCTGTTTCTCAAAATTCATAGGTAGATATTATACAATAAAGATGTAAAGCTCTGCTTTTCTCTTTAATTTCTGTTCCTATTACTTCCCCATTAAAAGCATATTAGTACATCGAAAGAATAGATCATAATTCTCTTAGGACTGTTTCTTAAACTGTAAGGATTATTCAACAAACAGGAACTACTTTGGGGAACATTACAGAAACATTACAGAAACTTTTATAACTTGTGAAAAAAAGGTCTACAGTTAAATTAAGGGTTTAGGTATATTTTTGTTAGTGTTATGACCTTTGTAAAATCCTCATCTCAAACAATACATTTTTCTTCAGATGCTACTCATCAGTATTTTAACTGCCCACTGAAAGTCGATACATTTGTGTTGAACCCTTAACCTTATACTGAGATTCAATCTTAGGGAGCTCAATGCACTAAAAAGTTGTCCCTTGGGGTGCCGCAACACATACTACCAGAATGGTGAGATTTCCACAGGGTATCTTCATATCTCTATACATGCAGCAAATTACGGTTCAAAGAACTTGAGCCAGCTAAGGGAATATTAATATTGCATCTGTTTTTACAGCTGTATTTGTCAACTTGATTTTAGAGAGCTCTATCTGTCTCTGGCTGAATAGCATCACTGAGAAACGCAGTTCAGATTTAACATTGTTAGTAATTTTTTTTACTAATTAGTAAGTACTTTTTTTTTTCATAAAAGCCTATGTATTTTTATATTGAAAAAAAGGTAATGGATATATTATTCTGAATTTTTAAGGTTAGATTTTATGATGGATCAAAATTCATGAGAATTTTATAAGCTTCCATAATTTTTCTTTCTGAAATAATGAAGACAAATTGTGTAGCAATCAATAGCTTCAAATTATTGATAACCACATCTTTTAGAATTGATACTCTGAATCCTTCTCTAAGTGCAAAACAGCCCAACATCTGACTAAGATGTTTGGCAGCATAGCTTCACCTGAGAAAATATTCTGACTCCTTCAGCAAAGTAATTATTCACATAAATTAAGGCAACAAATATTGTGCAGAGTTAAACCTTTTGCAGACTAGACAGCAAACCAGATCATTCTGGAGGAACTCAACAGTTTGTTAAAACTATCTTGGAAGAAGACAGGAAACAAACACATTTCTGCACATAACAAATACCTTGGGAAAAAATGGTTATGAAATGGCGCAAAGCAACAAAAATTACCCTATATGTGTCTCTGTAGTTCTGCCTTCACCACTGAACACACATCTAGCTGCCAGGATATCATCATAGCTAACATCTACAGGATGTTCTATTGGATAGAATGCCTGAAAGAGAGGATGATTCACCATAATCAGTGAAAGCATCTCATATTATTTACGTCAATATACACACACACACATACTCCAGAATGACAATGCTTACATATGAAAAGTCATTTCAGAACAGTTTTTGCATCATAAAGTAATCATGATAATACTTGGCTGTCTTCATTTCCAGTGGCACAACAACATGGACAAACTCAAACAAAAGAAAAAAAAAAAGGAAGCCTGCGAAGGGTGGAAGCAAGGGCAGTCTGGGAGGAATACAGAGAAACTGCCTGAGCAGGCAGGGATCAGGTTAGGAAAGCCAAGGCCCAACAGAATTACATCTGGCCAGGGACATCAAGGGCAACAAGAAAAACTTCAACAGTTACATTGGTTATAAAAGAAAGATTAGGGATAATGTGGGCCCCTCTGCAGAAGGAAATGGGAGACCTGGTTACCCAGGATATGGAGAAGGCTGAGGTACTCAGCAACTTTTTTGCCTCAGTTTTCACCAGCAAGTGCTCCAGCCACACCACCCAAGTCACAGAAGGCAAAGGCAGAGACTGGCAGAATGAAGAACCGCCTGTAGGAGCAGATCAGGTTCAAGACCACCTAAGGAGGAACCTGAAGGTGCACAAGTCCATGGGACCTGATGAGATGCATCTGAGGAAACTGGCGGATGAAGTGGCTAAGCCACTATCCATCACATTTGAGAAGTTGTGGCAGTCTGGTGAAGCTCCTGCTGATTGGCAAAGCGGAAACATAACGCCCATGTTTATAAAGGGAAAAAGGGAAGACCTGGGGAACTACAGGCCAGACAGTCTCATCTCTGCACCTGGCAAGATGACAGAGCACAGAGGTTCCTCCTCGAAACTATGCTAGGGCACAAGGAAAACAGTGAGGTGATTGGTGACAGCCAATACAGCTTCCCTAAAGGCAAATCATGCCTGACAAATTTGGTGGCCTTCTACGATGGGGTAACAGCGTGGGTTGATAAGAGAAGAGCAACTGATGTCATCTACCTGGACTTGTGCAAAGCATTTGACACTGTCCTGCACAACATCCTTGTTTCTAAACTGGAGACATAGATTTGACATATAGACTACTCAGCGGATGAGGAACTGGCTAGATGGTTGCACTCAAAAAGTCATGGTCAACAGCTCGATGTCTGAGCGGAGATCAGTGACAAGTGGCATTCCTCAAGGGTTGGTATTGGGACCGGTGCTGTTTAACATCTTTGTGGGCAACATGGACAGTGGGATTGAGTGCACTCTCAGCAAGTTTGCTGACAACACCAAACTTTGTGGTGCTGTCGACGTGCTGGACGGAAGGGATGCCATCCAGAGAGAACTTGACAGGCTGGAGAGTTGGGCCTGTGCAAAACTCATGAAGTTCAACAAGGCCAAGCACTAGGTCCTGCACCTGGGTTGGGGCAACCCCTTGTAACAGTACAGGCTGGGGGATGAGTTGATCAAGAGCAGCCCTGCAGAGAAGGGCTTGCGTGTGCTGGTGGATAAAAGAGTCTATGAGCCAGCAATGTGTGCTGGCAGCCCAGAAAGCCAACCGTATCCTGGGCTGCATCAAAAGAAGCGTGGCCAGCAGGTCAGGGGAGGTGATTCTGCCCCTCTACTCTGCTCTGGTGACACTCCATCTGGAGTACTGCATTCAGCTCTGGGGCCCCCAGCAGCAGACAGACATGGAGCTGCTTGAGCGGGTCCAGAGGAGGGCCATGAAGACGATCATGGGGCTGGAGCACCTCCCCGATGAGGACAGGCTGAGAGTTGGGGTGGTTCAGCCTGGAGAAGGGAAGGCTATGGGGAGACCTCATAGCAGCCTTCCAGTACTTCAAGGGAGCTTACAGGAAAGATGGGGAGGGACTCTTTATCAGGGAATGTAGCAATAGGACAACAGGTAACCGTTTCAAACTGAAAGGGGTTAGATTTAGATTAGATACTAAGAAGAAGTTCTTTCCTGTGAGGATGGTTAGATACTGGAACGGTTGCCTAGAGAAGCTGCAGATGTCCCCTCCCTGGAAGTGTTCAAGGCCAGGCTGGAGGGGACTTTGAGCAACCTGGTCTAGTGGAAGGTGTCCTTGCCTATCATGGGGGTTGGAACTAGGTGATCTTTAAGGTCCCTTCCAATCCAAACCATTCTATGATTCTATGAACATGTACCAGTGGAAACAGCAGGAAACAAATCTATGGGTACATGACTACCAATTCAGCTTCTCAGTTTTAAATAAAGATACATCAAATTTACAGTTAGAATTAAAAAACAACCAACCTGTGGTAGTTGTGGACTCTGTCTACCAATCAATGTCCATTGACCATTTCTCACTCTGTATCCACTCACTACTTTACCTATAACATACCAATATGTATGTGAACAGGAGACATACTTCTAAAATATATGTTGTAGTGTAGACATTTTTCTGTTAAGTATTTGATATTCCTACGTTGCAACAAAACTCTTACCTAATCTGTGTGTATGAACTCTGTAGGCAAAAAGGTGCATTGGAAACCTTTTGTAATGGCAGGCAATGTCTGCATCAACCACTGTTAAAATGGTAATAAAGAAAGAAGACAGATTATTTATCAGAGAAAAGCTACATTACTGTACTTCATTCAGTGTGGTTTACAGACAGTATATCTACACTGGACAACAGATAATTTCAAAAGATAATGGATACTATCTTTTATTTCTGCAGTGTCTATCTCAAGACATCTGTAAAGAAAAAATAATAAAATACAGTGCAAGTCACTTGAAAATTACTTTCTGTGATGCTGTACATACAAAATGGGGCTGAAACGCAGTAGTACTTTTTCCAGTGTACACTACTGCTCTTTAATGAAGAGAAGTAATACATTTGCTTACAGACTACGTTGATGGATACTTAAACATAGGTATGGTAAATAGTCTACTCAGGAGAAAATTAAAACAAACTGATATAATTCTAAACTGATACGATCTATAATGAAAGCTTGATTTTAAGATCTTATAGTTCTATGTCCAGTCTTAAAGACTTATATGCAGGTTTTAGCAGAGAAGTGCGGGACAGACAATATCTGCCCAGCTAGTGCTTGTGTTAAGTGCAGTAATACTAGCTAAGAAAGAATCTACAGAGATGTTCCTGTGCTGATGCCTCTCTGAAAGGTATCTGGGGACTGGATGCATTTTTCCTGTTTTAACAAAATTCACACTTTACTTAAGTACTGCAAATCTGATTGAACATGAGAAAGCAGTTACTGAAAGCCACAGAACTGTTTTTATTTGCCTTTCCCTTATGCTTTCAGCTGAAAAAGTAGATTTCTGCATTGATAAGTATTTTGCGGGTGGGTGGGTTAGTCTGATATGTTTTCATATTGAAGAGCAAAATACATTAAGTTTCAATTCAAATTAAAAAAGATTTCAAGTTGCTGAATTCAGCAAACAGTTGGAGTCAGCTGAGCATTTGACTACCTCATCCTATTTAGGCTGCTAACTGTAAATGGGACAAATGGTGTTCTTGGACAACTTATTTAAAATTCTGATATAGCATGGGATAGCGTAAAGTCAGTGTTCAGCTTCCTTAAAACACAATATTCCATGCTAGCTTGAAGTTAGCTAGCCAAGCTGAGTTTCAGATAAAGTCAACTGAATAGGATTCTGAATAGAAACTGTTTCAAAACCTTGTTTTACAATGTTTTTTCAGCATTTTGACCTTTTAACCAACAAGGAAAATAAGAACAAAAATTTTAAAGAATAGGTCCTTACCGGTAGAAATTCATTTATTAAAACTGAACTCTAGTAAATCACAAATAGCATGAATGACATGCAGATGAAAAAAGTCAAAAACATTTTATGGTTTTTTTGGGGAGACGAATAAGAAAATAGGTAGGGCTTTTTTGGTAAAACATGAAGACCAAAATAATTACATAAATAATCTTAAGAATCCTAGAAACTCCAGTATTTCACAGATCATTATTGTTTTGTATAACACTGTTTTCTACAACATTGGTCACCTTTGCCAATGTAGTCATCAGGAAATACGGTACAATTTTAAAATTGTAACTATTTTTCATTTGTTTAATTAAGCAATTAATTTGTCCATCTACAATTCAGCAAGTCTCTGCTAAATTTTCTTCTGCAATAAGCAGTAAAAATAAATCAGATGCTGAAATTATATAATTACTTTGCAGAGTTACAACTCACCTTTCTCACCTGGTGGTATTACAGTGTTCACAGACATCATAAGATACATTCCAGCAATCAAAGGCTGCCTGCAATGCAAAACCCAAGTTCTGATAAGCACGTCCTTTGTAAAGCCCGACTGCAAGTGACACTATATGCAATACCATTTAATACCACTAATTTCTAAATGTTGGATTACATTTCCCGTTCCCTCCTTTCTTTCATACTGAGCTACAATTTTTAAAGCACTTCTACAAAGTATGTGAAATAGGACAAAACGATAATCTACATAATCGCTGTCCTTGTCCCAGACTTCTAAATAGGAAACTCTTAAGCTGGATTACCTCAGTACTGATAGCACTGTTTCCTCAAGTTTCTCAGCAGAAACGAAAATTTTTGCCAACAGATGACACATGGCTTCAAAATTCTTAATATTATGAAGTATGTATTATTTTTATTTCACAGGTTTTCAAATGAATCTGAACGAGGGGTTTCCATGCCTCTGTTCTCATGAAAAAAATCATCAGAAGTATTTTTAAAGATACTTACTTTTGATGCGTCAGATGTAAAGTTACACCAGAGCAGTCCTTGTGTTTATCTGTACAAATCACAAAACAGTTTAATCATTAGCAACTGAATCCATGTGAAATTATTCCACATTAATAACATTTTTCTGCTGTATAAAAATTACCAGAGTACTGTTTGCAGTAAAACTTTCTTGCTGTGGAAACATTACTCAAATTTGCACAAACCTGAACATCACAGCGCTGCACCTGTAGCAAAATCCTAATATAGAGAAAAACTCTGGTGGATGAAAAACTAACTGCTTTTTTGGCACTAGAAATTGCAGATCTTTATGAACTATCATCTGGAAGATGAAATAGTGTCATTTTCATAATAGCAGAAAAAGCTGATTTGCTTTAAACAAATTTGTATTTTGACAAAATTGTATTTTCTAACTTTAACAAAAGTTAGAAAAATGAAAGGTTTGTGGAAAACCAATCGTTTTAGCCATTAATAATGAAGTGGGCAGAAATCCTTGTAATAAAGTCAACAGGTGAACTTGAGATACCAATACAGACAGCAGTTCTTTTTAACACTGGATATCCTAGAAGAACTGTAAAAATAGTTAATTCATTTGTCAATGTACTGTATCAGCATTATCTAATATGTTTGATGTTTTAATTTAAAGATACTATTGTCTTGATAGTTACTCAATTTTAGTTGGTGATCTGTGAGTTCAATCTTTGTTCTTTTACAAGAAAGTTTCCTTTGCTTATGTACCAAAAATAGCTGTACTTAGAAGACAGATGTAACTCCAAAGCAAGTAAACAGAAAATGCCAAAAAAATACCTTCTAACAGTATATGCTCCAGGTAAGAAAGAAAACAGACTATCTATGTATCTGCTGACAAGTGGTAACTTGGGAGAGATTTACCTCCCATCAGTAGCTAGATTCCAAACTGAAAAAAAAAAGTGCATTTGAACAGAAGAAAGGATAATGACTAGAGTGGGATAAAACAAGAAGACTTTACAGATTAAAAAGTATCATTTTAGTTTTTCAAACATTAGCTATTTTAGCCACATCATATTTCATTATTAAGGGATAATATTTGGTTTGGTTTTTACAATTATTGATACTAGAACTTAATTTCAATATGTTCACAAAGTAGACAGTCACCACTTTTACAAAATGTATAAATTAGTATATACATTATGTAAGTGAAAAAGTTGCTAACCCAATTTCACTAGGTTCTCATAATGCTCATCATTACGGCATCTGAGAATTTGTAGATCCTCCAGCTCTGTGTGTCCCAACAAACACTTCTGTATTTAAAAATCTAAATCAGTAAATCACAGTTGTACCTTTACCAATAACAACAAAAAAGGAAAGTCTTCACTGTATCTGCAAAAGAAAAATTAGAACAGTAGCTCTTTTATCAAGACTACCCACTATGGTAGTTGCATTGAATGTTTGGCAAGCATGTCTCTCATGAGAATTTTTGAAACCAAGTGTGAGGAACCAGAAGGAAAGTGGCTGGAAATTCAATTGATAATCCAGAAACAAAAGCATTCCCATTCAACACAGATGGTATTTCACACTGTCTGTGACAAGCTACACGTAATACTCCTCAAACACAGAGAGTTTTGTACCTATATTCTGTATAAATGATTGAATATGTGTTTGGCAGAGTATGGATAAAGTTCACTTGCAATTACAGTAGAAATATTTTAAGACTATGCACATTTGCACAAAACCACAGAGCCAGTCAGCCAGTATAGTGTTGCTGTTATCACTCACATTTTTTCTGTTCTACAAAACAGCCAAATAAACAACATATTGTAGAAAAAAAAGACTTTCAGTATAATAACATACATTCTTAAACATCATTTTATGCAAACATGAAAGTTTGTATAGAAAAATAGACATAGAAAAATTAATCTAAAATTTAAGATAAAAATTCTCCAATTTAAAGTCTTTAAAACACATTTAAAATACAGTCTTCATATGTTTTTTAAATTTACATCTCAAAAATTAAAAGAAAAAATCTTTTATAAATACATTCACTGCATGGTAAGTCATTTGCAGGGGATGGCAGAGAGACAGGTAAAGAAAGAGGAGAAAATGGTAACGGAGGGAGAAGGGACAGAACCAAATAAAAGACTGTTAGAATAGATAACAGAAAAATGACAGTCAAGATATGGTCAGCACCAGCTCAAGATGGAACGAAAAACTGAAGTTAAGCCATGTCAGACTAAGCACTAGTTTTCAATCACAGATAACAAATGCTGCTTCTAAATGGCCAATTTATGAATCCAAAAGCACCAGAAAGACCACAAAAGCTATTATGACAGAAGTAAGGGAATGGCAGGAAAACATTCAAGAGAAAGAGAAATCAAATTCTTTGCCCATGGTTTTAGAAAAAGTTCAACATATGTATACACTGATCACACTTCTCTACTTTTGACAGCAGGAAGCTTCACTTACAATCTCAATACCTCTACATATGCTATAAAGGTCTTCGTGAAGTCTCTTTTGCCCCACCTTCCTCATTTCAAACAAAATCTTTTGACTAAATTTTTGGTTATTCATGTAACACAGATGATGCTCCAGAACTCAGCTTTAACAAGTTTACCATTGTTAGAAAGTTTGTGCTGCATCAGTTTTAATGGAGGCTGGAAAATACTTGCTTCCTCTGAGAACATTTTACTTTATTACTTAAAGGAATAAGATTTAAAATTTAAAAATGTAAAACATAATCAGTATTTTTGTGTCTCTCGGTTTTACAATTTGCAGTTGAGAACACCACCCTGTCTTTTAAACACTGCTGAAAAACTATCTGAAAACACTAACACCAAACCTGTCATATGCCAAACATGTCATGTTTGAAAAATCTAACCCTTACTACCTTGTAGTGTCTATTTTAAAAATAGTTCAGTGGGAGGAAGGGAACTACTCCAATATATTTCAGTTTGACAACATGAAAGTGTTTTCACATTATTTAAATTTTCAGAGTATTGAAAAAATTTTCATTCAGTATTTTCATCTAAATTGAGCATTTTCAAAGTGAACTGGAAAATTTTTATATACCTCAGAATCGGGTTCAAACGAAAGCGAATTGTCCGTGCAGAGTTTCCAACACAAATGAAGCTAGAAGCTGTGCTTATGACTGCCTTTTGTGTGGTGTGCAAATATTCCACAATCATATTAAATATTCTGTGCTTTTCTTTACCTATGTCAAACAAAATTAGCAGTGCATGTTAAAGCCCAACACTGGCTTCAGATTTTAAATACATAATTTTAAAAAATTGTACATGACAAATTTGTAATGGTAACTCCAAGTCTAACTGTCAACAAACACTTAAATTAGTTAAAAAGAATCACCTATGCTACCCCTGTTAATCATGTTTTCCAGAAGAAATATCTCAAATACTATAAATACAATTTCTCAAATGAACTACTTGTAACTGAGAAGCTAAATTATCCTAAACAGAAACGCTCTCTTTCTGTTGGCTGATTTTGATAAAACTGCCAATGTGAGTCTGACAGGCTTCCTGCCAGTCTGTCTACCCAGAGCTAGTCCTGAACTCTTTAGTTACATGTATAATCTGGCATAGAAGACAAGACTTCTAGGGAGGGCTTCCTAGGCACTTAAAATTCTGTTGTTTTTTATTCCGAATTAGAAAAATAAGCACCCTTCAAAACCTGTTTTCTTTGTTCTCTGGGTACACAGATTACAAATTACAGAGCACATTGTTCAAACTATTTATTCAGGTTCTTCACTGCTCTATTTCTACTATTTAATACGAACAGTACAGCACTTATACATGGCTACCAGAAAACTTAAAAGCTTTCCCTGTAACAGAGTGGTGTTTATTTCAAAATCAGCCCTTTGATTTGTACTAGAATCTCCACATATGGTCTCAGAATTGGCTTTGCCTCATTAAAGAAAAGAACTAGCCTCAAAGATGGAGCACAACCTCTGAGCAAAGCAATTCCAAAGCTAATGCCCGCTGGGAAGTAACTTTGTGCAAGTTATATTTAAAAAGACAAAGACAGGCAGCACAAAAATGAACCTGAAGTCTTGGTAAAGAAAGAGACAAATTCAACATGTTGCATTCAATATTGATACCTAGTATTTGGTACATAAAAGAACACTACCTGAATTTGTTTTTTTCAGGAGAGTCAAGGCACTTGCTCTTGCTGATCTGTTTGCTCATCCAAAATGAATTCAGCAAAATTCTTTTTAAGTCTAGGAATATGTAGAATGAAACCCTACCTTTATTCAGTTTGTGAAAAACCAAATGCAAGTATAGAATTCCCAGAGCCATTTCCACAACTTACTTTCCAAACAGAAAAGAGACAAACAATTGTTGATCCTGGTCTGGAATAAATTTTTTAACAAATAAATACTTTGTAAAGGTCACAAATTACTGATCTGTTGAAAAGATATCATAATGTATTATAGACACAAATATCTGGGAATATGCAAAATTAATTTCATTCAAGACACCAATGCTAAGCCTTCTGGTTACCAAAGAGAAGCACACTGAATCCAATATTCGTATAAGACTGGAACTCAAATGACAGCTTACAATTCACATGCTTATGAAGAAAGTAGCTATTTTAAAGACTTCTACCAGCTTGGTGGTCAAAATCAATTACGCTACCTACTGGAAAAAATAACCAACCCCAACCCCAAGAACACACCTGCCCCCCCGCCCCCCCCCGCCAAGCAGGTATGTCTGTGACATTATATGTAACATGGGTAATATCATTCTTGTAGGGAATGATAGCAGGAAAAAATAAAACTATTCTCAGTGAAGAAGTAGGGATTATGAGAAAGAGCAGAGAATGCAAATATTATGCATGCCTTGTAAGAAAAGAGAGAGAACAAAAAGGGAATGAGAAAGGAGCTGAAGTTGAACAAAAATTGAAAAATTCCCAAAAAGTTTGCTACAAGCATACTGACAAAAATTACTAATTGCTTCAAACAATGCAACAGTTACAAACAAAGAAAATGACAGCATGTGATTACCTTTCATACAGAATAAGTTAAAATATATTGTTATTGATAACTTTTAATTACTTTGATTCTTGTGGGTAACATCTATATTCTCACATGTGCTAGAAAGGGCTAACATAATAGTATGGCTGGTTAGACACAACATTAGTCTTTGTTTACAAGCAGGGCAGGAAAAAAGAAATTGTAGGGATTGGGAAAAAACCCACATTTTTAAAAATCAGATCTGAAGGCAATTATAGGGAAGAATAAATCAAGAACAGTGTGACAACTGCACTGCATACACCTACAGCCCAAATTGAAAGTTGACTGGATGCCTTTATAGATCTGAATATGACTGGATTTACTTTCACTTGAATATGAACCATAAACACTTAAAAATACATTAAAAAGACAGATGAATTTCTGACTTTTTACTTGTTACAAACCTGTTATCTACCATCAACCATAACTCCAAATCAAAATACTTGTTTTTGCTTTTGCAATACAAAAAGTAAAGAAAGTCAAATAGAGCAATTACTGTTTTTCTATGATCGTTCTTTGCACACATCTCAAATTTGGTAGAACTTATTTTTGGGTTTCCAGCTTATTTTTTAATTATGTGTATTTTACACAAGAGACAATAAGCTTTAATTTGATATCTGAGCACAAAGTGCACATCAAAATACAAATACTCAGCTCTGGGTTATAGCTAAGGAGGGAAGGAAAGCAGAATTAGTTTAATAACTGATTAATGAAATGAGGAAATACTCTTTTCACAAAGAGTTGAAAATGAGACCTGATAAATTTTAACTATGACATTTTTTCCACGAAAATTGATAGGAAGTACAATTGGGTGCTAATACCTAAATAATTACTACATCAAGCTAAATATTTTATATTTGCAATGACTTGTAAGTAAAGTAAAAAATTAAAACTCTGAACAGTGCTTACGAACCGATGCTACTGAAAACATAACAACTTAACTGAGTACATTTCATCATTCGTCCTCTGTTCTGAATTGGAACAACTGCATGCACTTACATATAAACTACAATGACTACATTATTATACTTTGACAAGCCACAGTTATCAACAGACATCTCATTCACACAAAAAAGTGCCCTTGAGGTCATTCCTGAAGTTTAAAAATACCTGCAAAACTTATTGAGGGTTGTGCATTGAATAGCCTTGAACACCACAATCAAGGTTTAGGACATTTAAATTATTAGGAGACTTAAATGATATTTTTCTCTACTGGACTTTTCACAGGCACACCAAAACCATTTTTTTTTCTCACAAAACCAGCAGAAAGGTAGATAATTTTTCACTTTAGAAGTAAGCTATCAGACTATCAAGTAAAAGGCACTGAAATAAAACAGATTGCACTCTGTCATACTCTTTTAACTGCTGAAACACTACACGACACTAGTATCACCTCTTAAATTACTGTCAGTTCACACACCTTAGACTTTCATAATTTTGCAGGCTTATATCTATGACATTCATTATTCTAAGTCCTGCACAGATATTATAGGCAAAAAAAATAAGGAAGTCTGCTACAGGGGGCATGTTAGTGTCAAATTTTTAATTCTGGGTGCTACTTTATTTCACTATAGTTTCTCTAAGTGGGCAAGTGGATTTTTGCAGTAGAAGCTTTGACTCCAAGTTAAATTACTAATAAAAATTTCCAAACACATCCTCAACTAATCTGAAATGGAGATTACTGATCTCAATTGTTTGTTTATTTCATTTTTTTTATAGCTACATACACATAAATTATACTTAAGAGTGAAAATGAACAGTGAGAACTCTCACTGTCCCCAAGCAATAATGAAGAGCAGGCTCTCAACTAACATGCTCTCTTTAGAGGTTTATTAACTTTAACTATTCTTATTTTTAGCAGACAAAGAATCTCATGCGCTGTACGGGTCCATCTGAACCATCTCACAAAAATCAATTCTTTCAATTTCAGTTGTGCACATTTGCTTATGTCCTCTATTTAAACAGTGCTGGCACACTCTGTTTATTCCTTCCCCCCTCCCCATTCTCCTCCTCCTCAGTTACCTTTACTGCCATTATGCTACAATGCATCTTCATGTCATAGTAGAAACCACACCTTCAGCTCCAGACAGTGTTGCCAAAAATTCTAGATGAGTATTGCCCAAACCTTGCCACAGGTGTACAGAAGATAGGCTGCATGGCACTGGGAAGCTGCCAGCTACAAGGTAACTTCTCTGTTCAAAACGAAGTACAACCTGTGGATCATTTATCACGGTACCATAGAATGATTCAGAGGCCATGGGCAGAGCTTAAACAATTGGTGTAATGCACATTCCTCCCTTAATTTTTGGAATAATCAGCTTACTTCCCCTTTTTTTCTTTCAAGTGCAACATTTTTATTATCACTTAGCCCATGAGGATTCTCATATTCTCATTTAAATCCTATGCAGTAATGTATCACAGCCAAGTTCCAAGAGAATGATGATTCACAGGTTTCTTGGTCTTGAAGGCCAGAGAGGCTTCACCCAAAAACTCCACAATGGATGTGATTCACAGAGTAAAAATAAGAATTCATACATCTCAAAGGTGTCAGAACTAGGCATTTCAGGTTTTAAGTGCAACACGAAATACAAGTAAATAAAAAAATTATTTAATCTTGTCCCAAAAAATCTCAGATCACCAGTATGTCAATGCAGATTAATGAAATCAAAATTTCATTAATCCAAACTTATAATGCATGGGCTAGATGAACAGACAGCAAGGTGGATTGAAAAATGGCTGAATGGTTAGGCCCAGAGAGTGGTGATCAGTGGTGCAAGGTCTAGTTTGAGGATGGTAACTAGCAGTGTACCCCAGGGGTCAATACAGGGTCCAGTCCTGTTCAACATCTTCAATAATGAGCTGGATGATCAGGCAGAGTGTACCCTCAACAAGTTTGCTCATGACACCAGTCTGGGAGGAGTGCCTGATACACCAGAAGGCGTGCTGCCATCCAGAGGGACCTCAACAGGCTGGAGAAGTGGGCTGACAGCAACCTCATCAAATTCAACAAGGAGAAGGAAGTGTAAAATCCTGCGCCTGGGGAGGAACAACCCCAGACACCAGTGTACGCTGAGGGCCACCCAGCTGCAAAGCACCTTGGCATAAAAGGCCTTGGAGGTCCTCGTGAACACCAGGCTGAACATGAGCCAGGAATATGCCCTTGCTGCAAAGGCGGCTAACGGTATCCTCAGCTGCATTAGTCAGAGTATTGTAAGCAGGTCAAGGGAGGTGATGCGTCCCCTCTACTCGGCACTGGTGAGGCCACATCTGGAGTACTGTGTCCAGTGCTGGTCTTCCCAGTACAACAGAGAGATGGACTTAGTGCAGAGTCCAAGGAAGGGCCACGAAGATGATGGACTGCAGCATCTCTCCTCTGAGGAAAGGCTGAGAGAGCTGGGACGGTTCAGCCTGGAGAAGAGAAGGCTCAGGGCCCCTCAGTTCAAGAAGGACAGGGAATTGCTTGAAAGAGTCCAGCACGGAGCCACAAAGATGATTAAGGGGGTGGAACATCTCCCTTATGATGAAAGGCTGAGGGAGCTGGGTCTCTTTAGCTTGGAGAAGAGGAGACTGAGGGGTGACCTCATCAATGTTTATAAATAGGTAAGGGGCAAGTGTCAGGAGGATGGAGCCGGGCTCTTCTAGGTGATGGCCAATGATAGGATGCACAACAGGTGCAAGCTGGAGCATAGGAGGTTCCATATTAACATAAGGAAAAACTTTTTACTGTGAGGGTGATAGAGCACTTTAACAGGCTGCCCACAGAGGTTGTGGAGTCTCCTTTTCTGGAGGCATTCAAAACCTGCCTGGATGCGTTCCTGTGTGATCTACTCTAGGTGGTCCTGCTTTGGCGGTGGGGTTGGACCAGATGATCTTTCGAGGTCCCTTCCAACCCCTAACATTCTGTGGTTCTGTGATCTTATCCATGTATAAAAATAGCTGAAGGGAGGGTGCAAAGAGGACGGAGCCAGGCTTTTTGCAGTGGTGCCCAGTGACAAAATCAGAGGCAATGGGCACACACTGAAACACTGGAGGTTTGCTCCGAACATCAGGAAACCCTTTTTTACTGTGAGGGTGACTGAGCACTGGCACAGGCTGCCCAGAGAGACTGTGGAGTCTCCATCCTTGAAGATATTTGAAAGCCACCTGGACATGGTCCTAGACAAACAGCTGTAGGTGGCCCTGCTTGAGCAGGGGGAATATGGACCAGATGACGTCCAGAGCTGCCTTCCAACTTCAACCATTCTGTGATTCTGTGAAACACTCACTGTCAAGAATAAGCATATTGCCATGTTTGAAATGAGTGTTTCAACTTTTTTTTAAAAAAAAAAAAAACATGAAAAGACACTGTCTCCACTAGTTACAACTTTTTCCAAACACAGATACTGTGATTGACTGGCCAGTATATGCCATCTTTCTCAGCAGGTATTCCAGTAAGGTGACAGGTTAAGGGTATTTACTGGTATTTGTTTCAACTTTCTTAAAGAAAACACTGAATTATACAGGGAAAAACGAGTTTATTCCTAACTTAAAATTATTAATCTGCTTCTTCATTCCCTTAAGTCATTTGCTCTATGCTTTTTGAAGAAAAAGAATCTGTTCACCTTTCAAATATTTATAAATTTTATAAACAAATCAAGTTAATATATTACAAATATGCCCACTGATCTTTACATTTGTGAGTGGCACTAACAGCAAAATTCTTTTCTTCAGGTTATGTAAATATTTTTGCTGCTGTAACTTATGTAAGTTACTGAACAGATTTCCAAAATACATACCTCTAAATGCACTAATATCCCCATAGTGTACCTGGAGCACAAAAAATCTGCCACCTGTTTCTCCTCCAACTCTGAATCCAACACCTAAGAGAAGGAAAATGAACCGTTTTCAGAAACAAAAAATGTCAGATGGTTCACCACTGCTGATCATATCTAAAAGTACGAAACACTGTAAAGGCTTAATGTGAAGGGGTAGAAAATCTCACTGAGACAGCAGTTGAGAAAACATTGTCTTGCAAACCGGGAAAAACCGCTGTCACAACACATGTTCCCAAACAGACTAGGAAGCTAGGGTGATGACTTCATTATTAATGAACAGATATCTGCTTTAAGCAGAGAATTCCCTCAATCCAAGAATATGAATATAGCATATGAGATATATATATACACACACACAATTATATAAAAAAAAAATTAAAAATCAAGTTTTGACATTCTTGCAGGATTTGGTAGAACATTCATTTCTCATACAACCTGTGAATGATACAAACTGATTAACACTGACTTACTAAGAATACACTGACAATGAAAAGATAAAAAGATGTGCAGCAAAATATTTTGAATTGTAAACTAATATTGTATATAGAAAAAATCTTGCGGAAATTATGAAGCTATGTTACGTGTTGATAGAAGTAAGCACAGACACAGAAAAAAATGAAACTATTTGAAATAATGAAACCGCACCAAATGGTATTTCTCTAAACTGATTCTGCAATGAACATTCTTCAAAAGAAGCAGAGAAAACAGTATCTTCCTATTTGGTCAGTGAATGGCACCAGATTAAAGACTGCCCACGGCAAAGCCTACTTATAAATGGGACTGCAGCCTCTCTGTGCCCAAATGTAATATTATTATGAACCCTCCCTACAAACCTTGTATTTATGGACACCTTAGAGACAAGAAAATTACTACTAGCTGGCGTTTAACAGCAAAGCAAATACCAGGCTTCCATAGAATCCTCCAAGGAACATTTTTTTTAACTTCACATTCTGATAACCAAATCAAATAACATCTGTGGTGGTAAGTGTGTAAATGGATTATTAAAAATAAACCTCTTCATGATACTATGCACTGCTCCTGGTTATGAAAAGAGGCAGTAAAAGATAAAAGGAAAATTTTTTAGAATTCAAGATATTTTCAGACTGAGGCTATACAGATGGTAGATATTTCTAGGTATTTCTTGATGTTTCTAGGCATTTTCTAGAAAGAACTACTTCTCCCTGTCTTCCAGACATACCACTCCAAGTAGCTTAAAAAATTCTGACTGAATTCAGCAGTCATCTGTTGCATAAGAAAATGGGTATACAAACATGTTGCTCAACTGTATCAAAGCATTAAGAAATTAAAAGCACGTAAAATTGTCAAGTATACTTAAGACACAGAAAAAATTCGATGTTTAGATTGAACTTGTTTGTGCTTTCCCAAACACACAAAAATATTTTAATGCAGTTTGTGTGCTACTGAAAGAAATATAAATAGTACCTTTCCAATAACATATAGTAGGAAATGCAAGATTACTGCTATATAAAAATAAAGCATTGTATTATGATCATTGCCTCTCCCTTTTTCCCCCTACTGAAACCCATAGTATTTTAAAAAAGAGGATGATAAAAAACTCCAAGTACATTAGCTAGCATAATACATTCATAGTTTATGAAATTGATGTTTATACAGTTTCCATCAACTAGACATAATAAAAATATTACAGAATGTTCCCAGATATGTCAGGTGTTTACTTCCACATCCTCATCTCTCCCTTGCCCCTGTACACAAGAACTTCACATTAAAGGCACAATACCTTTGGGTAGCCTGGTGGGTGGTGCATTTCTTGCCCAGGCATACAAAATGTTAGATTTGTCTCTGCATGTTCCTTCATCACAGTCCCTAAGAATATAAGGAAAGAAAACAAAAGGGAATATAATTTTTAAATTTTGAACTCAGAAAAGGGCAGGTGAATTACATACAAAAAGACTAATTTTAAGATCTATGAATATGTTTTTGGATGTATGTAGATTAAACACAGTTCTTTTAACATAGACTGCTTTCCCAGCTATCATTAGATCCTCCATCTTCTCTTTTTCTTCCTCTGCCCTAAGATAGTGTTAGGCAAGCAGGGTCAAAACCATAGACCTGATGTTCTGACAGTCCCTAGTAGCCAGTGATGAAAAAATAAGGAACCTTTTGTGAGAATTAACCATGTAAGAATTTATAGTACTGTTAGCTCAAGTGCCACAAAATTACATGGCTGCCACATGTACACAGAGGGACAGGACTTGTGCACAAAGCAGAAAAAGCCCCACAAGACATCAAAGTTTTAAGTCAGAACTGGTATTTAAAATTCATTTAAAAATCATTGACCAAAAAAAGGTGACAGGAAGCTGTATATGAACCAACAGGTACAAGGCACTCATACTCTTCCCTATACTTAATGCAAGCGCACTGGTTTAAGTTAATTTTTATTCCACTGCACAATTTCTTGTTTTTCACAAAGAAAAAACACACACCAAAGACACCCACAAAAAAACTCAATGCAAAAAAAAAAAAAGTGTTTGCAAAGTCACAGACCACAGATAGGTCACAAAGACAGTAACTGAGAACTCTAGAGCTATCTCTAGTCTCTGCAGCTAACACTTTGCAGGTGACACTAAGGATGGAGTGTGAAAGATTCCCAAACATTGTCGAGTTCTAGACACCTCGAATCTGCAAGAACTGATATGGAGCAGTTCATCTTGAGGGTGCTCACATGGCATATGAAGGACAACCAGGGACTTAGACTCAGCCAGCATGGCTTTATAAAGGGCAGGTCCTGCTTAACGAGCTTAATCTCCTTTTATGACCAGGTGACCCGCCTAGTTGATGAGGGGAAGGCTGTGGATGTCATCTACCTGGACTTCAGTAAAGCCTTTGACACAGTATCCCACAGCATTCTCCTAAGAAAGCTGGCAGCTCATGGCCTAGACAGCTGCACTCTAAGCTGGGTTAAAAACTGGCTGCATGGCCGAGCACAGACAGTTGTGGTGAATAGAGTTAAATCCAGCTGGCAGCTGGTCACAAGCACTGTCCCCAAGGGATCAGTATTGGGACCAGTCTTGTTTAATATCTTTATCGATGATCTGGATGAAGGGATCGAGTGCACCCTCAGTAAGTTTGCAGATGACACTAAACTGGGTGGGAGTGTTGATCTGCTCGAGGGTAGGAAGGCTCTGCAGAGGGACCTGGACAGGCTGGATTGATGGGCTGAGGACAATGTTATGAAGTTTAACAAGGCCAGGTGCCGGGTCCTGCACTTCGGCCACAACAACCCCATGCAGTGCTACAGGCTTGGGAAGTGTGGCTGGAAAGCTGCCTGGCAGTACTGGACCTGGGGGTACTGGTTGACAGCCGGCTGAACGTGAGCTGGTAGTGTGCCCAGGTGGCCAAGAATGCCAAGAGCATCCTGGCCTGTATCAGAAATAGTGTGGCCAGTAGGACTTGGGAAGTGATCATGCCCCTGCATTCAGCACTGGTGAGGCTGCACCTCAAATCCTGTGTGAAGTTTTGGGTCCCTCACTACAAGAAGGATATTGAGGTGCTTGAGTGCGTTCAGAGAAGGGCAACAAAGCTGCTGAAGGGTCTGGAGGAGAAGTCTTATGAGGAGCAGCTGATGGAACTGGGGCTGTTTAGTCTGGAAAAAAGAAGGCTGAGGGGAGATCTTATCGCTCTCTACAACTACCTGAAAGGAGGTTGTAGTGAGGTGGGGGTCAGTCTCTTCTCCCAAGTAACTAGCAATAGGACAAGAGGAAAAGGCCTCAAGTCGTGCCAGGGGAGGTTTAGATTGAAGGAAAAATTAGGATTAGGAAAAATTTCTTTACTGAAAGAGTAGTCAAGCATTGGCACAGGCTGCCCAGGGAAGTGGTTGAGTCACCATCCCTGGAGGTGTTTAAAAAACTTGTTGATGTAGCACTTGTAGACATGGTTTAGTGGGCATGGTGGTATTAGGTCGATGGTTGGACTTGATGATCTTAAAGGTCTATTCAAACCTAATGATTCTATGACTCTATGATAAACTCAGGGCACCAACAATACTGAGTCTGTAAAAGGCCAGTCAGACACAGCCGTACGGACAGCACAAGGTACCACATCCAAGAGGATGCTGACTGCTATATGTGGGTGTAGGCTACAAGATGATACACACAGATACACAAATAAGGGACGCTGAGCGGCTTTCCAAACACCCACCTAGAAGCCACTTCTCCCTCCTGATCCTCTATTAGGGAAGAAGGCTATTTACAGAGTGTATTTGTACTTCAGTGGCAAAGCATCACAGCACTGAGCACAGAGTGTAGAAGTCATTCCACAGGTGCAGCATTCACAGGTATGACTTTTAGAAAGTGTCAACCTGAAACTATTCAGACGACATCAACTGATCCAAGCCAGACGCAACAAAGGTTGATACCCATGCCAAGGTTTCAATCCAAAACAAAATGATGCAGCCCTTTCTCAGTTTATTACTACTGGTAAAATGAGACCTGGGAAAACATTTGCACACATAAAGCATGGTTTCAGTCATCTTAAATACTGGGGAGAATAGAGTCTCACATAGTGTAAGGAGAGGTATAAATGCATAAAAGACCAAGACTTTTAGTTAAGTACGCCTGAGCCATAAGTGCCACCTGCCAGAACAAGTGATGATGACACTTTCCAGGCTGCTCTCCCAGGGATAACCAGTTCTTCCAGCAGCGAGGGAAAACCACCTCAGCAGGACATTATGCATTTCTGTGATCCCAGAGAGCCTTACTGCAACATAGCTGCTATGTTTTCTTATGAAAAAAAGCATTGCCATAATCATCAGACTACTGAGAGGAAAGGGAACATGCCACTTCTTACTCTTCACTAATTTTGCTCATAACACATATTTCTAGACCTTCACAACTACTAGTTTGGTCATCTTCCCCTTCAAACATGCCCCAATGGACAAGCAGAACCTATTTCCGGGTAAGTGAAATGCTTCACGAATAATGATTCATAAAGCTGCAGGTAAAAGCTGCACAGCCACTACAATCTAAAAAACCAAAAGAATTCAGGGATCTAACCAGGTATTGAGCTGCACAGTTTGGAAACGTGCTGATGAGATTGGTTAGGAGGAACAACAGGAGAAACCACAAGCACGGTTGCAGCTTCATAACCACACTGTAGACCAGCGAGCCTTCGTTTATGACACAGTATTTTTCAGGACCGTATCAGCGAAGTAAAAAAAAAATGCATAGGCTATTCCAAACTTTCCTCCTGAGACACTGGCCAATGGAGGGGAAAGACTGCAAGAGAGAAAGATGAAATACACATACTGCTCTTTCATTATGCTTAAAAAATGGCCAACCCTCTCATTTAGCCATCAATGCTCAGCAGTGAGTGGTGACCTCACTCCCCCGCCCCCCCCGCCCCTTCCTTTCCTTTCTTTCCTTCTCTTTTTCCCCCTCTTATTTTCCTCTCTCCATATTATTAGATAAAATTTGGGAAAGCCATATCTTTATCCAATCTGTGAAATATTACTAATAAAGTGCATTACTGCTGCCAACTTACTGACCAAAGAGGGTTATTAACTCATTGCCTTTGCCGATCAAAGGGTCTCTGCATGCAGAGGAAAAGCCCTTTTAAAAGGGAGAATACAAAAGATTCACCTACCCCGAAACCCACTGAGCGGGATGGGACACACACAATACCTTAAAAATTGACTATAACTGCATACTATACAGCGTTGTGCTAACAACTAACTTGGTCTGTGGTCAAAATCTCGGGGTGAGGAAGGTAGGAGAAGGCGTGGCAGCAGACCTTACTGACAGCCTCTCGTACCTTTGTTTTTTGCAAACTCTCCTGGACTTCTTAAAGGCATTCTCCTCAATCTTGAGTAAGCTCAAGAGCTGGGCCTTTTAATGGCACTGGGGTTTTAACTGATTACCTGGACCGAAAACAAAATATTTCACTATGTCAGCAAGACAACTATCTGGCTATCCTTTTAGGATTTTTGTATTGTTTAGGAAAAGAAAGAACTTTTAAAATTTCTTTCTTTATTATATGCTACTCCTTGATTCTAAGCAAGACTTGCAAAAAGATAATTGAGTAAGAAAAATGATCATTTTTCATTCTTGAGCTGAATGGTGCAGAATATTCAGGGGCAGTGACAATGGTAAGAAACTACATTCAGAAATACAAATCTTTGTACTGTTCCCATTCTCCCCTAAGCAATGAAATACGAGTATTTCACTAAACTATTCTTGACATCTTTTGCAACCTTTACTTAACTATTCAGCCAAAAGCTTCCAAAACCATGCTCTCCTGCCAACAGAAGCAGCTACTCTAATGGAGGAATTACATGTTAGCGAACTATGATCTGTACTTATACATTTGTTTAGATTTGGTAACTATTTAACGTTGCCCCACCTGATCTCAAAATAAAGGTTATGTTTCTGAATCATCCCATTCGTGGACAGTCATTTCAGTGTTAGGTTTGACACAGTAAGAGAAGGTTTGAAAAAGTGTGAGATCTGTCTTGCCAGGTGACTCAGAAGTCCTGAATAATTCAACATTTTCTTTTAAATCATTCAAGTGTATTCATGATTATCTACGGAGAATCTGAACTTTTGATGAATCACCTCAGGCATGCTACTTCGATTTAAGCACAGTTTATTAGCTCAGGCAAAACTTCATCAGTGGCCGAATTGTTTTTAGGGCCAATCATGATCAAAAAGCAGAAGCAGCTTTTTTGCTGCACTGAACAAAACCTGAGCAAATGAGCCCTGGGAGCCTACTTTATTTCTGTGTAAAGGCCTGGATATTTTAAGAAGGGAGAAACATCTGCTCATCCTTTTAGTGTTTGTTCAGATAAACATTCTACCATGTTGCAATAAATGTGTCAGTCACTCTGCAGAGGCAGCTCAGGTCCCACACTGTTAGAATTTGAGTGAATAGCATCAAGTCACCAGAAAAGCCAGCAGGCCAGAGTGGCATCAGATTTTAGCTTGGTGCTACTATGGGCACCGGGCAGCTAATCCCAACACAGTTATCTGGATGCTGTATCTTCCCCACTCCTCCACACTCAAAACTGGCCTGAATAAAACATCATGCCTCAGGGAAATGAATGTTGCCCTCGTATTCTGAATGCTCCTAAAGAACTATTTTTCCAAAATACACCTAGTCCACATTGTGACGGTATGAAAAATAGCTCTTGTTATGTTTTAACGTTTCACAACTGATTCAAACCATCTGACTAATATTGCCTGGAATTTTGATGAAGAAACTACAATAAAGCAAAAACTCAACGTGGTATGCCTTAATCGAATAAAAACTGGCTATGTAAAAATGTTGACCATGTAAACAGTAAGGGAAGGATCCTTGCTAAACAAGACTTAGAGTGGTGTCCTCAAATGTCAGTTCTCAAACAACTGTTCTTTCCCCTAGTAGATGGAAAAGCAAATGAAGTCATCACTTAGTGGTCTGTGGGTAACAAAAAGAATAATAAATAACAAAAACAAAATAAAAAATAACAAAGATGTTTTGTTCATCATAGTCATCAGAATAATTTAAAAAAAATTAGTTCTAGTGGAAGCCTCTAGCAAATTTAAACTAGTAGAAAAACACTGGCTTTTAAATTACATGCACTCTCTGCAATGACTTACAAAAATGTGCAAGTTTCTACACATCTGGACATTTAAATGAACGTACTTACAACATAGACATTTATAGATATACACATAGGTAAGTATACATGTATATACGTGTATATATGTCTATACACATACACACTACATTATTTATAGAGATGCAAGCACAGATACATAGCAAACAGGCATTTATTCAAGCTTATGTAAGTATGTCAAACAGGCATAAACACAGATGTCTAAAGACTCTTTTATGTTGAACAGGTGTGATCATCTTTCTGGCCTTGCAGATAGCCATTGGCAGAGCAAGATGAAATGCTGCAAACGTGTGCAACAATAGGGATGTGAAATGAGCCACTGAATGAAGATTTTTTATTTTGAGAATGTAAAGCAAATACTACACGTCAGAAACTACACACAACAAAAGCAAGATTTAGTTAAAACCTGCATATGAAAAATTGGAACTGTCAGATTTAAACACCACACTTGTATTGGGTCTGGCTGAGATGGAGTTAATTTTCCCCATAACAGCCCTCAGTGCTGTGCCTAGTAGTGATAGCCAGAAAGGTGTTCATAACACATCAGCGTTTTGGCTACTGCTGAGCAGTGCTTGCACAGCATCAGGGCTGTCTCTCCAACACTGTCACCCTCACCCAGTGGGTTGTGGGTGGGCAAGACCTTGGGAGCGGACACAGCCAGGACAGCTGACCCAAACTGACCAAATGGATTTTCCATACCTTATGGTGTCTGCTCAGCAATAAAAGCTAAGAGAAAGGAGGAAAAGGGGGAGCATTTGTTATGATGTTTGTCTTCTCGAGCAACTGTTACGCATACTGAAGCCTAACCTCTTGGGAAGTGGATGGACATCGCTGAAGGGAAGCAGAGAATAAATCTTTTGTTTTACTTTTTATTTATTAAACTTCCTTTATCTTGACCCATGAGGTTTTTTCCATCTTATTTTCTCCCCACTTGTCCTGCTGAGCACCGGAGTGATGAAGCAGCTTGGTGGGCACCTGGCATCCAGCCAAGGTCAACCCATCACAGCTAATTATGTGTTTCATTATTTGATAGGTAGCTGTTAAGTACAGCAATCAAGAACAAAAGCAACATTAACTGCCACACTGCAGCTGTTTTTCTGGTGGGTTTTCTGCTGGGCAACTGTTCTTTTCAGACTGGGATCTACCTGGGTGGAGAGCAGCCCCGTGTAAAGGGACCTGGGGGGCTTGGTGGACAACAAGCTCAACATGAGTGAACAGCGTGCTGCAGCGGCAAAGAAAGCCAACAGGATACTGGGTTGCATTAATAAGGGCATCATCAGCAGAGACAAAGAAGTCATTATCCTGCTCTACTCAGCGCTGGTCAGACCACACCTTGAGTATTCAGTTTTGGTCCCCGCTATATGATAAAGATGTGGACAAGCTGGAAAGGGTCCAGAAAAGGGCCAAAAAGATGATCAGAGGACTGGAAGACCTGCCATATGAAGAAAGGCTGAGAAAACTGGATTTGTTCAGCCTTGAGAAGAGAAGGCTTAGGGGAGATCTTATTACCATGAACCAGTAGATAAAGGGTGGCTACCAAGAAGATGGAGACTCCCTTTTTACAAGGGGTCACATGGAAAAGACAAGGGGTAATGGATACAAGTTAGTCCTGGGGAGATTCAAACTGGACTCCAGAAGAAACTTTTTCACCATGAGGACAATTAGACATTGGAATAATCTCCCAAGGTAAGTGGTGGATTCCCCTATATTGGACAATTTTAAGACTTGACAAGGTGCTGTGCCGTATCATTCAAACTATACTTTTACCTTGAAACGTTGGACTAGATGATCCTTAAGGTCCCTTCCAACCTGGTATTCTATGATTCTCTGGGAAGACTGATGATACAGCCAGTGAGGTCAAACTACCTGAACCCCAGTCTCAAACCTAGGATCTGAGTCTGACTCAACTTTGAAGAACTTTATGACTTTCCAGCTTTTGATCCATTTCTTCATATCTGTAAGCTCAGGAACTAATCATTTCACATACTTCTTCAGAACATCAGCTGGATGTGACTTAGGCATCATTTCATAACTTCATTTCAATACAAGCCCCTGATCAATCTGTAATATAATTCTATCATGTATGGATTATTTCAAGGCTCTAATAAAACTACTTCCAGACATATGAAAACAAACAAACTACAAGTACAATCCACTCAAGTTTTAGGAGTTTTAGTTAGGATACTCAAGATGTAAACTGGTTTTAGAAGGCCACAATGGGAACAGTTTTATGTTGGTGTATTTTTCACATTAAACTATTAAAAAAGTATATTCTAGCATATAAGATACAATAAAAAGAATACAGAAAAGCTGTCTGCTGGGAAAAGAAGTCAACAGAAATTACATGTTTTCATATTTTTACTTTTGTCTGAGTTTTTAAAGCATTTGCTTTTCTTGAAAGACAAGATTACAACATTTTCAATATTACAGCTTTGGTTGATAGGTAGAAGGGAGATTAAACTCTTGGTGCAAGTTTGTTGTATGTTCAAAATATTAATCAAATCATCTCCCAAAAACATGCAGAGTTTATTTGAAATGCTAAATTCATATTTTTTTGTGGAAAAATATTATACTATACTATTAGCTCTAAACTCCATCTCTAGTTACCTTTTTGGTAAATGCTTAAAAGATACATTGTGATTACACAACTCTGTCAGAAATTCTGTATTAAAATTGTTCCATATATCAAAATAAGTCTTAGAAGCTTTGCAGTGTCAGCAAAACTACCTCATCTGCTCTTTCTTGAAAACCTGGAGGAAACTACAGAATTACTAGACAGACCATTAATTTCCACCCATGTTCACACTCTCTTCACTCTGACTCCCAATATCTGTTGATTGAGCTCTAATCTCACTGCTTAGGCATTTTGAAGGTAAGTCAACTACCAAAGCACTTGACAGAGAGAATCTCCTTCAGCTTACCCTTCACTCAGTTTCCTTCTGGACACCTGATACAATACATCATATACAGAAAAGCAGCCAACTACAGAGGAAGCCTAGATTTCTTGGTATCCAATGGCATGCTGCCCACTACAGCTCCTGTCTCCTCCTTGGAGACAGTCAATTAGTCATGAAGAACCAGAAAACAGATCTGTTTCTCCACCTTAGTTAAAAAAAAATAAACACTTTAAGTGTGTAAAGACTGCAATGTTATATATTTCTTCTTTCCAAATTTTTCCACTTTTCCAAGAAATTGCAAGAATGGAAAAGGTTTATGTGTAAGCAATTAACACAAGAAAAGTTAGGTAAGACAGTAAAAGCAAGTTACAACTCTTACCAGTAATCTTTGGCAGAAGAAGGTTCATTACATCCAAAGAGTAACATGTGATGGACAGTGTCCATACTCGCATGAGGCTTAAAGTCAACTGAAAAACAGAATGATAAAACAAATAAGCTACCCTTACTCTCCCCATAAGTTACACAAGCAAGACTGTTTTGTGCCATTTTTTCTCTGCAATACTAGAAACAAGGCATGTATGTCCCCACTCATTTATTTACCTTCTGCATTCCACTTACAAGCTTTCCTTAAATTCCTTAAACTCCAACAGCCTGTCTCCCAGGCTAAAACACTGTACTTCACTTAGTCATTAAGAAATTCCAAGTTCCCACTCAAAACTGCTGTGTTTTTCCCAAAAGTTAAGTATGACACTTAGTAAATATATCAATGTATCACAAAATTTTACCGTAACCAGACTAATTTCAATCTAGCTTCAAAATTTGCATCTGTCAAATCTTCTTTTCACTTCTTCATTAAAAATACAAAGAAACAGTAAGTCACACTTAAGAGCAACTAACATCTTCTGCATTAGTGGTATCTTCTTCCAGTATTCCACCTGGTTTACATTTTTGCTCCACCTTTCCTGGGACAACAGTTCCAAGAATGGATTATGATTTACTCTCATTAATATGTCAAACCCTTTGGAATGGAAAACAAGATTTGTTTAAAGTCAACACAATCTCATCGCCCAAATATTTCTCGCTATTAGAAACTTAGACAAAGGTGAATGTTCAGCACTCAAATGTCTGTTCTTTATCTTATGCCACAAACAAAACAATGTTTTGGTTTCTCAAATGTTCATGATCTTGTTTAGTATAGGAAAAAGGTTACCAACATCAGACTGTAGTAATATTGACCATGAATGTACAATGACAGCATTTCTAGAAAAAACTTCCTTTATTACTACTGAAACGATGTGTCATTTTTCTTCACATAAGACAGAATTTTTCCTCACATAAGACAGAGAAGGATCTTAATGGGTTTCTAACCTTATCTGACAGCAGAAATTCCAAAACTGAATCAATCCTGCCCTTATATGTACATAGACACTGAGGAGCGTTCAAGTAGGCGTCTTTTATCTCTTGTAAAAGTCTTAACACAGGCAGATGGTGAAGCTGCAAACAACTGAAACACTATTCTGCTCCGAAGTTTGAGGTTATCTGCACTCTGAACTCAGTATTTTAACATGTGGCTGAGGCAGGGGTCCTGAAGTGAATAATGATGTGGATTATTGTCCCAGTTTCCTGAGGGGAAAAAAAATTACTTGAATACCTTCTAACTATTTTTTGAGCTGAAGTCTGTCGTGAAAGGTGAGGAAAACCAGGCAAAAGTTAAGGCATGCAAGTCAAACTGCAGCTTGAAGACATAAGGCAGCAGTCAGATTGTAAGGAAATGATCATGTCAGAGCCGAGGGCTTGGTTTGAGAATTAAGAGATGCACCCACAGGCCCTGGGAAAGTACTTTGAGTACCACATTATGAACTCAGAAGCGCTGAACTTGCCAGCATGATTAAAGTCTAAAGACTACCTAACACCCTTTTTTTTCTAGAGGCAAATTCTACTCATTTCATAGCTAAAAAACTAATCTGCGTTACAGAAAGGCCTTTTGTTTCAACTTTATCAGTAAAAATCAGAGTAAAATTATGGTTAACTATGGGACAGACAATGCGCCATTTTATGTGGACTTCCTACCTAAGTTACAGCTTAGGTGTTTTAAGCTGCTGTTACCAATTTAAGAGATTAAATTTCTGAAAGAGTTTATAAGAAGTTCACAGATGTGAAATTTAATGAACTTTATTGCCAAACTTCATACCTGTACAAAACATATTGTAACACCTAGAAGGACAGTCTTCAATAAAGGTAAAAATTAAAGGTTAGACCTTTTGTCTGGTGAAGCCATCACCTGTCCTGCTGGTTAATACTGTCTCATTGTTTCGTTTTACTCCTCTACCACCCTCATATCTTGTGTATTCACTCTAATGAGTGTGTCAGGAAGTCTTTTATTCCCTCCACACAGTGTCCATTACAATGACATTCTAGTGCAGGGAAGGGACCTGTTATAAAACTGATTACAAATAGCTTACTAAATACTACTCTTACTAATAGTACATAACGCACGACAGTTGACAAAGCAAAATTAGATTTCTGTGTGACCTCATATATCTCATGATGGCCTCTGAAGGAAAAGTTGAAAAACCTCAGTCTGCCCATGAGCTTAAGAGAGCTTTGTACAGTCAGTTACTCTGTTCCTGTATAGGTATTTTCTTAGCAGCATAGCCAGGCTTATACCCTTCCAAACAGAGGGTCAAAAAAATGCGATTTAAAAAATCCTGTGTTGTAAAAGCCATACAAATTAGCATGAGATTCATGCCAAATGCAGTACCTGTCACTACCAAAGCTTAAGAAACAGCAGACAAAAGTCTTATATTCCCAGTTGACAGCTTCCACATTTTACAATAATAAATAGAAGATTACACAATAGTTAAATATTTTTTATGCATGGAGAAGTGTTACAAAATTATTACTAAAATAACAGTAACAGTTTTCATATATATACTAGAACTGAATAAAGCCTGACTTACTTCCCTGACCAAGTACTAATTTAATTATGAACTCCAGAAGAAATAGGAATGAACAGAACATGACATCAGTTTAATCTTATCAGTGTCTAGTTAAGCTATCTATTTAAAAAAATAAATCCTAAGAAGTTCACCTTTACAAGTAACAATTCACTGATAAAAGTTGATATCCTTTCTTTTTTTTAAAAAAATGCTGTCTTCTCTATAATTCAATTAACTTTAAAGAAGTTTATCAACATATCAGTGTCTACAGTTTGGCAGATGAGGGAGACATTAGAGGCCCTCAATACAGTGAAGTCATCATTACTTGGCAATAGGGAAGTTTATATATGCCATACTAAAGTAACACACCCACAGTGTCTCAGAGTCATATATGGATGAAAAGTAATAAATCATCTAATTAAGTCAACTTATATTCCTGAACGTAATAGGCTCCATCTCATTTCTACAGCACAATCTGACAAATAACGACTTACCATAAGTCAGTAAGATGAAGACACATTTATTTACTAGTCACCCATGTGAATTAATGTAAGGAGGTGAAGATGATAGTCAGATTTCTTGGTTGAGTGGCTTGCTGTCAGACTCAATTCTTGTAAATGCCTGTAGAGCATCCCTTAGCTATTGCTACAGCTCAGTAGTCAAAAACTGATTTTTATCAATGCCTGCACCACTAAAGACTCAATCTAGTTTCTGATTTGGCTACTTGTTCATAAACACTAATCAAACATGAGACAGAAGAAGAAAATCACAGTATGTTTTTAAAATGTAACTGGAATGATACTTTCTTGAAACTTACATATCAATTTCCCTCATTAATAACCTTTACATATTAATCTCACAGGTATTTCATTTCACAGCTGTAAAAGGTACGTTTCTAACATTAACCTAAATGTAAATCAATCCACCTCACAAACAAACAAGGAAACACTGCCCACCTCAATTTGCCAGCATTTATAGCCATTGGTGACAGAAAAACAACTGGTTCAAACAGAAATCTCAGCCTTGACAGTCTGACCCTCCACAGAAGAATATCATACAGAAAACTAACAGCATCTGCAAAAATACACAGATGCATCCAGCTCTGGAGCCCCCAACACAAGAAAGACATGGAGCTGTTGGAGTGAGCCCAGTGGAGGGCTACTAAGATGGGCAGAGGGTTGGAACACCTTTCCTACAAAGACAGGCTGAGAGAGTTGGGCTTGTTCAGCCTGGAAAAGAGAAGGCTCCAGGGAGACCTTACAGCAGCCTTCCAGTACCTGAAGGGGGCCTATAAGAAGGCTGAGGAGGGACTTTTTACAAGGGCCTGCAGTCATAGGATGAGGGGTAATGGTTGGAAGCTGGGAAAGGGCAGGTTCAGACTAGATATAAGTACTAAGTTCTTCACCCTGAGGGTGGTGAGACATTGGAACAGGTTGTCTAAGGAAGCTGTTGATGCTCCATCCCTGGAAGTGTTCAAGACCAGGCTGGATGGAGCCTTGAGCAACCTGGTCTAGTGGGAGGTGTCCTTGCCATGGCAGGGGGGTTGGAACTAGGTGATCTTTGAGGTCCCTTCCAACCCAAACCATTCTATGACTCTATGGTTCTATGATCCCTGAAAAAGACTTCTAGGGCAAAACTTGCTCTACTCCTCCTTCTAGTTGTTAACATTTCATAACTTTGATCAGTTCCTTCTTTGACAATGTCTGAGAACTGACTCTGAACAAGTTGGTAAATTCTGGTACAGTATCCTTTCAGCTTTGCAGTACAAAGTTACACACATAGCCCCTGTGCAAGCATGACTGACTTCTGGTTTTAAATCTTTAGGGGAACAGAAAAGCTGAAGTCCAAATTCAAAGTCCTCAATTACGAATTTAATAAAAAATATTGAAAAAAGTTAAAGAAAATATTTTCTACTTACTCAAATGTAGTACTGCTTGCACAGGATATTAAAAAAGAAATTTTCTCTTCCAAGGCCCTTATATTTAAACAATATGCAACAAAACCATCCAGCTGCATGCTCTATAAACAGAACCTCCTTTTCCACACTGTCTTGGAGGAGGGAAGAAAAGGGAGTAAAAATAGAGAAACAAAGTAAAAAATTAAAGCAAGTGCTTCTTACTCAAAGTGTAAGGACACTTGGTCATAAAAGTGCCCTTTTAAAGCATAAAAGGAAAAAAAATCACAGAAAAGAGAAGGTATTTACTTGGCAGCATTATGTGCAAATAAACTGAACTGGAGGCAGAGAACACGCAGGTTCTGGTCTCAGCTTTATCAACACACTGTCACAGAAGCCCAAGTTATTGGTTTACTTCTGTGTATTCACACCTCCTCATGTTGAAGCTCTTCCGAACACGTACTGTCTTCTCAATACATCACTGAACAGCAATGCAGAGTGACAGTACATATGTTAGTTTTTAGATGTTTCTATCACAAAGTAAAACAGTAATTAATTAAAGTTAATTACACTATTTATTGGCAATGCAATGAAGGCAGATTCTGATTAAATCATAAAAATGCAGACACTAAAAAGAAGTATCTAATTCTCTGTGTGTCAATCTTCTCTGCTTATTTAAATGATACAAAATACATGCAGGCAAGTAATAGTATTAAGAAGTATTTAAGGAAAAACTCCACTAAGCATCTCATTTCTTAGATTATGATAACCTATTACAAAAATTTCTTTCCTGAGACGAAGATTTAATTTGCTATCCAGGTATTTTGTAAGATAGGTCAGTTTGCATTTTTCTATTTTCTACAGTGGGACATGTTTGAGTCTACTCTTTCCAACGATTAGGTAACTTCTGCTGACTGTGAAGACTCCCATCTGACAAATCTTTTCCACTGAAAACACTTCCCAGTGACTTCACTGAAGTGAGATGAAACTGAAACTCACATGCTTAAGCCTGAATACATGCCTATCCATTTTGGTGGAAGGGAGCAAAGAGAAAAAAAAAAGAAGCAATTTTGGTTTATTTTCAAGACATCCAAATATAAGAGGTTGTAAGCAATGCTATCATGGGAAAAATTTACGTTCACAGAACAACTTTGTCTGTTTTGTGGGGTTTTTTTTAAAATTTGCTCATCAAGTTCCTCTTGCTCTTCAAAGTTCCACCTGACAACTAGAATGGTTTTATAATATATTATAACAGAATACTATAACATCAAAATCTAAACACAATATTCTATTTCTGAAGGATTTCCACAAGGAAACAATAGTGTCATAATACACTACAACAAAACCTACACAGGATTCCCACCATATTTACTGTAAGAGCACACACCCTAAAACACAACAAAAGAGTAAAGGAAGGAAAATGTAGATATTTTAACTTCTCACTGTTTTCTTTTACTAAAGTTTACAGCATATTCTGATGGTGAAACTATCTTCACCCAAACCAACAAGCTTTCTCTTTACCTGAACAACTGTATGTTCACAAGTAAGGCAAATTAAATTAAAAGTACCTCAAAGACTTTCTGAACAGAAGGTGTTGTTTTGCTGATATGTATGATCTCAGCATTTGTACACTATTACACTATTTCCTTCTATTCCTTCCTCTACCATCTTATTCATGCCACGACATTTAAAAAAAAAAAAAAGCAAAGAAAGGAGGGCAGAGGGCTTGTTCGATTTATTTTTTCCCTTGGGTAAGTAAAATCTTACCGCAGCCAACAATGACTGTAAGTGCAAAGGATTTACAGGCTGTAACAACAGGTAAATAAACAGTCTGCTCAGTGGAGCAGAATTAAGTATCCGGTCAGAGACAGAAAGCCAATACTTTACAAATGGGACTGTTTGGTACTGACTGCCAGAGGCATCTGCATGCAGCTCCTTAACTACTATTACTCATGAATCTCTCCAGATACAGTCTGTTATCTTGACTCTAAGTAGCTCTCTCTAGTTTGTTTCTGCATTAGCTGTGATGAATGCATTTTGGAAACTCTGACAACCGAAGATTAAGACAATATGAGTGAAAAAAAAGAAAATGCTGAGATTCTTCAAAATGGCTTGTTTAGGTTCTTCCAGTCAACCAATACTCACCTACATAGGCTTCATCATCCGCTGGCAGGGGTACTGACATGCAGAGGTAGGTATCAGACTATTAAAAGACCAAAAAAAATTACCTTTAAATTATATTTATAATGAACAGAATAGAAACAAAGCATCAAAATTCTCTACACTTTCTGAAGATGAATGTGGGAATACTTAACAAACTAATATATAAAAATTATATACTTATAAGAATTAGCACTAAATTTATTTGCAGTGGTTAGAAAACACTGTCCCCTTCCTGCCCGCTAAAAACTTGAAGGGGTAACAGTACTCTCCTGATGTCCAAATAAACAGAATGAATCAATGAGTGTGCTACATGAAGTGAAAAGAATTATTGAGCTTCTAATTAATTATGTTCTTGGTATGCACTAATTTCTCAGCCTTTATAAACTTACTATAACCCAAGAATAAACGGAACTTGAGTGGAGTGGGAGGTGCCAATCTCCTCCCTCTGGTGAACAGTGATAGGACACAAGGAAATGGAATGAAGCCGTGTCAGGAGGAGTTCAGGTTGGAGAGTAGGAAAAGCTTCTTCAATGAGAGCACGGTTGGTCACTGGAACAGGCTGCCAAGAGAAGCAGTCACAGCACCATGCCTGTCAGAGTTCAAGGAGCGTCTGGACGATGCTCTTAGTCATATGGTTTAGTTATAGCTAGTTCTGCAAGGAGCAGGGAGTTGGACTCAATGATCCTTACAGGGTCCCTTCCAACCTGAGATACTGTACAATTCTATGTCTTCATAGCCAAACAGATTTCTACCTACAGCAGTAGTTCATCCTATTCAAAGATTTATATAACTGGACCACAATGTGCAAAAATGCTGTGCCATTGTAGCAGCAATCACAGAAATAAATTTATTTTTGATTCATGCACCTAATTCTATTATGATCAATGAAAATATTCTTCCCTGGGCATTCTAACAAACATCACATCCTTTAAAAGAAAGAAAAAGAACAGAATCAATTAAAAAAAGAAACAATTTGATACGTGATTTTCCTGCTTGTAAAGGACTTGCTTGTAAAGCACTGTAAAGGACTAACATTTTCCTGGAACAATCTGCACAAGATACAGTGTAATGGGTACTCCAGGCAAAAAACTTATCAAGAATGCCCTCTTCATGATGCTACAGTTGCCTTTGTTGCCTGAAATACTTTTGTTTGAGTTTAAAATGCTCAGCATGTAATCGTTGGAAGTATTCCTGGATTAAAATATGAACCAATTAAAACTCAAACACAGTAAACTCAGAGCAATAGTCATAAACAAAATCCAGGTTTCCCATTTACTTGGATAACTATGAAAGAACCTGCAATATAAAACATAGTTACCAAGAACAGTAAAACCTAAATATGGCAGTCCTGTTGAAACGAAAGCTCTTACTTGGTACATCAAAAAACCAGTCAGTAAATCATTGCAACAGCACAAAATTACATTTCTTAAATGCATGTGAACTGCACAAACAAAAAATGAAGCCAGTTTCATCTTTGTCAGCTAGAAGAAGGGCAAGTCCTACAAAAGGACCACCTGCTTTACCAATTGATTTGACCAAAGATGATGCAGGCTACCTAGATTACAATTGTAAGAAATAAATTTATTGCTACGGTTTCTTTACATGTAACAGAGATTAGGCTATAAGATCAGCAATGTGGCTATTAGGATGATAGCTACACTATTATCCATTTGAAACCCTTTTTTTACAACTTTTAAGGCTGTTTAAGACAGGAAAGGTGTCAGCTACTGGAATCTCATACACCCGTGAACTCAAAATCTGATAGGACTTTCACTTTCATAAAGACTATATTAAACAGATGAAGATAAAATTCCTGCTATGAAAAACTTCAAACCTGATTTCACAGAAGACATTGCAAATAGGTGTAAACAATTAAATGCAACTGAGAAAGAAGGACAGGTACAATGCTGATAACAATATGTGATTACACAAATAAGAAACATTTTTTGGTGGTTTTGCTAGAAGATGGAAAGGATGAACAGAGGTCAGCTGATCAACTTATGTGAATGCCTTTGTGTACTCTAGTTATATGCATTTACAGAATGAACATACTAAAGCCTTCTATAAATAGAAAAGGAAAAATGCTACCTTTTCTATTTAACCTGGGTTCAGAAGTAGTTTTTTTTTTAAAAAAACCCTTCATTTAGAACATTATACCCCAACTTTGAAAGTCAATGGCAGCGATGCTTCACATTATAGTAGAAACAAACAGTAGATTATTTGTCTTTAAAAACAAATTTAATTTAGAAACAGTGTGGACTAGAAATAAGGACAACATGTATTTTTTGGAAGTATCATTTACCCAATTGAGAATTAAACTAATTAAGAAGAGAATGTCATAATATTTACAAAGATTATTAGAAGTCTAGGTGCACTAATATTTTTGTCTCTTTTTATTAATTGAAGACTGTTAATTGGAAAATATCGATCTACTAAAATGGTATTGTGATACTTACTATCTGAACTGCTGCAGAACTCAGTCATGCCTCTCTGACTCAGTGTTATAATCCATCTACAAGTAGCAACTGTCCCAGTTAAACATCTTTTTTCCATGTTCTTTGTCATGTCTCTTCAATAGCGATGTACTACACATTGTATAGTTTAAAGACATGTTCTTAGGTAATCTGATGTGCCTTTAGCGTTTTAATCCCAAAAATGGCAAAGTTTTTTTTTAAAAGAAAAAACAACAACATCATCAAAATTAACAAGACCTAGTCCTTTGGAGAAGAAATGGGGGCAGCGGAGGCAAGGGGGAGGCACAGGGAGAAGACAGAGACTATTCAAGGTTTTTTTACTTCCCATTTGGTTGTTATCATTGTTCGTATTGCCTTGCATTAGTCATCTTCACATTGTCCTCCACAGTAATCCAAAGCGACTCCGTTTCATTAACGAGAGATCCTGACCACCCATTACTTTAACATGACAAGACTACAGACGATCAGTTTCATATCCTTTACCCCTTACTACTGTTCCATGCCACATTGAGTTTAAAATATTTATCTCCTCCTTTTCTCTAACAAAATGTATTTTTCAAAAGCAGAGAAACCAGGAAACAAACCCACAAAATTACCCTAAATACAATCCTTTTCAAAATGCTTCCAATAACTTCTTAAAAGGAAAGAAGCATATTTGAAAAAAAAAAAAATCAAAACCCCAACATAATTCCAAGATTATCTATGGGTTGAAATTTATTTGACAAATTCATGACGCAAAGAACTATCACTATCTATTAAATATGATAGTCTGGACTAAAACTCCAAGCCAGCAACCTCTCACTGTTACTGTAAACAGGGAGGGTATGTTCTAGTTTTTGAATTACTACTCTCCTGTCCTACCTCTTCTGGTCTTTCCATAAATAACTCCTATTAGGTATAGTCAGAGAAGAGATTTCTTGGCCAAACGGATAATGCAGTCAACCAATGTAGTAATTCTGAAGTCTTTACCATTACAGGCATGAAAACTCATCCTGACACAGACACAAGGGTTTTCAATTTTGTTTCTGACGCACAAGCCAGGTTGTATTTAGCTAATAAGAGAAAATAAGCAAATCAAAAAAACAATTATTGCATTCAACAAAACAGATTCTGGTTGCTTATCTTCAATTGTCAATGTTCCAGAGCTCAAAGACAAGACAAGCAGGAATAACCTGACACTAAAATATTACAGAAGGCACACTGCAGAATCTACAATAATTCTGTCCTTCTTTCTCTACCTCAGCATAAGTAGGTCTGTGAGCATGAGGGCGCACATTTGATTCATCTTCAGAAGAAAATTACTGAGACTTCAACTTGCATAAGAAACAAGCAGAGGGGAAAACAAGAGATTGCTCCACTGTGCACAACCCCATCAATTCAGATATTTCCAAAACAAGTGAAAAGAGATTAACAGAACTTTCAAAGTGCAAAATGCTGCCTTTTGAAAGCATACTGGGTAGGCAGGGGAGAGAAAAGCTCCACACTTTTCCCTCCCATCTCCTGCTCCCCTGCCTCTTTTTTTAAAGGAAGAATCTTTGATATTACTAAGGCCATTACTGACTAATAATAACTTCACATAAATCTCCGTATGTGATCTCTCTCTCAATATAAATTTGATATTCACTATGTTAGGGCCCAGACTCACATAAGTAACTAAATTCTGCTTTTTACAGAATTTCACCCTAAGTAATAAGCAAGTCATTCACACAACTTTCTCCAGAGTCAGAGCAAGTCTTGGGGGATCTTAGATCAAGATCTCAACTTGGTTGTCATAGCAATAGTAAAGAAAGAGGTGCCAGTAATTTATGGGTACCTGAATGATCAAATTTCCTTCTCATTTTAAGTATTTTTATCTGATATGGTATACCAAATCAAACTAGATATATAAGAAAAAATTTTAACCAAAGACTCAGAGACTTCAAACTGAGAAACCAAAGTTACAAAATTGAATATGCAGGTACTATGAGTCAATGCTGACCTACTGGCAGAAGCTCAAGATAAGAAGTTTCAAAAAAAACCCAAACAAAAAACAACTTGCAAATTCCATTGGATAATAAGCCCTTCACACACCACTTTTCCACACTAACAATATCCCACCAAATAACAACATCTTTTACCACTTTTTTGTGCCTTTAGCAATATTTATGAAGTTTCAACTGCACTTTTAAGAACTCAGCCAATGCTGTACCAAAACTAACTTACCAATAAGTTTGTTCAGCCTCAAACATAGTAGTTATTAATTAAAAAACCCAAACAATTATTGATGAATAAAATTACCCAAGATACAGTTTTAATTTCAGTATGAATTTTTATCAGTATTTCTTATTTGATTTGTAGCAAACACAGATATTCACAGGAGCAAAATGGTGTTACCGGCAGAATACCCGTTTACCCTAGAATTCTTAATACTTTCACAAAAAAGCCTTCAATTTGTTTAACAGCATTGCATTTTGTATCTGAAATTTAGCATTTTCAAAATGAGCTGATCCCATCCCTTCTTGGAAGATAAAACATATGGCTTCCTATTAAAATAGTAAGTCCCAACATTCTGTTAATTCACTGTACAGAGGGATAATTTTCTTATACTAATCTTAAGTATAAAGAATGATTATAGAATTTTTCCCTCAGAACTGAACAAAAGCCCTTTAGTCTTCCTCTCCACAGCTCTTAGGTGTCCTCCACCCTTCAGCAGCACACCAAAATTACTCTTCGCATGATATGTTGGTTGTATTTTTCCCTAATGTGCAATCGGAATAATTATTAAGAAAAAACTAAAGTATTTAAGTAGCTTTTATTAACTTTTATTAACTGAGTTGGAGAACTATTGTACCTGATTGATTTCCAGATTTATGCTGCCTGCACATACACTTTAGTGCCCCTGTTTGTAACAAGCACTCAGAACAGTTTCAGATGAATGTTCATGTTCGGTACTTGTGCCAAAACAGCACATAACTCAGGGGCAGATCTGCAGTTAGCGCACTCCTAAGCTGCATAAGGTATCAGTTCTCATTGATTCACCCACGGTGCAGATGCAGCTACAGAATGGAAGGCAATCTCCCCCCATCCCCGTCCCTGACCTCCAAACATCCGAAGTCACTAAGAGTCTAGTAAATCATTGGAAAAAATGCAGGGTTTTTGGCAACCTTTCTCACAGCCTTGACAACACAAGATACACACAAATTGAATTTTATGCAACTAACCTACCAATTCAAGGACAGACGTTAAACTTGGCTCCAGCCATTTGCAAATCATTCCACCAAGAATTATACCACTTCCATCACTCTAAGGTGCTACCTATGTAGATGATACAACATCATTTGGGGTTTCTCTTCCCTCCTCCTTCTGTCTGGAAATGTGTACAAATTTCCTCTGTGAACCAGGTATATATTTTACAGACTTGAAGTTGTATGTTAGCTGTATGTCCCTACATTTAGGGAATTTAATGATTCCTAAAGTAATCATTCCAAAATAACAATGTGAATGCTCATAATCTATGTAAAACCTTACTGGTAGTATCAAAAATTCATCTCCGTTTCAGGGAATACATGCAAATGGTTAGACTCTTTGGAAGCCAAAGAGATTAATTTTCAGTATTTGTTCTTCACAAGAATTATCTGGAAAGCTTCAGTATCAAGCTGGAAGAACTCAACTCAGCAGCAGCACTATTTCAGAAATTTCCCTTTCTTTTTCCAGCTTGGAGATATTTTTACCTAAACAAGAAATGATTCCAGATCTTCCAGATCAATTCTTACATTGAACCTTCTCATTGTAACATCTATTGCAGGTCACACTGGTCATAAATTGTAAAGAACTGTCCATTAGACATCTTTCAGTCAGCTAGCTGTGATTCTAGGTAAGAAATGTGACTGTCATGTCTGCACACCACCAAGAGAGAAAGAGGCCAGAAGCATTCCATTTGTAAAGCTTCATGGAAGTACTAACCTGTAGCCAAACAATGAATTCAGAATTCCTAACAATCCCGTCGAAACAAGATTTTCTTTTGACAAAAAATGCATGACAAAGAAGAGATAGCAGAGAACATACTGGTGTTGCTCTACAGATACTCTTCTATTCTCTAGAATTTAACTCATTCACATCTTCTCCACTAATTTCTGCCCCTCCTCGTTTTTTCTTTTCTCTTTCCCACTTTCCCACATAAATTGTTACGCTTGAGAACTCAGGAATTGCAATTACTCATAACCAAAATAGTGATGTACCTCCAGAAAGCCCTTAATATAAGTATTTTGCGCCTGTCCTCTTGCTTTTTAGTTTATTTTTCTCTTTCATGTATAGAGATAAACTTGCAGATATACCCTGGAAGCAGAAACCTATTATCACAGAATCATAGAATATCTCGAGTTGGAGAGGACCTATAAGGATCATTGAGTTCAACTCCCAAGTCATGCTCTTACGTAAACATCCGTATGGAAGACCTGAACACACAGCAGATCTACTGTTGCTAATTACGTCTGTCCACAATTAGGGCCAAGAGATCCATGAAGAAGATAGCGAGCTAGAAGGAAGCGACTACAGATGAATTTCCTCTTTAAAGAGGATTCTTCCCTTCCATTTCTTTCTGCCACAACAATGCACTAATAGCACCAGAACTATGAAGCTGTTGCTTATCTCCTTCTGTGAACTGGAAGAAAAGAAAGATTTGCTTTTCTGCCATTGCTGCTTGCTGAATATATCAGTGTTTAACTTGTCTAAAAGGGAACCAAGTTTTCTGCACAGTTAAGTGTGGGACACTGTGGAAACAGGAAGGGAAATGAGGAGAAGGACGGGTGAGACTGATAAGAAAATAAAAGCTAGACTTTAAAGTACGTAAGGCTAGTTATTGATTATTTTCACTTACCTTTTTAGGAATTAACTTGGCAAGTTGCTTTCTGTTGCTGTCTTCCCTCATCCTTCTCCCAAATCTACACTAGACCATAGTATTTCAGTTCATTCCGTACATAAAGGCTGTTTGCTATAGGTACACATGAACGTGAAAAGTATTGTCCTCTTGATTAACTACCACAGTCTTTTGTTGCTGGTGTTGGGACTTGTTTTTTTTTTTTTAATAGGAATCTGAAGTGACTGACTCTTTCATATGTGTTTCCTAGCTCTTCAACTAACAGCTCCTCAGCTAAAATCAATAAAACATAATTAGAAATGTGCACCTGGATGAACTGAAATTACTTTTCACTCTTTCTGAAAGAGAAGTTTAATATTTTGCTGCAGATAAATAAGATCTAATAGAAACCATTCTTCTGTTTTGCACTCACTGGAATGACACCACTTGCTCTAAATCACACGTTCTAGAGTGTTGCTCCCCAATAACTGAAAACCTCATTTTACCTTCAGTATTTTTTGAAAGTGCTGTCTGCAACAATGAGTCATCATCTACTGCAGCACAACATCCTGCTCTTTCCAAGCACCTGCAGCCCTCTAAAAGAGACGTAGTGTCTTTTAATGACATACATAATTCCCTGCATTGCCTTGCTGCAAAAAACACATTGATTGTTTATCTTGCTTAATGAAACCACATGTGAAAACGACAGTAGAATCTCAGACTTTCATGTGAATCTTAAAAATGCTACTGCTAATATTAAAAATCTTAATTATTGTCTTCATTTTTATTCATTGGGCTCAGTAGAAGATAAGCAACTTCAAACCTGAAAGACCCTACCAGTATGACTTGTTTATAGTAGCTTTCCTGGAGTATTTTAAGGTTTTAAAAGCTGAAAGAGGTTTTAAAAGCTGAAAAAATACTTTCAACCCAGTATTTTAACGTTTTAAAATACTGGGTTGAAAGTATTACACTTATAAAACGCTTTATGGTTTTCCCTCAGCTTGCCAAAGTTGCAAAAATGTTCAATTTACTGTAACTAAATTCACCGAGGCATCATCTGAGATCTGGTGGAAATTGCAACTCTAAATAAATGTATGTCTTACTAGCACAGCCGGAAATATTTCACTTTAATAAAACACATATTCCTTGTTCTAATAAATGTCAGCAATTCAGCTTATGAAACCAACATTTTACAAATCAAATTAATCAGATGAAAAGATTTTTCTCTCATTTGAGATTACTTTTCTGCTTCCTACTTTTCTCTGGACATACAGATATCTATAAAAGTTAGTCTGTTTTTTTGTTCATTTTATGTGAGTGATACTGTAGGCAAGGCTTTGTTTTCCCAGCTTACAAAAAAAAGACTAAGTGGCAAAAAGAAAAACTGCCATTTCTCTCACCTGCTTAGGCATCACCCCAGGCATGCGAATGTCCAATGCAAAATCTGACAGACTAAGTGAGATCACCGGTCGGTTGCTTCCAAGGCATTCACTGGAAAGAGATCCAGTAGTATCTCTGTAACTTAGAAAGAAAGAGGAAAGTTTTTTTAAAAAATACTGATTTCTGTTACGTCTTTCTAAAAATAAGGGTCTTCAGAACTAGTAAAGAAGTTTGACAATGCTGAGTAGCTCCAGGAGTGATCTGGAAATTTCAGTCCTTCATGAGCTGAGGAAAACACCTTAGTTATAAAGCACTTACTGAAGCAGTTCCTTTGAGCAATCAGACTAGTTTGAACACATGAGCTGAAAATGTTACCTGTCATCTAATCTAAATAACTGTCTGAGGTACATGGATGTACAGATAGAAAATTAATTCACTAGAAAATACCAAGCACTGTTAATCATTCAAGACAGTTTTGGGGTTTTTTATTAAGACTATGTGCCTGAAGTAGAATTCAATACAGATTAATTTTAAATAATATGTAAAGGGGAAATTTATAGTAACATTTATAGTAACTCCTATTTTAAGTAGTGAAGTAAGACAGTAAGTTTTACTTCACATGAATATCAAAGTCTGTCTTGAATGCAATGTATAAACAAATTGTAAAAAAAATGTAGATCACTGTAAGGAACTAAATGGTAAGACATCTGAAACATGATGCAACACTAATATAAATTTTGAATATTTATATTCATAGATACATTAAAAAAAATACAGAAGTGATATGGTAACTATGGTTCCCAATAGACTTCATAAACAGTACAAGATGTTTTTGGAGAGCTAAGAGCCTACTTCTCTTGTCCACACTATACTAAAGTTTACCTATGCAATTTTGCATTCAAAACCCCACAAATTTCCCAGGATTGCCCAGTTTTAAGCTAGTTGATGCTTTCTTGTTAAAATGTCATTTTATACTTCAAGCTAACTCAGACAGCTGAAATATATTTACTCCCTATATAGTCTCAAATACACCTGTGGCATCTACAAAGTTCTAATAACTGTTGTTTTATCACCCTAAATTCACATTTTATAGAGCAACCTATGAATAAAACAAAGAGTTTCTGTCTTCAGGATGGCAACAGTGCCATTTCAAAATTGCAGAAAGAAAATTCAGAGCAAGTGAGCAAAATGGAACAAATACCATACACATTTTTATCTAGGATATGCTTTTTCATACTTGCGTAATATCCTAAGTGACTGCATGCATTCAACATATAAGGTCGTCCTGCATAACCTACCTCTTGAAGACAGAAATTGGGCTTCTGAAACCCAAACAGATGTTTTGAAAAACAAGACACAGTATTAGCAGGTTGTTAACGAGACCGGCCATGTCCACCCTGCTGTTTCTGTCCTGATTAAGTGAGCAGAAAAAAGGCAGTGAATTTCTATTGGCTGTGATCCTGACAATTAGGCAGCAGCACCAGCAGCAGCAGTATCAATTCACTACTTCATTATTATGTACTCTGCAGGCATCCTCCAGCTTCAAGCTTCAGACAGACCATCTGTTTAGGCAGGTGATGTGCTGTAAACCAGGAAGGTGGATGATGCTATGTTGTCTTTATTATTAGCTGTAAAAATCTGTTGAAGAATCTCCCCTTGCAGATAGATGAGACTGTACTTCTGTCCACTTAAGAAGCTGATGCTTTCTCCCCAGGTTGTGCAGTTAAATCTGCATGTTACTTATCAACCCACAGTGCCAGAGACTCCAAGTGGCATCACAAAAACCACCATCAGCCATCCTTCAGATCCTGTAAAAACAGAAGCAGATAAAGGATGACTAACACATTACAGCACTAGTTTTCTCAGCAAATCCCTGTTCAGGCATTTTAACACATTAGTAAATTCTTTCACAAGCTTTAGCCTAATCCAGTGAAGATTGCATCAAGTCTGTTGATTCCTCCTTTTCCTCCCTGCCCATCCACCTAGAGTCAGAAACTCTCATATCTCATATTGATATTTTAATACAGCCTGCAATACACCATTATGTTATTAACGTATCTGTTTCTTATGTACTTTGGTTACTTTTTATATCCATTTCAGAAAATTGATACATTTTTTTTTTAAATACTGCAACAAAAACTACTGAGATCAGACTGCTTTGTATTAGTTGAATAGTTTTCTATCCTTTCATATACTGAGGTTATATCAGCATAAACTATTACTCTCCTCAATGCTTTAACTTTAACTGTTCTTACTTCCCCCCATTTTAGTTGATGCCACATTTTAATTTAAAAATTTTAATTTTTCTTTAAGTACGCTAGAAAATCATATTGTTACTAAGGACATATAGTAGTATTTTTATTAAGCATTCCAATGCTGGCAGAAGAAAAATTTCACTTAATAATAAAAATCAGAATCTTTAAAATGTATTACATGCTAATTCTTTCAAGATAAATATTAAGAGGAAAAAACCACCCAAACCCAACTACCTGCCAGCCCCTGGAAGACACAGTAAAAATACCGCTATAAGGATGAAATACACAAGAAGGATTCTGACATGAAACACAATTAGAATTCATGTGTTTTAAGAAAAATCAATTCCATCTCGGGGCACATGTACCGAAAAGGATTCTTACGAAACAAAAGTGCTCATGCATAGACTAAAAAGCCATGTCAGCCACTTGTCTGTTGTTCAGCAGCCACACTAAATTTGCATTGAACTATTTGTAAGATTTAAAAACCTGATTACATTAATCATCATTATGAAACTTGCAAATTTTATCCATTGAAGAATGACATGAAAGATTCAGTCACAAACAGCTAAAAACATACTTTATCTTAGTTTTCAGCTCACCAAAACCATGCCAAAGACATTCACAATCATTCACACAAGCAACAATGCAAGCCTAATTCTTATTTTTAATGTAGCTTTTCATGTCTTCACTTCTGTGATCTAAATTATCTCCACCAGTGAACTATGGAAAGCTGCAATGCATATAAAGGACTGTACGACGAAGAAAACCAAAAATCATTAAAAAAAAAAAACCAAGTGTGATATGCATCACAAAATGTTAAAACAACAATAAAAGCAGAAGGCTTCATTACTTTTACTCTTTAAGGCATAATTATACAACAGTAACTGTTCAGCATCTTTGTAAGACACCTGGCTGGAAGTTCTAGTACTTTTAAAATTTGTATCATGCAAGAAGTTATGCCTTTATTTTCAGACCATACTGTAAATACACTTGACAAGCAAGAACTCTGAAGAACAGAGGTAGGAGGAGTACACTGGATTTTAACATACACAGAATTACAACGTTCAGGCTTAATTTTTTGGGATCTGAAAAGATACTTTCCAGTGACTAGAAATAAAAACAAACGCTTAGTTTTTGCCAGCTTCAAGAAGTCTGAGATTGGTTACACCAAGTCTGTTACATCTGTATAACATCTACCTGTTCTACAAATTAATAAAACAAGCTACTGAGAAACCTGATCAGTATCAGTTCCTCCTCATCTGAAACATGAGGGTTTCATTACAGCAGCTTTCAACTCTCACTGCAGAGATAAGCATGGTAATAGCAAAAATCACCAGAACACACCGTAATGTTAGAGAAGAATACCTGACTATTCATGGTTCTTAGAATGCTGACCACAAATAAGGGGGGAAAAAAAAAATCATAATCTGGAATTACCTAAAAAAGCAAAGAAATTAAATCCGCAGTGAGAACAATACATGTATGTCTAACACCTGCACATTCTACTTTAAAAGTGGCCCAATTTCATCCATAAGCTTTGTTTTTAATTACAGTTTCATCAGATGGATGGATATGAAATGAATAAAAGTTTAATGCACCTGGTGCTTAACATTAGACCCCTGTGCAACCAGATTTTACAGCTGGGAGAAAAGAAGAAGAAAAAAAAGGCAGCACTATCCTGAAGAGATTTCAATGTAATTTTAGATATGATGCAATCAAGAATACCAGAAAAAAGTGAGGATAAGAGATAGTAAGATGACACACTTCGGTCCAGTATGTGGAGGTCTTGATAGCTCTGTTTTACTTTCAGCTTGGGGTAAGAGTTACCAAAGGAACAGAAGTGAAGTAAAAAAGACATAATTAATGACAAAGACTAGAGTGAAAAGAAAGAAAGTGAAATGAAAATGAGATTGGGCAAAGTAAGCATGTTATTTTATTCCACATGCCTCTCCTAGACATAACAGAAAACAATGATACAAAATAATAGAGTGAAGAAAAACAAAACAGCCAACAGCAACTAGTATGAAATCATCTTACTGAATAAGCTGGGGGGGGGGAGAGGGGGGGGGAGGCGCGGGGGGGAAGTGGCCAAGAAGCTGGAATTCAAAATACAATTCAAAATAGCACCCAAAATAACAGTAATCAGTAATTCAATGTCATGTTATAGAATTGAATGGTTTGAACAGTGAGTCTTTTAAAAAAACAGCAATTAAAAGATCAATTTCAAAAAATCAACTAAGAAAGCTCCATATTAACCACAAGTTCATAAAGCACATTATAACAATTTCTGTTCAGTTTAGCCACTGTAACATTTCATATACTGTACCAAGTGAACAAGCTGGAAGGCATGCTGTCATCCAGAGGGACCTCAACAGGCTGGAGAAGTGGGCTGACAGCAACCTCATCAAATTCAACAAGGAGAAGGAAGTGTAAAATCCTGCGCCTGGGGAGGAACAACCCCAGACACCAGTATACGCTGAGGGCCACCCAGCTGCAAAGCACCTTGGCATAAAAGGCCTTGGAGGTCCTCGTGAACACCAGGCTGAACATGAGCCAGGAACATGCCCTTGCTGCAAAGGCGGCTAACGGTATCCTCAGCTGCATTAGTCAGAGTATTGTAAGCAGGTCAAGGGAGGTGATGCGTCCCCTCTACTCGGCACTGGTGAGGCCACATCTGGAGTACTGTGCCCAGTGCTGATCTTCCCAGTACAACAGAGAGATGGACTTAGTGCAGAGTCCAAGGAAGGGCCACGAAGACGATGAAGGGACTGAAGCATCTCTCCTCTGAGGAAAGGCTGAGAGAGCTGGGACGGTTCAGCCGGGAGAAGAGAAGGCTCAGGAGGATCTTACCCTTGTACAAAAATACCTGAAGGGAGGGTGCAATGAGGATGAAGCCAGGTGACATCTTGATTAATGTCTTTATAAATGATTTGGATGTCAGTCTGCAGATGACACCAAGTTGGGCAGGAGTGCTGAAAGGCTCTACAGAGGGATTTCGGCAGGCTGGATTTATGAGCTGAGGCCAGTTATATGGAGTTCAACAAGGCCAAGTGCTGGGTCCTACACTTGAGTCACAACGACCCCATGCAATGCTTCAGGCTGGAGGATGAGCTGGGGGTGTTGGTCGACAGCTGCCTCAGTATGAGCCAGCAGTGTGCCCAGGTGGCCAAGAAGGCCAACAGCATCCTGGTTTGTATCAGAAACAGTGTATCCAGCAGAATCAGCGAAGTGATGGTCTCCCTGTGCTCAACACTGATGAGGCCGCACTTCGAATCCTGTGTTCAGTATTTTGGACCCCTCACTACATGAAAGATATTGAGGTGCTGGAGCGTGTCCAGAGAAGGGCAACAAAGCTGGTGAAGGGTCTAGAGAACAAGTCCTGTGAGGAGCAGTTAAGGGAACTGGAGTTGTTTAGCCTGGAGAAGAGGAAGCTGAGGGAAGACCATACCAGTCTCTACAACCACCTGAAAGGAGGCTGCAGTGAGGTGGATGTTGGTCTGTTCTCCCAAGTAACAAGTGATAGGACAAGAAGAAATGGTCTCAAGTTGCACCAGGGGAGGTTTAGGCTGGATAATAGGAAGTATTTCTTCACTGAAAGGGTTATCAAGCATTAGAACAATCTGCCCAGGGAAGTGATTGTGTCACCATCCCTGGAGGTATTAAAAAGACATGTAGATGTGCTGCTTAGGGACATGGTTTAGTGATGCACTTGGCAGTGTTAGATTGGTTGTACTCAATGGTCTTAAAGGTCTTTGCCAACCTAAATAATTGTATGATTCTATTTCATGACAGCACAAACTGAAACACAGGAGGTTCCCTCCAGGCATCAGGAAACATTTTTCACTGTGAGGGTAACTGAGCACTGGCACAGGTTGCCCAGAGAGGTTGTGGAGTCTCCATCCTTGGAGACAGTAAGACCCAATGGGACATGGACCTGGGTACCTGGCTGTAACTGGCTCTGCCTGAGGAGGGGTGTTGCACCGGGTGACCTCCAGAGGTCCCTTCCAACCTCAACCATTCTGTGAGTTTGTGACAATAAATTCTTTCAAGCTTTAAAAATAATATGTAAGGCCAGTTCAGTATGTCAATTAAAAGCAGCAAAACGATTTGAGAGGAAGATGGCAGGTGATGTGGATAAGGGGTTACAATCATGTAAATTCTAGCATTCACCCATGATATGGTAAAGACAAAAGGCACAAAAGATAGATGATACCAAGGATTTTCCCTTTAGATTGCAGCAGCAGATGATGAAAACCAAGAGGTCTCTTGGTTACTTTTACAAGTCCACTGCCCATATATGGTAAGGAAATGCCAGGAAAGCCAAGAAAATTCTCTTCAGGCAGGCTGCTTTCACAGCTTAAAATTCTTTGGACACCAGCAAAACATGATTACAGAAAACATAGTGCCTACATGAATTTTAATGCAATATGTGGTCAAACAAATGTGGCCTTATATTTAGAGGTTTGTTTGGTTTTTTTAATAAGTAGCAAAAAATGTCCTCCTCCTATGTCATGTTTTTACCAAACTTTTTGGATTAAATAATACATTTATCACCTTAGAAAATTCTTCCATAAAGCTTTGTTACACTGTGGAGAAATGTTTACTTTCCTTGAAGGAATTTTTTTACAGTTTTACAGGAAAAGATTTAGAATGTGATTATCCATCCAAAAACTAAGGAGTAGAGTAACCTCCTTCAAACTAGATTTCATTGGATTGTTACTCCAAAAAGAGTTAAAGATAAATTTTCACCACGTACCAAACCAATTTTAATTGTAGGCTGCCTTGTATTTTCCTCCTCCTCTTGCTCTGCATTGGTAAAGAAAGCTGACGCTCTCCCCTCTCCCCATCCTAGCAGTGTGTTAATTTTCCACCAGATCAACTGGTCAACGTGCCAACAGGCAGTTGCTGCACTTCTATCACAAAAGAAAGTGTGAGCATGCAGGTGCAGCTGGAAAGGAACCCCTGTTTTGGCAGCAATCCACACTGGATTTGGTGTAATATTAAAGATACTTCATTAAAATGAGAATTTTAAGTTTTCAAACATAGTTTTGCCCCTTGGTTTAATTTAGATTTTACAAATTTGTATCTTCTGCTACCAAAACATTTTTCACTTATGGATACCAAAGGAAAATAGGAGAAATATGATTGTTTTTACGAACCTTTCCTAAAAATTTCATCTGCTAAGCATAAATACAGTGCATTTTTTTAAAAAGAAATATTGCATGATGATAAGAACCTATTGTTCACTCCATCAGAAAAAGCACAGTATTTATACATTGAATAAAGAACTACAACTTGAATTTTCTTTTATGTATTACAGCAGTGAAACTGGATGCTTTCTAAATGGATTTACTCTTTGCATGCTTTCCAAGTATATTGAAAGTGGACAATGTGTGTATCTCTTTCCTATTTGACTAGAAATATTAAACGAAAACTCCTATTAAGCAGTGCTTAAAAGGATGGTTATAAGGGAAACATAATTTATGAAGAAACCTGAATACCTGAATATCTAAACTTATTTTGAGGGATTTTGCTGACTTGTTAATCATTTACGTGCTCTTTGTTAAATGAAGTATTTTCAATGGGTCTTCTACTAGGAAAGATCTACTTACTACCTGAAGACAGGCTACGTGTACTAAGTCAATAAAGCCAATTCCTTCAAATACTCTGTCAATTCAGTGTGTATGGAGAGTTTTACCTACTGGACAGCTTTCCTTCAAAATTAATTGAACTTTTATACAGCAAAGAAATAGAGGATGAAGAACTGTCATTTACACTCTGCCTTTGCCTTTTGGAGATCAACAGGTTCATAACATGACTTGCAGGTTCCTAACTGCTATAAGGAGCGACAACTGCAGAGTCCTACCACCCCAAGGCATAATCAAACACTGAACAACGGAGGAAACATTCAAATCATATTTAGGCAACTCATACTGCAACAGCAATCATGGAAATCGGAAACAAAAGGACGTAAGAAAACAGGTTGTAAGACCTGTTTATGCAAAGAAAGAACAAGGACATTATTTCCAGGGGAATTAGGCAATAAAAAGTTTATTACCCTCTACTAATTTATGAAATAAATAGAAGCTAAAATCAGCCTCAGAATTCTTTGTGTGAACATCAGGAAATGCATGAGGAAAAGCAAAAACACTAAGAGAAGCAAAAAAAGTACAACTCAAGGTGTCAGAATCGCTGTCACCCCACGACCTGAGTTCTGCCCATAGCTGTCATCTTCAGGGCCTTGCAGGCAACTGAAGGAGAGAACTTCAAAGCCTAAGCAGACTTGATTTTGTCAGATCAACTTCTAGAATAGCCAATTTTCTAAACAGTGAAAACTCAGTGAAAACAGAAGAAAATGTGTAAGAAAAAAAGACGCAAAAATGCTTAACTGCTACTTTGCAATGTGATCTTAGCAAGCAGCCTTTCCTTCAGACTTGCTTATCTGCCAATGAATAGAGCTGGCCTAGGACTATCTCACCAGTCACATATTCACAAAGCAAATATAAAATACCACTCAAAACCACACATGCTCAGATGAGAATCAATGAAACACCTGGAAAAAAAGGAAATTTAATACTACATAATTTAAAGATACATGCTGGTGTGTTTCAGATCAAAATAATTTTCTTGGAAATGCTGGAAACTTAAATCAATTTCTGAATTCTAAGATGAGATTTTCAGAATGTGATACACAATTCAAGGTAAGATTTTTATCCACTTTCACCATCACTGTACTCTAAACTATTGGATATAAACTTGTTCAAGAGTGAGGAATTGTACTTCTTTTGACAGTACAGAAACAGGTAAGCAAAACACTACGCAAAATCCTTTCCTGCTCCTATTAATATGAATGTGCTTGCATTACTAAAACATTATGAGATTTCAAGCAAAGATTCACGTTTATAACCTGAGTTTTCATCTTGTACATCCACAGACTAGAAAACTTTGTAGTCAAACATCAGGAAAGTCGCACACTGTTTTGGAAAGTCTAAAATGAAAGATGTTTAACTTTTTTTTCCCCATCATCCTTTAGAACTGAGAATGGTCACAATTTGCTAACTCAATAATCATTACTAAATTGACAATAAAATCTTTTATAATTGTGAAACACTCCCTATTAAAACAGTATAATGCAAAACCTCCTTTTCTTCTTGTGGGAGTCATAGACTTTTTCAGAAGTCTGAAGACTATAGAGAGCATGTGTTAGTTCTATTCCGCATTTTAGTAGCATTTGAAAAGCATTCTACTCACAATAAATCACCTTGCAAACCTTCTGCTTTGATTGGGTATCAAAACAGGTAAAATTCTCTTGTCAAGGAAGATCAACATTTTTCCTTGAAAGATGACATCTTAACAAACTGCTAATTTCATATTCTGAAAAAAATGAACATCAAAGTGAAGTTGGATGGTATTAATTACTTGCTTAAAAGGGAAAACACATGAGAAGCCTCCAATTTCATTTTATATCCAGATCACTATCAGTAGCACAATGTAATAAGGATAAGATTCACTGAAGTGCCCTTTGTTTTCCCTTTGTTATGCAAAATCAGAAAATACTAAAGGAAGAATTTACAGAGTTGGGATTAGCCTCCAAGGATAAAGCAAATGAGAGCTCATTTAAGACATTTAAGTTCTATTACACATATGAAGTATGAATTAAATTCATAGCATGCTCGTTCACTAAGAAGGACTTCAAATCAGGCTTCCTGAATTCCCTGTGTACAAGGTATCTACTCGAACAAGAGCAAAGCACCATTTATTTTCAGTCAAAATGTGCAGAACTTTGTTAATATGGTGCATTGGATTTACACGGCAAGGTTTTGGTGTCGAGGGGGGCCTCAGGGGTAGCTTCTGTGAGAAGACACCAGAAGCTGCCTCCATGTTGGACAGAACCAGTTTCACCCGGCTCCAAGATTGACCTGCTGCTGCCCAAATCCGAGCCCACCAGTGACACTTGTGGTGCCTCCATGGTAACATATTTAAGAAAGAGTAAGAAACACTGCATAGCAGCTGGGAGCAAGGAGAGGGAAAAAATGTGACAGAAACAACTCCGCAGACACCAAAGCCAAAGAAGGAGGGGGAGGAGGTGCTCCAGATTCTGGAGAAGAGACTCCTCTGGAGCCCATGGAAAAGACCATGGTGAAGTGGTCTGTCCCCCTGCAGCTCGTGGAAGACCATAGTGGAGCAGATACCCACTCTGTAATCTGTGGAGGACCCCAAGGCAGAGCAGATGGATGTACCCTGAAGGAAGCCGCAGTTACAGAAGTGCCTCCACTAGAGCAGGTTCCTGTCAGGAGCTGCAGCACATGGAGATGAGCCTGTGGGGAACCCATGCTGGAGCAGTTTGTGAGGACTGTAACCCACAGGAGGGACCCCATGCTGGAGCAGGGGAAGAGTGTGAGGAGGAACAAGCAGCAGAGAAAGCATTATGAACTGACCACAGCTCCCATTCCCTATCCCCCTGTACTGCTCGGAGGGATGAGATAGAAAAGCTGTGAGTGAAGTAGAGCCTGGGAAGAAGAGAGGGGTGAGGGGAAGGTGTTTTTAGATTTGTTCTTAATTCTCATTATCTTACTCTGTTTAATTGGCAATAAATTAAATTAATTTCCCCAAATCTAGCCTGTTTTGCTGTCAAGTAATGTCCCTGTCCTCATGTTGACTCATGAGCTCTTCCTTGTATTTTTTCCACCATGCATTATTGATGGAAGGGGAGCAATAGAGGGGCTTGGTGGGCACCTACTGGCTGGCCAAGGTCAAACCACCACATATGGCTATTAGTCTACATCACACTGGTTCATTCTAACCAAAACACATTAGGGAGCAATCAGGTGAGCAGATGAACTCACAGAGCACAGACAACAGGTGATGGAGCACAGCTGCTGCTCAGAGCACCTGTGAGCACAGCCCTGCTATGCCATTGATGACACTGTAGAAACACGCAAGTTGCTCACTCTCATCAAATAGGATTCTTCTCTCTTCTTTTCCTGCCCCTGGCCACTGCAGGGGAGTTAAATGCAAACTAGTTTTCTGTCAGATTAGTGAACTGAACTAGTTCCCAAAGGTACTGGATGAACACAAGCACTGGCAAAAAGAAAGAAACAGAATTATGTAGCTAGGAGTGAGGACAGCAGCAGCAGTGGGAACAACTTCTAATACTAGTGAGCTTCTAGCTCTGCTTGGCCATGAGATTGTAACGCACCTTTATGCATGGTGTTTCCTGGTTCAGTACAACATACTTCTGAGTATGCTGCAGTGATTACTTCTACAGTTCCTATTTGCTTAACACCTGAATAGGATGTCAGAATGTCCTGGCAATCCAAACAGTATTCAAGACACCCCCCTCCCCCACACCCTGGAAAAACTCACCTAAATAAATTTTCTTCAAGAAGGGCACATCATTAGATGGATGAGATAAAGGGAACTATTTTCAATAAAGGAAAGAAAAGTAGGATTACTGTTATTTGGGAATATACTTTGAAAAAAATAAGTTAACCTTACTAAACAATAAAAGGTACGGGTGCTAGAAAAAAAAAGAATACTTGTTATTAGCAAAGTAGATGTTACGTTACAGTTTTGTTATGAGTGTTCAATCTTTCAGCAGAATATTTTAATTGAGAGAAATGTAGAGGAAAGGGTTGTTGGCATTTGCCCCCCTAAAAAATACAGAATGTTTTTTTCCTTGAATTGTATGTAGTGGGGTACTCTTAATAGCCATTCCAGATTAAAATCTGGAATATCACCCCACAGACCCAGCCTAACTGATGTAGTTAAACTGAGATTTACAGCATTCTTAACAACCATAAGAAACTTCAATTAATGAAACTAATTCAACAGAAGTTTGTTAGAGTTTATTACAAAACTAATGTTGTCTTTCCTTGTTCCAAATGGCGCAGATAACAACACCTCTTAATTAAAGAAAAGATAATGAGAAAAAACGGAAGACGAAAACCAAGTCATCGAATCTAATTCAATTTAGTTAGTTAACAACTGAGCAATGTAAGACCTACACCAAAAGCAGATAAATAAATTCTCAATTATTATAGTTCTTTTTGATGGCAAACTTTTTTCTAGTTGAATATTGTATTTTTTCAAAACTAGTATCCATGAAAGTAAAACTAATAATTCTGTAAACATAAAAAAAATGCTAGAAACCTAGCATCTGTAGAAAGACATCCAGATTTATTTTCAATATCACAAAATACAGTAATGCTAATACTAAGGTAACTGAACACAATAAAATAGACCAGTACGTCAGCAGAACAAGTCTTAACATCAGGTGGAATTTTTAAAAAGTAAAAAGTTAAGTACAACACAATTACCTGCGATTACACCAGCACTAGGTTTTTCTATAAAGTGCAGATATATGTGGAGTATGTAGGACACAGATGGATAATCAACAACCCAAAGCTTCTTTGCTAGAAGTCACATTATAGATAGGAAAAAAAAAAAAAAAAAAAAAAAGAGTAGTTCAGAGGAGAAAATGGAAGAAAAACAGAGCACACTGGGAAAGGAAGAGTAAAGGGAAAAAAAGAAAACAAAACCAATGTGAGAAACAAATGCTGAGAACAAACAACAATCTATTACTATGCATAAAACATGCAACCTCATGGCAGAAGTTAGCAGGGGGGACCTCACACTGGAGCAAATGAATGTACTCTGAAGGAAGCTGCAGTCCTTGGAGAACCCACACCAGGGCAGGCTCCTGGCAGGAGCTGTGGCCCATGAAGAGGTACCCATGCAGGAACAGGTTTTCTGGCAAGACACGCAGCCCTGTAGGGAACTCATGCTGGAGAAGTCCATTCCTGAAGGACTGTATGCCATGGAGAGGACTCAAATTAAACCAGTTCTTGAAGGATTATATCCCATAGGAGGGACTCCACATTACAGTAGGGGCAAGGGTAGGAGTTCATTGCAGTGTTAACTCCTATGGCCTGGTCCAAAGGGACCAGGGGTGGAGACTGTAATGGAAATACCTTTAAACTGTTGTAACCCATGGGCTGTAACCCATGACTTGAGCTGTATGTTACATGAAGTGCTATAGCAGTAACCAGTGGCAGAGAAGCCTCACACGAGGTAGTTCAAGTGCAGTAGTGACCTCACCAAAGCTGGCTTTGGTGCCCAATAATTCCAGACCACCTCTCCTGCACTGAGTGATCACTACAACAGAAGGAGCTCAATGGACATTTTATGGGCATTTTACAGGGGTGGTCCATAGACTAAGGGAATGGTATCTGTGATGTATCAAAGGACAGGAAGGGGCATGTGTGTGGGGTGTGGATAATGAGGATGTATTGGACAGTGTGGGACCTGAGCATGCTATACAGTATGGAATAAAGAGTAGAGTTTGTATTGGTTTTGGCTAGGACAAAATTAATTTTCTTCATAGTAGCTTATATGGGACTATGTTCTGGATTTGTGACCAAAACTGTGTTAAAAACACCAGGATGTTTCAGCTATGGTTTAGCAGTGCTTACACAGCGTCAAGGCCTTTCCTGCTTCTCATCCTGCCCCACCAGCGAGCAGGCTAGGAGGGGACACAGCTGGGACAGCTGACCCCAACTGGCCAAAGGGATATCCCATAATATACGAAGGACAACTGAGGGAATGTTCGGAGTTACAGCATTTGCCTTTCCAAGTAACCATCAGGTGTGACAGAGCCCTGCTTTTCTGGAGATGGCTGAACACCTGCCCGCCAATGGGAAGTGGTGAATGAATTCTTTGTTTTGCTTTCCTGGCGCACACAGCTTTTTCTGTCCCTACTAACCTGTCTTTTATCTCAGCCCAAAAGTTTTCTCATTTTTACCCTTGTGCTTGTTTTCGCTATCCCACTGGGACATGGTGAGAGAGGGGCTGGGTGGCACTGAGAAATTAGTTTTGTTGTATTTGCCATCTCTGTAATACAAAAAAACACCAAAAGAGAAATAACCATGAAGGGGAAAACAAATAACCAGGTTTAGTATCTAAACTACTCTGGACATGTTCCCTTCCCTCTGCAATCTCCAGCTCCAGGTTCCTGATAAAATTTCCTTGTAGTAATCTGCCTTATCCTGGTTCCTGAGTATGAGGGGGGATTCTAGGACAAGTCTGTAAAGCATTTCCAATTCACTCAAGCTTGCTCATTTCCGGAGTAGAGCAAATCACGTGTCCCTACCTGGAAAATGTTTTTCAGCTATTAGTAGGACTAGAAAATACATGAAAAATAACACAATTCCCCCCCTGCCAACATCTGAATTTTAGACTCAATCTCCACATAAAAGGCATTGCTGTCAAAAATAGAATACTTATAGGTGAAAAATATATGAAATTGGATATATGCAAGGTTGGGAAAGATAGCTGACTCTTTCTGGGCACTGGGATTTAAAAAAAAAAGTTTTAAAATGTATTTATGTAGAAGTAGTTTTTTTCAAAATTTAGGTAGTTCATATGATGTTTAACCTCCTTTTCCACAAATGGCAGAGGCAGCAAAAACCTTTAAATCCAAGGCTTCCCAGTAACTCTATTGTCTATTTTGGCTCACGCAACAGCAGTGTTTGACTTATGCGGAAGGATATCAGTAATTCACTTTTTTTTTTTTACTTCTTTTACTTGTTCAGGCAAAAGTAAAGTATGTATGAGTAACCAGAAAATCTACAGTACCTTTTCCCTCAGCTTAATAAACCAATCTATTCTAACATTAGTTATCATATACTTCTGAGATCAAGAGCATGTGCAATTTCAAAAGCTTACTGACATACCTTCTGAAAACCTTGGCTGCCATTAAAAAAAAAATTAGAACTTTTGCCAACTGCCATGGGTCATACAAAATTTTTCTCTTCCAGAGTCTGTTCAGTAATTTCAAAGATTACAAATTACCTTAATCTTAGGTTACCTTAGCTAAAGACAATTCATTACTGCCTGCAATACTCACAGCATGCAGTTTAAAAGCAGACGTATCCTTGAAGGAAATTAACAGAAATTAGATAGCTTTGAACACAAGAGAAGGAATAATAGGCTACCACTGAAGTAAGTATTTCATGCTACGAAAGGTCCTTACAAGTGCAAAAATTAAAGATACACTCTGTCTTTTAAAGATCTGACCTCTATTAGACAGATAGTGTGGAAGCTCTATGTAACAGAACATTCTAAACTTAAAAATCCTACTAGTTTTCTTATTGCAAAAATAAAGAAAACATTTTTACAACAAATGTGTTGATACACATATATTCATTCAGTTAAAATTATGAACCATAAAAAAATTACCATGAACATCTAATTTCAGTTCCTAATGGATAAATGTTAAGAAACAAGATCTTGCTGTGTGACAGATGACTGCACAAATTTCAGAGTACAGAACTGCAGTGAACAGGGGGAACAAATCAAGATCTCACACACACAGCTATAGTGTTCAATAGTTTTCAAAACTGACTTAATTTCACATACAATTCAGCTTTAATATTATACACATACACAAGTTCATAGCACCAATAAAAACAATGAAACAATAATAAAATTAAGAAGTTTCACTGAACACAAAAGTTCTTCAGGACTAGGTAGAATGAGATCTCCAGCTTGAACTACTTTTGGTGTTTATAATATAATTTAAAGCCACATACAAAACATGTATCTTGTATGTAGCTGCTAGGTCAGGTCAGAAAGATATGCAAGATCATCTGTTCTCATCCCATGCACAGCAATACACTTCACCCACCGACCTTTCTACTGAACTTAGCAATAGCATTCACTGAGGCTACTTTATTACGTTTTGAACACAAATTTGAATAAGCATCTGCGTGCTTTTTAACTGGATCACAAAGCCATCTTTCCAGACAAATATCTCCTACATCTTAGTTGGGATATCACATATATCACAACCTGCTGTTGGGGTTTTTTTTTAAGTTTATGTCTGCTAAGGGTTTTCTTAGTTTAAAGACATTCTAGCATAGAATTCTGTTTTTCTAATGGCCGTTATGTCTAAGCACATGGAAGAAAAGAAGATTATCAGGAAGAGTCAGCATGGATTCACCAAGGGGAAATCATGCCTGACCAACCTGATAGCCTTCTGTGATGGTGTGACTGGCTGAGTGGACAAGGGAAAAGCAGTGATTGTTGTCTACCTCGACTTTAGCCGCGCTTTTCACAGTGTCTCCCATCACATCCTCATAGGTAAGCTTAGGAAGTGTGAGATAGATGAGTGGACAGTGAGGTGGATTGACAACTGGCAGAAGGACAGAGATCAGAGAGTTGTGATCAGTGGTGCTGAGTCTAATTGGAGGCCTGTGACTAGCAGTGTTCCCCAGGGGTCAGTACTGGGTCCGGTCCTATTCAATATATTCATCAATGATCTGGATGAAGGGACAGAGTGTAGCCTCAGTGTGTACCCTCAGTTTGCTGATGACACAAAACTGGGAGGAGTGGCTGACACGTCAGAAGACTGTGCTGCCATGCAGCAAGACCTGGACAGGCTGGAGAGCTGGGCGGAGAGAAACCTAATGAGGTTCAATAAGGGCAAGTGTAGGGTCCTGAACCTGGGGAGGAGCAACCCCACGCACCAGCAGAGGTTAGGGGATGGCCTGCTAGACAGCAGCTCTGAGGAGAAGGACCTGGGAGTTGTGGCAGACAACAAGTTGACCATGAGCCAGCAATATGCACTTGTGGCCAAGAAGGCCAATGGTATCCTAGGGTGCATCAAGAAAATGTGACCAGCAGGTTGAGGGAAGTTATCCTCCCCCTTTACTCTGCCCTGCTGAGGCCACATCTGCAGTTCAGTTCTGGGCACCCCAGTTCAAGAGGGACAGGGAACTATTAGAAAGATTTCAGTGGAGGGCTACGAAGATGATTAGCGAACTGGAGCACCTCTCTTATAAGGAAAGGCTGAGAGACCCGGGGCTCTTTAGCCTGGAGAAGAGAAGACTGAGAGAGCACCTTATCAATGCTTATACACATCTAAAGGTGGGAGTCAAGAGGATGAGGCCAGGCTTTCTTCAGTGGTGCCCAGTGCCAGGACAAAGGGCAACGGGCACAAACTGGAGCACAGGAAGTTCCACTTCAACATGAGGAAAAACTTCTTTACATTAAGGGTGGCAGAGCACTGGAACAGGCTGCCCAGAGAGGTTGTGGTCTCCTTCCTTGGAGATACACAAAACCCATCTGGATGTGGTCCTGTGCAACCTGCTCTAGGTGTTCCTGCTTTAGCAGGGGGGTTGGACTAGATGATCTCCAGAGGTCCCTTCCAACCTCTACCATTCTGCGATTCTGTATGAGAACCATAATACAAGAAGTAAAGGTAATAGCATTGCTTGATACTGGTTTATTGCCATTTTCGCCAAAACTCTTGTCAGATAGACTGATAGAACATTTTCCGTTGGAAGAGACCTTCAAGATCATCGAGTTCAACCTTTGTCCTAGCTCTATCAAGGCCACAAAACCAGTAAACTAAGTACAACTTCTACCCGTCTCTTCAATACCTCCAGGGATGGTGACTCCACCACCTCCCTGGGCAGCCTGTTCCAATGCCTGACAACCCTTTCAGTAAAGAAATTCTTCCTAATATCCAGCCTGAACCTCCCCCAGCGCAGCTTAAGGCCATTTTCCCTTGTTCTATCTCTTATTACTAGGGAGAACAGACTGACTCCCGCCTCGCTACAACTTCCTTTCAGGTAGTCGCAGAGAGTGATAAGGTCTCCCCTCAGCCTTCTCTTCTCCAACCTAAACAGCTCCAGATCCCTCAGCTGTTGCTCATGAGACATGCTCCAAATCCTTTACTAGTTTGCTAGCCCACCTTCATACCCTCTCCAGCACCTCAAAGTCCACCTACAATGTCCTGTAGAGAGAGGCCCAAAACTGAACACAGTACTCAAGGTGCGGCCTCACCAAAGCCAAGTAAAGGGGAATGATCACCCCCCTACTCCTTCTGGCAACACTATTCCTGATACAGGCCAGGATGTCATTGGCCTTCTTGGCTACCCCAGCGAACTGCTGGCTCATGCTCAGCTGGCTGTCAATCAACACTCCCAGGCCCCTCTCTGCCTGGCAGCTCTCCAGCCACTCCTTCCCAAGCCTGTAGCGCTGCTGGGGGTTGTTGTGGCTGAAACGCAGGACCCGGCACTTGGCCTTATTGAAACTCATGGAATTGGCCCTGGCCCAGCAATCCAGCCTATCTAGATCCCTCTGTAGAACTTCCCCACGCTCAAGCAGATTGACACTTCCACCCAGCTTGGTGTCATCTGCAAACTTACCAAGGGTGCACTCCATCCCCTCGTCCAAATCACTGATAAAGATGTTAAACAGGAGTTGCCCCAGTACTGAGCCCTGAGGGACACCACTCGTATAACACTGGTTATCACACTGCCCTTCCTATACCACTCTACAAAATACTCAAGTTTTATGTTTTCCGATTCCTGCACTATGGCCACTATTTAAGAATGAGGAAGAATCTTAATCTACTTTAATAAAAGGAAATCTAACGACAAGACTTAGCTTGTTCTTAGGTTAACTAATTCAACAAATTAGTTAAAAGGCATTTATGGAATATATAGTTCGGACAGAACCGAACAATTCTGGTTTAATCCCTTCTGAGCCTGTATATCAGAAAGCAAAAAATTTAAGCTTTGCATTTTACTACAGAAGTTCCTTTGCAGACACCCGGCAAGAGAAACTGGAACGTGCTGGGACACAATCAGGCTTTCTTAGCTGTTGTCTTGGTTTGAAAGACAGGTGTCTGCAGAGGAAGGCAGGAACCTCCCTTGAAACGGAAAGTGCAACCCCCTTCCCTCCAAATTATTATAATTTTGAAATTAAGGGGCCTTCAGGCAAAGATATGAGGAATAGGAATAACAGTTCTTTACTAATATATATATAAAAAAAACACAACGCAGGGAACAACCAACCAACCCACTGGTTTACACTGACAGAGTCAGAAATACAACCTGACACCCTGTTAGGGTGGCAGTAGCAGTCCGATAAGATGCTGGCTGCAGTCCTCCTGAAGCGATGGATGTAGTTCTGTTGAAGCAGCAATCAGGTAAAAGGGTCTGGTCTTCCTCCCAAGGTCCAGTGGTAGGTAGGTAGTTCTTGTCCTCTGGAACTCCAATGGGGGAAAAAACTCCTCCGGGAATCCAGTAGAAGAAGGCTGCTAGGGTGTTCGAGATCTCAGTTTTTATTTAGCATGGACTGCTTGGCTCCTTTCCCCCGGGCGGAGCATCTCACAATGGGATGGGGAGTCGTGAGGCAGTTCCTTGCTGGGCCATTAACAGGAGATAGTCCAGGAGCGAGTTATCGATGGGTCAGGCGATAAGGCATTGTTGTGCCCATTAACAGGAGATAGTCCAGAGGGGGGAGGCAGGGAGCACCGCCCCACCTGGTCTCAACAGCTCCTGAAGATGGTAATAGAATACTTTTTTTTTTTTTTGTCACATTTTACACTGTATCCTAGGACAGCTGTCAAAATACAACCATTGCTCACTGAAAATTAAAATAAATTAAGATGTACCAGAAATATCCCTTAGAAAACATAAGAAAGACAATGGATCTGCTCAAGCTGGTCCAGAGGAGGGACACGAAGATGATCAGGGGGCTGGAGCACCTACCCTATGAGGACAGGCTAAGACAGTTGGGGTTGTTCAGCTTGGAGAACAGAAGGCTCCAGGGAGGCCTTAGAGCGGCCTTCCAGTACTTAAAGAGGGACTAAAGGAAAGAAGAGAAGGGACTCTTTATCAGGGAGCATAGTGATAGGACAAGGGGTAGCGGTTTCAAACTGAAAGGGGGTAGATTTAGATTAGACTTTAAGAATACGTTCTTTCCTGTGAGGATGGTGAGACACTGGAACAGGTTGCCCAAAGAAGTTACCGCTGCCCCCTCCCTGGCAGTGTTCAAGGCCAGTTTGTATGGAGCTTTGAGCAACCTGGTCTAGCGGAAGGTGTCCCTGCCCATGGCAGAGGCATTAGAACTAGATGATCTTTAAGGTCATTTCCAACCCAAATCATTCCATGGAACAGCAAAATTGGTTGTTTCCTAACGTGTGTACATGTGAATCCCACAGACCTCTGGACTCTTGAATTCTACTACAGGGATGGAAATGGAAGATAATTCAAGAGCTGTAATGAAATCTCTTTCAAAGAAAGGCCTCACTTTTTTGGCTCAATATTTGTCTCATTGCTTACAACCACTCTTACAGACCCTATATTGGTGTTGCACATAATTTCTCTCCACACTCAACACAAGTGGTAAATAAGTAGGTAGGTTATTTAAATACAAAGTTTAATCAATATTTGAAAAAAAATTTAAAAATAAAAAACTACCTGCTAATTATTCTATGTATTTTACATTGTTTGCCTCTTTCTCCTGTCCTATTCCATCCGTTCGGTGATTATTTTTATTCTCTGAAACGTCAGAAATTAAAAAGATTGGTTTTATTGATGACTTGTCATGCCAAAACAGTCTTTCATTAAGCACCATGTAACTGATTTATGCCAGTACACTGATCTGAATAGTGTATGTTAAATTACAGCTCCTATGGAAGAAGCAAGTGAGCCAGAAAGCACTCGCAAACACAGAATTTATCAGGAATCAATCCACCATTGGAGCAGGGGACAGAATGGTTTGACAGATGATAGCAACAAATTAAACAAAGTAGGAAGCAAGCCTTTGAACACCTTTCAAGGATCATTTTAACTATAGGCCAGATCTTGAACAACCACCCAACCACCTACAACTTTTTCCTTAATATAATTCTATTTAGAGATTTCATTTCGTAGAACACAGTTAAGAGTAACCTATACAATATGGCTTACAGACTACAATAAATTTTTATGATGCACCTTCATTTTATCCATTTTACCTTTCCCTGGAATAGTCCACTCGTCTTTCTAAGTGGCCATATCTTATTGTCCTTTCTCAGTGATCAAATACAGAGTAAACGTAGAAATAAACCTATACTTTCAAGATCCTTTACCAATCTTTCCACTAGTTTATTTAACAATATTCTACTATTTATTTAACAATAATAATTTAATCCAAACAGATAAACTATAAACTAACTCTCAAGGAAAAAGAGAAAGAGGGGTATCTTCAATGAAGATTGGCCTTTGCTGGAACAGGACACAAACAGAAATCCCACAACTTCTCAAAAATAGCAATAATTTTAAAACACTGCTTGAGCTCCAGATTTTCAAAGTCTTTTATTGTACCCAGTATCAAGTTACTTTGCTACTCCAACAAATCCTACAAGTAGTAACAAAAAGCTTGTTGAGACAGATAATAAAGTAAACTTGAATATTATACCTGAAGCAGTGCAGGGACAGATCCAAGAAACTTTCACCCTCAACTCTCTCTCCAAAACAGATTCAACAGAATCAAGAGAAATGGCAAACCATATAAACACTTAAAAATGAAATTTCCCTTTTTGTATATAATTTTGAAAGGTCACAATGTAAGAAAGCTTACTTTTACAGCAGATACTGGTGTTGAGTTAGGCCTTTTAGGAAAATTTGAGACTACATGGCTGCAAGGTCAAATACTTCAAAAAAAGCAGGGTGTGAGGGGAAGAACATTTGCTTGCAGACTTAACATAACTCCTTTTTCCACACATGCTTTAAAACACAGACTTTTGGCCAGCTCATTGAAAGATATGGAATGAAATCAAAACCACTGAAGAATGCCATAAATTCAAACGAGTGAATCCTGGTTTTATAGCACAGAGCAGCCTTCAGACAGTACAAACCCCAGCAGAAAACACACCTCAGGGAAACTGCTTTGTACTTTCAAGCAAAAGTCTACCCTTTGTCCCCCATCCATTCTCCATCAAGTCCTTCAAATCCCTCAGAAGATTTCCTAAGGTTCATTCTCCAAAGCCACAGTTACTGCTCTGCCACGTGTTACAGCATTATTTTGCTAATGATCCAAATAAATTGGCAAATAATACACAACTAGAAGGAAACTTCAAACACAGTGCCTTTAGTAAAGCAGAATAAAAGTCTAGAAATAAGCAAATTATTTTAATAAGAGGCCTTTAGTATTTACTCTGGTGACTGAACGGAATTGGTGTGATTTTGTAAATATCTAAAAAATATATATAGCTATATATATATATAAAATAAATACAAATCTCACTTGAATTACAGCCTTTAGCCTTAAGGTGAATGAATGACAGAGTAACTACAAATTGTATAAGGAGTCTATCTTGCACCAACATATTTAGGCTGAAATTGCTCAGCACACAATAAATCGCCAGTGAACATAGCAACAGTCCAAACCCATAAGTTTTAATACATCAACTCAACAATAAGATGTATGTTGGAGCTGTAATAATATTGCTATATTAATGTGAAATAAAATATTCTACATGATTAAAAGGCGGCAGACAGAAGCTGTGCCAAACCCCTTCCCAAATAAAATTAATTCTTAATGTTCACCACCTGTCAATCAGGAACACCATGATTGGTGTTCCCACAGAGGTGGGAATAAAACAGAACAGACAATCTCCACACACCCTTCCTTACTTCTAGAATATTATAAAAATTCAAAGCATAGTTAGCTATGACTAAAATTGGCCTTTATGACTTCTGAATATCAATACTGAAGTTAGGAACAACTCATTAGAGACAATCAAAGATTGTTTAATTAATGGTAATTGTCCAGCATTACAAAAGAACTGTAGACTAAAAGTGCATTGCAGACTCAGCCACAGAGCCATAATAAAACTATGGCAAGAACAGCAGATAACTGAAAACTAAAGCAGAATAATGGAGAAAAAGAACTGAATTACATATTTTATTTCAGCATTTTTTGTATTCTGAGGTTGTTTTACAGCCTCAGTGATACTACAAACACTCCAAGAAGGTGAATTAGAACTTGCTGACAACTAACACCTGAAGTCAGACAAATTACACACATGTAGCCACAGATTACTCTTTCCTTTTAGAGGAATACTGCATGCTGAAAATTAATATAAACTAAGAATTTTAAATACAGAAAATGAAACTATATAATTCTTACGCTTACTACCATCAGGTTATAATAGTAAAGTTTTCTAATCTTGTTAAACGAAGGGTTTATGTAGTAGCATTGTGCATTCTTTTCTCAACCCATTCCAAGTTTGTTTGAAATTGGCCAGATAGGAAGTAGCTTCAAAATTCTCCAGTATAGCCAGGGATGAGGATTCAGTCCTTTTTCCCACATGGGGAAAGGCTGCAGCACAGCTCTACCTGGCCTCCTGTTCAACCCCTTTTGCAGGTTCAGCCCTGTGAATACCAAGACCTGCATCTTACACAGGCAGCAATGAGGGGGCAGATCCAGAAGATCTGGGTCTCTGGTGGGGACTTTTTGGGGAAAGGAAATTGAAGGTACTGAGCAGGTAAGTGAGCAGTCAAAATGAGAAAGGTATGGCGTTAGGTAAGGGTAGACACAAACTCAGAGGAAGCCAGGGCATGCTATTCTGCTGTTCACAGTTATAAATTTGTCTTAAAAGTTTTGGACACATACTAACAGGAAGTGAGGAACATTCACAAAAAGAGATCATGAAAGCTAAGGAACAAGCCACATGTGAGCTTTTCCAAAGATCATCTGCAAACGTTCAACAGTATTCAAGTGTTCTGTTGAGCAGCACTGCTGCTCAGTTCAGGTCCTAATTTTTTTCTAGAGAGGAAGGTAATCTGCCTAGAAAGTAGTAATCAAATAGCATGATTTTATTTTTTTGTTTTTGCTCTAATTTAACTTTAACAGAATCCTAAGGACAGTGTCACAGTCTGAAAAGTGTCAGAAAGAAAGGTAGTATTCCTTTACCTGGACACTTACTCACACTGCTTTGCAGGTCTAATCTGTTTAGATTTTAAATAACATTAATCATGAAAGGAAAACAATTTAGCCTATTTTTTTCCTCATTACTTACAGGTTTATTGCCATTTGTAATCAGAATGTCTTCTGTCCTATTAATTTTTAATCTCCTACATAAAAATCAGTTTACCTTGATACGCAAGACATTTTTAGACACTGCAGAAGTGCTTGGCCTTATGGCCAGGACATGAATCCCTAGCCAAACTGGAACACAGGGAACAGATGAACACTTCTAGTCATAAGTCCCAGAGAAGGAGCAACAAGATCCACCATGTTTCTGGGCCTGTCAAAGAGATGACAGGGAAAAACTTTACCAAGATTAAGACCGAGTGCCTTTTAAAAAATATAAATAAAAACACAAATCACAACCCATGAAAGGGTATCAGAGCTACTGCAGACCTTCCACTCATCACTCTGACAGAAGAAAAACCACGAAGCATGACAAATGTTTCTTATTCACAGATGAAATGCCTTTTTTTTTTTTTGCGCAAGTTTTTCACTTAGCCAAAAAAGTAAATGTGTAAGAACGACAGCCTGCTATTCAAACTAACCAGAATGCAGAAGGAGATTCAAGCTGCCTGTACAAATATCAACTTGCCAAGTTTCATAGAGGCTTGCAATTCCTTTGTGCCAGATTCTCCAAGGCAATCATTATATTGAATACTGAATAACCTTAAAAATACAGCCTATAAGGACTAAATCATCAGAGATATGGTTTGTCCACATAAACACAAGTCTAACCCCACAAATTCAGCTGGATTACTCATGAGAAGGCATGTGCACTGGAAACCTGCTCACATTCCAGGCTGCACAATCATCACCAAATGGTAAGCACACAGGTATGTTTGCAGGAATGTTGGGAATTATTTGATTTGTAATACAACAGATGCTATTTTTTTCTGGTTTGTATTTTAATAATCAAGTTCCCACAAAGAAAAACTGCTTTGGCACTAGTTCAGTTAAAACCTAAGAAAATTACTTTGTAATGGCACGAAATAACCATAAAGTAGGATAAGAGACTGTCCTTCCAGAATCAGATTTGTGAAGAAACTCATTTACAGTTTTGTATTTTGTCTAGTTCAACTACTGAACCTTCACAATAGTTTAGTGAACTTTATGAACCTGAAACAAAAGTAGTTTTAGACTAGTAAAGGGAAACACTTTTTAATTAACATATTAACCCTTATTAAAGGCATACTACTGAACTTTTTGATAATGGAAAAACAGTCAATCAAAAGGTTTCTTATGTATTGCAGTGATTATTAGAAGTTTTTCTAAATGCAACCTAGGCTCACCTACCTCCAGATAACAATTTTTCAAAGTAGTATTTTAGCTCCTCCTAGCAAGACACCTGTTTCTCTAGCAAGAAGTCCCAAATCCCTCACTCCCTGTTTCCCACTCCACAGGACTGATTTTTCTCACAGAGTGAAAGCTATCGGGCAGTGGAGGGTGTGGGCAAGAAGAGAAAAAAGTCACTCATATGGTGTATAGAAACAGCAATAGAAAAGTTTAAAGAAAAACAAAAAAGAATAATAGGATTTTTCAACAGAGTATTTTTTAGCTTGTAGCATTTTTATAGGTCTACTTCTCTGTAAATTATAAATACAGTATTTTGTTTTCCTACATTTTGTTCCTCCTGGGATGAGAACATGCATTTTTCAGGAAAAGAAAAAATTAAAATCAGTATAGAATTTTTGAAAATGTTCAATTAAAAAATAATATAAAGAGTACTACATATTGAGCTGGTTAGGGGTCTTTTTTCCCTTCACCTACCTCTCAAGTGCTAAGCAAAACATTATACAGATTTTTAGCATAAGCTACTTTATTTTCAGACACACATTTTCACTCAGAAGAAAATTATTCCAGCTGAGTCCCAAAAACTGAATTCCAAAAGACTTCAGAGATTCAGTATGAAAGGAATCAGAAAAAAAAAAAAAAAAAAAAAGCTTTGAGAGCAAAATGAAAGAATTTCAAAGATTAATTTTCTTAGGTCAGCATTAAAAATTGTTCACACAAACATTTCATCATCACATTGTATGTTCTTCTTAACCATTGATAAAATAGAAAGAAACCAGACTTTTTAATGTGTTTTGGCGTGAAATGAGAGGAATTTTGTACACAAAATATGCTCGATTTGTGAAAATGGAGAAGGAGGCTGGCTATCAGCGGACTTAAGCACACTATCAGAAAGGTCAGTGCCTACATCAGTTGAGATGTTGAGAACAGTTAAAGTTTTTAACACATTTATTAGCTCAAGTGAGAAAACACTTGTTTTTCCAATGGATTACATTAATTGACAGTTTAATATAAGGAAATTTATTTCAATGACTAACAAAATAAATTGGTATAAAATAAAAATAAGGTAGAAATTACAATAAAGTGTTTTAAAAAATCCGACCACACCAGCTAGCCCATAGAAACTGGATAGCCTAAACAACTGTCAGGAAAAGGGGATAAAGACATTAGTATTACACATTAATTCTGCTTCTGATATTCTTAACACCTGTATGGAGACATACAGCTTGGCAGGGAAGATAAAACATAGTCCAAACCCAAAGCACAGTGCTTATTTGCCCTTACCCTTTCAAACTAAATTTGTAATTTCTACAGTTACAAACATATCACAAATCTGTCATTTTTACCTGAACTGCCAGTTCTGGCAATACCTTGAAATCAAGGTACTAAAGAACATGGCATAATAAGGTGAAGATCAAGCTCCAAGTCAAAGATGGAAGCCACATGACCAAATACCAAAAAAAGGCAGTAATTCTGTATTAAACAATGCAATTGGCATGGCCTTTTTATATCTGGAACCAAGATACTTCAAGTGTCAGAAACAAGGGCATCTCTCATACAGCAGAACCTCCACACCAGCAGAATGAGAATGAGAGATTCATCTTATTCCCAGGTTCAAATAGCACCCTATGCTTACCTTCTCTTTTTCATTCAAGGAGTATTTTTTGACTGTTCCACAAGATAGGACTGTAGGTCTGACAACATGCAGCTCTTTTCCAAATACAGCTGTTTGCTTTCATCAAAGATGACAGGCTCAGTGACTCATGATTTTACTTTGCATTTCCATCTTTCCCTATCCCCCAGAATTGGGCTTCTATCTTTCAATTCAGACTTTAGCAGTGGGAAGGGATAATATAAATACTTTAGTTATTCAGAGCACTTTTGGTAGCATCTGTAACGCTGTTATATTTTGTACATTGCATCATAAGCGGAATTATCTTCCCCAGTTTTTAACCATACCCACAAAACCTTACTGTCACAAAAATCTAGATGACAAACTTGGCTTTTAGACTGCCTTTCAAATCATCTTCTCAGCAAAATATTTGTAACATAAGGACATCTGTCTTTCTACCAAGACATAACCTGGTACGGCAATCCATAAAAGTGCCAGAGCACACTGGCAATGAGGCTGTTCAAGAAGGTTGTGGTCACAGCACCATGAGGATTAAGGTTTGCATTCTTCTGTCTAGAGGATTTGCCAATGCCACAGCAAACTTAAACTTGGATGTTCTAAACTAAGAAAAAGAAAGTTGGGTAGGAATTGCTGTGTGATGACAAAATACAAATATGTGCCAGAGATGCTAGAAGAGAAGTTGGAAACTGGGATATGGGAAACTTCATCATTGAAACTAAACTGCACTTTGTATCCAATGATTAGGGCACTACAAACTGTTTGCAAACTAAAAATAAGAGTATCAATTTTAGATACACACATTCTTCTGAAAATTAGACCTGAGAAATCAATGTCAATTTTCTCTGCTCAAAGTTGGATTACTGTAACAGCTACTCATGCAAGCCCAAAACTCACAGTTTCCTTTGGTAACACATTTTTCAATCATCTTTGTATGGCTACGTAATGGTTTATTTAAAGTTACATTGTTTGTGAGGCATACAGAATTAACACAGAGCACTAGTTCTTCGCAGTGAATAAAGGTAATTTCAGGGGAAAGGGTCTGCTGCATCACCACCAAAGACCCAACATCTGCCACTTGAGATAAGAATTAACCACAACATGTTAGCAGATCTTTATAAAACGTGTTAATGCTGTTTTTTCAGGTAATACTTGAAAGCAGAGGTGACTTAAACACCTTGTATCTGGTTGGCATCTCATTAGAATAGCTGATAGCTGATGTTTATGTATGATGTTTATATGAGGAAACAAAACTATTCATTACCAAGATAATACTAAAGGCATTGGGAAAAAATGGCCATTACCTTGTAAAGGATCTGGTAACTTTCTCCTATATTATGCCTCTTCCTTCCAGCATTCAGTCTAAGTTACTGGCATACCTGTCTCTGAGCCCAGGGACTGCCAACAGCACCTCCTTTAAGGAGTCATATGCAGGCATCACAGAGGCACAGACACTAGGGAGCGGCAGATAGAATCATAATAGTAATTTAGGTTGGAAAAGACCCTTCAGATTGTCAAGTCCAACTGTTAACCTGATGGCTACCAGGTCCATCACTAAATCATGTCCCTAAGCGCCACATCTACAAGTCTTTTTAATACCTCCAGGGACTACAACTCAATCACTTCCCTGAGCAGCCTGTTCCAGTGCTTGACAACCCTTTCAGTGAAGACGTTTTTCCTAATGTCCAACCTAAACCTCCCCTGGTGCAACTGGAGGCAGGTTTCTCCTGTCCTATCACTTGTTACTTGGGAAAAGAGACTGACACCCATCTTGCTACAGCCTCCCTTCAGGTAGTTGTAGAGACTGATAAGGTCTCCCCTGAGCCTCCTTTTCTCCAGGCTAAACAACCCCAGTTCCCTCAGCCACTCCTCACAGGACTTGTTCTCTAGACCCTTCACCAGCTTTGTTGCCCTTCTCTGGACACGCTCCAGCACCTCAACGTCTTGCTCCCCAAGCACCAAGCAACAAACTGCAGCAGGCTGCCAGGAGACCGAGCTGCACAGTTGTGCTGTATTTGCAAAGGATTTCAATCATAGCAAAGGCTTTATTTATTAGTGCTGTAACTGTACATAACATATCAACAAAACCTCACAATAGCAACGGTTTCCTCCAAGCAACCTGCTGAAGTATAACAAAATATCTGGATCAAGCAGAAAGAAGCAATTTTGAAGCATCAGGCACTAGTGTCACTATTACACCTGCAACCAGATGCCTCAGAGAGACCACAGACTGCTTTATTCTTTACTCGGGCTCCATGCTCCTTTTCAAGGACACAGCTCCAAACAGAGCTTAACTTCTAGAGAAGTGAAGGAGATAGGCAGTGCGGAGGAAGAGCACGTAGGCAGAATAAAGGCGGCACAGCAAAAAATAAACCTTAATGCTGTTTAGTTGCATGTACTTCTCATGCATTTTTAACATAAATGCTTAGATGGAAGATGATCTTCAGTTCCTTGCCACATACCTACCAAATGGAAGAACTTTCCAGAACCTCATGAATAGCAGCTGAGTCATCTCAGATTGTTTTCAGCTTTAATAGATTTTAGTACTTCAGAAGAAATTGCCATTGAGGTTTTAAACAGGGAGACAGAAACACAGGATGCTGCAAGCATTCTCTACTAATAACAGGTAGAATTGGTTCTAATATTTTTTCTTGTTTTCCCCACATGTATGAATTTTCCTGCCCATCCCTTTCTCAAAACAGGCAATTCTATTTGACCTCTAATTATTTATCCTGTAATTTCATAGGTGTTTTGTACCAGATGACAAAACAGCTGCATCATTTATCAGTCTTGGCACTGTACTTTGGCTAAAGAGAATCAAATCAGGTTCTGGATTAAGCTGTAAAAACATTTTCTATATTCTTATGTTATTAAACAGTCAGAGAGGCCTGATATAATTTGATAATCATTGGGATGCTTTTGGGGAGGAAAAAAAGCAAACCCAAAACCCCCAAAACTACAGCTGTGTTAATACAAGCTATATTTAGCATTTCACAAATAAAAGCCAGTACTGCTCTCTTTCACCACAATACTGGCAGTACCAAACAAAGCCTGGCAGCTTTCCAGGGGGCTTCAGCTGCTACCGCTGATGTGCTGCAGACAACAGATTTACCCAGAAGCACATTTGCACCATGTGCTTTCCTACCATTCAGTTTCAGAAAGTTAAGAAGACATCAACTACAACTACCCTCCAAGACACTACTCTGAAAACAGATTCAGTGTGTATCTGAAGTTTGCTTTCCTGTTAACCTTTTGTTGGTTTTAAAGACAGGAAACAAAGTAGTCCTCTAAATCCATTATCGAACACAGTGGGAAACCAGGAATTCAGTAGCAGCCCTAACCCCAGTTTTGTCAGTCATAATGTTGTACAAACCCAGAATCTGAAAATACATAATAATGCCCGTAAAATAAACTGACAAATTAAAATCTGCCCACTTTCTTTTGAAATAAGTAGATTTATAAAGCAGATCTGCCAGATTTTCATTAAAAAAATATCTATTTATGCAAGCAATGCAAAGACCTGGATCAATGGCCCAAGGCCAACTGTATGAGCTTCAACAAGGTGAAATGCCAGGTCCTGCACTTGAGCCACAACAAGCCCATGCAACGCTACAGGCTTGGGCAAGAGCAGCTGGAAAGCTGCCCGGTAGAAAAGGAGCTGTGGGTACTGATTGACATGTGGCTGAATATGAGTCAGCAGTGTGCCCAGGTGTACAAAAAGCCAATGGCATCCTGGCTTATATTAGGAATAGTGTGGCCAGCAGGAGTAGGGAGGTGATTGTCCTCCTCTACTCAGCATTGGTGAGGCCACACCTCGAGTACTGTGTTCAGTTTTGCGCACCTCAATACAAGAAAGCCATTGAAGTGCTGGAGAGAGTGCAGAGAAGGGCAACGAAGATGGTGAAAGGCCTAGAGAATAAGTCTTATGAAAAGCAGCTGAGGGAACTGGGGCTATTTAGTCTTGAGAAAAGGAGGCTGAGGGGAGATCTTATTGCTTTCTACAACTACCTGAGGGTGCATTGTAAAGAGGTAGATGCTGGTCTCTTCTCGCAGGTAATTAATGATAGAACAAGAGGGAACAGACTCAAGCTGCACCGGGGTAGGTTCAGGCTAGACATTCGGAAAAATTTTTTCACTGAAAGGGTTGTCAGACATTGGAATAGGCTGCCCAGGGAAGTGTCACCACCCTTAATGTGTTTAACAGTCATTTAGATGTGGTGCTTGAAGATATGGTTTAGGGGTGTACTTGGTAGAGCAGGGTTGATGGTCGGACTTAATGATCTCAAAGGTCTTTTCCAACCTGAATGATTCTATATTTTTAAAATACAATCAAAAAAGGTCACATAGTTTTCTTATTCAAAACAATTTACCAGAGCAACCATTTTCACTGGTATTTCACTGATAGCTATAACTATTCCTATTTAAAGACAGAAATCACAGGGGTTTTTCCATACCCCGTTGTACTTCACCCATAACAACTGAAATGCTTGTTTGTGTATGGTGTCTCCAAGATAACAGAAACATCTTCAGCCTTGTAACAGGTAGTTGAATTCACTGAAGAGGTTTTTTGGTTGCTTTTTGTTTGCTTGTTTTTAAGTAGCAGTTTGTTCAAACTTCGGCAAGTTCCCAATTCCACACAGAGCTCTTGGCCTACCCCAGCAGGGCAGGAGAGAGGTAAGCACCAGCGTGGCAGTAAAATTAAGCAGCTTTGTGTTGACTGAAATGAGAAAACACAGATCGCATCTAATTAATTCAGTCTGTCAACAGACTCAACAAGCCCAAATTAAAGGAATACAAGCAGCAATTTTAATTTTAGGAAGTCACCTAAGCTTTACAGTACAGAGTGGAAGATTTTCCCAGTTAAATATGTTGCTTTTGTGTCTTGGTTTGAAAAAGACAGGTGTCTGTGGAGGAAGGCAGGAGCCTCCCTTGAAATGGAGAGTGCAACCCCCTTCCCTCCAAACTATTATAATTTTGAAATTAACGGGCCTTCAGGCAAAGATATGGGGAATAGGAATAACAGTTCTTTACTAATATATATATATATATAACACAAGGCAGGGAAAAAACAAACAACCCACTGGTTTACACTGACAGAGTCAGGAATACAACCTGACACCCTGTTAGGGTGGCAGTAGCAGTCCGATAAGATGCTGGCTGCAGTCCTCCTGAAGTGATGGGTGTAGTTCTGTGGAAGCAGCAATCAGGTAAAAGAGTCTGGTCTTCCTCCGAAGGTCCAGTGGTCGGCAGGTAGCTCTCGTCCTCTGGAACTCAGGTGGGGGGAAAAGCTCCTCTGGGAATCCAGTGGAAGAAAGGCGGCTAGCGTGTTCAAAATCTCCGTTTTTATTTGGCATGGACTGCTTGGCTCCTTCCCCCCCCCTCCCCGGGCGGAGTATCTCACAATGGGATGGGGAGTCGTGAGGCAGTTCCTTGATGGGCCATTAACAGGAGATAGCCCAGGAGCGAGTTACCGATGGGTCAGGCGATAAGGCATTGTTGTGCCCATTGACAGGAGATAGTCCAGAGGGGGGGAGGCAGGGAGCACCGCCCCACCTGGTCTCAACAGCTCCTGAAGATGGTAATAGAATATATTTTTTTTCTTTTGGCACATTTTACACTGTAACCCAGGACATAATCCACCCCTTATTCTATTACCATCTACACCATACCCAACCCAATGCCCCCTTACAGATACATATATACATATATACACAATGAAACCTTACACAGAGTTCTCACTTAAAATTAGGTCTCCTTGTGGTACACAACGGGTTTCCCCATTTTTCTGCATTACCCACCAAGTGTAACCAGGTCCTTGAGCAAAAACAACCCCACGGAGGGGTGTGCCTTTGCCTGATGTGGGATTAATCCAAACAGTCTTTCCTAACATACCTCTCGTGTGTACCACAGGGACTTTATCTCCGTCCACTGTGTGCAAGGGTCCAGACTGGGCGGGACCAGCTCGATTGATGGACCCTCGGGTATTGACCATCCAGGTGGCCTTTGCTAAGTTCAGTTCCCAATTTTTGAAAGTCCCCCCTCCAAGTGCTTTTAGGGTAGTCTTAAGTAGCCCGTTGCACCGTTCAACTTTCCCGGCAGCTGGTGCATGATAAGGGATATGATATATCCATTCGATTCCATGTTCTCTGGCCCAAGTGCTTATGAGGCTGTTCTTGAAATGTGTCCCGTTGTCTGACTCGATTCTCTCAGGGGTGCCATGTCTCCAAAGAACTTGCTTTTCCAGGCCCAAGATGGTGTTCCGGGCAGTAGCATGAGGCACAGGGTAGGTCTCCAGCCACCCAGTGGTTGCTTCCACCATGGTCAGCACGTAGCGCTTGCCTTGACGGGTTTGGGGAAGAGTGATGTAGTCAATTTGCCAGGCTTCCCCATACCTGTACTTCGACCATCGTCCACCGTACCACAGAGGCTTCACCCGCTTGGCCTGCTTGATTGCAGCGCAGGTCTCACAGTCTTGGATAACCTGGGAGATACTGTTCATGGTTAGATCCACCCCTCGGTCCCGTGCCCATTTATAAGTGGCCTCTCTGCCTTGATGGCCTGAGGCATCATGGGCCCATCGAGCTAAGAACAACTCTCCTTTATGTTGCCAATCTAAGTCTATCTGGGACACCTCTATTTTTGCAGCCTGATCTACCTGTTCATTGTTACGATGTTCTTCGTTAGCCCGACTCCTGGGGACATGAGCATCTACATGACGGACCCTCACAGGTAGCTTCTTTACCCGAGCGGCAATATCTTTCCACTCATCAGCAGCCCAAATTGGTTTTCCCCTACGCTGCCAGTTGGCCTTTTTCCACCTTTCCAGCCAGCCCCACAGAGCATTGGCTACCATCCATGAATCAGTATAAAGGTAGAGCTTTGGCCACTTCTCTCTTTCAGCAATGCCCAGGGCCAGTTGAACGGCTTTGAGTTCAGCAAGTTGACTTGATCCACCTTCTCCTTCAGTAGCTTGTGCGACCTGTCGTGTGGGGCTCCATACGGCTGCTTTCCACTTCCGGTTCATCCCTACGATGCGACAGGAACCGTCAGTGAAAAGAGCATATCGTGTTTCCTCTGCTGGTAGTTGGTTGTACGGTGGAGCTTCTTCAGCCCGCATCACTTGTTCCTGCTCCTCTTCGTCAGTGAGGCCAAAGTCTTCACCTTCCGGCCAGTTCGTAATTATCTCCAAAATCCCAGGGCGATTTGGGTTTCCAATACGGGCGCGCTGTGTGATGAGGGCAATCCATTTGCTCCATGTGGCGTCAGTGGCGTGGTGGGTGGAGGGAACCTTTCCTTTAAACATCCACCCCAGCACCGGTAGTCGGGGTGCCAGGAGGAGTTGTGCTTCGGTGCCAATCACTTCCGAGGCAGCTTGGACTCCTTCATAGGCTGCTAGGATTTCCTTCTCTGTGGGAGTGTAGTTGGCCTCAGACCCTCTATAACTTCGACTCCAGAATCCCAGTGGTCGGCCACGAGTCTCTCCAGGCACCTTCTGCCAAAGGCTCCAGGACAAACCATTGTTCCCGGCCGCAGAGTAGAGCACGTTCCTCACCTCTGGTCCCGTCCTGACTGGGCCAAGGGCTAGCGCATGAGCGATCTCCCGCTTGATTTGGGCAAAAGCTTGTTGCTGTTCAGGGCCCCAGTGGAAATTGTTCTTCTTGCGGGTAACCAGGTACAGAGGGCTCACGATCTGGCTGTACTCAGGAATGTGCATTCTCCAAAAACCTATGGCGCCTAGGAAAGCCTGTGTTTCCTTCTTGCTGGTTGGTGGAGACATCGCAGTGATCTTATTGATGACCTCGGTGGGGATCTGACGCCGTCCGTCTTGCCACTTTACCCCCAGGAACTGGATCTCTCGGGCAGGTCCCTTGACTTTGCTCTTCTTGATGGCAAAACCAGCTTCCAGGAGAATCTGTATGATCTTCTCTCCTTTCCCAAATACTTCCTTTGCTGTGTTCCCCCACACAATGATGTCATCGATGTACTGCAGATGTTCCGGAGCTTCACCCTTTTCCAGTGCAGCCTGGATCAGTCCATGGCAGATGGTGGGACTGTGCTTCCACCCCTGGGGCAGTCGGTTCCAGGTGTACTGTACGCCCCTCCAGGTGAAGGCAAACTGAGGCCTACATTCTGCTGCCAGAGGAATGGAGAAAAAAGCATTGGCAATGTCAATAGTGGCATACCACTTTGCTGCCTTGGACTCCAGCTCGTACTGGAGTTCCAGCATGTCCGGCACGGCAGCGCTCAACGGTGGAGTCACTTCATTCAAGCCACGATAGTCCACAGTCAATCTCCATTCTCCGTCAGACTTGCGCACAGGCCAAATGGGGCTGTTGAAGGGTGAGTGGGTCTTGCTGACCACCCCTTGACTCTCCAGCTCGCGGATCATTTTGTGGATGGGGATCACGGCATCTCGATTCGTCCGATACTGCCGGCGGTGCACTGTCGAGGTGACAATTGGCACTTGTTGCTCTTCCACCTTCAAGAGTCCTACTGCAGATGGGTTTTCTGATAGTCCGGGCAAGGTGTTCAATTGCCTAATGCTCTCTGCCTCCACAGCAGCTATCCCAAATGCCCACCTGAGACCTTTTGGGTCCTTGTAATAGCCATTCCGGAGGAAGTCTATGCCCAGAATACACGGGGCCTCTGGGCCAGTCACAATCGGATGTTTCTGCCACTCCTTCCCAGTAAGGCTCACCTCGGCTTCCAACAGAGTCAATTGCTGCGATCCCCCCGTTACCCCGGCAATGGAAACAGGTTCTGCCCCCACATGTCCCGATGGCATTAGGGTACACTGCGCACCAGTATCAACTAACGCTTTGTATTTTTGTGGCTCTGACGTGCCAGGCCATCGGATCCACACCGTCCAAAATATCCGGTTTTCCCGTGCCTCTCCCTGGCTAGAGGCAGGGCCCCTCTAGCACTGGTTACCATTCCCTTCCTGGACATACATACTAGAGGTTCCTTCAAGGGGATCTGTCAGATCATCCTCCCTTCTGTAATATCTGGCAGCTCGGTCCTGGGAGGTTGAGGCTACCTTCACTTTAGTGTTACTCCCCCGGTTAGTGTTTCCCTCCTTGAGTTGACGCACCCGTGCTGCCAGGACAGAAGTGGGTTTCCCATCCCACCTTCCCATGTCTTCCCCATGGTCGCGCAGGAAGTACCATAGCTCAGCTCGTGGGGTGTACCCTCTCCCTCTAGCTGGGGGACGTTGGGCTCCGACTTTGGGGCCTGTGACTTGTACCGGTGCCAAATGGGAACTGCTCCTCCTCACCTCCTGCTTTATTTCCCTCATCTCCTCTTGTAGGCTCTTAATCACAGCAGAAACGTTAGCCTGCATTGGGCCATTGATCATGCTTTCAAAATTTCTAAGCTTGCTCGTGACAGAACCCACTGTCTCTCGGTCGTTATCTGCATTAATCATTGCAATGAAGGTGGAGTATTCGGATGGCCCTAGAGTTGCCAGATTCCACAACATTTGCCCTGTGCACCTGACTTTGTCAGGGTCATTACCATGCTGTCCATCCCTCCCAAAGAGTACCTCCAATACTGCCACTTCTCTCAGCTGCTGGATCCCTTCCTCAAGGGTCTTCCAGCGCATTCTATGATGGTGCTCCTGCATTCTCTCTCTGTGGACAAACCTCTCTCTCACACTCATTAAAAGCCGCTCCCAGAGGGAAAGGGTCCCTGGCTCCCTTACAAATACCAGATTGACACCTGAGTCCTGAGTCAAGGGTCCCAAATTCCTTGCCTCACTGCCATCCAGTTGCACACCCGTACCCATAAGATCCCAGACCCGAAGTAACCAGGTTGTAAAAGCCTCACGCCCCCGCCGTACGATGTCTTTGTGCAGATTACGGAGACTGTCGTACGTCAGGGACTCTGTGATTATCTCAACCACTGGCTCGCCTGCAGGTTCTGAGGGCCCTCCTTTCTTAACTGAGTGGTCTGATTTCATCTTAGATTTCCTCGTTTCCACAGGGGCGACTGCTGCTGGCTCTGACTGCCCTTGCGTTTCAGCTGGAACCTGGACGGTTGTAACGTCTGTGGGTTCTACTGCTGCACCATTAGACTCTCCCTCTTCAAGGCAGGAGGAGGGATTCCCAGCAGCTGAGAGAATGCACTCCTTCAGCATCTGGCCCATCTCGCGTATCTCCTTCACCCAATCCGAGTGGTTCATTTCTGATGTGAGCTGTGAGGCAGGGTCAGATTCTGGAGCAGCATTCCTAGTCAGGGTAGTTATCCAAGCCAATCTCCCCTGATCTCTGAATACTGAATAAAACAGGATTATCAGCAACACCAGCCACTGTATGATATCATTAGCACTTAGGAAAGCTCTGAATCCTTCGAAAACTGGTGGAGTAGACCCAAAGAGCTGGGTTAGGGGTTGGGAGAAAGTTTCTCCCGGTGTCATTTCCTCACAGTAGGTACCATTATTAAAGTAACCCCAAAAGCATACATTTAGTGTTTGATAGCTCCGAATCCATGTGCCCGCCTTCCAGAGGAAGTTAATAAGCCATGAATTCCTCACCTTATTAATCCATAAAACAAACTGGATAACAGTCACGGTAGCCTTAGTTATAGGACCCATGTTTAGATAAGGGCCTGCAAATGGGAGAAATACAGCCACCACCACATGCCACACGAATCGGGATAAGCTAGCCCACATGATGCCACTTAACAAGGAATCTATATCCAACGCACAAGAACCGTTATTCCTTTTATCTCTCGATGCCCTCGAGCCCCACGTTGGGCGCCAAAATCTGTCTTGGTTTGAAAAAGACAGGTGTCTGTGGAGGAAGGCAGGAGCCTCCCTTGAAATGGAGAGTGCAACCCCCTTCCCTCCAAACTATTATAATTTTGAAATTAACGGGCCTTCAGGCAAAGATATGGGGAATAGGAATAACAGTTCTTTACTAATATATATATATATATAACACAAGGCAGGGAAAAAACAAACAACCCACTGGTTTACACTGACAGAGTCAGGAATACAACCTGACACCCTGTTAGGGTGGCAGTAGCAGTCCGATAAGATGCTGGCTGCAGTCCTCCTGAAGTGATGGGTGTAGTTCTGTGGAAGCAGCAATCAGGTAAAAGAGTCTGGTCTTCCTCCGAAGGTCCAGTGGTCGGCAGGTAGCTCTCGTCCTCTGGAACTCAGGTGGGGGGAAAAGCTCCTCTGGGAATCCAGTGGAAGAAAGGCGGCTAGCGTGTTCAAAATCTCCGTTTTTATTTGGCATGGACTGCTTGGCTCCTTCCCCCCCCCTCCCCGGGCGGAGTATCTCACAATGGGATGGGGAGTCGTGAGGCAGTTCCTTGATGGGCCATTAACAGGAGATAGCCCAGGAGCGAGTTACCGATGGGTCAGGCGATAAGGCATTGTTGTGCCCATTGACAGGAGATAGTCCAGAGGGGGGGAGGCAGGGAGCACCGCCCCACCTGGTCTCAACAGCTCCTGAAGATGGTAATAGAATATATTTTTTTTCTTTTGGCACATTTTACACTGTAACCCAGGACATTTGTTAGTTCAGCCCATTTTGAAAACTGTACTACACTGTAAGAAAGAAAAATAGTAACAGTAAAAACTGATTCAATTTCCACAGCTTGTGATGGTAACAAACATGTTTTGAGTTGAGAAAATCAAGCTGCCTGAGCAAACAGGTCTGGCTTCCCAGCCCACATAGAAGACTACTCTTACTTACAAGCTAAAATACATAAAACCAACTGCATTTCAAATGGGGTAACTGCAGCCCAACCATTAAAACTTTGCCTACAGCAACCATTTTGTGTCTGCTTTGATTGTCAAGGAAATGGTTACATTTGAAGTTTAAAACATTGCATTCAGAGTTAACTCAGTTATTTGCTTGAAATGAAAAGCATGAATATGTCACCTGTCAGCTCTAATATACGTGACTGAACTGTTTCTACTTAACACCTGTTTTCAAAGATGTCCAGGAAAGCACAAAAGGGACAGAAATCTCAACAAATCTTGAGATTTGACTACATGAGAGATTAAGAAAAAAAGCTGACGAGCAATAAGTTTAATGACAACTAAGTTCCCTACCGGGAAAAAAAAAACAGTAAATGTTTATACAGATTTTTGTATCAGTCTACAATTGATCTTGAATCATCTCAAAAACCCATAAAAGTTCTCTTCTGTAGATAAATTCTGAATTTTACAATACATTACCTGCCAAACAAAAATTTTTTGAAAAGAAAATCTACAAAAAGGGATCCACAGTATTGCCTAAAATTGGAAACATTCTCATTACTATTCTATTGTATTACAAACTCTCCTTTTACTAGAGACAATAGTGGGCACTAAACATTCAAAAAAGGTAACTGAGCAGTGATATCACTAATGATTGTCACCTTAATAAATATTACAACCCTAAAATTTCTGTCTTACCCAACAGTGTAGATTTGTTTTCCAATTATCTTTAGTATCTTTGGGCAGGAGATAGAAATTTTATTAAGCAGAGAAGTTAAAATTACCTAATGATAATCCCAGAAAATTCGGCCTGATTGAAAAGATCAGATTGAGGGGAGACGCTGCAAGGCAGTCCTCAGGAGAAGGCAGATGTTGCTTATGTTCAGAACCAAGTAACACTGACTGCCAGTCAAATACACTTCAGCTATGATGCCCATTTGTGTTTTAATTACTACAGCAAAACCATCCATTACACCTCCACAATTTTGTAGCATTAAAAGATAAATTCTTTTAACTGAAGAGGGTTACCCATGAGTAGCCATTGTGCAATGTTTGCAGAGGAAAGGGTTAAAATATTGAAATGCAGGTAAAGCTTAACAGCTTCCCGAAAAAACCAGTTTTCTGTTAAAGTCTATGTTGAAAATATCTACTTAAATAAACTCTCATTCATACATAATTATCATTTAGTATGTTCAGCTACATGTGGGAAAAAAAAAATCATAAAAAAGCACCCCACCCCACCCTTACCAATCTCAGAGTTGTCAGTCAGGGAATGCCTGAGGCATCCCTGTATCCAGGTAGGGTCCTTCCAAGTAGGAAAGGGAGGGAAGGCATACAACTAAATGGAGTACTTCACAACTCTTCAGATCTAGGCTGGGGTACTCTAGGGGAACCTCCAGGAAACCTTGTACTGTCACGTTCCTTCTGATTGACTATAAAGCCCACTTCAAACACCAAGTCACTGCAACACTGAAGTTCTACACCACTTTTCTGAAGAATTTGCTCCTTTCCTGCCCTTCAAATCCATGTGTCACTTCCCTAAGGGTACACCTGAAAGAAAGCACTACAGAATAAACTACAACCCTCGTTCCATGAATGTCTTTACTGATAAAGCAAAAGCCCTCTAATCCTTCAAGTTATCTTAAAATTTTAGTTAAAGAACAAACAAAAAACTAAAAGCAGTAGAGTTGATTGTAATAGTACTGTTTTCAGTGTAGCAATCCAACCCTTCTCCACTAACCCATCAGCAGTTTTCCTCTGAGACTGAAGCATTTAAGAAAAAACAGTGACTGATCTGCTGTGCCCTTCATGCACTAAAGCTTCTTTCAAGTGTGGCATAAGGACACAAACAGTTGGTAAGAGACTTCTTATATATCATCAAGTAAAAAGATTCATCAGCCTAATTTTATCACCATATCTATACTGGACTTGTTCAATAAGTATTGGAAGTCAGACATGGAAATCTTGCAAAGAGGTCCAAGACTGTTTCATTCCTGTAGAAACCCACACGGTCTGGTTTAGTTCTGGACTTAAAGCTCCCTTCTGACTCCCACTCTTTTCCACTGTAAATCTCTTACAGATTTACATGCAGAAAACTGAAAAGCAAATTCATTCCCGGTATAAACTGTGCAGCTTTCATTGAAGTCAACACAAGTTATTTTCAGCTAAGATTCTTGCAGCACCTCCAACTGAAATACTTCTACCTTGATACTAATTCTCGCACATTGAAAATAATAGCACTGGATTTTGAACCAAAAAAAAAAAAAAAAGACCAAAAAAAAAGACAAAAGACAAACCCCTCACCTACAACCTCTCTGAGGTAATACGTGATGGAACTGCAGGAACAGCAGTACTTAATTAAATCAGAATTCAATGCCTTTGCTAGATGCACAGCACTGCTTCTATTGTGAGGTTAAACAGTCAAGAGATTGAGAGCAAGAAGGCAAAATAATTGTGTGGCTTCACAATTTTGGCTTTTATTCAGCAAAAAACCCCTCAAAACCAACAAAACTGCAACCTGGGGGGTATGGAAGACGGGACTTGAACACCAAAACACACACACACACCCCCTCAACTGCACATGCCCCAAATGAAAACCTAAAGAAAATAAATCAGTGAAGTCCTACCTCCCCCTCATGCAGAAAAAGCTAAATACTGTCACGAAATTCTTTTGCTTTTTAAAAAATTCTCCAGAATTAGGTGCTGTAGATAAACACAGTAGACATAAAACAGCCAGCTCATGCACAAAAGAGCCAGTTCAGGATAACATGAGCTCTATATAATTCTAAAGTGTTTTTCTCAGTACATTATTATTTTTGTTGCATATTTGCCTTTATAGTTTTTTCCTCCTAAAGAACAATGACCTAAACTACCCGCGACTGCAAAATAATCATATTTGCAGGATATCACAGTATTCCCAAGACCAGAAAACAGTATTTTTAGAACAGGAGAATATAATTTTGGAAATCAATGCACTAGTGCAATGAAAACAAGCTACCAATCAATATGGACTGGAAGTATTTATAAAAACCCCAGAACTTTAGGAATCCATTCAGGTGAACACCAGTTCTAACTAACTGTTCTGCCTGTTTTATTAATATTTTGTTACACAAATTTACACAAGCACGTACACATGGTTCTAGAGAAAAGAAAGTCAGTTAAAAGAAAGCCAGTTAAAAGAATTTTATGCAGATTGTTCCTCATTTTCATACAGGTACAAAAGGGAAATTCTATATCTCGGGGGCACAGCAGAAGGGAGATTTTTGGAATACTAAAAAAAAAAAAAAAGACACAACTGTTGCATATGGATTTTTTCTCCATTTGTAGCCCTCCTGATTAAATGATTCAATCTTACATGATTACGTGAGTGCTCATCTCTAAGGAATCTCATTTATTTTGACAAGACTAAAAATATTACATACCTCCTGTCAGTAATCCTTAGCAAGATAAGGGCACAATGTTTCTCCTATTGCAAGCCTCATGGCCTTCATATCCCCATTCCACATTCAGATGTACAAATAATGTTGTAAGAGGCAGGAGGCAACTGAGTAAACATCACTGATTGATTCTGAAAGACTATACATTTCCTCCGTTATAACTAACTTCTGTGGAAAAAAGGCAGAAGCTCCACGCTTTAAAGATGTAACTATGCAAAACAGCTTAAAATTTTGTGATGGAGGAAAATCTGGCCAGATCGAGCAGGTTGAGAAAGGCAAGGTGGTTGCAGCTCCATGTCCCCACATCCAATCATAGTGAGGTTACGTATATATTCCTGCTAAGCACATGAACGCATAGCACACGTATATACCACACATATAATGATATGCTTCTCCAGCCACAGATCAGAGACACACAAAAAACACCAACAGCCTCATCCCACTGCCCTCTGGCTGAGTAGGATAGAGGTACACTGATGAGAAGATTGACTACATGCAATGTGAGGTCCTCCAGCAGCTGGGCTCAGACGCTTGGTCTACCCAGCAGCTGATCCCCAGATCTCAGTCTCTCCGGTTCCTGGCACCTCAACATATGAGGCCCCAAGGCCACAAGCACGCTTCCATGCTGGCACAGTCTCACTCAAAGACACACAAATACACAGAGCTGGCTGAGATCCCCCTGGTCCCCCAGCAGCCAACCTGTGGCCTCACCCCTAAAGACCCCCAGACCTGCAGCCTCTCTGGCAGCTGGCACCCTTCTGGTCCCCTCACTAGCCAGCTCCACCCATAGTCTTGTTCTTAGAGAGAGGCACGCACATCTGGCTCCCAGGCCACTTCACCTACTCACCAGCTAGTCTGGCTTTACCTTTATCAGTCATCATACCCCTACTTGCACACCCATACTTGCTCCAGTAGCAGGTACCAGACACACATGTCCCCATGGCCTAAGGTCCCACTCCAGTTACTGGTACTTAAATCCACTCACTCTAGTCTCACCAGTCACTACACCATTGACGTGTGGTCCCTCCAACCTGTGGTGTGACCCCAGCAGCTGCACTCAGACCCCCTGCACACATAACTCAGCCCTCACCAGGAAAAGAATTAGAAAGAAACTTAACAAGTCAACAGGACAGACCGTGCTGACCAGGCACAGGGCATGGCCAGACAAACATACCGACCAGCGCACTATTTGCACATGAATGGACCTTTTTTAAGCCCTCACCCCTCTATTTTCCCAACTTTGTTCATCTTCAAATCACCATCCCTTTCCCTGCCTTTGGTTCCTGCCCTACACATCCTGTAAGCAGCCATGGCAAACCCAAAATGCTTGCACTCCACAGTGTGTCCCTTCCTCTTGGTCAGCAACTCCCCTCAGTCCAAAAGGTGTTCCTCTGTTGATTCATCTTGATGTGTTTCATGGCTGGACACTGGAGACGAGACTCTGCTGGGACAGCCCTGAAAGGGTCCCCACAAAGCACGCATCCCTCCTTTGAGTCCCTAATTCGGGGTATCCCCCACTGCCTACCTTTGTGCTGTTGTGCCCTTCTGGGTTTGTAGAGACCAGACCTCTGATGGGCTGATGGCACCTGCAAAGGGCCTGGACACAGCCAGGACAGGATGTTATATGGGTTCCCCCAGCTATCATTGTCTCTCTCTGCTCCTCTGTGGGAGTGCAGACCAGCTTTTATCACATAACCTAACACTTCAGGTTTTAATCAAACAGATAGAAAATAAGTATTAACTTTCATCATGCTGCAGTGGTCTTCTATCTCCCCCTTGCTTGAAAGGCTTAGCAGGGCGGTCTGTGTATGTGTGTATGTGATCATTTAAAAACAGCACACTCCTAATGTCAGATCTTGAACTCAATTCCCTTGTTCAAATAAGATGAAAAATTTCTCTAAGTTTTCTATCTGAATAGTAACTTCCCTAAATTTTAGGGAAAATATTCAGAAACTGTCAATGTTATATGAATTATATATGTTAATACTCACTGAGAGATCAGCTCCAGTGGCAGGTAAGCCCACACTGGGGATGGGATTCACGGCAACAAAGGCCAGCAAAAAGGCTCTTTTGGGGACCTTTTGAGGCTGGGAAAAGCAGCAACTTGAGGGCGGGCTGCCGAGGCGGTGTGGGCGGGGCCAGCACCAGGTGTAACCACGCAAAAGGTCACTTGCCCAGACCACACCCTCCCCTCATACCCCACACCCCCCACCCCCCCCCACCCCCCCACCCCCCCCCCCGGCAGTGCATGCACACTGAGCAAAACAGGAATTAAGTGGGTGTCACCTGGCAAGGCCTTGCTCCCTCGGCAAGCGAACACACGGGGGCAAACAGAGTGTGGCAGTTCACACGGGAGGGTGCTGGAAGTCTGCCAGCTCGGCCAGAAAGCAATGGTAACCACTCGGAAGAAGCCCATGGCTTCCCTGAGAACTGCACTCACCAGCTCTGATGCAGCTTCCCAGATGGAGCTCTCGTAGGAATACACTGCCACCCAGGTGTCAGGCTGCAGGGTGTACCCGGCTCTCATGCCACTGTCTGATGGCAGTGGTGAGCAGAACTGTGGGAGTGGGCCCAGGCAGAGCAGCTCCTCCACTTAGTAATGGAGCTCAGGGGGGAGTTAAGCAGGCTAAGGACTATCAGGGAATGCAAGAAAGAGATAGATACTTGGAGTCATACCCTATCTCCCACGATGGAAACCCAGCAGACGGACAGAACCCCTGCTACGGAGAACTCCCTGTCCTCTCTCCGCCCGACCAAATGTGGCAATTCGGAGGATGGGGGGCAATGGCAAAAAGTTCCTGCCCAATGTGCAACAGGCATAGCAGGCACGACTGCCCAGTGCCTACCCCACCTTCCCAGGTGCCCTTACAGAACACGTATGATCTTCTGCAAGGAGAACCAAATAATAACAAAGAGGACAGCTCACCTAGCTTGGAGATGTCACCAAGGCTAAGACTGAGTACGCCTCACATCATAACATCCAATAAAAAGAAAGAAAGATGGGTCCTTGTTGTAGGGAACTCAATTCTGAAAGGGGTGGAAGGCCCAATGTGCAGGCCAGAACTGCTACACAGGGAAGTCTGCTGCCTACCCGGGGCCCAGGTTAAGGACATGAAGATGAAGCTTCCTTCCCTGGTACGGCCCTCAGATTACTATCCTCTTTTTATTTTTCAGGTAGGCGGTGATGAGATTGTGAGAATAAGTCCAGGGCAATGAAGAAAAATTTCAGGGCCTTGGGACAACTAACTGGTCAAGGGATTAGGAGCACAGGTCGTGTTCTCCTCTATGCCTCTAGTTGTGGGGAATGAAGAGGTAGTAAACAGGAAGAGCCAGCAGATGAATGCCTGGCTCTGAGACTGGTACCATTTGAAGGACTTCAGGTTCTTTGATCACAGATTGATCTTCAGGGCACCAGGTCTGCTGTCGCCAGATGGGAGAATCTTATCTTACAGGGGGAAGAGGGTTCCAGGACAAAAGTTAGCAGGGCTCATTGAGAGAGCTTTAAACTAGATTTGAAGGAGGATGGGGATGTATCTGGACCTGACAGAGAGGCGCCTGGGGATAGCAGCTTAGTAGTAAGTGGGGCAGTGTACCAGTATTCCTGAGTACCAAAAGACCTACAGCCCCTCGAAGGTGAAATCTGTATGCTCAGCTCCCTTCCTGAAATGCTTATACACCAATGCACACGGCATGGGGAATAAGCAGGAAGAGCTGGCGATCTGTGTGCAATCACAGGGCCATGATTTCATTGTGATTACTGAGACATGGTGGGACAGCTCACATGATTGGAATGCGGTCATGGATGTCTATGTACTCTTTAGGAAAGACAGGCCAACTAGGCGAGGTGGAGGAGTTGCTCTTTATGTGAGAGAGCACCTGGAGTGTATTGAGCTTTGCCTAGGGCGGGATGATGACCAAGTTGAGAGCTCATGGGTAAGAATTAGAGGGCAGGCTAAGATGGCATATATTGTTGTGGGTGTTTACTATAGGCTGCCTGATCAGGATGAAGAGGCAGATGAAGCCTTCTACAGACAGCTGGAAGCAGCCTCACAATCACAGGCCCTGGTCCTCATGGGGGCCTTCAACTATCCTGATATTTTCTGGGAAAGCAACACAGCCAAGACCCACAGTCCAAGAGGTTCCTGAAAAACACTGATGATAACTTTTTGACTCAGATGGTGCAGGAACCAATGAGGAGAGGTGCGCTGCTGGACCTCATACTAACAAACGAAGACGGACTGGTCGGTGATGTGAAGGCTGGGGTTAGCCTTGGCTGTAGTGACCACGGATGCTGGAGTTCAGGATTCTATGTGGAAGAAGCAGGGCAATCAATAGGATTGCAACCCTGGACTTCAAGAGAGATAACTTTACCAACTTCAGAGACCTACCTGGAGGAATTCATGGGCTAGGGTTCTAGAAGGTAGGGGGGCCCACAAGAGATGGTTGCTATTCAAGCACCACTTCCTCCAAGATCAAAACCGATTAATCCCTACGAGGAAGAAGTCGAGTAAAGGAGGCAGAAGGCCTGCTTGGATGAGCAAGGAGCTTCTGGAAACTCAAAGGGAAGAAGGAGGTTTACAACATGCGGAAAAAGGGACTGGCCACTTGGGAGGAATATAGGAATGTCGTCAGAGTATGCAGGGATGCAACGAGGAAGACTAAGGCCTGTTTGGAATTAAGTCTGCCCAGGGACAAAGACAATAAGAAATGATTCTTCAAATACTTTGGTAGCAAAAGAAAGACCAGGGAAAATGTGGGCGTCCTGCTCAATGGGGCAGGTGCCTTGGTCACTGAGGATATGGAGAAGGCAGACTTACTGAATGCCTTCTATGCCTCAGTCTTTACGGCTAAGGCTGGTCCTCAGGAATCTCAGACCTTGGAAGTAGGAGAGGAAGACTGGAGGAAGGAAAAGTGACCCTTGGTCAAGGAGGATTGGGTTATGATCTCTTATCTGGACTTGACACTCAAAAATTCATGGGCACCGACTGGATGCACCTAAGAGTGTTGAGGGAAATGTCAGATGTTATTGCTAAGCCACTCTCCATCATCTTTGACGGGTCATGGAGGACAGGAGTGGTGTCTGAGGACCGGAGGAAAGCCAATGTCACTCCAGTCTTCAAAAAGGGCAAGAAGTAGGATCCAGGGAACTACAGACCAGTCAGCTTCACCTCCATCCCTGGAAAGGTAATGTAACAGCTCATTCTGCCTGTTATCTCTAAACAGGTGGAGGAAAAGAAGATTATCAGGAAGAGTCAGCATGGATTCACCAAGGGGGAACACCGCTAGTCACAGGCCTCCAATTAGACTCAGCACTGGGTCCGATCCTATTCAATATATTCATCAATGACCTGGATGAAGGGACAGAGTGTAGCCTCAGTGTGTACCCTCAGTTTGCTGATGACACAAAACTGGGAGGAGTGGCTGACACGTCAGAAGACTGTGCTGCCATGCAGCAAGACCTGGACAGGCTGGAGAGCTGGGCAGAGAGAAACCTAATGAGGTTCAATAAGGGCAAGTGTAGGGTCCTGCACATGGAGAGGAACAACTCTATGCACCAGTACAGGCTGGAGGTTGACCTGCTTGAGAGCAGTGCTGCAGAGAAGGACCTGGGAGTTGTGGTGGACAAAGTTAACCATGAGCCAGTAATGTGTCCCTGTGGCCAAGAAGGCCAGTAGTATCCTGGGGTGCATCAAGAAGTCTGTGACCAGCAGGCCAAGGGAAGTTATTCTCCCCCTCTACCCTGCCCTGGTGAGGCCACATCTGGAGTACTGTGTCCAGTTCTGGGCTCCCCAGTCCAAATGGTACAGGGAAAGAGTCCAGCAGAGGGCTACTAAGATGATTAGGGAACTGGAGCATCTCTTTTATGAGGAAAGGTGAGAGACCTGGGGCTCTTTAGCTTGGTGAAGACAGGACTGAGAGAGTACCTTATCAATACCTATCAATATCTAAAGGGTGGGTGTCAAGAGGAGGGGGCCAAGCTCTTCTCAGTGGTGCCCAGTGCCAGGACAAAGGGCAACGGGCACAAACTGGAGCACAGGAAGTTCCACTTCAACATGAGGAAAAACTTCTTTACATTAAGGGTGACAGAGCACTGGAACAGGCTGCCCAGGGAAGTTGTGAAGTCTCCTTCCCTGGAGATATTCAAAACCCACCTGGATGCGATCCTGTGTAACCTGCTGTAGGTGAACCCGCTTTAGCAGGTCTGTTGGACTAGATGATCTTCAGAGGTCCCTTTCAACCCCTATCATTCTGTGATTCTGTGATGTAAATTAACTAAATCAATTAACCAAAATCTCCTGTGTCACCAAGCTCCACTATTTTGCAGTTACGTTTGAACAGACAGGTTTTAAGAACTGTAAAACTGCACCACAATTTTAGGGTATGGTTCCACTTCATGGGTAAGCTAATAAAGAGAGTTGTGCTCAGAGCTCATGCTCCGTGGGGTAGTTGATCCCATCTTCTCTACTGTGACAGACTTCGTGAGTCCGCAGCTTTGCAAAGCTACCCTACAAAGTAGAGTAGGTTTTTGCCTACTTTGGTGGAAAAACCATTTGTTTTGTTATGGATTAGTTTCTGTCACATCAGCCAGCTCAATGAACTCACCCTGTGACAGTTGCAGAGAGAGAAGAGCACCAGGAGAGTGAAGCCAACTAAAGAAAGAGCAAGACTGCTCTTTTCAGCAGTAGCCAGACATTGAATTGACTTAGCACCATCAAAATTCATTAGCATTAGCTTACATACTCTTGTTCCCTCGTTAGAAACAGAAAGGGTTCCCAATTTACCCTGTTCAAGCATTTTTTTTTTTTAAATAACTTCTCCTTCAGTCCATTTTTAAGGTAATTATCTCCATCTCTTCATTCTCAACATCCTTTTGAAACTCCCTCTAATTCTGTAATATCCATCTGTAAGGCCAGTATAACATACTTGGGAAAAAAAGCATGTTTCTTTTTTTAAAGTAGTCTTTAACCTTTCCCTCAGTTTTCCTATAATCCTGCTTGGGTTTTGCTCAGAATGGCGGAAACATGCCAATGATTAATGACACCAATGTTACAGAAGATTTCAAGTACCTCTACAAGTATTACAATACAAAAAGAGCATAACCAAACATGCAACCCTGTAAATGACCTAACAGGATTATAATGGAAGAACAAACAGAGATTTGTTTCTGTAACAAACTGTTTGAATGTGAAATCTGAACATGGAGTCAAAAGTCCTAGTGGGGGAAAAAACCCCAATAAACAAAGAAGAAAAAAGAAGCCCCAAAACCCAAACTATGCTATGTGATTAGACAGAGTCATTAAAGAAACAATTGTGCCTTGGACAATCACTTTTCCTTTGCTATATGTATTACTTACTGCCAAAGCAAAAAAAATTTTTGCAATGGCTTCTCAAAAAATACACTAAATAGTTTTCACCAGGTACAGGATTTCATTCTTCCTCCTATGTCAGGACACAAAGCGGGAAGAACTCCTGAAGAGGAAGGAAAAAAAAAACGAAAATAAAATCAGGCTTCCTACCACACAGGAAATGCCAGAAGTCTGCCACTAGCTGAACACAGCTTACTTTTCCTTGGTTTTCTAAAGTCACTTAAAGAACCGCTCAGGATATAATTATGCAGAATTAAAATGAACTAGAACTGAAACTTAATCTTCATCTATGTACGCAAATCATCAAACTGTCAATGTGATCTGTGGTTGGATCATCAGCCTTTACAATAGCATTCTTCAACAAATCCACTCCAATGGCCAAAAATCACCTTTTTTTTTTAGTTTTATTTAAAAAAAAATCCACCTTTGTTTCCATTCAGTGATAACCATGCAACATTATTCACATACACAAAATAACACAAAGATAATAAAAGCAAATTTAGGAAGCAACGATCAATAGCTAACTGTCATTTTAACAACTTCAAGATGATTTGTAGTACATAGCTTTTAATTGGGACAGTAGTTAAAATCAAATGCACATGCTTGAGAGAAAGTACAATCTAAAAAAAGGTAATTGATGCAATGGTGCCTTTTGGGACAAGAAATACAATCCTAAAGATTATAAAAATGTCATTGCTACTAGCACATACTACAAAAAAGTAACACTTGATTAATTGCTAATTGCATTTCAGGGGTTAAATATGCTAAACAGTAATTATCAGTATCTAGATTCAATAGGGTAGAATTATAAATTCCATTTATATCTAAGTAAGCTATTTTGAATTAATAACTCCATTTAACAACTTCCCAAAATGTTATTTTATTCAACTTTGCAGCTGGAACAGGGCCCATTTACATTTAAATATAGCTGGTTTTCAATGTTAGTGAGTAACTGTACCGGCAAAGATGAAGTATATAGGTTTGTATGTAAAGTTTTTCTTTCTTTTTGCATATTTAAAGGGCTTATTCAAGTAAGATAAACAGGTTACATCTATGATAAAACATTGTATTAATTTTTATCTTGAAAGTGACAACTACACTAATTTATGGTAAATTTAGAATACTATTTTTTTTGAAAAATAAGACTTTTCTTTTTTCAAAGCATTTGGTTTGTTCTTTTGTATATTTGACAACTTAACTTGCAAATCACTTCTGTATGTATAGCTTCACTTTGGCCCATTGAAAAAAACATGCCAAAAAGTACATAGAAAATTGTTTAATAAAAACAATTTACTAATACATGAAAACTGTACACCTGTATACACAGTCTGCTCCAATCACATGTACTCCAGATACACTTTATTTTTTTTTTTCCTAACTGAAGTCTTCATCTGTCTTTTACAACAATTTCTGGCTTAAAACCAGTATTGCTAATATTTAGGATACTAATCTTGTTTGCATTTAAACCCATCATCAACATTCCCAACTTCATGAGAAACTACATGAGACAACCAAAATATATACACAACTCTAAATATGTTTCCTCATTCACATAACATGGAACTGCTCAAATGAAATTCAACAGAAAAATGAGAGAATCCTCAGAAACAGCTCTTTTTCCAGAGCTTTCAGAAGGGTAAATTATGAGTGGATCTTTAGTCTTAATTTCCTCTGCACAATTAGATAAAACTTTTGACATTTAACCAAAGCAGTGTCAAAGCTCTGACTACAGAACCCTCAGGGCTGGTGTATTTTTCCCCAACAATCTCGGAAAGCAACTTTAAAACAATTCAAATTCTAATAATTAAATATAGCTGTATCTTCTATTCCTGAACATTTTATGCATCTTGTTGTCCTTATTTACTAGGTAACCTTCCAGATTAAAAGTTGCACAGCACCTAAAGCCATAAGATAAAGGAGTGTTTGTGACCACAGTGTGACCAATATGAGATTGCATTTAGTACAGAAACAGACTTTAAGTATCAAATATGAAAGTTAATAGATAAAAGCATTAAAAGGGAAGTTGGCTTCTTCAGTTTACCTAAAATAATATTCCTCTCTATATTAATATACAAACTAATAGCTAGACAGTCAAGGAGAGAAAAAATTAGCACATGTATCTTTGTACTGGAAAGCAAAAAATCCTCAGTCTACATGGACTTAAAAATATCCAAAACCTCCATAATATTGTCACTAGACTGTCCTCCTCATTCTTCTAATGCAGCACATATTGTGATTAGTATTTCCACATCTCATCCTATGTGCAGCATTAGACTGGCTAAGTGTCTTACTAGTCAGTGCATACTAAGCACTTCACTTAAGAAATGTCAACAGAGGAGCCTATTCTCAAAAAGACTTAGCGTCTAAATAAACCAACAGACATTATGGGCAGAAAATACAACACAAAACAGGTAGAGAGAAAGAAAGAAAAATTATCTGCATACTGTATACCGGGGTGGGGGGCCAGTGAGGAATAATTGATGGGTTTGTACAAAACATACTATCTTAATGTAGAATTTCCTGCAACGCCAGACTCTGTTTTTACAAATTTGGTTTCATTTACACTAGTAGTTCTTTCTCCATCCCCCACCTCCATCCCAAAATTCTACTTACGTATTAAATACATAAATACATAGATTACTTTAAGTAAAACCCTGTAGAGTTTTCAGGGTGGAGCAGTCAAAACACAATAAACCCAAAATGAAGTTACAAGACATTAAAGGACGACTTAAAAAAGGACATTTATTATAGTTCTGTAGCTTAGCTGCTTCAGGGTTGGGGTCTTTTGTTTTGGGTTTTTTTGTTGTTGTTTTTTGGTAAAAGAATCAGACACTTTATGTACCGGGCATGCCATTTGCAATCACAGTAATCTAAAGCAATGCAGAGAGTGGACTGGGGCAAGGAAAAAAATTCCAATTGTGAAACCAAATAGTTAACAGCTTAGCATCTCAGGCTTCCAAATAAACTTAGCTTGAAAGGTCATAATGTGCAGGAGTCCTCTGAGTTTCTCATAAAACCAGTTCCTTCAGTGTTTTATTATGTTTTCTACTATTCATGATAAACAACAGAACCTCTGCTTTCCTAAGAAGTAACAGTAGATTTCAATAAGAATTCATATCTCCTTATACAAACAAAATTGCATTCAGAATAGTTGCATGACAGCGTGTTTATCCACACAAAGAAGACAAGAAAAAATGTAACCTGAGTTGAGGGTTAATTTTTGTTGTTTTGTTTTAATAAAAAAAGCTTGACTATTTTTCTCTTAGATAATGCTCCCATTACATAATTTGTTTTCTCTTCTTACAATCAAAAAAAGCTCTGGGAATTTTAATTGGTAAAAACCTTGTACTTACTTAGTAAACCAGTTTTTAACTTCAGGAATTTTCAGTTTGCCTTTTTTTTTCATGTTGTTGAAGATTAGCTAGGCTCTGCCAAGTTTAAATTACACAAGCTATGCAACTGGTTCAGCTAAAACACACTTTATGCATTTAGTGAACAATGCAACAGAAGATAAAAAAAGCAACCATGACACCTCACAATGTAATGATACATAAAAATTATTAAATATGAAGCAAAAGCCACTTACCTTCCAGTCTCATTAATTCCTAAAATGGCACTAGACATCAGAACATATGGCGAGATTCTTATAATCTTTAGCAAGGGCTGAATCATCATCATGTAGATGCTGTGAATAGCCCCTGTATGCATACTGACATCATCAGTAAAGACTTGGAGGCAGAGGATACTATGGTAACCACACAGTGTGCTGAGAGAGAGAAGCCTTTAATTGCTTTAACAACTTCCTGAGGCTCGTGCTACTGGGCTTCCATTTGCTCAGAAGGAAACTAAGGTTGTCACAGAGGCAACGAGTGCGACAATGTGCAGAAAAAAACCCCACTGAACACTGAATCTATTAATTGTGATGTGACTTTTTAACAAGTGTCATAGCCTGAATCCATTAGTGAAATTTTTTGACATCTGCAAGATGTGCCAGGAGTCACATGTGAAGCAGTAATGCTGTCAGGTAGCAATTTTATACCCATTTGTATTTTGCTTTCTCTACTTGCACACACTGATACCACCACATTGAGATGATCTCTTCTTCAAGTCACAGCATAGTTTTAAGAGTGTAGAGTATTCTTCTGTATGGGAGAGTCAAAGACTTCCTACAATAGAACCTAAAGTCCTAACACTAAGGCTCAGGTACAATATAAACTGACATGCTGTAAAATGATGTATTTATCCTAGTATCACGTCTCTCTCAACTTCAATGACTATCTGCAAATGTATCACTTATAAAGGACAAAGTGCAAGTAAGTTTCACCAGCGGTGACATGATATGGAGAACAGACAGCTGAATAAGAAGTTTTGGCTAAGCTTTCCAGAAAACTGCAGTATTATCTCTTCATTTTGCATACAAATAGCTCAGCTGGGGTTTATTTGGTTTTTCAAAACTAAAGAATAACCACACAACTACTGACTCAATCAGAATTACACAAAACCAAAATGGAAACATAGGAGGTGGAGGGGAAAAAAGACAAAAGAAACCTCCAAGTCACATTTGCATTAGGTTTTAGTTCCAACAAGTTTGGGGATTTAATTCTTAAGGGCATGTGGGTGAAGAAATTGCGGTCTGTAGTTCTAGCTTAAATATGATAGGGTTATTGTGAAATCAGTTTCACTGCTTTCACATAAATATGACATAAATTAGAGAACAATAATGCAGACAGTCCAGTTTTGAATTATCTAGGCACTCAAGTTCCCCTTACTAGTCATTTCCCCAGCTATGTTCCCCTTATTGGTCATTTCCCCAGCTAATGCTCTGCCTAAGCAGTACGAACAATTAACAGTTCTTCTTTTAGAAATGTACTATTTCCCCAGAAAAGCCTGAATCAATCATTTTATGAGTTGGTTTTGGCTCAAAGGTGTAACTTAGAATCTTAAATTAATTTTATTTTTCCCTTAAAGATCAGATTATTGGGTAATCTTTTACAGTTTCTATTCTGATCTAATCCCAACCTCCCCCTCCCCACAACTGTTAGATATTAAAAAAAAAAAATACTGCCCTCCAAAAAAAAACCAAAAAAACAAAAAACAAACCAAAACAACAAAAAAAAACCCAAACAACCCCCACACCACAAACCATCAAAAAATCCAAACCAACTAAAAATCAAAGGTGGTTGTCAGCGTATGAATACACCCCATTCCACAAAAGTAATGCTACAGTGCTTTCATTAATTTATTTGATTCTTAGAAGTCTAAAAACTTCATCAGAAAACCCATTCCAAAGAAAAAAAATAGTTCAAAGAATGGTTCAGTACACGTTATACATTCTTCAACGTCATAGCTGAGACAGTCAGTTCATACTCTGTATCTGTGGGAAAAGAACATGGCATACCATGCTGTACGGCCAGCAACCTGACCTCTTTATGAACCAGTGTCACTCAGTATCAAGCCCAACGGGCTGACTGAAATGTACACAGTTCTGTTTAGACTGCAGCCTACCAACACAAAAATATCTAGTTCTTTCTAAGGAAATCAGCATTACCTCTTATGTAGGAGGCTGATGTAGGCTTACTAGCATTCTTGACATGCAGCTAGCTAGCATTCCTTCAATTTGGAGTATCTAGATGAGCTGCTACAAACTGGTTGTTTAATGAATATCATTGTTTCAATTCCAGTATCAATCAAACCCTTGTGAAGAAGCTGTGCCTTCCACATTAGGTTGAAAACTCTGATCATGAAATGATGGAATAAGAATGCTACCGGGTCAACCACTTCCACAGTTGTCATTCAACAGGACAAACTTTGCAAACTAAATTTTGCATTTTTTTTTTTTTTTTTCAAAAAAGCACTCTGTGGCACACTTTTCAAATACAGGTGCAAATTGGTTCAGACACTTCACATCCACAGACTGCCTTCCATAGCAAACTTTCAGCACACACACCTAGTTTCAAAACCATCGATCTAAGGTACAAAGAAGTGTAATGCTCTCCATCACAGTCTCCACCGCTTTATGCATATAATGCTAGGCACACTTTAGGGAAAAGATAGAGAACAGAAGTAGAAAACAGTTGCAGAATTGTCTTTATCAAAGTTATATGTACAACTCGAATAAGTTCCCTCTAACTCCAGCAATGTAGAAAACCATAATTAGGTATTTTTTGTTGATTTTTTATTGAGACAGGTATTAGGTCCCTAAAGGACACTTAACAGCACTCATCTATGTGGCTGTGTAGATACAGAGACAAGCAGCAGCTCAAAATAGTAGCTCAACAACAGCAGAAAATTGTACCCATTCTATTCCCTCCAACTCCACCTTTCACGACTGACATAACAAGCTAGTTAGGTCTTGTTAGGAAGCCCAAAAGCCAAAAGGGCCACAGCAATATGAGCAGTGAAACTTCTTCTAAAGCCAGGGTGTTAAAGATGCAAAGATGTTTACCATCTCCAATTCGTTCTCAAGTAAATAGTCAAAAAGAAAAAAAAAAATAAATAAAACCCAAACCTAAATAGATCAGTTTGAAGCCAAATATAAAAGCTTGTTCTAGAACTGCAGCACTAATCTCTTGACTACGAAGCTGAAGATGTAGTTGCAAAGGATGAAAATGAAAACAGATACAGTCTTCTTTCTGTTTTGGGAAGAGGAGAAACAGACAGTATCTGGCCTATCTAGTAAATTACATCCATCCCCTCAGAGGATGTAATAATAAATAAATCAAATAAATCAAACACCTTAGAGGTCTTGATTTAGTAGCTAAGTGACTGTCTCAGTTTTTTCCAACTAGAATCTCATGTGAAAGGATTTCTCTGGACAAATTGTAAAACTTCATCTTCCATCTCAAGCTAACTCACTTGACTGCTTTAAAAACTAAGTAAAAATAAAAGCTATCTTGTTCATTCTTTGAACAGCAACTTAATTTGGTATGGAAAGTTGATACTGTCAGCCAAGAGGGTTTGTATATACAATCTCTCTTGTGGAATCCCCACAGAAACCGAACTAATTTAGCTCCTTTACAAGTATCAATAAGAAAGGGGCTGTGGAAAGAAGAAAAAATGCCGAATGACAGTTTTGCATGCTTCTTAAGAGTCTTTATTTGAGCTGAATAAAGTGTGGGTTCCAAGAGAGAGAAGAAAAAAAAAACAAACCACAAACAAAAACATAAGGAGTCATGTTGTTTTTATACGACTGTAGACAGGCACAAGGTTAGGATATCAGCACAGGTTACAACAGGGATTGCAAATAACGATGGGAGCACAGCACACAAATTCTTTCTTAAGGTCAAAAAGTCAAGCACTAAAAAAATTAAGTTTGGTATGTAGAAGAACAATCCTGACTTCATCTTCGTGAACAGACGTAATGGTTTCCTCATATGCCCAAGCTTCTAAGACTATTAGACTAAGGCTCCATAATGTTCCAAGAATCCCATTTCTACAGCACTAGAAAGAATGAAAGAGAGTAGCTCAAGCAATCATGACAGCATATTCTGAAATCCTGTTCTTATCAAGAGACATTCCAAGCTACTAACTCCCTTCTTTTCTGCAGATCTCTTCCCCTACCCACAGTTTCTGCAAAAGAGATCAAGAAGACACACAAAATTTACCACTGTTTCCCTGAACATTTTCAGCAAATTTTACTCACCATCCATACTGAAATCTAGGCACAAGCCATTTAAGTCCTTAATCAAACAGGTAGGTACAGGACAAGCTATAACATGTACCAGCTTCTAAAGTGATGAATATTTACCACATGTTAGAATATTGCTGAAAATAAGCAGATGATTATTTATCAATGCAGGAAATGATAAATTGGTATTACACACAAAAAACTTACTATTAGTATGATGGAATGTAAGTGATTATGAATGCCAAATTGAATTAGAAAACATTTTGAATTAGAACATCACTGCGTTTTGTTTCATATATGTACAACTCCAACTGAAGGGTTTCTCTAATATTCTACAGTGATATATTGCCAAAACAGAGCTACAATTCTTATCACCACCACCATTAGTGGTAAAAAGGAGGGAAAGAACTCTCAAGTAGCAACTCCTTACTATACAGCATCAATTCCTGAACTTGTCATATCACAGAGCATACACACATAAATAATATACAGCTGCTAGAGGCCAAGCAAAGTATTTTAATTACTTCATGAGGTTCTACTACCAAACCTACGCAAATCTAGCTCTTATTTGGCATCAGTCCCACTTCAAGCTTATTATGGACTGGGTAGTCCTAGAAGGCTTTCACAGAAGCAGCATTAATAGGAGAATACTAACACTACTTTCTTTATTCAGATGTTGTTTATTCCTGCACCTATCTTCACGACAAACATCTTTTCCAATGTTGTAATGCTCAGGGAGGGGACCAACATGTGCACATACTTCTGGAATGACCATCACCACCAACCTCTTCAAACACATTCTTCAAGGAAAGGAGGGGAAGAAAAGGAAAAAAAAAAGAAAAAAAAGCAGCAGCAAAACTCTGTTCTGAACAGGTGATTCTGTCTCCAGCTACACAAATCTTTTCCCCTTAGGCACCTGAAACACATCCTGTTTTTCTAAGTCTAGGCATCCCTTTAGAGTTCTGAATAGAACATCTCCTGCCTGGGCAAATTTGCTTTACACAGGGATTAACTACAGAAAATAAAAATCAGAAAGAGACAAGACTATACTACCACTTCTAAAATAATTATGGTGTAATGTATTTACAAACAGCATGTACCTAGGCACTTGTATTGATATGTTCATATTTGAAAAAAATTTAAGAATAAATATGCTTAGTAGATCTTTCCTACAGTTCAAGCATAGCTCTAATGATTGAGGTCTACATATAACGCTGTACCACAATACCCACATGCAATTAATGCTTGTAGACATGGAACCTTGAAACACACAAGCAGGTTTTTTGTAGAAAACATAACTTCTCATAAATCTGACACATTTCTTTAAAAGGAACATCACTGTATATAATAGTATCTACTTATATTTGTAAGGGTGGAGCAGCTTACTTCAACCTTATTTGAGATCAAAAAATGAGGCACTCACCAAGATTGCTGTCTCTATTATTCACTTAATTTCATTTTACTTTTGTGCATTTCTGACAATTTCTCCAACTAGAGGCCCTGTCCCATTGACAATAACTCTGACTTCTTTCCTCCAACCAGTTCACAATACACCTCACTACCTGATCATCCAGACCACACTTCCTCAGTTTAGCTGCGAAGATGCTGTGGGAGACAATGTCAAATGCTTTACTGAAATCAAGATAAATCAATTACTTGCAACAGATGTTCCTAGTCTCAAACTCTACCACTATTAGACAAATAAAAAAGCCACTGTCCCAAATTAAGCGCATTACTTTTCCAGATAAGCAACTCTCACATGAACAGAAAAATCAGAAAACTTAACATTATGGCTACAGTCTCTCTCCTATAACCAAGAATACTCTGAGAGGGACAAGCAAGAAGGATTAGAGTATCTGACTTCATTTTCATGCTGAAGTGTTATTTCTATGTCTTCCAGTAGCTCCTGTCTAGCTTTTACACAGAAATAAAAGGTAACTTTTTATCAAGGAACCCTTAGTTTAGGGTACCTCCTACACAGCTGCTGCACTTGGTCTACAAAATGAACCTTGAGAAATACTAAAAAGATAGATATGCACTAAAATTTTAGTAAAATCAAAGGACAGTTTGACACAGCTCACAAGAACTTAAAGATGACAAACTGACCTAGAATCTGATACAAACAAAAAATTAATGTCAAACCATCATCAGAGTATGCTTCTACTAGGTGTACCATTCTTCACAGTGCACCATGATTGCTTTGTATTTCACATAGCTCCTGAAGTTTCATTATGCTACCAATCAATAAGTTATTTTTCTAAATGTGAATACATGACAGGCTTCACTTCTAAAAGAAAGTTGTGGCTTGCAAATAAATTAATGAGAGTCACAAATTTGGATATGCCAGGCCTAATCCTATCTGATATTGTGTGATTAAGCTGAAACAATCTAATTTTCCCTAATCCTCCCTTGAAACACTGAAATAACTAGAGTATAGTTCACTGAAAGTTTTAACTGTGTATATTTAAGATCTCCTACAGACACCTCAAAGATTAACAGCAAGGAAAAAACCACAAAACTCCTGACATAGCAAGAGAAATGGACTTAGAATTCAGATATGCAAGACAGGAGAATTGCTTTTAAGATGAGAACTAGTTTACCCCTTTACAAAACCTGTGCTACCATCCCTTTTCAGGAAGCTATGTTAAACCAAAGATAAAAACCCCTACTGTAATAATATTTGTCCTAATGGGGCTCAGAGAACATTCTTTGAGTATACACAAACGCTCACGTTTGAAATTGAAAAGCAGGCAAGGAGCAACTCAGTTATCTGTGTAAAAATGCAACTGACGAGCTGCAGGGGTTGAAGTAACTGCCCATCCACCTGCCTAGCACACATGCCTTGACCTAAATATCACATTTTTATTAAAATCATATTCTTCGCTTGTAGATCAACACTAGATTGACACAATGCAGACTGCTCCAAGGCAGACAGCTGACTGCAGCTGTACTCCCTCACAAACTAGATGAAAGCTAACCCAGAGCAGGAGCAGACACTGCTAACAGCATCAATGACCACCACTTAAATAAATAAAACCCGTTGCATTACTACATAAAATGCTTTATGTCCACATAGAGGAAAATAATGAACCTTACTTGAAGCAATCTCTTGGCCTCTCCTTATGTTAGAAAATGAGAAAAAATATCATTCTAAATATCACACCATCACATCCCAGGCAAGGACATCAGGCAGAAAGTCTAGAGCAGTGAAGACAGACCCTTGATCACATCAGGGAATACTTAAGCCAATTGGACATACATAAGTCTATGGGCCCTGATGGGACACACCCATGATTGCCGAGGGAGCTAGCTGATGTCACTGCAAGGCCACTCTTGATAATCTTTGATCTGGAAGAGGTGCGCAAGGAATCACCTGTGAGGGTCACCAGGCACTGGCACAAGTTGACCAAATAAGGCTGTGGAGCCTCCATCCTTGGAGATTTTCAAAAGCCATCTGGACACAGTCGCAGGCAATCTGGTCTAGGTGGTACTGCTTGAGTAGTGTGGCTGGACAAGATAACCTCCAGAGGTCCCTGCCAACCTTGAATATATAACCAGCTATTTTCAACTGCAAAGATGTATGGGCAAACATAACCAGGAAACATCGAACAAGTACTCTATGTGCAATCTTTTATACAAGCCATCTTCAACACTTTAACGTTGCTTCCGTATTCATAAGAAAAATAGTTTGCAATTTCTAAGGCTTTTTTTTATCAATATTTTTGGTTAAAGTTTATTTTCCAATACAAACTCATTTTAAAACATTCCTGACGCCACCTTATTCTTCTACCCCTTATTGTCACACAGAATCCTGAAAAAGCAAAGGTGTTAGACTATGAAGCACCAGGAGAAATGTCTCCCAAAAATAAAATCAATGGAACATGCTTGCCCAAGGCCAACTGCTTTCGATTCAGTGTTAGGCTCTAACACTAGATACTACTGAACACTGCCAACCTCACCTAGAGGTACCTTCCTCATGCAAAAAAGAGTAATTCGAGCTCTCTGTGGGGAGTGTGACGTGGCAACTGTAAAAGCCTCAGTGCAGATTTTCTAAGATGTCTAAGCATCGATGTTGACTTGAGAGCACTTGTTTAATATTGCTACACTATGCTGAAGCTTTATTTCACTTTGTCTTTGAGATACATCATCAGCATCACTATTCTTACACTAGTAATGTGGTTTTCTCATTTTAATGTTACATGATTCTAGGTATCAGAGATGGCAATAAAGGAATCACTTGTAATAAAAACTGACTTCCCTAAAGAGATAAAAGTTATACTACATATGTTAGAGCTGTTTCCTACCTACTCACAGTTTCTGGATCTACAGCAATGTCATTTCAAACAACGATAACAACAAAATTAGCTAGCAACGGCAACTATCCTGCAATAAGAAAAAAAAAAAAAAAATCCATATTCTACACAAATACTTAGTTTAACGATTGTATTAAAATACATTTTAAACATAACTTACAGTTCTCATGGGACATGCTTCTTTTAAAGCACTGATAATCATTTAAATCCCATGTTGGCTTAAAAAAATTTCACACAATCTTGATGACATACCTGCTCAAAATATGCCACCAAACCTCCCAAAGACAGTGCACTCTAACTCTACAGTTATGGGCTCAACTCTAAGCGCTGCAATGCTAACAAGTTTTATATCAACAGCAGTACAAAGAAATCCTATTTTAAACTATGGGGATATTTCCAGTAAAGCCAAATATTACTTACACAAGAATACTGGTTTATATTTAGACTCTTATGGAAAAGTAACAAATAAAAAGTTAATGTTTTAGGCATCTTCCTGAAGCTCAAGGCTGCAAAACACAATACAGTAAGAATAAAACATTCACATAATGAAACCACGGAAAATACCAGCAAGTTTTCTGCTACTTTATTATGTAAAAAAAAAAAAAAAAAAAAAAAAGAATTAACTAGTGCTAAAAACACATTATTTACTCCCAAGCAGCAAGAACAGAATAAAGACAAACCTCAGTACAAGCCAGAGCATAGCTTTGGAAAGACCAAAGAACAAAACATTTCCACAGATCAAAGATACTCTCCCATGATCAAGCAGTGGTCTGAGACAAGCACAGACATCTGAGGAAAGCTGTGTCACTTCCAAGCAGCTTTCCAGAACAGATTGCTTCTGATCAATGAAGATCATGCTTGCAACTAATTTCTGAACCAGCAGCTACTGCAAGAAATAGTCACAAGTAATCAAATGAACAGACAACTCCTTGCTACATTAGCTAACTATGGAATAGCTTTACCAGCAGGTAAAAGGATGGTAAAGAAACAACACAGCATCAAAAAGAATCATTACTACAACACACAAACAAGACCCAAAAGGTTATTGCAACAGCAGAAGTATTTCCAACAGCTGATCTGACTTTTCAAGTGGCCAAATCCCATTCCCAATTCCTTAACGTGTTGCTAGTTCTGATTCCTATTAAAAAAAATAAAAAAAATAAAAAAAAATTTAAGTATGCAATTTTGCTTCCAGTGTGATTACATTCAAAAGCCATCTAAGGCAAGCAGAAGATCATCAGTTCACTACACATGCCCACAATTTCCACTGATATGTATCATGAGTGCAACAACAGCACATAAATCAACATAATAATTTAAATAATGTAGTAATGCATTATCTAGCTATACTATTACACATCCTTAGGAATAAAAGGCCAAATATTACATGACACTGAGACTACTGTTAGAAGACCAGCCTCCAAACCAGAGAAGTCTTTTGAATACCACATAGAAATAATAATGTTTCTCTAAATGCAGCTCTGAATATTTTTTTTTAATTGCCACAAGCAAAACAGGAGATTTGGTAGCTATTCCGTTTGTCCAATTCAATTTCTTCTAAAGATGAAACGGATCACATCAGATAAAAGCAGTTAAAAAGAAGCAATTGAGCATTGTATATCCTATGTGGGAAAAAAGCAGATATCAAACTTTTCAGGATAAAAGGAAAACATGGTCCAAAACAGGCAGAAAAATACAATGTCCTTTTGTTTGGCCAACTCTTTTCAGAAATAAAGGTGAGAAAGTTTCACTGCAACCTGGTCTTTGTCATGGTATCCGGTCATTACTGATTTTCTTTCAGGTGAGATGTAGTCTCAGCTTTATCAGCTTTTTCACCATACAACGTCAACATACAAGGGATGCCATCCAGAGGGACCCTGACAGGCTTGACAGGCAGGTCCAGGACAATCTCATGAAGTTTAAAAAGGCCAAGTGTAAGGTCTTGCACCTGGGTTGAGACAATCCTAAGCACAGATAGCTGGGCAATGAGTGGACTGAGAGCAGTCCTGGGGAGAAGGACTTGGGCTTGCTGGTGGATGATAGGATGAACATGAGCCAACAGTGTGTGCTTGCAGCCCAAAAAGCCAACCGTATCCTGGGCTGCATCAAAAGATGTGTGGCTAGCAGGTTGAGGGAGATGAGTCTGCCCCTCTGCTCTGCCCTCCTGAGATCCAAACTAGAATACTGCATCCAGCCCTGGAGCCCTCAACACAAGAAAGACATGAAGCTGTTGGAGTGAGTCCAGAGGAGGGCTACCAAGATGGGCAGAGGGTTGGAACACCTTTCCTACAAAGACAGGCTGAGAGAATTTGGCTTGTTCAGCCTGGAAAAGAGAAGGCTCCAGGGAGACCTTACAGCAGCCTTCCAGTACCTGAAGGGGGCCTACAAGAAGGCTGGGGAGAGACTTTTTACAAGGGCCTGTGATAGGATGAGGGGTAACTGTTGGAAGCTGGGAGAGGGCAGGCTTAGACTACATATAAGGACTAAGTTCTTCACCCTGAGGGTGGTGAGACACTGGAACAGGTTGCTTAAGCAAGCTGTTGATGCTTCATCCCTGGAAGTGTTCAAGACCAGATCAGATAGAGCCTTGAGCAACGTGGTCTAGTGGGAGGGGTCTCTGCCATGGCGAGGGGTTTAGAACTAGATGACCTGTGAGGTCCCTTCCAACCCAAACCATTCTATGATTCTACAATCATGTGCACTTCCGTATCAAAAGTAATAAGACTATGAGCTTGAAAAAGACCTTTTTTTAATACTAGAAAGAAGCCTGCTCTGAACTGTTCTGCTCACTATCTCCTCTTTAAACTCTGGCCCAATCACTTTAAATTCAATAAACCATGATGCGTATCGGTAGCACTGTGGAAGACACTGTATCCAAGGAGTTAGTAATCTTGGGGCAAGACACATCTGCTCTACCAGTTCTTGTACTTAAGGCTCAGGAAACCTGTATGTCAGTATGGGCAGATGCTGCAAGGGATTCTGCTGGAGTGCCTTGTGCCAGCCTGTGCTGTGTGCTGGTGGGTATCACAAAAGTGATAACCCTCCTGCTTGTCAGCAGAAGGTACATCATGTACTCTGTGGCTACATCCTCTCCAACAAAAGGAAGTTACACAAAAGGAGATGTTTTCAGTTTTACTCCAGTCTGGAGTCATAAAAGACAAAATTAATAGGAAACCAGCCTCTATTTATGGGAAAAAATATAAACAAGAAAAAGGAAAAAAACAGACCACAAAAAGAAATCAGGACAGTGGATAGACTGATTACACCCTCTGCTCCCCCATTCAGCAGGGAAAGGGAGAGTACACCAGTTATTGCCCCAGTCTGGTGGCTCACATACAAAACCTGTATCAGTTGACTAGATTTGCATCTTCCCCCCACAAGGTGCAATAGGTGGCTGGGGTCCTGCAGGGAGGTAATAAACCTTATATTCTGCTGACAGTACAATGGAGCAGTCATAATCATCAGTGGGTGATGGCTCTAATAGTTACAGGCCTGAGGTCACCATAGTTCACATGGACACATGCCTATATCTGAAAACTAAACTGATTAAAATTAATCCCTTGGGGGGAGAGGGGGGAGGCAGGTAGAAGAACCTGGTTGTTAAATCTCTTTGCTATTACAACTGGGTTCCTACCTGCCTTTTCTGGCAAAACTGCGGGTAGGTAAAGTACATTAATACACTACTAGGCGTGTCTTGCTGGCCCACAAAACTTTCATGACAGAGTGCAAATATTCTTTTGGAGTTCATACTATCACTGTCGGAAAAGTGATTATAGTTCCTGCTAATTTAGAGCCTCCCTTAAAACAGGTTGCACGCAAACAGTACAGGCTGCCCAGAGGCTACACAGAGATTACCCAGATGATTACAGCTATTAGAGGCTGGAGTTATTCAGAAAGCCCATTCCCCCCTTCAACAGCTCCATCTGGACCACTAAAATGCCTGACAGCTCCCAGAGAATCACAGTTGGTTAACAATCCCTAAACAAGGCTGCCCCACACCTGGCACAGCAGTGTCTGACGTTACCACTCTCCTGCAGCAAGCTGTATCTGAAGCTGTGGCATGCTGCGTGGGATCCAGCAAAGGCTTTCTTTGGAATTCCAGCTGCTAATCAACCACAGGAGCACAACTTCCACACTTGCGATAGGGTGAGCAGTACACCTTCACATTACTGCCCCAGAGGCATCCACACAGCCCCACAACTTGCCATGGGCTGATAGCCCAGTGTTTGGAAGATTTCAATACTTCCCCACACTGTAAATCACTCAGCTATGAGGATTATGTTATCCACATCACTGGGGGGACCGCTGGTCACATTGAACAAGAAGTGGGAAAAGCATTGAGTAATGCTACTGAAACAACGCAAAATCACGGTTGGGAAATTAACCTCAAGAAAATTCAGAGTGCTGCCACAGAAGTAAAATTTGGAAGGATAATTTGGCAGGGACTTCGCAGAACGATGCCCAAATCAGCTAAACAAACCATACTTTATACAGGAAAAATGCAGAGCAAAGGAGAAACACAGATGATTATTGGTCTCTGTGGGTTTCAGAGGCAATTTATACCACATTTGGCCCAGATATTAAAATCATTATATAATACAGTAAGGGGAAAAAAAAGGTCAGTTCTTTCCAGAAGAAAAGGTAAGAGCCGCCTTTGAAAAAGCAAAGAAAGCAGTTTCCCATACAGTAGTTTCAGGCTAAAAACTAGCCAATAAGCCTTTTGAGCTCAAAACCCTCGTATTGGATGAGGACATGGCTTATTGGAACCTGTGGCAGCAAAGGGACAGACTGCACATACTGTTGGACTTTTGGTCTCAGAGGTTGCCCCCATCAGCACGGAACTAAGATAACCTTGGGCTTCCTGTTCAGCCCTAGCTGAAACAGAAAGAATTGCCCAAGAGGCCAAGGTTACTGACAGCAAGGCTTCCATTTTTACAGCAGGTACTGTCAAATGACTCCAGTCAGTAAACTGGGAAGGCACAAGAGATTAGCATTGTGAAATGGAAATAGTGCATTTCTACACTTAACATCTCCCAGCCCAAACAAAGTAAGTGCATTACATGAAAAAACAGTACAAATTGGCCTAGGTAATGACAGTATGCCTCCAATACCTGGTCTGCCTCCATGTTGGGCACAGCAGGCTCCACCATATAAACAATTAACCCAAGAGCAGAACGTATGGTCCACTGACAGGTAAGTTAGATACGTGAGGGAAAAACCTGCAACGAAAAGCAGCAGCTGTTGGAACAGCTGGACAAACCTTCCTAATCTCTCCAGGGAAGAGGGGAGCAGCCAATAGGTCAAACTGATGGCTGCAGGTACGGTGCTGGAAGAACCATCACCTTCAGAAATCTTTATACTGATTCTTGGGCAGTTTATAAAGGTCTCACACTCATGGCTAATAAACAAGCAGATGACTACATGATGCACGGTAAACCTCTTTGGCAGCAGGATTTGGTAAACACACTTGGCAAAACCACTGCTTCCTGGGTAAGACATGCAGAAGCCGACACTTCACATTATGGTGAGCTGGAGTAGGAATACAACGCTGTTGCTGATCAGTTAGCTAAGACACATATTTCTGCAGTAGCCCACAATGCGGAAGCGTTAGCCAAGTGCGCTCATGAGAAGTCAGGTCATTCAGGGATAGCTGCTACCTACAAATGGGGACAAAATACAGGCATTCCTTATTCAATAGAAGCCATTCAATACACGTTTCAAGAATAACAGATCTGCAAATAAACGGAAACAAGAAAACTGCCACAACAGCCTTACGGAAAGACAGAGCACTGTGTGACTCCAGGCCACATGTGACAGACATTACATTGGGCTGCTTCCAAAGGCCAGGGCTTCCAATAAATACTGGTGATGGCAGATATATGTACAGCCACCTGGCTGTATTGCCTATTGCCTATTTCCTATCCAGGCGAGAAGGCCACTATGAAAGGCATTTACTTTTTAAGCTATTGGTTAGTTATTCCCACTTGTATTAAGTCAGATAATGGTTGTCACTTCCAGGACAAACAGTCCAGCAAGGGACTGGTGAAAACTAGTCAGAGTGGGTTTATCATATATCTCATTAACCTTGTGGAGCCAGTTTAGTAGAGCGTACTAATGCCTTACAAAAAAATAACTGTGAATTCTTCCACCCACCCTTTGATGGAATTGGCCAACAGTGCTGGCATGAGCATCAATAAACCCGAAGAGCAGGGCAGGAGTCCAGTGTTACACCACTTACAAACTATTGTTAGTCCACCACCATACAACAATCCACACCAGGTTCCCATCTGAAACTGAAGAAGTGTGTATCTTGGCACTGGATGGACAATCTTGTTTACAGTGATCCCTGCCAAGATACTGACACAGGTGCTGAGGACTATGTTCTTAATTTCAGAAGACTCAGACGATACTCCTTAATACGTTCTGCAACACACATAAAAGTTGTGCTTTCCATCTGTGTTGCAGAAGGTGGATACAGGTATTCCCTCGCCCACCCCCCCGGGAAGCCTCAGCATTGCACTAGCCCGCAGCGACATCTGTCGGCAACCTGCGGATCACACAAACGCTAAAAGTCACACTTGCATGTATGTGTGCGATATATATGCCGGCATACTTTTCGGGACAAAGGACACTCCGGTGGGAACTAAAAGGACAACTTTTAAGGAGATGTCTGTGCTGGTTAACATTCAAGGATGCCAGAAAAGCAAGCCTTGGAAATGGGTCTGTGTGTAAAGACCTCCCTGCCTTGATGACCCTTGCAGAGATTGCTTTATAGCCACTGCTACACAACACTGACTCCTTACAGACAGAAATACAGATTATTCTCATCAGTAAGAGTTACTATCTTTCCTTCATAGAAACGATAACGTTAAAGCATCTTTGGCATGATAGGATTATTAAGAACCATCCCACAAAAGAAAGACCATAATAACTCACTGCCACTACCATCACAGCTTGTGACTTATGGAAAATATGAAAGAGAACTGTCCTTCCTGAGTCAATTATATAGGCAATTCCTTATTGGAATCAGAAGTTATTTTCACATAAATCACTTCGTCTTATTAACTTAATTAAGCCCACTTTAGATTTTGAGATCACATCCTAAAGAAACATATTTTCAGGCCTGCAAAGCTACTGTCGGCAAAAACAACCTCAAGCCACTGCTAGAGTGGGACCCTTACCATGTAGCAGCAGGTGGCCTCAAAGCCCCAGACAACTTTCTCCTCCTTTGTGAATCTCCAGAAGAGCCATTTAACACTCCAGTTTGGAGAACTGGTATTTTAACTAAACAGACTTAGTCACCCAAATACGTGTATTTTACACAGTCTCTCATAAGAGAGCTCTCATAAGCTGTTTCAAAGCTGCTCTCACCCTCACAGAGAAACTGGTGAAATACTGTCTAGAAAAACAGACATACAGGTGGACTGGCTGAACTGCTAGGCTCAAAGGGCTGTAGCCTGTGATCAATTGCACAAAGTCCACCTGGATGCCAGTCACTAGCAGTGTAACCCAGGAGCGAATACTGGCTCAAGTCCTGTTCAACATCTTCATTAATGATCTGGATCAGCAAGTTTGCAGATGACACCAAACTGCGAGGAGTGGCCAATACACCCAAGGGTCACACGGCCATCCAGAGGGACCTTGACAGGCTGGAGAAACGGGCTGACACAAACCTCATTAAGTTCAACCAAGGGAAACATGAAATTCTGTGACCGGGAAGGAACAACCACGAACTACAGTACAGGCTGGGGGCTGACCATCTGGAAAGTAGTTTTGCAGTGAAAACCCTGGTAGACAAGGTGAACAAAAGCCAGCAATGTGCACTCATGACAAAGGCAGCCAGGGGCATCTTGGGCTGCTTACAGAAACAGCAGGTTCCAGTCAGTACTGGTGAGGCCACACCTGGAGTGCTGTGTCCAGTTCTGGGCAATCCAGCACAAGAGAGACAGGGACACACTGGCGCAAGCCCAGAAAAGGGCCACAATGATGACTGAGGGACTATGCCATATGAGGAGAGGTGGGACTGATTATAGCCTGAAAAGGAGGCAGCTTGCTGAGGAGGGGGTGGAACCTTATCAATACATGTAAATATCAGATTGATCAGCGTGGGGTGAAAGCAAAGAAGAGAGTGCCAGACTTTCCTCAGCCATGTCCCCTGACAAGACAATAAGCAATGGGCATAAACTGAATCACAAGAAATTCTGTCTCAACAAAAGAAAACACCTGCTTATTATGAGGGTGGTCAAACACAGGAAAAGGCTGCTGAGAGAAGCTGTGGATTCTCCATCCACGGAGATACTCAGAACCTGACTGGACACAGCCGTACGCACCCTGATCTAGCTGGCCCTGCTTAACTAGCAGGGTTGGCTTATACTACGTGATCTCCAAAGGCTTCTTCCCACCTCAACCATCCTGGGACTCTATATTAATCTCACAGGGAGAAACCCAGGTGAGACAGTCAAAGGAAAAAAAAAAAAAAGTATTACTAAGCACATTTTTCCTGTCAAAAAGAAACAAAACTAGAAATCAATGTTCAATTAAAATTCTTATAACTGACACATGTCATAAAAGCTATGTTGTAACTTTTATAGGAATAGCTAGGTTCTCTAAAATTAGGTATCACAGAAAGTTCTGCTGAAATGACTAAATGAACATACTTAAAAAAATTAGTAATTTTGTGATCAAAATACATTAACACTGTTTCAAACAAATGTCGGTAAACAAGCAGAAAGCAAAAGCTATTTTAAGTCAGGATAAAAAAGATGCATTAAAATCCACCAGTAATCCTTAATCTCTTCCATAATGAGATTGGGATTCTTAGTACCATGCAATCCAGCTCCTTAACGTGAGTTCAGGGTACAAGATGCTCATGAAAGGAATTAAAACTAACTGAACTTAACCCACCTGAATATACATAAACCCATGGAAAAATAGAAAATATAATATAGAAGTCTGCAACAGGGCACCGCTGATTTAAAATTAATACGAGCTTTCATAAATTTTTTTTCTCCTCTTTAAATGGACTGCTGTAGGCATTCAAGGCTGACTTGATCAGTTTTCAAGTTTCTTTTCTTCACTCCTAAAAATACCCAGCTTCAAGGCTCACGAATGAGATTCCAGGAGAAAAGAACTCTATTAAAGGAAGCCATCTTGTAAAGCAAAATAAACACTGACACTCCAGAATCAAAAATCAGTCCCAAAGCAGTACGTTGTTCTGGACAAAGCACTGGACTACAACCAACTCCAGTACTGAACAGATGCAAAGGTGTAGATTCACACAGAGTTGACTCAACTGGGAATGGGAAGGAATTCTGGATGTCATCACAGACAACAGACAGCTATCTGCTTCTAAAAGAAAAGGCTATGGCTTCGTAGAAAGATGTAGATGAAGAAGTTAAGTATAATCGTGTATTACTGATGCTCAATTATGATTGCACATTAAAGAACCTCACAGAACAAAGCATCCAACTATACTCAATAATTATTGAAGTAATCTTTTAAATACCTGTTAAAGACATGAAAAGTAACACATCTGCTGCAAAACAGGCTAGATATATGACCCATTCAAGTCTGTCTTTCCTGTCTCCTCTCTTCTACATCACTTCACATTAGCCTAACCTCCAGCCTTTCACTTCAGTTTTTTGGTCAATAGTTCATATAAGCCCTTCCTCTATTCCAGTTATCCAGTTCCTCATCTGATTCACATCCTTGACAGCCCACCCCCCAGACTTCAAAGGATTCCCTCCTCTCCATTGAGTCATGGTCCCAACAACATCTACAGAGGCCACATTTCTCTGCACACTGGCTTGCTGCAGTGGACTTACCTTTCATCTCAACTCCTCCTCTCCACAGTTCACCTAATTGTCCTCAAATTCTCTTCTAATCTCAGCTTCTCAGTCCTCTATTCTCTTCACAGCAAAGCAACACCTCAACTCTGACATGGAAGACCTCACCACCAATACTTAATAATTTGTCAATGTTACAAGCTACAGACCTCAGAAAGTTATTGTGGCAAGTACGAGACAGCCTTTTTAAGTGTACAAGGCTGATCATCACCTTGTAATTTAGAAATTCACCTTGGAGCTACTTCTATTTAACATTTATGTACCTTTACATGAATTCATTTTAGTTTCACTGAAAGTGTCTTCAATACTCTGAAGTAAGGAATAATTAGAGACAGAGGGAATTGAAAAATGGAGTGGCAGAAGAAATTAAATATGAATTTACTTACATTATCTTGGCAGATTATACCATCTTGCTTTGATGAAACACAAGATCCTTCCCCCAGATAAAAGAAAACAGAGTAAAAGCTGGTTGCAGCGGGGGCAGGATTTGGCATATTTTCATCCATACTAAACCAGGTAAAATTACTAAACACGAAGAAACTGGATTAGAAGATGTAAACGAACAAAAAAATCAGTATGAGTGGTTAAAGAAAGACAACTGTAACTAGCATTGAAACAAAAGTGAAGTGATAGAGCTTCATTAACTAAGAGAGTTTCAAAAATATAGCCTTAGTATTTGCATAAAGGAAAGTGGCACAAAATATAGGAGAGAACCTATAGAAGCTGCTGAAGCAGGGCTGCAGAGGTACTACTCAATCACAGGAAGATCAGAGCACTATAAAAAAGAAATCGATAATTCTGAGAATTACAACAACAGAAGTACCTATTTTTTTAATTCCTACTTTTATGTCAAACACTTTGGGACTGTCTGCTCTTAGCTACCAGTTTATCAGCCGGAAAGAACAGATATATCAGGTGATTATATGATAACAGCTACTATGATGTACTCAAAAGAAAAAAATCGCAACTATAAAAACCAATTTTAAGAGGTACTTAGTAATTTCAAATTCTGTCCATTACAGATCTGCTTATACTAGTGTCACTGTCTTCACGTGCAACATCAAGTACGGTCCCAGTCACCATGTACAATGTGGTGGTTTACTGTCTGGCGGGGTTTTGGCTTTGTTAGTGGGGGAGCTACAGAGGTGGCTCCTGGAAGAAGCTTCCAGAAGCTCCTCCAGCTCCAATTTCGGACCTGTCTCTGGCCAAGGCCAGACCAATGGCACCTCTGTGAATAACTATGTAAGAGTGAAAGAAGCAGTCGATTGTGTCTCTGTTCTCTTTGTGTTGGTGAACGAAGGGGGACGAGAGAGAGACATCCCTGTGGACACCCGGGTCAGTGAGGAAGGAGAGGGGGAGCTGTGCTGGTGCTGGGATTTCCCTGCGGCCCGCGGTGGGGTCATGGCTGGAATCCTGCAGCCCCTGGAGCCCAGCAGTGGCCCAGAGGTCGCCCTGCAGCCTGCGGAGGGCCCCGGGCCGGGGGAGCAGGGACCGGGCCCGAAGCAGTCGGAGACTCCGGCTGCGCTGGAGCCGCCCGTCGGTGGGAGGGCGGCAGCCCCGGGAGGGACGCGCTGGGCTGGTTCGTGGGGAGCTGCGGCCCCGCGGGAAGGACTCACGTTGGAGCAGTTGGAGGAGGACTGTCTGCCATGAGAGGGACCCCACAGTGGGGTAGGGGAGGGCTGCGAGGACCCCTCTCCCTGAGGGGGAAGGAGCAGCGGAGACACCTTGTGCCGGACTGACTGTGACCCCCATTCCCTGCCCCCTGCGCTGCTGGGGGGGAAGAGGGAGCAGAGCTGAGGCCAGGGAGACCGGAGGGGTGGGGGGGAGGTGTGTTGTATTTAAGACCTGGTTGTATCTCCATTCTCCTTGATGGTGGTGGTTGTTTTGTATTAAATGTGTGTTGTTACCCCCAAGTTGAGTCTGTCTTTCGCTCGTGACCACAACTGGTGAGTGAGCCCTCCCCGTCCTTTGTCTCGACCCTCAAGCCCTTTTGATTGCATTTTCTCCTCCCCAGCCCTCAGGGGACAGGGGGGTAGGGGGGAGCGAGCGGCTGCATGGTGCTTTTGGAGCCAGCTGGGTAGGCTCAAACCATGACAAGAAAGATGTGTTCAAACTGTAGGCAGTAGGAGAAAGGGCTACCCAAATCACAGAATATCTCGAGTTGGAAGGGACCCATAAGGGTCATTGAGTCCAAATCCCTGCTTCTCACAGGATTGCCCAAAACTAAATTGTATGTCTAATAGCATCATTCAGATGCTCCTTGAACTCTTGGCAGGCATGGTGCTGTGACCAGTTCCCTGGGGAGCCTGTTCCAGTGACCAACTACGCTCTCAGTGAGGAACCTTTTCCTAATGTCCAGTCTGAACTCCCCCTGATGCAGCTTCATTCCATTTCCCTGTGTCCTATCACTGGTCACCAGAGAGAGGAGATCAGCACCTCCCCCTCGGCTGCACCCCTTGAGGAAGTTGGAGACTGCAATGAGATCACCCACGCCTCAACCTTCTCTCCTCCAAGCTGAACCCAACAGGCTCTTAATTTTCCCAGTACGTAATGAGACAAAGACAGCCTCGATGTTTAGCCTAGCAATATAAAGTCTAAAAGTAGACATGACTGCTCTCTATAAATAAACTAAGTATATACCAATCACAGGGGAAGAATTAAGAATTAAGCTACTACTGAATGATACTAAACAAGAACAAAGGAGTATATGTAGGCCATGAATAATTTAGGCTGGATATTAGATGGACATTTTTGAAACAAGCCAAAAAAAGATGATGATCCACAGCATACCTTAAGATGAATAATTGTTTTATCATATGGATTGAAAGACATTATTTACAGCTAATAAAAACCTCATTTGTATACTTGAGTGGACAGGATAAAAGTGAAACAAACCTTCTCTAGTTTTATAGTGGTCCTCTAGGGTTAATCTAAAAGAAAAAGAAAGGTTTCACAAATCTTAAGTTCAATGTAAACATTTCTCCATAATCCCTTTTTGTTCCCAAGTATGAAAGACCTAAGGCATATACCAACACAGAAGACTCTTAAAATGAGCAGGCCACTTGCAACATCCAATGGGAGTAGAAGAAGAAAACTTTTTTTTTTTTTTTAAAGTTATTTAAGTGTTGAGTAACTATACACACTAGAGATCATGACATGGAGATAGATGATTTTAAAACAGACTATAAACTTTTCAGATACCCTTCTTTTGTAGAAATTTATATAGTAAATATTGTATTAGTACACCAGGACCATGAATGTACAACAGCACAGATTAAAACAGCAGGGCAGGAGTAAGAAGAGTGGCACATAAATAAAGACATCAAGTCGAGTCATAAAATCCAAGACAGAATATTGATAACAGAAAGGAACTGGCAGGCACCGGTGGAGCATGAGACCATACCATGTACATGGAACCACAAATACGTGATATGACTTGCATTTTTTGTCAAAAGAGAACATAAACATAGCAAAGATCATGCACCATCTTGCCAGTGAAGAATAACACAAAAGACACATAAGGATATATTGATAGCCAGCATCCCTTTCTCCCCTAGTCACTGCAGGTAATCCTGGCCAGGCTGACGGGATACCCATCTGTCCTGGTCTTCATAAATGTAGGACTGAAAAAAGCACAACTACGAAAGGACAAAAGAAATCTATGAGATAACAAACACGAGTTACTGAAATTGGTTTTATTCAAAATAAAAGTCATCTTTCCTTCTATCCAGTAATCCATTGTGAGCTGCTACACTTTAAACTCTTTCACTTCACTTGCTTACACATCTTGTTTGGCTGTTGCAGAACCATGGTATCTTAAACCAGATCATTTGTCAAGTGACATCCATTGCATAAAATGTAGGCAGTTCATCACTGCAGCAGGAATAGCCTAGGTTACAATTTACTGTCTTTCAGTTTCAGCAAAACACACTTTTTCTCTTTGTGTAAAATTGTGGATTCCTCCGAGTATTTTGATTAACAGTAATATAACACATTGACAAGTAGAGGGAGAGTGAGAAAAATCCTTATTGTAAAAGGTATGGTTAAGTGCTCACAGTGCATGGAGTGCTGCTACAACAGAACTCTGCCAAACAATGACTGCTAAGTGTCTTCCTTGGAAAGCAGGCAGCTTTTTCTATCAACTAAATCAGAAAAGCTTGCTTTCTTTCCACAACTCTTCACATATAATCTGCATGTATCCTTTTAGAGGGTACTTTTAGAGATCGTTCACATTCTTGCATAGAGATGAAAAACAGAGACTCTATTCAAGTTGTGTTTCTCAAAAATAAAACGAAAAACTTTAGATGTATACGTGAAGAACAGTAAGTTTCAAAATCCAGCACTAACCCTGACTTTTGCTTCCCATTTATACCTACATTACTTTTCTCTGTCAGTACTTGTTCTTTGCTCACAGGATCACAAGTTATATCTCATAATCTTACTTGATTTCCCCTTATGCTTTAAGAAGTTTATTGTAATCTTAACATACAAAATACTCCACACTTTCCTTCCCACATACTTCTAATAGCAAATTTACAAAATTGCACTGAATTACTTGTTTTAATGCAAATTATAAAACAAACTATAAAAATGAAGAGATACTGAATCAAAATATTTTTTAAGTAAAACTTTAAGATCTTTCTGTAGCAACACGTTGAATCATTATTTCAAAAATATGTTTAGTTTGATTCAACACACCTGGGCAGCGTATAAATAACCCACTCTCCTCCCTACCTTGACCAACCGGAAGAAAGTGGCTCTGAGTACAGGTAAGATTGACAGGACATTCAAAAAGAGTCCTCCACTTGTCACAGAGAAATGAAGGGGTTTTTTCATTAAAGAGTACGTTGTAAATCCTCACTGTCTTTCAGCAACCCAAAGCATTTTGATTTTGTATGTTCTCACTGCCTCAGGGGAGAAAAAAAGAAACACTACCATGCATTATCCTACAAATATTAAATGTGTGAATGGTTCCATCTCCTTCCAAATTACAGTTTTATGTAGTCAGAAAATACTTAGCTGTGACTTGGGAAAACACCCTGTATTTATTTGATTGATCCAAGTTCTGCAGCATGAAACACCAGAACTTCAACTAGGCTCACTAGTTAGAAAATGTCCAATGTTTCTTTCTGTCACTTTAACATTAGATGGAACTATCAAGTCCCAAGTAGAGATTTTTTAAAAAATTATTCAGAATACTTTGACTATACAAACTGTCATTCTAGAACAGACTGGTAAACATTCTAGCAACAATTTGCTCAGAGTGGCCAGCACCACCTATCGTTCTCAAGGTACAAGACTACTAATATGGTATAACCTACCATATAGAACATGACAGATATGGTATATCTACTCCATAAAGTATTTAATCCAAACTGTTATAAATTGTTTTCAGCTGTAAACCAGAAATAATTCTTCTAGCTTGTTTGGCTTGATTTGTGATACTTTTCAAATCTTTGTTTGTATTAATAGCTGTAATTTTGGATAGTACTATTATACAGGTAAATATCCCAGGAGATTAATTAATCTCAAATATCACCAGCAATGGTCAGATCCAATTAAGTGTTAAATGGAAAACTGGCATATTATAATATGACTTTTAAGTACAGTCTTCATTTCATGTACATGCCATTGTTCTTGAGTATGCCACATGGATACTTCTGTCAATTTGTAAAATGAGGACTGCAGAGCAAATCTCAATCTCTTGGCTCCCTTTGAGCCATGACATCATGTAAAATGGAAGCAACCTGCTGAGAATAAGTTTTGTCTTCCACTTGTATGCATTTTGCACCACAGTTCCTTAAAAGTCACATGTAAGGAATCAAGAAGAAAACTCCTCTCAAACTGAACATTTTGTGGTATCAGTCACCTGCAGTGAAATAACTTCCAGAAAAGCCTATTCAATAGTATCTTGCCTTATTTGACACTCAGCAGCACAGAGGTGATCTCACTTGACAAGGAAGCAGATAAAGCAACAAAATGGTGGGTTTGTATTTTGAATTGGATCTCTGATATTATGTTGAGGCTGCTTGCACACATGCTTGCGCAGACCTCTGCCTCCATTTGTCAAAGGAAAGGCGGCATGTTCTGTTCTGTATCTGCTTTGCCTACTTGTAGCTCTTACCTCCTAGATGTCCCATTTTCACCTGCACCAATGATGAGATCACCACAGCACAGAAACTAGCTGAGTACATGAGGATTACATTCAACTTGCTTTCTATTTTTAATGCAAACAAGCATCATTCTCCCAGTAAAGTTAGTTTTTAGAAACTATCTCTGATTTCAGATCTACAATACAAGACAGACTCTTGATTTCAGATCTACTGTACAAAACAGAAATATAAATGAGTCTAACATATAAATCATCTAAAAAAAATTAAGGTTGGTTAAGATTTTGTGATTGAACTGTAATATTTATTACTGATGCTTTTAACACTGGAAAACCTGTAAAGACACAGAAGGAGTACCCCAAATCAATAACAGGCCTTATTCATATCAAGTGACAAATCATGAAGAAATACTAAAATACCCATCTTCTTATAAAACAACTTCCATTTCCATGCCAAACAAACACTTAGCCTTTAATAAGTAGCTTACAAATTCTAATTAACACCAGTGATTTCTCCTTTTTATTGGAACCTGTAAGAACGCTGATCTGCAAACCTACAGTAGCCAATGCAAAAACAGCCTACGGTAAAACATAGCAACTCGTCAATGCCACACCTCCATGTTGGTCATCCACAAGAAAGCCTGAGAACCGACAGAGGTTCTACCATTCCAGAAGGGCTTGGAACCCACTTGTTCATATACCAGTTCTCAGAGAGTTGCCATGCACTGGCAAGTGAATAGTTATGTGGTACGTTCAAAACAACCAGCAAATCAAAACTGTGAGAGACTGACACATAAAACATACATCTTTCAAAACTAACGCATAAGATCTAATATGCGAGTCTTAAAAAGAACTAAAAGAAAAGGCAGTAGAAGCTTAAAAAAAAAAGAGAGGAGGGGGCACAAGCCACGCCCCGGCTTTAATGGGAATCATACCACCACAGCTTAGAACAGCTGGAAGTCAAGACTAACAAAATGTCAACACTTGACTGCTTTCCATGGCTGGACATCTAAAGGTGAAAAAATTACAGCACCAGCAGAACACCGCCAAAGTCCTAAGGCACTCTAGCTCTCCCGCGTTCAGCCATCTTCGCCATCACCGCAGCAGGCGGCCGAGATTCCGCCCACGCGCACCGCCCCCGAGCTGCCGCTGTCCCTTTAAGCCAGACCCCATGACAAACGGGAGGAACCGGCCCCCGGGAAGGCCGCCCCGCTCCCCGCCCCCGCCCGCCACCCGGCCCAGAGCTTGCCGCGCCTTCCCCCGCGCCGCGCCGGCGGTGCAAGGGCTGACGGCACCAAGCGCCGCAGGAAACTTTAGCGCGAGGGGAGCGCGCCGTGGCCCGGCCGCCCCCCAGCACGCCAGGGAAGCTCGTCCCTCCCGTCTCCCTCACATGGGACACAAAGCCTCGGCAGGCGGAGGTGGTGCTCCGAGACAGACGTCGACGCGCCCACCCCGTCAGGCGGCGGCAGAGCTCTGCCGACCCCCGGGCGGGGGAAGGCAGGACGGGCTTTTCCCCCGTCCCCCCGTACCGCAGCAGTCCGCAGCCCGCCGCGGGAGAGCTGGACCCGGTAGTCAGACAGCCGCGGGCCTCGGCGGCCTTCCAGCGGCCCCCAGCCAGCTTCCCCCGCTCCACGGCCAGCAGCCCTCCCTCAGGCACCCGCGAGGAGGCGCCGCGCCTCGGGCAGAGCGGCCCGCCCGCCCGAGAGCGGCGGCACGGCACGTGTGCCTGAGAAGAAACAGCGCAGCCGGGGTAGGCGACCGTCCAGCCGCCGACAGGGACATGGGGCCCCTCCACCCGGAGAAGGGATCAGGACCGGCCCCCTCCCCGGGGCTGGGGCAAATCACCACAAACACAACTCCAACTCCCACCTCCTTCTCCAGACCCCGCGCCCGGGCGAACGCTAAGCACATGAAACTCACGGGAGAAAGCCAAGCCGCGCCGCCGACTCCCGGCCAAGCTGCCCCAGCTCTGCTGGCAGCGGCAGCGACACCTAGGGCTGCCGACGCCGCGACGCCCGCCTTCCTGCCGCCGCGCCGGCCCCGCCCCCGAGGGACCGCCCGCCCCCACGCCCCGCCCCCCAACCGCGGCCCCGCCCCGCCCGGTGCGGGGGACGAGGCGTCTCTCACGTCTGCTTGCGCATATCTCCGGGGGAGGGCGGGCGGTGCCTGTTTTTCGGCGGCCAGGGGCGGGATGGGGCAAGGCAGGCGTGGCGTTCCCGGTGTTCCCGGTTCGGCGGCCCGGCGGGGCGTCACAGGCAAGGGTCTCGGGGTCAGCTTGGCGGGATTCGAGCGGTGCGAGCCCGGGGGAAGGGAACAAACCGCCCCGTCGGCTCGCGGAGGGGGCAGGCTCGTCGGTCTGCCCGCTCTGCGGGAGGCGCTGAGGTCGCCTGGCCGCCGGTCCTCGCTCAGACGCCCTGGGGAGAGTCGCGGCTCCTCCCGGAAAGCCAGTGCTTTCTCCGCGAGAGGATCGGTGGGGTGAGCGGGGATCCCCCGGCGTGGGCCGGGGCACCCCTGGTGCGTTGGCGGCTGATTGCAGTCGCTGTGGCCGCGCCTTGCGGGCAGGAGCCGGTGGGTCCACGTGCTGTCAGTCACCGGGGCGGTAATGTCCGTTCGTGCCGGGAACGAAGAGGCTGCGCCCACGGGGTCGCAAGCTGTGGCAAGCGAAGTGAGGGAAACGCTCCGCGAAGCCCTCTCTTTCGGTGGGTTGGGGTCTTTGAAGCCGGTCCGCGAGGCCCTGGGATGCGGGGCTTTGTACGCTCTTCACCCTGGTGAACAATAATAGAGCCCGGCGGGTACTTGCAGCTCAAACGAGAACTAACACAGGCTTTTGCTAGGATGAGAAAGTTCGCTCCGTCTAGAGCCAAGGGAGTTTTGGTGGTGGAGCTGTGACAATTCCCGGGTAACCTCCGGGAGTTACTGACTGAAGAGAACGGGGAGCCAGAGTAAGGTAACTTCCGAGGAGTGGGTGCCGAGAATAGCACAGTCAATTGCTGGTAATGAAGAATGCTAGGCAGACATGCTGATTCTTGCTGGAAGCTTGTTCGGGTCCAGTGTGTTCTAATAAGATGACGATTTAAGTGAAATTCATAACATACAATAGCAAGATGAAACTTGGGCTTGTCTTGTAAGAGCTCTGTCTTACAGCACATACCCACTGCATGTGAATATTGCTCAGCATCTCTGGATGAACAGGTTTATGTAGGAGACCTTCAAAAGATCCGTCTGCATGGGTCAACTGGAAGAATTAGGACCCAAATCTGTGCTGTATTTCAGGGACATTGTAATGAAGCATTTGTTTAAGTGGACTGTCTTAATGCTGCCTTAAAATATAAAAATATGTATGGTAAAACATGATCCTGTCACCTTCAGGTTAAAGTAATACCTTAAAGTAGATCTACCAACTTCTTTATGAAAACAAATTTGGATAATTGGGCCTGTGATGGATGATCTGGTATTTCTACAAAGGCTAATGTATTATCATGATGAGGGATTTTCCTTATTCATGTAAAATGTAACATACACAGACTCCATGAATTAATTCTTTGAAAGCTTATTCACATTTCCCAAGTTAAAGCACTTAAAAGGATTTTTGGTTTGGTTTTAAATGCCTGGTGCTTTTTCTTCAGAAGGTGAAAACTTGCCTTTGTGAGGGTGTAGGGCATAGCAAGAAATTGCTGATTAACATGTCTCAAAGATGTTTTCATTCTTGATGACAGGAAATATTAAGCTCTTTGAAGAGAAATGAGGACTTAACTGGCTCCTAATAGGCCTTAGCATGTGAATGTGCCCTGAATTAGAAGGTTCTATTTTATGAGAATATTAGGGCCCTATGAAGCTAGTCCTTTTTGTAAGTGCAGAACATCTGCCTTGCAGGTATTAATAAAAGGAATCAAAATATTTGAAAAAAAAAAGATAAGAGAAAAGCATTGAAGAATTATTTTATCAACTCTTTCAAAAGTAACTGGGAAATAGAGCAAACTTGGGGCCTATTAAGAAGATAATTCTTTAAAGTTTTGTTTCTGATTTTTTAAACTTTTTTCTTCAAAATTAGAGGAAAGATATTAAAATAACAGCTTTTTGTTAATGCTTTTGTATTGAAGTGATTAATTTGAGTAGAATCTGCCGACTCTATTATTTTTCATTATGGTAAACATAAGGCAATCTACCTGAGACTTCATGTGTAAGACTCTTTAAATAGTCCTGCTGTATTTACCTCAATTTGCTTATATTGCTTTCATTACTTTGAGTGTTGTTTGAATGCTTTTTAACTTTAATTTCATTGATATTACCGACCTCATGATCTTTGTGCCAAGTGATTGCATACTGCTTCACAAAGGCAATAAAAGTGAATACATTAAAATGTCGTGTTTAACTTTTGCCTCCTCTTCTGAAATCTGAGACTAGACTTAGAGTGTCCTTTTCAAGTATGAGATTTCCTAGCATAGAAAGAGAAAATAACTTTTCAACTTTATTTTGTGATTTATGCTATAACCTCCTAGTGTGAAGTGCAGAAATATAAACCAGCCACACACTAGATCCTGTAAAGTACTGAGTTTCCTGTAAGACTGACTACTGAGTAGAAAAAGTATTTCTCATCGTGCATTATTTGGTATCTACTTTTACTTTAATGAATACCTGATTAAAAATGAAGTGTTCTGAATGTTCTTTGTTCATAAAAGATCACTTACTATAACATTTTTGTGGGAAATAAAGTAGTGTGGGGTTTTCTTTAGCTTTTAAATCCTGTCTTTGAATCTACAGACTTCTACATTAGGTCTCAATTCAGCAAGGACTTTAAGCATTTGGAAATCAGGTATCTGCCAAAGCAACTGAATTTAGATGTTTGAGTTGAAAGTTATATCAAAAGATGTTAGGTCTGTGGTTACGAACTCATGATCATGTACTTGGCCTTCCTTGTATGCAGGAATAAACTTAATTTAATGTCCTGAGCTCTTGCATTGTGGCAAATGTATCTTGAAGGTTTTTGTTATCCATCTCTGAGCCCTGCAGACCGTCACCATCTGCCATTTATAGATCTGTGAGAAAGTATTGTTTCAGTGTGTCCAAAAGTGCTTAAAAGAGTCATGCAGTGCTCTTGCTTATGCTTCCGTAACACAATAATATTGTTACTGGTAAACAGCTATCATAAATATTAAATCAAAAAGTAGCATATATCTTGATGAAGTATTTTAGATAGATAGATAGATTGATTCCAGGCTTTGAGCTATTTGCTTTGAGCACCATTTACTCTATTTTGGCTGTACTTATTTCCTTTTTCCCTCTTTTTTAGGCAAAAAGAAATGCCACCCTTCCCTTTATTCTCTAGCATGTGTAAAAGCACAGACTGCACAGACACTAGAGAGCTGTGTGGTTTTACTTTGCAAATGGAGCAGCATGCTGGCAGCATAAAGGGTGAAAGTCTTTGAAGAGCTCTTTTGAGGACAGAAATCAGACCATGATCTGCTTCAGGCTGCTGTCTTACTCATCGTTATTTCCAAGATTTTTTTCAAACACTCACCAAGATAAATTCCAATTTAAAAAAGAGTCCCAGTGAGCTGGATATATATTATATAGATATGTAACACAGCTATAGTTAATGCACTTTTTATACCTCAATGTTATGCAAAAGTGCTACAAAACAAATACCTTAACATTGGAGGCTTAATTTTATCCAGGTGAATGGAAATATGCCACAAATCCGGTTACCTCAGCTAGCACCCTTAGCAAAACTTTAACTCCTGTGTGCAGTAAATGGTCTCTGCAGACTGCAGATGCGGTAAGCTTTCTGGGTCACTGCTGCTTATATAATGCCATTTCCATATACGAAAGACGTTCATTTCTAGCTCTGCCAGACCAGTACTTAAAGAATAAAACAATATATCAATGTTTTGAAGACAAATTATTCATAACACTGTATTACCTAGAGTGATGCCATATTTTGCATATCATTCAGAATGGTTTCTAGTAAGTCATAATTTCAGAACAGAAAATATTTATTGTTGTATCTATCTCATCTATTTGTATGTTGCTATCCTACATACACACTAGTTTTTGGATTTTAAAGTGTGAGAGAAATCTGACATGGCTGAATATATCTACGAGTGATTACTTGTGCCCTGGTGCAGGTAGTTCAGTTAGTTGTCATTAATCTGAACATGCCAACTCAAATAAGCATCCTTGGAAAATTAGCTACATTTCTCCTGAGGCTTTTTGTGTGTCTTTAAATAATGTTACTCTTGCCCCTTTGCCTCTGGGATCTCTACATAGCTCTCACTGAAAGGTTGGTTTTTTTCATGTACTTACCATTTTTTTCTTTGAGAAAAAAATTGTCGTGTCTACAGTAATAATGAAAGGAGACTTGCAAAAAATGTTAAGCAGATTTGAACTAGATCTTAGACTCCATCTTTAAATTTTGTCCTAAGAATTTGGTGTAGAACAGGGGCTTACATTCATTGTTTGTACTTAATTGCATTAAGCAGTGATGGATGTTAGATCCCAGCTCACCACTAAGTTCTGCCATGTTTACTGAGCGACCGGATGACTAAGCTGCACATATGGTCTCCAGTGAGATACATCACTCTAAAAGGGTAATTTTTCCTAGTGCAAGAATACTTGTTTACAGAAAGACAAGTAACAGTAAACTTTAAAATGTTTTGAGAAGGTCTGTCAGTAGTCCTTTCTGCTTGTTGGAGGGTTGTGCTGCTGCTACATTGTGAGTATTTAAGAAGTACTTCCATTACTCAATTTCAGGATAAAATAACAAAATAATCCCATATTTCAGAAAGCTAACCATGGGCACACTGAAAAGAAGGGGGATCAGATGGTTTTTTGTTACAAATCCTTGAAAGAATAGACAAAGGAGATGGAAGAAAATAAAGGGAGAAATGCAGTGGTGCCAATTTGACCTTTGCATATACATCCTTAATTGACTACACATATAAATGATAGTTTGCCTACAACAAGACAAAATCTGCCAGCGAAGTCTACTGAACAAACAATTGTTTTACTGAGATATAGAGGCCATTTATTCTATGTTAATACTGGTTTCTAAAGGTAGCTGCATCCAGGAACACATGAACAGAGAGGCAATTCATGAAGCTTGAGCAAATCATGCTGTGGCAGCTGTGTATAAATAAGCAGATTATATTTTAAAATGTGGGAAACAAACGTTGAAAAATAAGCAATTGAAAAAGTGGCAACATTTAGCCATGATTTATCTAGCGGTGCATTTGCCAGTGTCATGTTGGGATTAAAGCATTCATGGTCATTTTCTTACAAGCTAATTATTACACACAGGCAGTACAAAATATCACAAAATCTAATATTCTAGACAAGGAGGTAGCCTCAGAATGAACATTGAGGGGGACTATTCAGCCACAAATATGTAATATGACCAAGAGTGTATGCGCCACAACAAGCACTGGTGGGATGCAGGATGGATGCCAGCTCTTGCTTTGCTTCACTTGGTAAAATCTATCATCTGTTCAAAATTAATAAAAAAGAATGAAGTTAGGACACTGGTAAGAGAGACAGTGAAAGAAATGAAATGATTCTGTTTAATATTTACTAAGTACCTTACGGTTATTACCAAGTGTTTAAATACTAACTAACTGAGCTTTGCAACAGCAGTGTAAAGATAAGGAATTTTTTCCCCATTTCTATCATGTTCCACAGAGTCTGGTAAACTCTTCATTTCTGTAAGAGTTAAATTTAAGATATCCAATTGGGGATATAGAACTAATGAGAGAATCCACCAACCTCACCATACTATTGCACCTATTGAACTATCAGTCAATAAGATCCTGAATTTTAGGAGAGTGAACTTTCAGTTGTTCAAGGAATTAATGGATGAGACCCCCTGGGAAATTAACCTCAGGGATACAGGAGCAGAACAAAGCTGGCAGCTAATGGTTTTCTTAGAGCACAAGAGCTTTCAATTCCCATGTGTAAGAAATGAGGCACGGAAGGCAGAAGACCAGCATGATTGAGTGAGGACCAGGTCCTGCTCAGACTAACGTGTAAGAAGGAAATGTGCAGGGAATGGAGCCAGGGACATGTATCTTGGGAAGAATATAGGGCCACTGCATGGATGTGTATGGGTGTGATCAGGAAAGCTATTTGGCAAGGAATGTAAAGGACGATAAGAAAGGATTGTACAGATATGTAGGTCAGAAAGATTAAAGAAAATATACCTCCCAAAAAAATGAGAGGAGAACAAGTGACAACTGACAGGGAGAAGCCAGAGGTACTCAGTTTTGCCTCATTTTTCACTGGCAATCATTCTTCCTACATCTCTCAAGTCCCTGAATGTCAAGGCAGGGACTGGGCAAACAAAGTCTCTCCCATCTTAAGAGAAGATCAGGTTTGAGACCACCTCAGGAACCTGAATTTGTACAAGTCTATGGGACTCAATGAGATGCATCCCAGGGTGTCACGTCCTGCTTGTGGGGAGTGACTAAGCTTCACAAATCCCCTCGATGTGGACTAAGGTGAAATAGCACTTAAGGTCCAAACATAAACATCAACTGTAATAGGAACAAATATCCTATAAACATTGGCCCTCCTGCAATTTTATCTACCTAAGCTGTGTGGCATTGTGGGATCTTTAAGAGAGGAAAGAAAAAGAGAGGGGAGAGGGGGCAGGTGGGGTCGAGGGGGCATGAGAGATCACCAATCCTGGATCCAGCATTGGACCTGCCAATGGGAGTATTCAGCAAAAGCCCAAAAGCTCCAGAGTGAGTGATGTGCCCCTATACATTGGAATCTTCTCTTGCCCCAGCTCCAGGAGTGATTGAGACACTGTCAGTCAAGAGGAGTGATCCTAGGCCCCTCCCTGTGACCAGCCCTGGGATTTTTGGAACCTTCTGTCCGGGCAAGCATAGTCACTTAAGGCTTGTCCCTTACAGAGGGTCCTGAGGAAATTGGCAGGCATAGTTGCCTGCCACCATCCATCATATTTGAAAAGTCATGGCAGCCAGGTGAAGTCCCCAGTGACTGGAAAAAATTGAATATTACACCCATTTTTTAAAAGGGTAAAAAGGAGGAACCTGGGAACTATCGACCAGTCAGCCTCACCTCAGTGCCCAGAAAGATAAGGAACAGATCCTCCTGGAAGTTGCCTTGAAGCATATGGAAGACAGGAAGGTGAATAGAGACAGTCAACATGGCTTCACCAAGGTCATTGGTGAATTATGCCAGATTGAAGTGGCCTTCAATGATGGAGTGACTGCATCAGTGGGCAAAGGAAGAGCTACTGATGCATATGCCTGGACTTCTCTAAGGCCTTTGGTATCATCCCTCACAACATTCTTGCCTCTAAATTGGAGAGATACAGATTTGATGGATGGACTGCTAGACGGGTAAGGAATTGGCTGTGTGGCTACATCCAAAGTTATAGTCAGTGACTCATTGTCCAAGTTTTGGGGTTTTTTAATGGCATGAAATAAAGATACCTATCCCTTGTGAGATACCTATCCTTCTCTTGTAGTTTTCAATATTTTCCCATCTGTTTTTTCTAGTCCTCTTGGAAATTGTAATGTTTCTTTTTATAAGATTTGCTATCAACCTTCCTCCTTCATAAATCAAGAAGTTATATCCAACTCATTTATTGGCTGATTAAAGATCTGCTGTATAGTATGAGAATATTCACATAGCAATGAAGACCTGGAACATATATCCAAACATAATGGCCATTTGAAGTACTATATTACTTCAATTACATGAGTTTCCTTTCACATTTGGTGCAAATACCTAAAAGTGAATGGATAACGCAAGTGTGGGAATGTTTCAGCAATGCTTTTATATGTAACTATCTGTGCATTCAGAGCAGATGTTTGTATAAATGCTTGTACTAAATTCTTCAGTCTCTGTGCCAAAATGGTATTTGCTTGAATTTGAAGAAACCCATGTTTTTGTTCAACCTAATGCAGCAGGGATTTAAAGTCTTCCATCATGGCAGCTACTTATTATGGATGTAAAGTTAAAGCAGAAGCCACAGTTGTGCAAGTGTAGGTAGACTGCTGATGACAGGCTATAATTGCCTGAGCCATCGAAACAGATAACAGCAATTCTTGTAGCTTTCTCTTTTTTTTTTTTTTTTCAAAGGTTGGTGAGAAATACTTGCAGTGGTTTTATTAAATATCTTCCATGTCATGAACTGTTTTAGGAGGAACCTAGATGCTTCCTCCACAGCCAGCTAAGTTCGTCCTCTTTTGCCAATTGAATAGCGTCTCTGCTGAAGTATTGGAAAGTGTCCTGAGGGACAGGTCTGACATGGTTCTGGACTGCTCTGGATATAGAAGGTACAGTGATACTTGCTCAGACCCCCCAGGAAAACAGTCGAGGTGACAGAGCAAGACCAATAGCCCTAAGTACAAAGTTAGTGAACTGTGCAAGTTGATCCATAAAAGAATTAGGTGTGCTTAAGCAGATCTTTTGGATTTTATGGAAGCAAGTGAGGGGAAGAAAAAATGTCTGTGGATGAAAACTGCCGTTGTACTATTTTTCTTGCATTCAGAAGACAATAGTTAAGTAGAGGTTCAGTGAAACATGTAAGTAGCATCAGTGCCTGTCTTCCGACCAAAGTATGGTAGGGCTGAAGCTTCTCTGTGTTCAAGTGGTGCTGTAGTAATAATCTCCAGGTAGGAGGTCTCTTGGGAAGCTGTCTTATCACTGAATATGGCAACAGCACCCAAGCATGTGTGTTTCATAGAAAGGTGTGACATGATGCATTAATTAAACAACAACAACAAAAAATTACACTATCCGTTTCAGAAGACTCCTACCTCTGTATCCTTTAGTGTAAAGATGGGCCTTCAGCCCTGATTCTAGCATATAAAACTTGGTGTAGTGAAAGGTTCAAGATGCCTGCCTTTCTTTCCTCCTTTCCTTGTATTTCCTGTAGGTTAAATTTGGAGAATTTCCTGCTCAGCATGTGCATGTTTCAGGTCACCATTTCACTATAGATTTTTTAGGACACCTAGCTCTTTCTCCACATTGTATATGGAGCCCAGGAGGCTAAACCTAATCCTGAGTTTTTAGTTCCACTAAGTGAAGTGCTGCGTTTAACTGCCAGGTCTTGTCTTAAACTTGTAAAATAGAGCATTTATACAAGTTATTTTCAGCCAGCCTTCTCTTACTTGAACTTTCCTTCATACAACAGATACAATCGCAGTTTTAGGAAAGTAAATATTAGTTCTATTAAACCACAATTTCTAATAGTGGACCTCTTGTTTGAGATGGCAGAGTGACAAAACACTAACACAGTCTCTTTGTGAACTTTATACTGTCGATCGTAAAATTAAGTAGCTACATTTCCATTAAACATGATTAACAGCAAGGGTGGGGTTGCATAATTCAGACAACCTACCATTAAACTCTTCATTTTAACCGTAGGGGAGAGAGCAGTGGGAAATAACAGTGTAGAAGGTTATTCTATTCATAACTGAGAATTAATGTGGCTGTTAGTATGGCCTTTGTGTAAGAGAAGTGTTGCAAGAGAGGTGTTGCCCGTAGTATACAATGTGCAGGCTTCATTGAATAAGAAAGCAACTACTCATTTTCTGAAGCAGCATTCCTATTGATAAAATTGCTAGTTGATTTCTCAAAAAAACCCAACCCCAACAAGCCAAAACCAGATGAAACACTGTAAGAATTGAGAAATGTTTTAACAGTTCGTCAAATACTCTGAAAATATATTTGAAGACTTCTGAGTGTTCCCTAATTGGTGCCCACTTATTTTTTCACTACAGTTCTGGAAGAGAAGAACTCCTGGATAACTTTTGTTTGGGTTTTCTGTTTTATTATAATGGATTTTCCTTAAGGTGAAATAAGTAGTTCTTCTCACACATTGCGAAGATTTGAAGTAAGCCTGGTCTCATTCCTTGAAAGAGCACAAACATTGCATTTGACATGTTAGGAATCTGGACTTATTTCTGTGCACAAGCTTTCCATGGTAAAAACTCTTAAAATAGACAGAGAATTTGTGAAAATATAGCTGCATTAAACACTGTGAATGCAAATGCAAAGCCATGATTTTGCAGGTAACCATCCAGTCACTTCCATGTCTTTGTCTCCTAGACCATACTAACACGGTCAGTGCTAATTTTTTTTTTTTTTTTTCAAAAATTTTTGTTAATATTTGCTTTTATGAAATTAAAAGTTGTTAGAAATGTATCTAATTTCAATGGCATTGCTGTTTCTTGGAAGTTCCTTGGAACACTGTAAAGAGAAGTGGAATGTCTCATACTTGTCCCATAGCCAGGCCCTTTCATGAAGGTAATTTGAAAGTTCTTTTAATTAAATAACATTAATAGACTAATGAATGTGCAGGAGAAACGGCCAGTCTTTCTTAAAATTTGGAAGGAATTGAAGGGTGGCTGAGGCCAGCTCAGACTTCTCTTAGTGAGTTATCCACAAGGTCAGCTAGGCTCAGCTGAAACAAACTGTCTTGAAAGAACACTGGGACAAGGCAATTCGCTATTACAGGCTTTGGAATGAATTTGTAAGGTTGACAACATACTTGAAATACATATGCCAACCCTCACTCACTTTTTGCTGTGTTACCACAGGAATAACCCACACTGGAGAATTTAATTCCAGGATCCTGTTACAAAATTCTATGTGAATCTATGTGGTTACACTGCTGTGCTATATTGAATTTATAATTTTTACTTTCTCTAGAAATCAGCTGGATAGATTTCTTCAAGCATCCCTCTGATATCATGAGATGAAGACAGTCAACAGAAAGAAAATCCATCAGGTTCCAAATACATTTTTAAACCATATTCTTTCCATATTTTTTGGTATTTGTAACTAAGTATTGAGCAGAGAGTCTTGTTATGTGTATCCCACAGACACACAGAGTTAGTACAGCCTATTTAAAACAAAGTAATATAAAGATAACAGTTATTAGCAGTAACAGTAATTCCTCAGTAAAATCTTAATGTCTTGGGTGTGAAACTTTCTTTCATGTAGAATCATGGCATGAAAGAGAGCCCAGAAAGACATGTTTTCTGTTACACTGCCTCAGAGCAGGGTCACTATGCCTAAAATTAATACTTTTAAATACTTCTGAAGATTATAACCAGTATAGTTTCATAAGTTTTAAAACATCATGCTTTAATGCCTTGAATTTCACAAAAATTTACAACTGATAAAGGGAACTGTAGTGATTTAGGATAACCTTCACCAGCTATAAACTGGCGTAAGTCCACTGGTCTTAACAGATGTACATCACAATCTACCAGGGGATACTTAGATAAATCTTTGTTGGAAATATAGGTCTACTGGAAATATAGTATTGAGTCATACTTAGTCACGTGGACAAAAAACAGAATGGCGTTCTTCCTTCATAATCTGATGCAGAACAGTGGGACATATATGAAGATCTTTAACTTAATGTCACAGGTGTCTATCCACTGTACTTGGAAAACATCACACCTCTGTGAACTTTATAAACTGAATCATAACCAGTGTTTTGTAGTGGTCTAATCTGTGTCTGCAGGCTAAGAAAAAGAGAATGCAACCTTCATAAATGACTCTTCATCACTCTTCATCACATTTCCTGCTAAAATGCACCTCTAATTTTGGAGAACATTTAGAAATATTTGGAAAATTCAGATATTTTAGTATCCCGTAAAACAGCCTATGTTCATACTAGTACCAACATAGTGCTTGTATGAATCCCAGTTCTTCTTCCACAGTTAAAACTGAGGGAATTGGATTACCTGACTTACAAATTGTGACAGGTTTTCCAGGGAAAGCTGGTAGGAAAGCTATATTCTGTAGCTTCCTCTCTGAGTGCTCATAGCTTGTTTCAGGGTGTGGTTAGGCATACTGCCTCAAATCAACAGAATTTTGCCATCGCTGTTTATACCGGTGATGTATTTTGTAGCTTAGGTATTAAAATAGCACACAGTTACTGGCTCAGGGGAATATAGCAGTTCAGGAACAACACTACCATTCTTGATTTGTCTTGCAGATGTGCATGCTGTGAGTTTCGTGTTGATGTAAGACAGAACACCAGGATGCATTTAAAATTTACACTGGCATAGTAATGTGATTCTTGATGCTTTGGAAACTTGTAGCATAGCTTAACAAAGGTTCTGTCTATACCAGTTTAAGGGGAAATGTATTCTCAACTTTAATGATATAATCACAAGGTTATTTGCCTTGAAACATACAAATACGCAGCAGATTTACTCATTTAGGATTTTGGTTCATTTAACAGATTAGGCAGTAGTTCAGTAATTATAGTATATCATTTACTACATGTGGCTTCTGATTATATAAAAATTTAATCATTTTTATATCATATTTGTTTAAGAGACTTTTTTAGTGGGAACGTAACTTTAATAATCTAGAAAAGTGTCTTGTGTAACAAACATTTCTTAAGTAATTATGTCTCTGCTATATTACTGACATGGCCATGCATGAAAAGCAACTGCACATCATAAAAATCTCTGATACCCTCTCAATCTCTGTGATTGAGAGCTAAATTCAACCTTGTCATTGAAACTACCCTGTGTTGCTTCATCACTCAAATAGACTTTCTTTTGGAGGGGCGTAGCCCATGATGGCAACCAAGCCAGAGCTTGTGGCCAAAATGAGAAGGTGTGCTCTCAAAAGCATTGCAAATATCTCTCCACTGAACAATCAGGCATCTTTCTTCCTTTTGGAAACTGTCTGTGAGACTCATACTGGTACATTGCTTCCAGGGATCAGGCTTAATCACATGCTATTATGAACAAAGCACAAATCATTCAAAAGGGAAGAAAGGAGGGGAAGTAAAGGACACAAAACATCAAGAATAGTAACACAGAAGAGAATTGACGTTTTAATAGAGGGAATGGGAAATAGGTAGAAGTGCTTATGGGATAGGGATGAAATGGAGAATACAGCCGGCAGTCATGTCATGAGTTTATTCTCAAGGTTATGGAGATGCTGCTATTTTATTTTTCTCCACTTCCTCCACAGAAATGTGCTGTACTGCAGCATCTCCAGTGTGACAAGACTGCAATGCAGAGATGTGTCACCTCAAGAGGAGACTGAGGAAAATCTTGTATAACTGATATCCAATGGTTGCGTGTACCAGGCGTGGCCAGGATGGTGAGCCTGCCCAGTCCCCAGAGGGACAAGGCCTCTCTCTGACTTCTACCCCTCATCTCAACCTATTACAAAATAAATGCATCCAAAATGCCATTCTTTTAAGTGCGAGGGATTTGTGCAAGCTGGTTTGTTCATGGTTTAGATCCTGAATGGGATGATGTTGGGATATTGGGGACATTGCAGGGTAAAGGTTATTTCCTGTGATGAACGTAGAAAATCAGGTGGACGAGATTTTCTATAGAAAGACTTCTGATGCTCTGCATCTCTTTATATATATCTCTCTCTGTGTGTATGTGTGCATATGAATAAACTGTACTTAAAGGAAAATCTAAAAAAAAAAATTATTTGGTTCTGTCAGTCATTCCAGGGTTGAAGGCTTCTAACAACCTGCGATTGTGCAGCCAGGTATGGCAAGCAGAATATGCATTCAGAGAATAAATTATAGTCCTTTGTGTAGATGGAGCATTAACTCTAGTTAGCTGGCCAAAAAAGTATGGCAATAGTGATTTCAGTCTCAAAATAGTTACTTTGTTAAATCATTTCATACATGTCTACCTTCAGGCTTCATAAATTGTCATAAAAAACCTCCTTTTTGGTCAAACAGTGTATGTAGCTGTCCTCCTTAGTAAAGCACTTTTGCCCAGCCAATATGCAATCATGTACTGCTGAGCATTTTTGTTTTGCGTGACCCATCTTAGCTGTTTGAGACAGAGAAAGCTTTTGCCATTGGAACAGAGCAGAGGAAGAGGACTTACTTTGAATGTGGGCAGGCCCATGCTAAAAGATTGACAGCTTTACTCTTTCATAGCCCATGGAAGCTGGAGGCATCTTTAAGCCTTTTTTTTTTCTTTCAGTTGCCTTTCACGATATGTTAGAGCACTAACTGCTTAGTGCTCAAAGAATATCAGGAATCTTACTTTAAACAGAGGAGGCAAAATGAGATCTCATGCAGAAGCAGGCTGAAGACTAAGGAAATGAGAGGTCAGAGGGCTTTCCTACAGTCATGCAACTTCTAGTAGTACTAGTACTAGTAGCATCCACAATTCCTGTATCATTTAAGTCTCACAATAATATCTTAGTCCCAGGGCCAATCCTGCTTGCTGTTGCTGTCATTACTTACTGCTTGCTTGTAGAGTTTCATGGCAGGAAATTCTAGCATCTTCATTTTCTAGCATTGTATTCAGTCCTGTCCTGTCCTAACTGATTCAGTCATCCCTTGCAATTACACCCGTGGATGAAGCTAATAAATTAACCTTACAGTTACTCCCTCCATTTCAGTGTTAATAACAGGAAAATCTTACTTTGTTTGCAAAATTGAAGTCAATGGAAAATTCCACAGCTAGGAATAAATTAGAGCATCAACTACCATTGTGAAAAAGATTTAAGGAGAATACAGCTGGATATTATGCTAGTGACAGATGCAATGCGTATGATATTTCATCAAAATTAAAGTGCTGCAGGGTCAGAGATAAAACTGATTTTTCCTTTTTATGACCTAGAATATTCTTAATTGGTCCCTTACAAGACAGTCTTTTAGTCAGGCTTCAGCTAGTTTCTCTCTCTTTCTGTGAGATGCTGTAAGTATTGTATCTATTCCCATCCCCATAATTAAAATGAATTATTTTCTAAGAGAGTAAATGGGACTAAAACAGAGGCCTGTAGAAAACCCATGCCACCACAGCTGAACAAAAATATTGTAGCAGGAGGCCAAGTCTACAAACGAAAGGTCTCCCCAGGGGTTCTTGCTTTATTCACAGCTTGAGTGACCTAAAATAACGTATAACTGCATAGAATCACAGCTATATTATTCCCCATGCAGTTTTACCAACATTTCAAACTAAATTAAATAAACTGTTCTAAGTTTAGTTTTCTGAATCTGTTTTCCAGCTCATCTTTCCATCTTCTCTGACTTGCGCTTTATAATCTACCCTCATTTTTTCTGTTTAATTAAGGAAATACTACTTTATTTCCCACGTCTGTCTTGATAATCATATCAATATCAGCATTTCCCCCTACTTCTAAATTAGAAAGACACTCTTCCACACACCCCCTCTCCTGTAGTTCTGTTTCCAAAAATCCACAAGGTTTATCTACGATCCAGATAAGCGTTCAGTATTTTCCTCATCTCTGAGCAGTAACTGAAGAGAGTAGCTTGAAACATATCAAGAGCATTTCAAAGGATCATTGGGATTTATTGCAGCAGAGACTAGGTTTTTCTGGCCAGATGTATTTTTCTTCTATTTTAGTTCTTAGAATTCTTTCACTTACTGAAAAGAACACAGCAAGATGACACTGTGCACCTCTTTGTTAAAGGTAAAAATTATTTTGTAGTAAATTAATCTCATATAGATTGTTTTGATAATTCTTTCTGGTTTATTTACTGCTACAGTGCTAATGATAGGTAGAAGTATGTGTATGTGAATTAATGTTCACTGGATTCTTTTTGACAATGTAGCCTCTTGTTTCCGATTTGCATTGTATAAAGCTTATCAGTCAGTGTCAGGAACTATATTGTGGTGGCAGCATCTTCTGGAACATCAGTTGCCATATTTAGTTGCTGTATGGTGTACAAAGGCTAATCATCCTTTGTTAGGAAATGGCAAGGCTGTATCATTAGGTTGCAATAATATCCTCACTCGTATTAAGGTGTTGGCTGTAAAGGGTTCTTATCAACATGTATAACTAATGAAAAATACATTTTTTAGGAGTCTAGAGTAAGAAAAAATGAGTAAGATCTTCTCCAGTTTCTGCAGTGCTCACAGATTTTATCTCAATGCTGCTTGTGCATGTGTGTTTACTTCCTCTAAAAAGAGCTTAAAGATGACCCCTGAAGAGGAAGGGTATAGACTTTTCCCCAAGACAGCAAAAAAAATCAGTTTCTGTCAAAATGCAAACTGCATTTCTACAGAAGAAACAGAGACAGGTTTGGGGAAGACTGCTGGGGAAAGTGTAGAACTTTTTCAGGTTCTGCACGGTAATCTCTGTCTGAACAAGCTGCTAAAAATAAGAAAATGCTCAAAATAGGTGTATATAGTGCAGCTATAGCTGTTTGCATACTATGGACTTTGTATACTATAACAACTTGCCTTTCCTTCAAGTTATGTCCATTTCTATCTCCAATGTTGCAAAGTGCTTCCTTTTGGGTAGAGGTAGAAAACGTGATGGCATCTTCCCACCCAAAACATCTACTTCTTGCACCAGAGTGAGGCATCCATCACCAGGAAAAAACCCACAGTGCAATAGCTAATAATGTCGATGTTTAAGTAATCACCATCAGTAAGCATGTGCATTAATTCCTCATGGAGAAAAATGAAATATATTGCCCCATTTCCTGCCAGTGTTCCTCATTCATCCCTTATTTGGTCTTATTTGCAACTTGAATTGCTGCAATTCATGAGGAAGACAGAGAGAGAGAGAATGGAGATGAGACTGGAGACTGGAACAGTAATTTCTTATAAAATGTCTGCATAACATATATTAACTGTATCAAAACTCATTCTGTTATAAGGCTGAAACATGAGCTGAGACCCTGTATGGCTGAGATGCCATTAAGCTTGACATTTCTAGCACTGCCTGCAGTTGGGATTAATTTGTGACTTGACACTGATTGCATTGGTGTGGGTTAAAGGAGAGGAAGAGTATTTGAAAAAAAAAGGAAGAGGGGGATTGTAGGCAGTTATGGCACATCAAACTGATCAGCTTTTTCTTTAGGTGCTAACTGTGCAGAAATTTGCTAGAACCCACTCATTGCACTGGTGTATGTGAAAATGAGGAAGATATTACACAACATTTCAGAGGCAGACTTGTGAAATTCTTTTTGCTACCCCTCTCTAATACACATTACTCAGTTACTCTGTGTTAGGACTCCAGAGGACAGAGCTGTAGTTTTTCCTCTTTGAAACAAGAATCCACAAGCACCTTTGTCATACTCCTGTTGTTTATTTAACTTACTGCACTTACAGTGTTTCCGTTACTCGTTGTGTTCTGTGGCAGAAATGTACCTCTAACCTGTATCTCAGCAGTTTATAAGAGTTTCTGCATGCTATTAAATAAATTGAGCTCATCTGTTCTAGCCTCTTTCCCCTTAATCACAGTTAGTTGTCTATTAGTCTGCTTTTTGTCCTGAGCAGATTATTAGTTCATTCCACAGGTTGTCTTTAAACAGTTTTGCTTAATTTGAAAATGCATTAAAAACATTTGCTATCAGAAGCAATCACATTCACCTTATCCTTTCATAAACTTCTCAATGTAAGCTAAATCATGTTCCTTCATAATTCACTTCCAGGAGACTCCATACAGGTTCAAGATTCACTGAGCTTGAGTATTATGTTGGAGGTAGGCCTTCATTTGTGGGCAAAGAATTTTTTTTTTGGTTCTATTCTCAAATATTTAAACATCCATCCTAAACACATGCCGTTTGGACTGCTTTACAAGGATAAACGTTTGATTTGAAGAAGGCTGGTGACTAGATAAAGAGAATCTGGATCCTTGAAAGTTGGGTTTCTTGCACTGCTTACACTGTTGCTGTATCTTGTGTAGGATGTTATAACCAGGCGTAGAACCCGGAGGAGACAAGACATGTTATAGACACCTCTTGCAAACTTGAGAAACATAGGAATCTTATTTGTAGATGCTAGTAAGAGTTGTTTCAGTAAAGTCACACGGTGGGTTATAAGACTGTATTAAATATTGCCCACTCTACTAAACTGTAAGCAATTAAATATTTCCCATATTTTGACACACGGTTTACAGGGCAACATGTTATATGATAAAGAAATAAATATTAGATCTCAGCTTTTTATTATGGAGAAAGCAAATCTGGCATATATTAGAAATAATATACCAAAATATAGCAAGAACAGCAGAGATGTATAACTTACAGATTAAATTAGTTGTTGAGAAGATAGCATATTACTAAAACCACTCCACACAATGCCAATTTCAAGACATAAAGCTGGTGACCAGCGATAAATTTAACAGCATGTCTTCAACAATGTCACTCTGCTTTAGAAGAAAATATTATAAGACAAATATTCCTGTTTTTCTTTCTCAGTGGCAGAGCAATTCCAGAAACTCCTAAGATACCATGCTCCCAATAAGCACAAAATGGCTGATGAAAAAGAAGAGCGTGTCTTTTTAAGAACATAGCAAAAGTCTTAAAAATCAGAAAAACGTTAAATACCAACTGGAGTTAAACGTGAGCAAGTTTTGAAGTTGAATCGTAGCTGTGCTCAGTGAGAAGACTTAGGGATTCAGTGACTTTTGGATTTGGTGATCTCGAAGGTCTTTTCCAACCTGAATGGTTCTATGAAATTCCAACAGATAGTTTTCTATTGAAAACTCATACATGGTCGTTTTAGTCCAAAAGAAGCTTCTAAACAGAGAAGAGAAACATTTAATCCAGTTCATTCCATTTTAAATGTAGTGAATGAAGAAAATGAGCCTCTTTCATGAGTATGTGAGTCAGTGAAAATGCAACGTCTAAAGCACTTTGATCCTCTTGCTCTCTCAGTGTGTGTCCTCCTGTGCATGCTATTTATATATTAACTTTTTCAGATCTTGGTGTTTGTGTCATTTATGCTCAGAGAAAATTGCTGTTATTTTGCTAATAAGAACTTCAAAAATGAAAGACTCTGATTTCTATGATTACCTCTTAAGATGGATCTACTCTTATCTATAAATAAATGGTAAGTTTTGGTATTCCTTTCCTGCATTCTTTCAAAGCTGTGGCTACAATTGCTGTGATTTTCTTTGCAGGATAATCAAGATGTCTGCAGGTCAAGCACAGCAACACAAATTCGTCTTAAAAACATAGACATCAGCCTGAATATCTTCTCTCTATCCTCTGTATAATCAAAAGTGCATGAAGAACAAGCAGGACTAGATTTATCCAAGGTATTAATGATGCTATTGTTTTGTCTGCCTTGCCTCCTGATGCAGTACCTGTACTTGATTACATGTCAGCAGAGTACCTATCAGCCTCTCCCATCCATATGAGACAACCCTGTCTGAAAAATACATACTGTGTTGTCTTAGCTTTTTTGAATTATAATTAAATAATGTGATATTTAATAAGAAATGTGAAATGTTTAATTTAGTAAATAAATAATGTGCTATATATTTTTTTAAAAAATTCCTTAATTTGTACATACAACTAATACAATAGTTTTAAGAAGAAAGGTTTTGGGGCATTGCATGTTGCAACTCTGAGATACTCTCAAAATACTTCAAAATGGATGTCTGAGGCTTATATAGCAGCAAAATCGATGTGCAGGAGAAAAGCAATCGATTGCTTCTGTGGAACAAGGTATTTTGCATGCATCCGTTTGTGCATGAGGCTGCCTGCTTTTTATGTTGTGCTGGAGTGAGAACAGTGCACAGCACATGTACCTTTATATTAATGACATGACCTTTGTTACCTTGTGAAATGTTATCCTGGAAAGATTTAATCAAAAGATAAAAAAACCACTGGGCAACTTCAAATTGATATCGGACAGTTTATAAGCAGGAGATACTGTAACAGAGGCAGTGTAGTTAAACACTTACTTTGCATCTCTCTTTACAGAGAAACAGAGGAGATCAGTTCAAGCTGGAGATCAGTTTACAAGTAATAACAGAGAATGAACTAGATCATGTACAGATTAGAGAACTGCTTCTTAAAAGCTTAAATCTACTTGATGCAGACAAAGCATGTTGCCCTGATGGCGTGAATCTGTAAGTCTTAGAGGTTACAAGTGAGGAAATAAGCAAAGCAGTATCTGACTTTTTCTCTTGCTTTGAAATTTTTTTTATGGAATTGGAAAGTTGAGAAACAGATCTCACTATTTTGTTTGAAAAGAATGCAAACTATAACATTAAGAATTAACTTAAGAGTAATTTGTTTAATTTTGAGGGAGTCCTGGGTACTATCTTAGGAATCCGAAGAAAGCACAGGAGGTAAGAAGGGGAAACAGCTGTCAAAAATCATGGAGAGAAGTTTAACTTAAAATCCTAGTACACTACTTTGAATATGACAAAATACCTGCCAAGTATTTGAACATCAATGAGCATGATAGACTGCAGACAAATAAAAGCAAATGAGTACTTCCTGCTTCCTCTGTGAAAGTAGGTGTCTACCCTCTGTACAGCATCGGCATGGGCCTATTAGCTGATGTGCCAGCTGCCAGTCCTTTTTTTTGAGATGCCATCCTGGTACCCATCATATGAGATCAAATGTTTATGACATTATGCTGGCATTAATGGGGAGGAAGTCTCTGGCAGGCAACATAATCAGCTTTTAACATTTTCAAAAACTGATTAGAATGCAAAATTAAGAATCTTGGTGCTGACCTCCTTTGCATCAGAAAGGAGCAGATATTTGGATATGTGGGTGAAGAGGGCTGGTGCAGGCATAGGCCTCATCTCTGTAATCACAACAGATTTGTGGCTGGTCTGACAGTCCTACTAGGGGTGTGGTACAAAGCAGAGAGATAACTATCCCGTCTGTTTTAAAGGTATTTGGAGATACAGGTGAATGAGTCATGAGGGAAAGCACATTTCTCACTAAATGACCAGATTTTGCATGTGTGCATTCATACCCACTGTTACTATGTTCTCATTTTCATTTTATTGTCACAATTGTATTCTCAGTGTTTTGTTGTGCTGCCTTGATGCTTTTCTGAAATTGTGAGGGAAATGACTCAGAAGTGCTATGAAAATATGAATTGGTCTGTTTCTATCCAGTACTTGGTTCACTTCCAGGTTGTTCTGTTCAGATTCAGAACAGTAGGGAAAAAGCAATGCTCCAATTAATAAATTTTCAAAACTTCGGATTTACACAACACAGTTAATTTTTTTCTGAAGCTGTGACAATATCAGGAGAAATTATAAGAGGGCTGGTAAGCTGTTCTGTATAAACCAGAAGCAAATAGATTTTATTTAAGGTGACATAAATATAGAAGTATATGAAGAACTCACTGAACATACAATACTTAATGGAAGTTAACCTCCCCACCTCCAGAATTTCTTTGTTTTAGACAATTCAGGGAAATATCTAAAGGCTGTAGCTCTGGGTTGATGAAAGATGACATATTTGACTGGATCTTTAGGTCATCCACTTACTCTAGTCACAAAGAGTAATGCCAAAAATCACTCATGAAGGATGCTGAAGGAGGAACCTATTTTATATTTCCATCACAATCCGAGATTTGTTCTGCATGGAAGCATCTTGCATGGACGCATATGGATAAACCCACACGCTGGGCCAAAATAGCAAGACTACTGGTTTTGGTTAGCTTTCAGCCTTGCTCTCTTCTCTCACACCCTTTCTCTCATCCTTCTACAGCTACGTCTACTCCCTTTCCCATGCGCAGTGCAGGTCATGAACAGAATGAGTTCATACTTCCCACAGATCCTCATGGCTCTTGCTAGTGTCTGCCAGTGTGGCTGTTTTGAATGGTCTCATGAAATACATGCTGGAGGTCTCTCATAGGACCTGCAACTCTGACCTACTATTTGACTGCAGCAGCAGAACGATCAGGTTACAGAAACTGTTAATTGTATATTAATTACATGATTCAAGGTGCCAAATAAGCCTCCTAAGAAAGAGATGCAGTGAATTAGCAATAAATTCTGCTATGTCATGTTTCATGTCTTACTTTCTTCCTTTCCTTGCATTGCTTTCCGTCCTTTTCCTTCTGCAATCTCATCATAAAGAGCTCACTGCGGGGTGATGGATTGAAATAGGCATCTATGTTCACAGCCCTTTAAGCTTTCCTCTGCAACTGGAGTTCTTAAGATGCCATGCAAATGCAAAAAATTAACTCCTGTTGATCGGGCTTCTTTCACCAGATAATGTTTGTTGAATACATGAAAATTATTAGAATAATATACTAGTACTGAATGCAGTATCTCATTCCCTGGTCTTGCAAAAAAAATGCAGTCTACACAGCCATGTCTTATTAAAGACAAGTTATGCCATGGTATAAAGGGTAAAAACAAAGGGTAAACCCCTTTATTTTGTCAGGGACTAATTATTTATTCTGTGTTTTATGGTGTCATTACTAACATAGGGAACGTTCTCATCTATTGTCTCTTCATTTTTACAATTCCTTCTGAAACATAGAGGAGTTTGCTGCAGCCAAAAGCTACATCAGTGGAGACAGACTTCCAGACTTTTTTTATGCCTTTTTTTTTTTCTTTCTTTTTTTTTTTTCTTTTTTCCCTCTGTGAGCAGGAGGCTGACTTCTTATGGCACAGCTTAGCTTTGGACAGCAACCTGAGTGTCACCAGATCTTACAGACTAGAGAAATGATCCACAGTGGCACAGATTAATAAAAATTCTGTCGGTAGATTTTCAACAATGTTTGAAATCTATTATTCAAACATGAAATCTAGTTTTTTTTTAAACCTTATGCCTCAAGAAGAAAACACTAAACAAAAAAGAACATACTTCCCCATTGTTCAACAGTTTTTAAAGCAGTAAAAATGACTAGACCGAATTTAGTTACCCCTAAGAATAATAAGATTTTGAATAAATTGCCTAACTTCTTGTAGTTATTTTGTATCTACTGGATAAAAATTACAAACAGTGGTATTGATACCTACAGTCCATAATTAGTATAGTAATATTCAGAAAAAAAACACTCCTGATGTACTGTTACAGAATTCGCTCAGCTGCATTTTCCACCTGAGCAAGTAATGTGACAGCTGGATAAAGCGGTTTGTGCCTCAGTAGAATAAAAGAAAAGCTAAAACTGCATTTGCAAGGAAAAAGGCATGGGGGTAGGCACATGTGTGGATGTACACACACAGACACATACACACACACATATCAGACTTATTATCTTATTGAGTGAATGAGACAAGATTGGAAAGCTGTCTTGGAGAGCAGCGTCTAACTGGATTAAGATATTTGATCTGGCTTTTCTGTCTTTATCATGAGGTAACACAGATAAAGACCTGTTAAGCCACTGACTGCTGGCTTAATGAGAACTGTGTCCTTAGAGCAATCCCAAAACATCTGGCTCGCTATTGGCAGTGTAGAAAAAGTCAACTATGGTGCCAGAGGAAACAGAGGATTGAATTTAAAGAGTTGAGACAGCAGAAGGGACAAAAAGATATGTGTGGCAGATGAATGTATCAGCAGGACACTGACTCCAAATTTAAGTATTCTGCCAAGTACTTTCAAAGAAATAACGAAAAATTTAAATAATAGTATTGCAACAGACAGACACTGTAGTCACATTCCTTTTTCAATTAAATAACTATTTTAAACTAAGTAATTGAAAACAACCCTCAGTAGCTCAACTGCTCTGGAAACAACTATGTTTGATAGCTATTCCTGGCAGCCTCTGGCAGGTCACTGCAGAATATGCTGAATTCTGGCTGCCCTGCACAGAACCTTGCTTTCCAGTATACTTTCCACTCTTAAGGGTTTCTATGTTGAAATGGAAATCATTAGATGGAAGTTAAGACCTCATCGGTGGCTTATCTCCACTGTTTTTCTTCTGCTCAGGGAGAGGGATTATAAAGTGTTAATATTTATTTAATAAAAAATTGAACTTTTATTTAAACTAGACGCAGTAGAATAAAAAAGTACTGCTATATGCTGAGGTGGAGGTAAAGGAGAAGGGTGGGGATATGTAGAATGACTGTATGTTTTCCCAGTTTTGTGGGGTTTGGAGTAGGTTTTGCTACAAGGCTGTGCTGGGCTCACCAGTCACCAAACTAGCCACAGCAGCCCAGCCCTCCCAGGAGATGATAGAGCCCCAGGCTCACAAGCAGTCACATCCCTACACCAGAACACCCTAACAAATGCAAACAGCCCCAGTCTTGCTTGGACAACAGTGCGAGTGGCTTTGTGCCTATTTTGGGGAGAAGCCACAGAAATGAGCTACACTGGAAGGCAGAATTAGCAAGAATGTGTGAAATCTGATGACATTTCCAGTTCTGTAGAAATGAAACTGTCAGAATTCCTGAAATGCTTTTATCTTGGTGACCAACACAGCAATTTGTAATGTGGTACACTTAGCCAATATGTTTGAGGAAGGAAGTGTTGTTTTGTGGTAAAGGCACTGGAATAACTTCTCATTTCTAACTCTACTAAAACTTCCTGTGTGACTCAGAGCGGGAATTTTACTCCTACAGTAAGACTTGTCCTACATCTTCCAGGTGTGTACTTTTAATTTGCAATACCAGAAGCAGAGCTTCATGAAAGGCAATGTAAATGCAGTGGTCAGCAATTTATATTAATCGGAATATTAGATGGGTGATTTTATACAAAAAAAAGGGAGAAACAATCACTATTTTTCTTGTTTGAAATTAGGGATATTTTGACAGGAACTGCTTTCCAAATTCATGGACTTGCTCCTTTCTCTTGCATTTTTTTTCTCCAGGTAAGAGAAGCTGCTTTCTTGCATGATCTGCACTCAACAAACCTGCCTAGTTTAGTTCCTACAATGAGGTTACTTAGTAGTAGGAAATGGAGAAAAAGGTCTGCTTTTGTTTTCAGTTCAATGTGAAAAATATCAGAGAAAACCATTGATGTATGTAACCCATATACTGCAGTTGTTACCCAAGCTACTGCTTCACATTATAGAATGCACTTGAACTCATTGAGCCATATGAAGCAAATTTTTAAAATGCCAGATCTACGCTACAGGATCATCCCTGGAGACAGAGTGGGTGACATTTGTGCTGCTATGCTAGTGTTATCTGCCTAGGAAGAGGAATATATCTGTCATCACATTTAGACTGATAAACATGACGATATTAGGAAAAAAAAAATCCTTAAGCATTGATAGCATGTATTTACTGCTCCAAACCCATCATGGCTGTCATGTCATATAAAGGAAGCAGAAACAGAAAGGTTGCAGGGAATAGGCTATGTAAGAAGATTAGACAAATGAAAGTCTGGCACCCAGCTATGTCCTTCAGGAGTACAAATTGTTTCTTTATCCATAGGATTCTTTTTCCCCCACTTTAAATACATACTATATCACCTACAGCTACTGTAAAAGCCACCTATGTGCAAGGATAAATCACAGCAGTCCCAGGTTCTGCAGCACAAATCACAGTGGATTTCTTGAGGTGGATTGTGCTCTTGTTTATCCTTCCTGGCATTTACAAAAACCAATAGCACAAATATGAACATCTAATGTTTGAAACAGAAAATCACTCAGCTGATGGAGGGATTGGGAACTAATGAAGCATGAAAACTGCTAAGTGCAATTAAGTAGAACTTCAGTGGCATTAGTTTGATATATTCCTCCAACAGAGACTATTGTAGAAATACCTAGTAGCAGATCTCTGCTTAGGGGGAATATGCTAAGATTTCCATTATCCACTACATTCTTCAGGGGCCAGCAGTTTCAGGCAGAGATTTGCTTCTGATACTTTCAGTTCAGGAAAGTGTTTTTGTTATTCAGAAGTTATAAAATGTGAAGGATCAGCAGCCTTTGCCAACATCTCGTTCAAAACCACAACCAACCAACCTTGGTTCAAATCTTATGCAGGTATTAATAGTAGTAAGCCCTTTGACAGCAATTTCCTCTGTGCAAAACATGGAATTATTTCACAAGGATTAAGGGCAACATTTTCAAAACATTATTTGAAGGTAAACAATTAGGTAGCCAGCCAGCTAGGGACACAAACGGATTTTCAAAGCAGGCGAATAGGTACGCTTTCATTGCACACGTGCTTGTGCTTGGGTGTTCAGTCTCAAGGAAGGATGAGATGAGTATGGGGCACACAGGCAGGTTAATTTATATTTGTATCTCTGTTTCTCTGTTCTAATTGTGGTAAATGTGTGGTGTGTAAGCCTTGTTAAAACAGCTTTTTTTTTTTTTTTTTTTTAATTCTGAAGAGCACAGAATTCTGCGTAAAGGAAGGTTGAGGTGCTGGGTTTTTTTTCCCTCATACCTGGTAATTCCTCTGCATGGTGATTTGTAGTGGCAGGTTTACAGCCTTTTCAGTCAGTTCCATCGAACACTTTGGAGTCCTGATGCTGTGGCTGGGCGGCTCACTTCTTTTGTCTTGAGCTGAAGTGTGTTGTCTAGCAACAGACAGCTCTCTTTGCCACACCAGAAGAAATATGATGCCTGTCTCACCTGTTGTCTGTTCTCCATTTTTCTACCTGCCAAAAAGAAAAAAAATTGGCAAACTGTAGGAAAGTTTAGTGGGGAGTGCCTTATACACTGATTCACAGACACTGGTGCAAGAGTTTCAGCTGTGTTGAGACTTCGCACTCATGCAGCAACAATATAGGTCAATCTGAATGGAATACTTCTTTTCCCAGAAGATGAACCTTAGAAGGGAGTAGTCTGTGACATGATTTAAACAAACCCCTTTTCCTCCTATAATTAGGGTTTCTTTCCATGAGTGATACAGGTTTTGGTGGTAGTTACCCAGGGTAAGAACATACGGACCATGTGGCTGTCCAAGAAAAACCTTGTGATGGCAGCTAGACAGGCAGCAGAAACTGTCTCCATATAGAGTGAATACACTCCCCCACCCACTCACACACCTACACACACACCGCCTCCAGATTTTAAAGCACAATGAAAATATTAGAAATGTTTCTGTGTTCAGATTCACACACTATGGTTTAGGAGTTCTGTTGTAAAATACGGTTATAAATTATTATACTTTGCAACAGTTCTTTGTAGTTGGCAAAATAATATTACATTATATCCATACCTGACAAAAAAGGCTGGCTACATCACTGAGTGTGGCATAAGAACTGTGATGAGAAGTGTGCCCTCTGACACAGAGTAACTACAATTCAATACTTCCTCTGGCCAGCAAGTGAAATAAATGAGCATTTAAGTGTAATACCTAATGGACACTTGTCAGTAAAAGAAAACCACTATGCAGGCTAGCATGACTGCTAATCCTTTCTCAAGCCTGGGGCAGCAGTGAGCATAAATTATCCCTAAGATGCTTTGGCGTATGTTTGCAAGATAACTGAAAGATTACATGTAATAATCATCTTGATCTAACATCATTGCTTCCTCTCCTTAATGAGCAAGAAAAGAAAAAGCCTAAGATAACATTTAGAATATAATAACTTTTAAAATTTTAAATTAGAAATTAAAACCCACTGATTTAAGGAATTTTCTTTTACAAATTAAAACTTAAAAATAAATTTTTCCTATCTTTAGAACTCAATGCAAGGTATTTTTAGTCCCCTATCCAGCATATGGGTTATTACACGAAACTTAAAGGACTGCATACTTAGAATTTATCATTTTAATGAAGTCTGTAAGCTCAGTATTTCAAATGCACTTAGATTTGACTGTTATACATATATAGTACACTTATTACACGTTTTTGCCATCTGTATCTTTTTTAGCATCAAGCGGCTCAACTTCATAATCTGTCTATGTTGCAGTAGATGCCTAATCTCATAAGAGTTTAAATATTACTTAGATAAGGACAATTCTGTCCTTGCTTACAACTGTATAACTTGAAAATGGTTTTGTTTGCTTTTACAGTCTTTAAATGCTAATTTCAAAATCTCTAAGCACAGTTGCTGTCTCAACAAATACAGTAGCGTGACTAGTTTATGTATAAAAACTCTCATAGTGAAAGATCAAAAAAATAACAATGTACAAAAGGACTGAGAAAGATTTTCAAACATCAGTTCTGGACTCGATTTAATGAATTGCAGTCAAATAGATGGGTTCAGAAGTTGAGTATATTCATTGGAAATATCCCTGGAGTGTAATGCTAGGCAGAATACATAAATGGATCTCTTCTACGTTTTCCTACCTTCCATCACAAATACATGCCAGGAGCACAGCAAGCTATTATATAAAGGATATATTCGTGTAAGTGCTTTTCCAGCTTTGGCTGCTCTGAGCCTTGCCCTGGGTAGCATTTTCTTTTGATAGTCTAAATTAATCTTAAAATAAGGCAGACCTATGCATAAACCCAATATTTGAAATATCTTTGTCCCTATGCCCTGCTCAAGAGAGTCAGGTCAGCCTGCAGAACTTACTTCCTTAACGTATCGTGTGCCTGAAGCTTGATAAAAGGGTGACTAGAGGTATGATAGATAAAAGCAAATGCTGCTTTACAGAGAAGTGAAAACTGAGCTGGTGACCGTGTATTTCTTTGAAATTCTGTATTTCTATCCACAACATTTATGCTTTAACACAATACTGTCATAAGGAGAAAGGCAACATTCACACTAAATAGGAGAAGCCAAATACATAGCATCTGTCCATGCTGAGTGGCAAAGTGCCCACTGACATAACATTCAGTTTGCACACCTAACTGTATCACAGACCGTAAATAAAAAAACATGCATTTTCATGGAGCTCCTGGCTGAAACTTCATCCAGAAGAGCAAGCCTTAAATTAAATAGGCAAAGACAAATCAAACAGAAGAAAAAAAATATGTTTCTTTGGCTCAAAACCAAATTCATGAAAAAACCAAGACCAGCTTGAGAACCAATTTCATGCTAATAGGCAAATGCTAGTAAAGTATAATGTTTTATCAAGGATTTTCAGTAGAGGTACTTTTATATACTTCAGTGGCTTTGTAAGATAAATATTATTTATCCACATTTCACAGACAATGCAAAGGAAGGTCATTAAACTGCTTGTCCCAGGACATGTGGGATTAAAATAGTGATATAATCCTTTCCCTCCAAGGATGCCATAATAGCTGTCTGTATGCTCTAGCTTACAAAGTTCTGGTCAGGACTAAGATATTTTGTCTCGTGGGTATTACTGAAAATTCATAAGTTTCTGTGTTGAATTCCCTATTTTTTGTTAAAGGCAATTCACATCAGGAGTCTATTACCATGCCAGGTACTGCAGGCATCTGTAAACCACTCATCTGGCATATAAGAATAATGACCTGATACATATTCAGTGCTTTTCACTGAGTCTTCTGGAAATCAGACACACTTCAGGAGTAAATTAGGAGCCACGAGCAATCTGGGAACACAGCTATCTGAGGCAGTATCCTGCCTTAAGTGTTTGCAGGAGCAGTGAAGCATAAGGAGATGATAAGACAATCGCTAATACCTTCTGTGTGTCCCTTCCCTCCTTTGCAAATCACCCTGTAGTGGTTCAGAGGAAGGAGCAGAAGGAGCATATCCCCTCATGAAGGACAGATGAGGTCCGCTCTTGAAAAAACATGCAACTTGGCCTCTGTTTTACCCAAGATAGGCATATTTGAAAGTCTGGTTACTACACGAAGGAACGGTTAAAAAGTTTCAGGCAGTTGCATCAGTTAAGAGGAAACTCATCTTTCCTGCCCTTTTTCAGTCGATTCTAGCATAAAAGAGGAAGTACCTTCTAATGTCCTCTTGTCTTTTCCCTTGGACTGAACATTAAGCACCTATTAAGATGAAGATATAACTGCTAAATACCTATTTTGCAAAGCAAACAGAAAAAATGTTACTCAACTAAAAGCTCTCTGGAAAAATGCTGAAGCTGTTGTGAGGTAAGGCCTGATACTCTGAAGGCACAGAATGCATTGTACACCAAAAACTTGTGAAAAATAATTCATTTCTTCTCAGGCAGTTCTTGATTGTCCTTCATTGTTCATTAGCCTACTGTTGCACTAGTGATTCCTCAAGGGCCCTTGAATTAGAAATACAGCAGATGGCAAGAAGATGCCCACCTGCTCTGTAGAATCATTTTGAAACATAATATGTTTCTTCTGTAAGGACTCCCTTTCAAACAGAAATAATTTATAAATGAAGTTGTAGTGAGGTGGGGGTTGGTCTGTTCTCCCTAGTAACAAGTGATAGAACAAGGGGAAATGGCCTTAAGCTGCACTGGGGGAGGTTCAGGCTGGATATTAGGAAGAATTTCTTTACTGAAAAGGTTGTCAGGCATTGGAACAGGCTGCCCAGGGAGGTGGTGGAGTCGCCATCCCTAGAGGTGTTGTACTTAGGGACATGGTTTAGTGGTGTTGATAGAGTTAGGACAAAGGTTGGACTCGACGATCTTGAAGGTCTCTTCTAACCGAAACTGTTCTATGATTTGTCAGTCCTTTTTGAGTGCCTGCTCTACATCTTTTAGTGGCCGCAAATTATTGCCAAACAAATTATTTCCTTCCCTTTCTGTGTTGAGATTGCAACAACCAGGGTGATCAAAGAACAAGAATACTTCTGGGCTAATGTCATAGCTTCAGAGTGGGCGTTTGATTCATAAACCTCATTTTATGTGTTAAACAAAGGCATCCATCATAATTGCTACAGTTGTTTACTGGGAAAGCATTTTGGAGTTCAGAATAAACTTCCTTGCAGAGAATCAAAAGTGGTCCTAGCAGATAATTTATAATATCTTTTTTTTCCTCAAATATATGACTATTTAAAATGCTAATGTCTATTATACTAAATCATTCTTGAAAAAACACACTATAGAAAGAGGTAATTCATTTAACAGGAATGAGTTTTCACCTGAATCACTGAAAGTGTAGGAAATATCAGAATTAGATTGTTTTTGGTATATTCACTGTGATCCTGTCTTTGCTGGCATGACCAGGTTTTCTTATGCACGTGTTAAAATGGTGGAAAACCACAGAGGTACTCTTATAGAAAGTGCTGGGAACACAGCTATTTGGCACTTATATGGAACTTTCTTTTCTTTGAAGAGCTCTTGGAATCATCAAATCACAGAATATCCTGAGTTGAAAGGGACTCATGAGGATCATTGAGTCCAACTCCTGACTTCACACAGGGCAACCTAAAAGTTAAACCATGGTTGTCCACATGCTTCTTGAACACCAACAGGCTTGGGGCCATGACCACTTCCCTGGGGAGCTTGTTCGTGTGTTTGATCACACTCTCAGTAAAAAAGTTTTCCTAATACCCAATCTTAACTTTCCCTGATGCAGCTTTAAGTCTTGTGTCCTGTCACTGGACACCAGAGAGAAGAGAACAAACCTAGAACACTCAGCCACTCCTCATAACTCATGCCCTCTAGACCTTTCACCATCTTTGTTCCCCTCCTTTGAACACATTCTAATATTTTTATATCCTTCTTATATTCTGGAACTGAAAATGCACACAGTACTTGAGATAAGGCCACACCAACAGTGGGTATATTGGGAGAATCACTTTTGATCAGTTAGCTATACTGTACTTAATGCACCCCAAGGTACAGTTGGTCCTTTTGTAGAAATAAGATTTTTTTCCACTTGTCTCCACTCACCTCAGACATTGCTGATTCTCTTTGAGGAATAAATCAAAATTATGATACCACTCCAGAAGGTGCTCAACTTCTATCCTGCAGGCATTGTCCTTCACATAAGTTCAGAGGTTAGTCTGAAAATATCATTCATTTACAAATCAGATATAAAGTGCTTCAGGCCAAATTTTTGTCCAGTAGCAAAGAAGCGTAAAGCTGCCAGGAACCTACTTCAGTGATTCTCTGATCAGTGCCATCCTTCAGAATAAATCCAGCCTTTACAGGAGTCCAGAGATTGTTGTGAATAACTGAGTGGTGGGTTGCTCCCAAGAGACCATTTGTCACCTGAGAGGTAGCAAAATGCAGGATTTGCAAAGTTACCCTGTTACATCCTAGCCTAGGTGACTTAGTTGAACATGGTGTTAGTTTTACAGCTAGCTCCCAGACTATCAGATAAGCCTACCCTAGAAACTTCCTGCTGTTTTTCCTGTCTCTGTTGGGAGGAGTCAGGAGAATGGACTTCTGGAGGTAGAAATCATAGTATCACAAAATCATAGAATGGTTTAGATTGGAAGGGAACTTAAAGATCATCTAGTTCCACCCCCCCTGCCATGGTCAGACTGTGTGTCATGGGGGTTCAGACTGTGTTCTTGGGGGTTCCTCATACATTTTCCTAGCTGGTCATGAATGCCATTTCCCTTCTACCTCCATCCATTAACAGCATCTTCCATCTTCAGAATCTTGATGCTAGATTGCAAGGCAGAGAAATTAATGCTTATATCCTGTTATGTTACTGGCTGGGGGTATGGGGGGTGGGGTGGATGTGTGTGTGGAGGGGGTATGGTGGTGAGAAAGGTGAATGAAGAAAGTGACTTCATTTTCTTCAGAGGTCAAGCACAGTATTTCTCTGTAACATTACTAATGGAAGGACTGACTGAGACCTATTTGAAGTAGGCATGCAGTGGAAATCCTCTCAGACACTGTCTGAAGTTAAAACAAGGTAAGGATAAGGCAGAAAAGGAGCTGGAGCTGCTGATCGACATGCAGCTGAATATGAGTCAGCAGTGTGCCCAGGTGAACAGAAAGCCAATGGCATCCTGGCTTGTATTAGGAATAATGTGGCCAGCAAGAATAGGAAGGTGATCATCCCCCTCTACTCGATTTGGTAAGGCCACACCTTGAGTACTGTGTTCAGTTTTGGGCACCTCAATACAAGAAAGACATTAAGGTACTGGAGAGAGTGCAGAGAAGGCCAACAAAGATGGTGAAAGGCCTAGAGAATAAGTCTTATGAAGAGTGGCTGAGGGAACTGGGGCTATTTAGTCTTAAGAAAAGGAGGCTGAGGGGAGATCTTATTGCTTTCTACAACTACCTGAGGGCACATTGTAGAGAGGTAAGTGCTGGTCTCTTCTCACAGGTAATTAATGATAGAACAAGAGGGAACAGACTCAAGCTGCGCCGGGGTAGGTTTAGGCTAGACATTAGAAAAAATTTTTTCACTGAAAGAGGTGTCAGACATTGGAATAGGCTGCCCAGGGAGGTGATTGAGTCACCATCCCTTAATATGTTTAACAGTCAGTTAGATGTGATGCTTGGAGAAATGCTTTAGGGGTGTACTTGGTAGAGTAGGGTTGATGGTTGGACTTGATGATCTCAAAGGTCTTTTCCAACCTGAATGATTCTATAATCTATAATAGCCATAATTTTACATCTAGTGGTCTGGCAAAAGGCAATTAAGGTCTCCTGGCAGTGATACGCATCTCTGAGACAGGACTTTGTGTAAAAAATTACCCCCACATTGTGAAGAGGAATTTCTACCTGACCAATTTGAAGACCAGCCTTTCCACAGTTTGGGCTGTGTTGAACTATTCAGTGACAGAAAAGGGGAATTTACAAGCATCTTTCGATAATATAAGGCCAAATGCTGCATACATAGGGCTCACTTTCTTCTAATATTTCAGGAACATAATTAATTCTGTGGTACTTTGTGGACTGATATGTAAACTGCTGTCATTTACAGGCTTTTAAGGAAATTCTAGTTTATGAAATCTAGTATAATAACTAGTATAATAAACCTACTAAGCAGTTTAGTTTTATGATTGATCATAAGTAATTTCTCATTGGATTTGCTGACAATTTATTGTGTTTTATACATTTGCTTATATATTCAGTTTAGTTAAAAAACTAATGAAGTGTGTAAACATATAAACATGTTTGGGCTACTTGGGCTCCGTACAAAAAGTCTGGGTCTATTCTTGTAGATCTTCCTGTAAGTTGTCCAAACAAACAACATTATTAGCTTTTAAATACACAGTCCAAAACTTTTAAGCCTCTGGGTGCCTACCATTTAAAAGCTGATCACTTTTCCCTAGTAATTCTTATTCTCCAAACATTTCTAAAGCCTTCTAGTACTCTCTCTGTTCTGTCTTATAAACGTGATCTGGTCCTATTGGATTTCTTCAGTCACAGCCTAAAAGCAGCACTGCTGGCTCAGTCGAGGTTAATCTTACTGAGGTGAGCTCATCTGCCTGGTTTTCTTTAAGAGTTCATTTATTTATCAAAAAAACAGGACATCCACTGAAGGAGGTGGGAGTTGTTGCAAAAGTAATGTTAGATTATGAGTTGGGTACCTTATTAAAATTCAGTGAAATGATTTCCTGAAAGCAAAATATTGGAACAATATTGTTTCAAACTTGAAATAGCCTCAGTGGTCCTGTGGCCCAAAGTAATGTGTTTATGCATTACATGCAGAGTAAGGCTTAGCTCTACTGATAGTGCCATGGAAAGAAAATCCTGCTAAAATCAAACAATTCAAGAAGATAGGTGAGGTGTGACTTTATGAAGTAAACAGTGATTGAGGAAAGGAGAGAAAACAGCAGAAAGCTCTGCATGAAGCAAATTAATTCATGCTGGAGTTTCACGCTTCTGAAGAAATTAAATTGTCCACATTCTAATCAGCACAGCTCCCTGCCACGTCAATTCTTTACTTCATATTTAGTCTCCCATATTTAGCATAATTTGTTCTGTATGAAAGTCCCCTATTTATGCTTTTACTATATTTTAAATATTTTTATTTTTCAATTGTTCTACAAGAAGGTGTTTCTTTGTATTACTTTGAGGAAATCACTGTCAAGCTATGACTATTCTTTTCTCTTGCTGGTGAAAATATAACTTATTCTTGGCCCCTGCTTTCTTCATTTCTTCTTTCTTTACTTGCCATAAAAGTGAGGTACAAGACTATGCTGCTACTGTGGCTACAAAACACTATACTAATTCATATATTTTGTGGGATAAACATGTTGCGTATACTTGAAGAGTAAGTCAAGACCACCAACTTCTAAACTAGATATAAACCTAAAATTCAATCAAAGACAGATCTTCAAGAGTAAAGACACAAATAGATAATGAGCTAATCTAAAATACTGATTTTAAACACTCCTTGTTTTTGAGTAAGTTTGGAATGGAAAGATGAGTTCCAGATCTTAAATTAGCAACTCATTAATACACAATATTGTGATTTGGGTTGTGGAGTATTATTTTCCTTTATGCATTTGAGTCTTTAAATCTGGCAGCGTGTCATCCATTCTGAAATGGTAGCAGCAATGGCAGAGAAAATGTAAATACCCATTTTATGCAGTAAAGGGAGTCTGGGATAAATCAGAGCGTTTTGGAAATGGCATGAGTACAAAAACTACAAGCTAAAATACAAGCTTTATACAGTACACCGTTCTTTCAGTTTGCTTTGTTATTTGGTATTCTTAAAATAAACCTGTTATACATGCACTCAATTTCCTTGCATAATATCTTATGATAATTATTTGTTATTCATAACCCAAAATCTCTGTTAAACGAGGCGGTATTTTGGCTGACTGGAATACAGAAAGCAAATGAGGTGGTTTTGCCAGAACCTCATTTCCCAGAATCAGGCTCTGATTCAGGAAAGCACTTTAGCAAATGACTAAGTATAAACATGTGCTTCGATTTGTGCTTTTTTGATTAGGAATCAACATAAGCATGTACTTAATGTGTTTTGCTGAGCTGAGGCCGAAGTTCTGTCCATGAGCTTTAACCTCTGTGCTGTTCTGAGGGTAGGAATACAACCCACATGCAGCTGAACTGGCAGATATCGTGAGGTTTCCATTATCTCAAATGGATGTAGTTTTTTGTTGATACCTTGTAAGAAGAATTCATCAGATTTATGTCTCTGAATATGAACCCTAGCATGATCTGGCTGTGAGCCTAGACACTAAGCTTCAGTTTAAAACCTCATTCAGATCTGACTCTGAACACCTTGTTAGCTGCTTATTGATAATACAGTATGGAAAGTGAATTATCTTGTGGCCTGGAGAGGTGATTCATTAACACAAGGATGACGTATGTTGTGGAGTATCACTGGAGTGTCTGATATGGAAAAAAGAGGAATTGGTCCTTGGGATTTCCATGACTGCATCTATTCCTACCACTATATATCTTTTACCATTTTTTATTTTTGTTTTAAGGCTCAACATTGTCATTGTGACATGTATCTGAAAAGATTTAAAACTAACAGGAAAATTCTGATTCTGATGTCTAGTTGTACCTGAAGTTTCTAGAGATCTATTCAAATTAGTGCTAATACATATAACTTGCTAAAGGCTGCCACAATTTTTGCAGTTTGTTTTCAAATTAAACGTAGTGACAAAAGAAAAGGAAAAGGCTGAGGAACTTAAAGTCTGCTTTGCCTCAGTCTTTAATAGTAGGACCAGTTGTTCTACAGGTACCCAGCCTCCTGAGCTGGAAGATGGGGACAGAGAGCAGTATGAAGCCCCCATAACCCAATGGGAAATGGTTAGCAGCTTTCTACATCATACAGACATATATGAGTCCATGGGGCCTGATGGAAGCCACCCAAGGATACTGAAGGAACTGGTGGAAGTGCTCACCAAGCTGCTTTCCATCATTTACCAGCAGTTCTGACTAACAGGGGAAGTCCCAGATGACTGGAAACTTGCCAATGTGACACCCATCTACAAGAAGGGCCGGAAGAGGATACGGGGAACTGCAGGCCTATCAGCATGACCTTGGTACTGGGGAAGATTATGGAGTGGTTCATTTTGAGTGCGCTTGCACTGCATGTGCAGGACGACCAGGGGATTTGGCCCAGCCAGCATGGCTTCATGAAAGGCAGGTCCTGCTTGACCAGCCTGATCTCCTTCTATGACCAGGTGACCTGCCTAGTTGATGAAGGACAGGCTGTAGATGTTATCTACCTGGACTTTAGTAAAGCCTTTGACACTATTTCGCATAGCATTCTCCTGGAGAAACTGGCTACTTATGGCTTGGATAGGCATAATCTTCGCTGGGTTAAAAGCTGGCTGCATGGCTGGGCCCAAAGAATTGTTGTGAATGGAGTTCAATCCTGTTTGCAGCTGGTTACATGTGGTGTTCCCCAGGGCTCAGTATTTGGGACAGTGCTGTGTAATATCTTTATTGATGATCTATCTGGATGAGGGCATCGAGTGCTCCCTCAGTAAGCTTGCATATGACACCAAGTTGGGTTGGAGTGTTCATCTGCTTGAAGGTAGAAAGGCTCTTTGGAGGGATCTAGACAAGCTGGATCAATGGGCTGAGGCCAACTATATGAGATTCAACAAGGCCAAGTGCTGGTTCTTGCACTTGGGTCACAACAACCCCCATGCAATACTACAGGCTTGGGGAATAGTGCCTGGAAAGCTGCCTGGTGAAAAAGACCTGAGGGGGACTGGTCGACAGCTGCCTGAATATGAGCCAGCAGTGTGTCCATGTGGCCAAGAAGGCTAATAGCATCCTGGCTTGTATCAGAAATAGCGTGGCCACGAGGACCAGGGAAGTGATCATTCCCCTGTACTCGGCACTGGTGAGGCTGCACTTCAAAGACTGGGTTCAGTTTTGGGCCTCTCACCACAAGAACGACATTGAGTTGCTGGAGCGTGTCCAAAGAAGAGCAGTGAAGCTGGTGAAGGGTCTAGAGCACAAGTCTTATGAGGAATGGCTAAAGGAACTGGGGTAGTTTAGCCTGGTGAAAAGAAGGCTCAGGGGAGACCTTATCGCTCTCTACAACTACCTGAAAGGAGGTTGTAGCAAGGTGGGTGTCAGTCTTTTCTTCCAAGTAACAAATGATAGGACAAGATGAAATGGCTTCAAGTTGTACCAGGGGAGGTTTGGATTGGATATTAGGAAATATTTCTTCCCTAAAAGGGTTATCAAGCACTGGAACAGGCTGCCCAGGGAAGTGGTTGTGTCACCATCCCTGGAGGTATAAAAAAGTCACGTAGATGTGCTTAGTGACATGGTTTAGTGGTGGACTTGGCAGTGTTAGGTTAATTGGACTTCATGATCTTAGAGGTCTTTTCCAACTTAAATGATTCTATGGATTCTATTCTATGGACAAACCACAAGCCTCCTTTTCAGGTCAGCTATTTTAAAAAAATTTTGTTGGCTAGGAGAATTGTCTTCATTTTTTTCTCTTTCTGCAGAAGTATAAATGAAAAATTTTCATTCTAGCTCCTGCTTTCTACTTTATTCTTCTTTTGACAAGTTAAGATGAGGACAACTCCAAATCACTGCACTCCCATTACACATGACATGCTGAGGATAACTTCAGCTAGTGTCGCCTTCTATTCTGACAAGGAGAAACCCAAATAGGCCAGATGGTAAAATTAGTATGTAACACATTCACAATGAATAGACAGTGATTATGTGTCGTGGTTTGAGCCTACCCAGCTGGCAACAAAAGCACCACGCAGACACTCGCTCACTCCTACCGTGTCCCCGGAGGGATGGGGAGGAGAAAATATGACCAAAAAGGCTTGAGGATTGAGACAAAGGACAGGGAGGGCTCACTCACCAATTACAGTCACAGGCAAAAGACAGACTCTATTTGGCAGTAACAACATCAATTTAATACAAACAACAACCACTACCACCAAGGATAATGAGAGATACAACCATATCTTAAATATAACACACCTTCCCCCTACACCCCTCCGGTCTTCCTGGGCTCAGCTCTGCTCCCTCTTCCCCCCCAGCAGCGCAGGGGGCAGGGAATGGGGGTTACAGTCAGTCCGGCACATGATGCCTCTGCTGCTCCTTCCCCCTCAGGGAGAGGGGCCCTCGCAGCCCTCCCCTGCCCCACTGTGGGGTCCCTCTCACGGCAGACAGCCCTCCTCCAACTGCTCCAACGTGAGTCCTTCCCGCGGGGCCGCAGCTCCCCACGAACTGGCCCAGCGGGTCCCTCCCAGGGCTGCCGCCCTCCCACCGACAGGCGACTCCAGTGCAGCCGGAGTCTCCGACTGCTTCGGGCCCGGTCCCTGCTCCTCCGGCCCGGGGCCCTCCGTGGGCTGCAGGGCGACCTCTGGGCCACCGCTGGGCTCCAGGGGCTGCAGGGGCTCAGCCGCCACCCCACCGTGGGTTTCAGGGGAACCTCTGCTCTGGCACAGCTCCCCCTCTTCTTCCTCACTGACCTGGGTGTCCCCATGATTGTCTCTCTCCCATTCCCCTCCTCTCTTCTTGCTCACCAACATAGACAGACAAACAAAAGCTGGCAATCAACCGCTTCTTTCTCTCATACATAGTTATTCACAGAGGCGCCATTGGTCTGGCCTTGGCCAGAGGTGGGTCCTAAATTGGAGCCGGAGGATCTTCTGGAAGCCTCTTCCAGGAGCCACCTCTGTACCCCCTTCCCCCACTAATAAAACTGCCAAAACCCCACCAGACACAAAACCACCACTTTATGGAAGACTTATAGTCTCAGTTCTGTTTCCAAAGACACATGGCTTTCGCATTCACTCACTGTCGCACGTTCAAAACTTGTGTATAGTATCTTGTAGCTCATGGACAATATTCTTGACTACGTCCTTAAAACACAGATCCTGCCTGTTCTATGAGAAGGACCTTAAGCATTTCATGGTGCTATCTCATATTAGCTCAAATGGTAGAAGTCTTGATTCATGTTAAATGTGCTTGTGATGCCCCCTGCACCAAAAGGCACTTTTGCCTTTGTTAAATACCTTCTTTGGTGTGTAAGCTCAAAGTCTGTCGTACAGGACACAGTGCCTTTATAGAAACAAATTACAATTTCCTAACTTGTTATGCCAGTGAGATTTATAATACTAAGTGACTGTAGTAGAGAACTTCAGAATCTATACATGAAATGCTGCCTTTCTGTGATAGAGTAATAGATGTTGGTTTAGCTTATTTTGGCATTATTTTTTTCTCTGCTGTGTTGTACACATGCATGCATGCCTAAGTACAGGAACACAGTGGATGAACATATATTGTCAGGTGCGTATTGGATGTCAGGATTTTTACAAGGTTGGCTAGCACTATTTACTCATTTAATTTAACACTGGTGAGCTGTTCACACCATTTATTTCAGGTTTGTCACCTTACTACAGTTTATCTATACAAGAAGAGAAATATACATTGAAAAAGAAAATCAGAGTGCCCCCAAATGTTTCACAATGAGCCAAGTTTACAGTATGACAAGAACATACTTAGTTTCTACGTTATTTACAAAGGTTTAGATCAAGAGTATTAGTATTAAATTCTGCATGTTTCCCCCTAATAAGTGTTAATTTCACCAGCTATAAAGAAATGCATGTTCCATCTCAATGATCCAAAAATGTGGTTGAACATTGACATACCACCAGCTTAGACAGCAGCATCTTGACATGGTTTACAACAAACATTGCTCAGAAATACTTTGAGTTATCCTGTGACAACAGTCTATACCACTAGCTCTTTGTAACAATATGCTGGAAAAATAAATGTGCCAGCTGCAGAGATTGGAAGTGCATCAGATGCACTGCATACAGGCTTTGGAAAAGCAGGGAAGGAAATATCGTTCTTGGGTTAGTTGCAAGCCTTCTGGCTGATTAAGAAACATTATTATCTGGAGCATTTGCTCTTAGTCATGGGTCAAAGTGCAGTGCTGCATATAGAAGGACATGCCTACAAAGGAAGTCTCTGCTGGTGAGGTATTTTAGTTTAAGAATCACAAAATTTGACATTGTTTTTTTTTATGCCCTCTTCCGTGTCTTAATAAGAGAATTTCTGAAGGCCTGCAGTATTGGCAGGATTGGCATCAGGCAAAGTGTAAAATAGAGAAAAATAACGATCTTTGATTTTATATAAAACCTGAGCTGTTTTCCCCCATATCTACATAAATGTAGATCACATTTGATTTTGAGCAAATATCTTACTTAACTTTCAGTAAAACAAGCTATCTGTTCAAAAACAATGAAAAAGATAATAAAAAAATAACAACTTATTTTTTCTGTCTCCACTGTAGTATTTTTCACTATTTGTTTTTTGTTTCATTGAAAGCACTCTTTTGAAAATTTACTGTTGTACCAAGGGACATTACAACATGTTATGTCCCTGAATGCAGGAGAGAGTAAGCAATCCCTGAATAATGCACATTACTTTCAGTCACAGGAAAGACTAAAAAATAAGCAATGCTATTATTACTTGTGCTTTGACACAGGCTTATCCTGAGTGATATGCTTTTGTTGCTATAAAGTAGATCTCCAGAAATCTGTACTGAGAAAATGCTTTATTTTGTTTTGCACGTGCTCATTCTTGAGCTAGAATGAATCACTGAAGCTGATGTTTCATCTCTTAGTCATCTCATGGATTCACTTTTGTGACACAAAAGAAAATATGGAACTTTTCCAGGAAATCAGAAGAAAAAATATATTCTATTTTAAAATAATTGGACTAATTCTACAGTGACTTGACTTCATGAGTTGGAGCTATTTTATGCTGAAGAATCTTAAAACTCTAACTGCAAAAAAAAGCATTTTATCAATATATACTTTGCTGGTTTACTCAGCAGTTCTGGAAAATTGCACTAGCTTTGGAACAGGAAATAGTCCAAAAAGTTTGATGTTATTAAGTTAGCCAGAAGCGCCCCAAAATCTTTTGAGGTCTTTAAGGTTAATGTAAGAGAGGATTTATTTGATGTAGTGTTCATATATCAGCCTTGAAAACTTACAGCAAGAAAGACTGATGGATGTTTAGTTTCTGAGATGCAACTTTTATTACTACATTACACAGCCTGTCTCTTTATCTTACTTAAAAGTCATCCCTGCTGTTCTTTGTGTGCCATCTAATGTTATGATGAGATATCATGCCATAAGTGACTGTCATGGCAAACAGCAACCTTGTTCATAATCTAAAAGTAAAGCAGGAATATTTACATTAATTTATAAGCTTAGTAAGCAATTTTTTAAGACATGTGTGAGCTTCTAGGGAAAACTGAATCCACTACCCTATTAAAAGAGTTATATAGCAATGTTTGTAGTGTAATTAAAAAATGAAAAGCATTGGCAGACTAGATTTTTGGCACAGTAAACCCTGAATGGCTCTTCAGGCATGACCCATATGAAAACAAGCCTTAATATTTGTTAGTTGTTATACCTCTGATGGGTGGTCTAGAAAAGGAGCAGCAGGACTGATATTTTTTGCTGAGGACACTGTAATGACAAAGTTGTTGAATAATACAAATTTTCTTCAGGAAAATTTGCAAAGTTAATGAAAAGATATTGTATTTAATTATAAGTAGAAAATTGATGTAAAATTCGTTTAACAAACTTGCTTTTCCTTGGCAAGAAAGTAACACCGATGTTTAGCAACTGCACATTTTGCTCAGGAGTGGAAGGCTGTGCTAGTGACTACTGTCATGGCTGGAGGGCACTCACAGCTCTGACTGTCATTGCCTAGCCTCCCTGGGGCTCCCCTCACTTGCCCATGGTCAAGGATCCCATCGCAGCCCCCTGGGGCTATCGGCCCCTCCCCTAGCAATATCAAAGCAGGGACCATCTCCAGCTCCCCACTACCCTGCCCTGATTGTCCATGAGCCCCACCAATCCAGGCCCACCCATAGGCCCATGTCCTTGCCCAGCCTCGGCCTGTATCCGGGGAGGTGCCTGATGCCCAGCGTAGGGGCTGCCCTCATGCCCCATCTGCTCTGATCCTGCTGGGGCAGTGGGATGGGTCCTGCCTGCCGGGGGAGCCCCTGGCAGTCCTGGCCCCTCAGCCTCAGGAGTGCCACTCATTCATGCAGTGCCCTGACAGGTCAAAACAGATATATTGACAGGGTCTATGCTTTACTGTATCTTTCAGTTTTGTGAAAAAAAGGGAAGTCATCTGATAAGATTAATTTGGAACATCCCATGTTGTCAAATTCCTCTCTGCAGCAGGTCAGAGGTGGTGAAGATGGGTCCTTATCTTCTGTAGGCTCTGCCTACTGAAGGCTTCTCAATGGTGCAAGCATACAGCATTTCTATCCTGGAGGTGAGGCAGAGGGAACAATACTCGTCTACTTTTGCAATAGAAGAAAGACAGTAGTCAAAAGAAGAGGAACTGGTGAGCAGAATGGTGGAAAATGGAGATTATTTTCACTGCTGTTCCTGAAGTAGTTTCTAGAGCACAGTCAGAGCACCTGTTTCTGAGAAGGAATGCTCTTCCCCTCTCATATCTGCAGGGGTACCCTACCAGTCTTGACCTCTCCTTCAGCAAGAGCACTGAATGACACCAGATGTTTTTCTAATCCAGTCAATCTGCTGCCTTATTTTGCATCTGCCCAGAGCTGCCCTGTTTTGCTGGTAAAATGTTTCCATTTTCTCATCTTTTCTATGAGTTCCCAAAAGGTCACCACAAACACATAATATTTCTCTGTGTGGGCAGTTCTCTTCAAGTTCTGTTTGCTGAGAGACCTGAAAAGAGGTAGTTGGCTACTAGCTCATCCTTGCTGCAATAACTAGGGATGAATTATTGAAAAAAAACCTACCATATTGTACCAGCAGTATCATGGCAAAATAACAAAGGTGGCCTTTCCTGAAATTTTTTTATGCCATTACTTGGTCCAGGGAAGAAGTCCACAAGGCAAACAAGTTTGACTAACTTGTGAAAGAAGCTATGAGCCCCAAATTGCTATTACAGCTGGGAAAGTCATTGCAATGATGTGGTGTTACTGTGTTGTTACTAGGCCCAGTACCTGGAGTCCTTCATGGATATTAGAAGGACATCTGGGCTAAGCATGTGCTGGTATGTGCATGATTCAGCTGGAAAACTGAGTCTAGTAACTGTGCAATGTTTTTGTTCACACTTCATTTCTTCCTTGTGCTGCTTCAGAATGCCATGTAAATAAATAATTTGTTTTCTTCTTTAAGTAACCCAACAAACTTACACAATAAAAGCTCAGATCAGCAGTTCAGTAAGGAGGGTATGAGGGAGCAGCGGGAGGGGGCTGCAGTGCAAGTGCTGGGGAGCCAGATGCTGAGGGTGGCAGCAAAGCAGGTGAGGGGACAGGGTGCAACTCCACAGTGCCCAGGGATGGGGAAGAGCAGGGAGCAGTGATAGTAGCTGGGGATAGCCAGCAGGACCCACATGCATGCACGCAAGTGGTGATGAGGAAGGTCCCAAGCGAAGCCAGTAAGTCAAGCCAATAGGTCAGGGCTGGGTGCAGGGATGTGCATGCCTAGGCACAGGAGCCTAGGGATATTAGCAGTGTAGCTCAATCCAGAGCCAAGGGCTTGAGCCAGAGCTTGATGCAGCTCCAGGGGAAGTGGGGACAGTCCCCTGTGAGGCTTCATGAAGCTTCTGCTCATGCAGCTCTGCTCCTAGCAGCTTCAGAGCACATCTGGGCCATGTCAGAGCTGGCCTGACCACAGATGAGCAAACCCAGAGGACTGGAGATGGATGCGTGGAAGGAGGTTGAAGAGCCTGTTGGTGCACTAGAGGCAGACAGCAAGTGCTAGTGTTTCTCCAAATGTTGTACTTCAACAATGACTAAGGTAATATGCAAGGAGTCCATTGATGAATGTCTTATCAAGCTGATATTGAGAAGGATTATGTCATTATTTTCATGAATGTTTGGAATTCTCCAAGATGATTTCATCAAAGGTCTGAACTTCCCGTCCAGTCTTACAGATGGCAGAAGACTTGAGAGTGTCAGGAACTGAAAGCAACTACTGGAGGAATGCTAAGAAGGAAATAAAAAATTAGACATCATGGTAACATTTTCATAGCATTAAGGTATGAACTAAATTCACCATGAAGCAGGAACATTAATTAAATCCTCTTAGGTTAGAGCTATCTGCAATTTGTTCTTTTACAAAAAGAGATGCAGATTTGCCAGTGACCTGCACTAATGTGATTCTTTTAAAGGACAGCCACTTAAAGGAAGGTAGCCTATTGTGGGAGGGATTCTGACCACCAGCTCAAAAGCAGCCTCTTCTGCTCCATATACAGTCAAATGGTGATTTTTCAGAGTATAAGTTGTGGTAGTGGTTTTATTTTTTGCCTACCTTTTCTGTATCCTCTTACTGCGAAGTTTGGCTGGTAGATACTAAAATGCTTTCCCCTCCTTTTGTTTATACCTATGGCTTGAAACGTTCTGCTCAGGTATAAAATATTCTTCTGCATTTAGAAAACATGTGCCTGGTTAATATAAAAACTCTACTGGGTGCGAGCAGAGCGTATTAATTCTCAAATCCAGTAATTTTATTACTTGTTAAAGACCCTTCTGAGAAATACTTATGCATAAGTCTTCCGGTTGCTTTGCATTTAATGAATATGCAAAGCACAGCCTGCTGTATGTATAGGCTTCATTTCGTGTATGAAATAATATATATTGTAGAGATGATTTAATCAAATGTACATGAAGAGAGGTAAAGCAATTGCACTGTTAAAAAAATGTATCATCCTTCAAGAGTCTTTGTTAATTAGCTACTTGATCTTTTTACTTACTGGTCTCCAGGTCACTATTTCAATCTTAGAGATATTTAAACTGAAATAATAAACTAAGTATCTGAATAGTTATATTCTTTATAAGCTATAATCAAGTTGTCTGCTTGAAATAGTTTGCATGTAGATCTGTTTAATGTTTCACTAGCATATCATTTTAATGCAGAACAGCTTCTTTGCAGGAAATTCAGCCTATCACTGGATGTTTAAATTTCCAGTGTCTGTTGTCATGGCAACAGGAATTGACTCTGGTACCCACTGTGTTCAATATAAATTAGTTTAAAGTCATAGCATCTTGAAACATTTTATTCTATTAAAAAATCTTGCTTTTCATTAAGATTTATTGCAGTAAAAAATAGCTATACTTGAAATAACATTAAAAATGCATTGATTCTTGACTAATTATTAGTTTTACTTACAGAATTCAATAAATTTAACTTAATAATTAATGGGTGTCTGGAAAATTGTTCCTCCATTTCTTGTGGAACTGTAGTTTTCAAATACAATAACAGATATTTTAACCTTTCTTTGCTTTGAATTCTTCTGCTTTCAGGTGACAGTTTCAATGCTTTCAAATCTTCTTATTAGACTGACCAAATGAAATGTTACTATTCATGATTTCCTCAGATTTCCTGGTTCTTTTGTGATTTTGTCATGCTTCTGTGAAAACTGCCAATTTATGTCTTATGTCTAATTTTATCCTATTAAGTTTTATGAAAAAATCTAAAACACAGCTATGTATATATTTAAAGGAAACAGAGCGCATCATATATGAGTTCCCTTGGGATTATCGTGGTTCTAAAGAGGATTAAGAAGAGATATTAAATGAATGTGGTAAGATAGGGAAGATTGTTCAAGCAGGCATAACACAATTATTTTTTCTCTTGATAGTTTTAAAGTCAGTCACTCACAGCCCAATCTGTCCTCTTATATGACTAACTAAAAAAATAGCTTATGGTGTGCAGCATTGTGTAGAGTTCCTCAGTGCAAGAGACTGTCAGTGACTGTTTTGCGTAACATTGTTGACATTTTAAAAAAATTCTGTGTTTTAACCTTCCTGATATAGGCAGGTCTTACGTATTTTGTTCCTTATGTTTTTCTACAGCACAGTACACTCCTCACAGGACTAATATTGAAACAGTTCTTTGAAAGACCTACGTTTCAGTTTTATTTTGTGTTGAAAAGATTATTTAATGATTCTATAGTGCATGTGAGCAAAATATGAACCTTTCTGAAAATACAGGTGGCTTAAAAGATAACATTTTGAAACAAGCGAAGTGAGTGTTTTTCTAGGCAATCAAAGCCTTATTTTTTTATTTATTCTGGAAATCTTAAAAAAAATCCCAGTTCAATTTGAACGATTGTCTTCTAGATATTGAGTCTTACGTAATTAAACCCTTTACACTGCAATAAACCATGTTGTTCAGATTCTATTTCATTTCTGTGTGGAAAACGCTGATTAATATTTAGAGCTTTAAAAATTACTGCTGAAATTCAGATATTAATGTTTGTTGGTGTCTCTATGTGCCTAGCAGTTGTAACCCTGCCATATTGACACATACTGTAATGAGACATTTAAGAAAACAGAAATCTGCTGCAGCTCTACATGACTCATTTGCATCAGCGGCACACATTCATTAATAACCCAACAGAGACAACAAATCTGAATCTAAGGTTCCTGTGAGGATTTGTGTTGCAACATTTTCTACGAAAATGTTAATGGCTGCAAACTTTCCTCATTTGGGTTAATCTTCCAAACATCTCTATTTCTTAATGAGTATGCTGTCACTCATTATGTTAAATCTTCTGTAACAAGCTTCAAAGGAGAAAGGCTTAGATAGCTGTTCTCATCTGTCATTGATGGAACAATTACAGTCTTATAAACTATTTCGTTTTGTAGACTGCTTGAAGTCTACCAGAAGTGAAACAGAATCTTCTCACTCCTGAATTACTGACGTGTTTTTTCTTTTCAGCTCAGTAAGCAGTAAGTATCAAAGAGTTCACAGTGAAGTTGTAGAGTCGTAAGGGTGTGTTCTACACAAATATGGATTTAAATATCACATCAATAAATGCCTCCCCTCACACAGAACTTTATTTTCAAGTTCACTGTGGACAGCTGATTGCTCAGTTGATAAACCCAGTTTGTTGGGTCCCTCTTTTCCTTGATGAGAGAACCAGTTCTGTAATATTAGCCAGGTCTTGCAGTAGGCATTGATGAGCTCCCTCAAAATGCTGTATAATCTGGTATCTCTGTACTCTGTTACTTTTTTAAAACATCTGTCTGATCAGAAATCTTTCAGCTGATTATTCTGAGATTTTTCGTTAAACTGTTTACTAATCTTTAACTCTTTTCCCCTATTACAAGTAGAGATACAGGTGGTGCACCTTTAAAACGAGCAGATTGTAATACTGAAACATCTCTTTCATTTCAGCTCTGATTTTACTATATTACTATTTTCATACCACCAAAGTTCATTTTTGAGAGCATGAACGATTTATCTAACACCTGGCCAATAGTGTGTAGCGTATTACATAGCTTAGCTTCATGAAGGAAATGGTAAAAACTAGTGATAAAATCTGTTGCCTGTTTGAGAATGCATACCATATGCCTCCAAAAGGACTCCTGCTACGTTTTCTTTTCATGAGTGCAGAGCAAAGTCCAAGATTTCTCCAGAAATACAGAGTGCTATTGCTAGGAATATATAGTCAGTTTACTTTTTAAAATGGTTAACAGAATTTCCTTCAATAAATTATTCTGAATGTCTTTTCTGTTATTCTAGGTAAACTCTTCCACCAACCACACATATATATGAATATGTGCAGCTAAATCATGTAGCAGAAATCAAACTTTCAATGATAATGCTCTAATATTCACTTATTTAGACGGATAAGATTTGCCCAAGTGTAGTGCAGTGAGGTTTTTTGTCTGTTTCAGAGGATTTATGGAGGTTTATGTTATATTTTTATGCTCTTATAAAGAAGCACACTAATAAATCTTGATGGTTTTGCTTTAGGGCAAGATGACTGAGTTTTTAAATATTCCTAGTTTCTCCCACAGTCACTGATAATGTTTTAGTTTTAATTACTATCTAATATTGCTTCCCTCTGATATTTGAAGCATATTGGCATAAGTGAAAAAGTCCAAATCCAGAGGTAAGAGCCAATTTATTTGCAACAAAAGAAGTAGTTTGCCTGCCAGCCTCTGTAACATTTCCTTAAGATATTCTTGAAAATTGTGTCTGGTTTTGCACTGATCTTTCTTGGACACTTGCTCATCATTATTTGGTCTGGTGGCAAAGTTCGTAATAAATTCTCCTTAATCCTGAACTGTTTGTTTGGTTTTTTTTCCCAAGAGTTGATGAACACTCAGAAAACCAGTAACACTTGCCACTTGGTCTATGTTCTGATTTTTCATGGAAAGAACAAAGAAGTGTCATCTTGCATTTAGTATGCATTTCCCCTGTTAGATTTTCTGGTATGGTTACAATTTTGTGAACAGTGCAGTCAGGAATGCATTTAATGCCTCAATGAGTTGAATACTCCTAGGACAGTAGCCCAGCTTTTCAGAACAAGATTTTGATCATTTATGTGAAATGAAAAAAACACCATATAAAATAAGAACAACAACAACAAAAATCTGTAGCAGTAAAATCAATGGATGTAGGTAGGTGACTGGGAACTGCTTGTCAGTTTTAGAGTAACCTGTGTGTTGCAGTGATACCTGCCTGTGCTCATGTTTGGCTTCCTGTGCATTGAGATTCAGGGTTTCATTTGAACTTTCTCTCCCCTGTGTGATTAGGATTTATTTCAAGAGAATGCATTTAACTTTTTTCATTCCAGGGTTAATTTTCCTCAGCTTTCTTTGAACAGAGTAAACCTGATTTTAATTTACATCAAGAACCTTTTGAGCCACTCTGTTAACTTATTTCCATTTTAAAGGACTTGTGTACTGTCATCATGATGGAAAAGGTCATAGTGTAAGTGAATAATCAAGGCCAGTGAGCTTTCTAGACATCTTATTTCTATTTTTCAAAGCAATCATAAATAAGAAGGGAAAAATATTCTCAACAGTTAAAGATAAGTATCTTTTCTTCCAAATATTGAATTTTTCTTATTTTGTAAGACTTGTAGAAGGAGGCTATAAAAATGTGTTTTGAAAGCTGTTAAAAACACTTTCAGGATTTTCAAACTGAAAGACATCCTTTCAAAAGCATCTGAGTTTATTTGAAGTAAAAATTTCAAAATGCAGCTTTCCACTTTGCTCATGTTACACATGAATTTCTGGCACTAGGAACAATTTATACAGTGAAAATGGGTACATAGGAAGGCCTTGTTTTTAGTTTATAAAAATAACCCTTACAATTGTGATTGATTGGTAAGTCTACTATGTTAAAGATTCCACATTAACATAAGGAAAAACTTTTTCACCCTGAGCGTGACAGAGCACTGGAACAGGCCGCCCAGAGAGGTTGTGGAGTCTCCTTCCCTGGAGACATTCAAAACCTGCCTGGACGCGTTCCTGTGTGGCCTACTCTAGGTGGTCCTGCTCTGGCAGGGGGGGTTGGACTACAGAATCACAGAATCATAGAATCACAGAATGGTAGGAATTGGAAGGGACCTCTGGAGAACATGTGGTCCAACTCCCCCACCAAAGCAGGTTAGAGGTTGGCCACACTCTTCTTAATAGAACCCAGGATGCTGTTGGCCTTCTTGGCCACAAGGGCACAATGCTGGCTCATGGTCATCCTGTTATCCACCAAATCTCCCAGGTCCCTCTCTGCAGAGCTACTGTCAAGCAAGTCAACCCCCAACCTCTACAGATGTATGGGGTTATTCCTCCCCAGGTGCAGGACCCTAGACTTGCCCCTGTTAAACTTTATTTGGTTGCTCTCCACCCAGCTCTCCAGCATGTCTAGATCTTGCTGAATGGCAGCACAGTCTTCTGCTGTATCTGCCACTCTTCCCAGCTTTGTATCATCAGCAAATTTGCTGAGGATGCACTCTGTCCCTTCATCTAGGTCATTGATGAATATGTTGAATAAGACAGGCCCTAATACTGACCCCTGGGAAACACCCCTAGCCACAGGCCTCCAGCTGGACTCAGCACCACTGATCACAACCCTGTGAGCTCTGTCCTTCAGCCAGTTCTCAACCCACCTCATTGTCCACTCATCTAACCCACACTTCCTAAGCTTACCTATGAGGATGTGATGGGAGACAGTGTCAAAGGCCTTACTAATGTCAAGGTAGATCACATCCACTGCCCTCCCCTCATTCACCCAGCTAGACATTTTATCATAGAAGACTATCAGATTGGTCAAGCATGATTTCCCCTTGGTGAATATGTGATGACTACTCCTGATAATCTTCTTTTCCTCCACATGCTTAGAGGTAACAGCCAGAACGAGCTGTGCCATCACTTTCCCAGGAATGAAGGTGAGGCTGGTAGTTTCCCGGGTCCTCCTTCTTGCCCTTCTCGAAGACTGGAGTTACATTGGCTGTCCTTCAATCCTCGGGCACTTCTGTCCTCCATGACCTTTCAAAATAGATGGAGAGTGGCTTCGCATGGCATCTGCCAGCTCCCTCAACACTCATGGGTACATCTCATCAGGGCCCATGGATTTGTGTCTAGTTTACCTAAAAGATCCCTAACCCAGTCCTCCTCGACCAAGGGATAGTCCTCCTTTCTTATGACTTCTTTCTCTACTGCCAGAGGCAGGAATTCCTGAGGGCCAGCTTTAGTCGTAAAGACTGGGGCAAAGGCGGCATTCAACAACCCCCTCTTCTACATATCCTCTGTCACCAGGGTACCCGCCTCATTCAGCAATGGGCCCACAGTTTCCCTGGTTTTTCTTTTACTACCAATGGATTTGAAGAAGCCCATCATGTTGTTTTTGACATTCTTGGCTAGATTTAATTCCAAGTGGGCCTTAGCTTTCCTTGTTGTATCCCTGCATTCTCTGGCAGTATTTCTATATTCCTCCCTAGTAACTAGCCTCTTTTTCCACTTGTAAATTCGTTTACAAGTGGAGACCTCCTGCCTCCTTTGCTTGATTTCTTCCTCTTAGGAATGCACCGATCTTGAGCTTGGAGGAAGTGCTGCTTGAATAGCAACAAACTCTCTTGAGCCCCTCTGCCTTCTAGAACCCTAGCCCATGGGATTTCTCCAAGTAGGTTTTTGAGGAGGCTGAAGTTGGCTCTCTTTAAGTCCAGGGTTGCAATCCTACTTACTGCCCTGTTTCTTCCACGCAGGACCCTGAACTCCACCATCTTGTGGTCTCTACAGCCAAGGCTGCCCCCAACCTTCACATCTCTGACCAGTCCTTCTTTGTTTGACAGTACAAGGTCGAGCAGCGCCCTTCTCCTCATTGTTTCCTCCACGACTTGTGTCAAAAGTTATCGTCAATGCTCTGTAGGAACCTCTTGGATTGTGGGTGCTTGGCTGTGTTACTTTTCCAGCAAATATCAGGGTAGTTGAAGTCCCCCTTAAGAAGCAGGGCCTGTGATTGTGAGGCTAATTTCAGCTGGCTGTAGAAGGCGTCATTGACTTCCTCCTCCTGGTCAGGTGGCCTGTAGTAAACATCCACAACAGTGTCACCCGTATTAGCTTTCCACTTAAGACACATCTATAAGCTCTCGACTTGTTCCTCCTCCTCCCCTAGGCAAAGCTCGATACATTCCAGATCCTTTTTCACATAGAGGGAAACTCCCCCACCTTGCCTAGTTGGCTTGTCTTTCCTGAAAAGCACATAGCCATCAATGACAGTATTCAAATCACGTGAGCTATCCCACCATGTCTTTGTTAGTGCTATGAGATAGTGGCCCTGCAACCACACACAGATCTCTAACTCTTCCTGTTCCCCATGCTGTGTGCATTGGTGTACAGGTATTTTAGGGACGTAATTGAGCATGCAGATTTCCATGGAGGGATGAAGGAGGATCTACAATAGCTATACATGTCCTTGAGGCAGATGGCCTTCTGGTTTTCTTCTGGAGCGGTAGCTAAGGGACACTTGTTGCTGCTCCACTTGGCCTGGTCTATTCCCCAGTCTAATGCAATGGCATGGGCATTGCCACGCTGGATCCCACCCCCGGCTACATTCAGTTTAAAACACTTCTTACCAAGTTGGCCAGCCTTTTACCAAAGATATCCTTGCCTCTGCCAGACAGATGAATTCCATTCCTCCCTAATAGGTTAATGTCAAAGGGTGCCCCATTGTCATAAAAACCAAAACCCTCATGACGGCACCAGCCACGTAACCAAGAGTTGACATGCATTATCTGTTGATTTGTGGCTGCCTCTTTTCCCCTAACCAGTAAAATGGCGGAAAAGATAACTTGGGCACCCGAGGTTTTCACTGTTGACCCTAGGACTTTGTAGTGTTCTTTGATTCTACACAGGTTGTGACTTGTTATATTATTCATGCCCACATGAAAGAGTAACAATGGGTAGTAGTCCATGCTCTTGACAAGCTGCAGTACCTTCTCAGCTACATCTCAGATCTCAGCTCCCAGAAGGCAGCATACCTCCCGTGACTCTTTCTCAGGTGGGCAGATGGGTCCTTCAGTGCCTTTTGACAGAGTCACCCACTACGAGCACTCATCATTTCTTCTTCTGGTAGCCACTAGATGATCTTCTGAGGTCTCTTCCAACCCCTAACATTCTGTAATTTTGTGATTCTGTGAAAGATGTAAACCTGGGGCCACTGAAGACTGAGCGAAACCCCCACTGAGTTCATAATCAGATTAGAAACACTTCTTCCAAACAGACCTTGCTTCACATAGTGATATTTGTCAGAGTTTAACTGGAAGCATCTAAGGTAAAATCACTTTCATATAGAGATTGTTCCACAGTCTTGCAAATCTTCTGGCCATGATTTTTTCCGAATGAGATAGCCTATGTTTTCCTTACAGCCATGTTAAAATTTTGAACTTTCAGTCCTTTTAAGGGGTTGTTTAATGCCAGGCCATTGTCATTGACATTTACAGAAAATATGAAGCCTCAGAGATTTTTGAAGAAAGTCTAGAAGAGCTAGATACCCATTTGTTATTCATATACTTTCAAACAAATATTTTATTGGTGGGAACTGATCAGCAGGCCAAACTACTTCAGACTTCTTTGTTCCAGTTCTTGGTACACCTGTGAAGAGCTATTTGTCTTCCACTCTGTTGTTTGCTTTCATGGCCATTGTCAAAAATTATCATTCAAGTAAGAAGATTTATTAATAAAATTAACAACTAATGTCCAGATTCTCGATTACCAGCTTATCTATTGATAAAACTGAGATTTTTGTTTCAGTAGATATATAGCAATGGAAACACAGATCTTTAGACAACTGTTAAATTACATAGTGAACAAACTCTGGAAGCTTACTGAGATGTATTTGTAACACAATCGGGCCTCTTAAGCATCAAACCTACGTAAATAATAAAGCGGACCCATGTAATGTAATTTTAAATAGTTAAAGCAGATGGGGAGACAATGCATGCAGCTATGTTGTGAGGCTGTAGATCAGAGCTGCAAATAACCCCAGGAATATGATAAAAGCTTTTGTCAAAGTAAGGCAACCTTCAGGACATCTTTAGGTCCAGGGTCAGAACCTATTACTTCTATTTGAAGAAGAAAAGCCATTCTTTGCAACAAATAATATGGAGGAATTTCCTTCCTGTGGGCATAGCCTGGTTAGCAGTAAACAATTGTCACTATGATATATCCATGTTCACTGATCTAGTTAATTTTGTAACTACCTGCTCTAACAGAAACGGTTGAACTGAAACGATATCCCAAGGATAAAGGTCTACTCTTTGGAAACATTTGCGTTTCAGTGTTTATGTTCAGACACTGTCTTGGTTTCTTGGCTTCCATCCAGTAACAGGAGGCTGTTACCCTGGGACAGAATTGTGTACAAATTACATTATACCTTAACTGAAATTTTCCACGGACTTTAATGGTAAATGTCGTGTCTGTCCTGTTTTCAAGCTGAACTGCATGAATCACCCTGTAATGCAGAGTAGCAGCCTCTGCACATCAAAACTGGTATCTGCTCCTCTCTTGACAAGTTGTCATTCACTATTACAGTGGACACAGCCCTGGTTTTACCAAAAGCAATGGAAATACTTCTACCAACTTAACAAGGAAAAGAACAAAATCCAGCATACAGGAACTGAATTCTCTGTTCAAATAGAGTGATTATGTTTTGCACTTGTTTTTCATTTTCATATGGCTTTCAACAATATTTTGCCAGGAGAATAGCAATCTATTGATCTCACTCATCTAGACAGAACAAAAACATTGCATTCCACCAACTATCTGACTAAAGGAATTACAATTACCTTTTCTGTTTACATTGGGACTTCAACTGACCATTATGTTCTTGTCATACTAAACAAACCAGGTAACACAATATTCATTACAGATTCAGTGATATGGGAGACCGCATGGTCTAAGTAACAGCATCATTTGCTTTGACACACTAGTTAAAAATGGTCTTTATTTGTAACACAAATTTTCCTGCTTGGTCTAAATCTAATGCTAGTTATACAAGGTGTTGCCATCCAAGATCAAGAGAAAATATTTTCAAACAGAGAAAACATTTTCAGAATCTTAATTTCTGAATAGACTCACAGCTGAAGAGTGTTTTTCCATTGAAAAATTAGGAATAAATGCCAGACATTAATTTCCCTCTCTTATTCTGTCTCTGTTTCCCACTTAGAATCCCTTGTTAGTTGCTGAAAGAAATATAAATTCCTGTGGCGAAACAATGTAAGCAATTTTGAGATTTGCCTACTCATGCAGAGATACTTGTAAGTGCACTAATAGTAAATAAATGTAATTCTGTGTTGTCATTTAGTGTATAAGGCTGTCTAAATATAGAAGATGTGCATTAGTTCAACTGAAAATGACAGTTATGTTAGTCACAGTCATCAGAAGCCTCCTGAATCTTCTGTCAATCTCCTGGCTTTTATTCTTTTCTCCTACTGAGCCTTTTGTTCTTCAGTGGATATCCAAAGATCAGCCACAAATATTCTCCTTTTGCAGCATAAGCCATTTCATCCTCTTATCCAGGATACTTCTGAGATACTGTGCAGCAGATAGAGCTATTATTTGAAGCCTCTCCTGTGCTTAATCTGTAGTATACATTACAAGGGGTAGTGCTGTGTTTCAGAACTACAGGCTTCTCAAACTGGAGCCAGCTTGCAGCAATGAGTACTGTCCAAGGATTTAACCTCAGATTAAACAAAGCTCTCATTCCCAGAGTAACAAGAATAAAGAATGCACATAAAAATTATACCCATAAACAATTGAAGCATTTAATGGGATGTGAGGCAATTCTTGGTAATTCCTGGTTTTGTGTAAGAAGATGTAAACCAATGAAGAGCTCTCAGATACTGATTGTTAACTGTCCAAGTCTCCTTTCAGTTCTATGTCACTAAAACAATACTGACTTCAAGTGAGATATTCTCACTTTTCATTAATGCAGTTGACAGGACAAAGACACCAGAACCACTGCCCACACACCTAAGGAGAAGAGAAGCAGAGCACCCTGATATTGTATAATAGATCTGGCAGTTGTAAAGGATATTGAAGGAGATAATGCAACCTGTTCCAAAAACATGTAGCACAGTATATAATGCCCAACATCTACTCTCAGATGCCTGATTTATTAGCAATGACAACAACCCTTCCCCTCCTCAACCCCCTCGTTCTTTATAGTTTGTAAAGATATCTCTAGAGGAGTTCTCTTATTATTCCCTTTTATAATGGGAATAGTGATTCCACATACTACTTTTCGGTTACAGATAAGAGTTTCTCCATCTCTGTTATATCTTTGTAGGCTGAGTAAAGACCAAGGCTGTCATGGATGGTCAGTCTTGGCTAACATTTTGCAACAGTTTGGATAATACAATTTGAGTGTTTTATAGGGGCAATCCCAAATCTTGAGGTTTGGGTAAAATCTGAAGTATCAATACAGTAATTTAAACCAGCTGAAATAATTTCTGTTTCTCAGAGACTCCTTTCACTTGTCATTTCTTTGTTGACATTCTTTCCTTCTCCTTGACTTCTAACAGTTTCCTTGCTATTTCTTTCTTTCATGCTTACATCAAGATTTCTGCTTTCCTAATACACTCCTCAAAGAAATGACCTTTGTGACAGATGTTACTCTCAAAAACATTCCTCTATATCTATTGCTCCTGGTTTCTGAGAGTTCAATAAGTTACAGGTGTGTACTCCTAGTCCAAGAAAGGTCCATTGAAAGAAATTTAAACTTCTAAAGGAAAAATACAATGAAGATAAGACAGAGAAACAAATCTTTTAAACATAAAATTCAGAGTCCAAATATCTATGCAGCTTAAGGAAATCTGGAGCTGAATTCAATATCCTTAGTTCTAAGACACTTTATGAAAATTTTGGTGAACTTGCTGTGGAGCAGGATGATACAACACCACCTTCTGCTCCTGAGTTTCATTTGAATGTTTAGCCATATCCTGTAACATATCACTTAGGACAGTGCTGATAACTGAAGCAGCACAAACCTGAAATATTTTAACATCAGGGTTCTGGTGCTCACATTTTTGGAAGCAGTTTACATACAGAGCTCTCCAAGTATTTTGTTTAACTAATAGTTCTCTTCATATTACATTGTTAATGTTATAATTGTTATATTTTTCTTCATATTACATTGTTTAAAAATAAACAGAATTTATTTTGAGAGCCTTTGCATTTTATTAGAAAAACACAAACAGCTTCCCCCTTTTAATGCATTTGCCAAACCTGTGGACCTCAAAATTCTTTAGTTGAGAGTCTCTAACCAGTAAAAACTAATTGATGCCATCTTGCGGTAAGTAAAGAAAATACAAAAACTATCAATCCACCTTCTTTGTCACACTGTCTATAATTGTGCATTAAATATTCCCTTTTTCTTCTCTTGCCTTTCCTCTACCTTTCCATGCATGCCATTTTGTTACAGTTCGAAGTCTACCTCAGCCCTGAAGAGATACTGGTATAGTTGAAAAACATTACGTTAAAACAATAATTTATGCAACCTTCAGAAAAAGACTAGTCTGTAATATCTACTATGACCAAATTGAAATAGGAAATATAGAGCAAAGAGTTAAGCTTATGAAACTAGGTTGAGCTACAGCTTGCTTCCTTGACACATGCAAGTTAAAAGCAGAATTATGGAAAAGTTCTGTTTGGTATAGGCATCACTGTGATAGTACAAAGCTTAGCAAAGAGACACATGCTAGATTTTCAGTGGAAGTACTTGTCTTTGATACTAACTAGAATTCCTAGTGCTCTTTGATGTAATTCCAACTTCATATCAGAATGAGTTTGAGAATGTTTTTCCTTAGAATGTTTTCACATCACTTTTGCCATCCCAGCTATGGCATAGTTTCATCATTGCAATTTGCAGTGCTCCCTAACTGCTACCATGAACTGATTAAAAATATTTCTAGAATGTAATGAAATCTACCTTCCATCTGTGATTCACAGGCATCCCAAGGTGGAGTTAGAGTCCAACTGTGTCATCACATTGTCAAAATTCCACCCTGGTGCTTTTCACTGTCCATCAGTTTGGTGAAGTTCTTGTAATCAGATAACTAGTAAAATAATAGATAGTAAAAGAATATATATTTCCTTTAAGGAGTGTCTGGGAACCTACAAGACTCAGAAATGCCATGAAGAAGCTTATCCTAGGCTAGACTATTTCTTTCCATAGTAAATCTGAGGATTACCTATGGAATAGTTGCAAGAAAAATTCTCGCACCAAAATATCTGTATGGAGTACAGAAAGCCTGGCCCTTCTGGGGGCAGGCTTATGACCATCTTAATTAGACATTTCCGTCTTTTTAATCTTGTCTGTTCCCCTTTATTCCAGTTGCAGTATCAAATCGTCCTCTAGCTATTTCCAGGTACTCCCTTTAAAAATGTGCCCTGCTATTCCAGAGTAGTAGGAGAAAAGACAAGTTCTGCATTATGCTCTGTCCTTTATAAGCTCTTGCAGGGGTGTCGTGAGATGAGGATAATATATAGTACCCTGGCTTCTGTCTATATTTTTCTAAATATCAGCACATCCCAATAGAAAATCAGTGGAAAAACCTTTCTTCAGTCAAGGGTACACCGCAGGGGCAAGCGGGACGACACTTTCATACTCCCTCTGGTCAGAGTCCTCCCCACTGCCAAGCTCAGCACACTCTGTATCTCTTTCACAAGCCTCCATAAGGCACAAGACCTCTCCTTTCTGTAATTCTGTGGACCACTCTCTCTCTGTAAGAATCACTGCTCCTCTCGATTCACATTCTCTACAAGACAGAGAAGTGGCACAGCATGAATTATGATCTGAAATTGCATGCAACATACAACAGCTAATTGGAAGAATATTTCAGGCCTTTGTGTGCACTGAACTGCGCATTGTAAATGCCTCCTAAATAGCTGATTATATGCCTGGGAATGTTAATAAGCAATTTTCTAATCAGATTCCTTGCACCTGAAAATGTGCTGCACTATACCATCTTGCTTTCAAGAATTTTAAAGCAGATTCTGACAGAGCCTTAGATTGCTGAAACAGATCTGAACACCCAGTGTTTCTTTTGTTCCTAGCATATGAAATTCCTACATCAAATTTACCCCTTATTAATCGTGCCGGTGGAAACTGAATAATGAAAACTTAATGGCCGGAGTGTCTGCTTAGTGGTACTACAGTCATCATGGAGAAGAAAAGACAGAATGTATGTCAGATGTTTTTTCAAACTCAAGATCAAAGATACAGTGAAACTGAATAGTTTTGCCTTCCTTTGTCTTGCTGAAGAGTCCCATGTCTGAAATGGTTGAAAATAATGAAATGAGATTGAGTGTAGCAAGTGGTTGGCTGAAAAAAAATAGGATGATTATGAAAATGTGAGAATTATTTGTTCTGAAAGTTTCTTTCAATTTTTCATTTCAAACAGCGTTTTTCATTCAAAATTAATCAACACTTCACAGAAACATATAAAGCTCTGGACTCATAGAACCTTGAGATGTCACCTGATCTAACTCTGTGCCCTAAGTCATGTTAAACTATACTTTCAGCATGTCTAATGAAGGTTTGTTTAACTTGGTCCTAAGGACCTCCAGTGGTAGAAAAGCTACAGCAACACTAGAAAATCTGTTCCAGTTCCTTATAGGCCTTATTGTTAACTCATTTATCCCACTGTTTAACCCAAATCTTCCCTGCAGGAAATGTGCTATTCAGCTTGGACATGTAGAACAGTTTTTCCCTTTCCTTTCAGCAAAAGCCTTTCCAAATTTGGGGGTTTATATTCATCTTCATTTTATTTTCCTATGGCTGTTCAAGCTTCCCCTGTAGATCATGCTGTCTAGGCCTTTGAACATTTGTGTAGCTCTCATCCTTATTGATCCACATGTTTTCTGAAGCATGGTGCCAAAATGCCCTACCAATGCCCAAATACTTTACTACTGCAGTATAGAAGGAAAAGACCATTTTATGTTCTCATACCTTCCGCTTCTTTCTATTGAACTTCTGTTCTTTCTTTTTATCAACTATATGGCACCACCAACATGGTCAGCTTTGCAAACTACTGTGAACTCACACACTGTTCTAGGAAATTGTTGCCCAAGTAGTTGGCTCGCATTCTGTATTTGTGCAGCTGCCAATTTTAGCCTGCACACAGGCTTGCAAATTTGAAGTTACAAGTCTTGTAGCTGGCTTTGGGATTTCATTGTTTTTTGTTTGTTTTTTTTTTTCAAATCAGTTCTCCAATGTATCAAGATTATTTTTCATTCTTACACAGTTCTGCTGTATACTAAAAGGTCTAGATTCTAGCTCTGTCACATGTAGTTATAATGATTCTCTGCAAACAGAATAGAGCATAGGGCACCCTCAGAAAGTTTGTGAAACCTGAAATACTACATTGTATTTGAAAATGACCAGTTTTCCCTCCAGTTTTTCAGGTGCTGAAAAAGGAACCCTCTAATTTAGAGTAATGTCCCTATATGTATTTACAAAACTTCCTTCCTGACAGTTATTTCTGCTAATAACTAAACCTTGTTAGCAAGAGCAGGGACTCTCTAAAATGTCCTCAGCATCCCCAAATGGAATCTTCTTTGCACTGAAACGTTTCACTCTAATGATTCTGAGAATCTATGAATTTATCCCCTATGAACTGAAAATGGGATACTGTACTGTTAAAGTGGTAGATTGTTCATGAAGTTTCTGCTGTACTACAAGTATATTTGCAAGAGACCTGTTTCGTTATTTCCTCATATTTACTATGATAGGGTTCAGGGTTACAAAATTGCACAATTGTCTCACACAACATGACTCAGTTGTCCATAATCACTTTCAGCTGTATTTTGAAGCACTGGAGTCACTTTTTTCAATAAAAGCATGTGACTTATCCAGCCTTAGCTACAGAGACTGTTCCTGAATTTGTCTTTTCGTTCAAAAACATGGACTAAGTTAAATTCTTTTTTTTTTCTTTTTTTTCTTTGTGTTGTTTTTTTTGTTGTTGTTGTTGTTTTTTTTTCCCCCCGAAGGGTAGGTTACATTTGTACTGCTTTGTTTTCTTTTTTTGGGCCTTGTTCTCTGTCTTAGTGTCATTCTTGACTGTGTGCTATAATCAAGAATGCTATATCATTGCAAAACGGGAAAGAATCTAGCTTTTAGTCGTGGCAAAGTATTTTTTGTGCAGTTTCCTTGCCCAGTTAGCCCCCTCATTCATTGTTTGTCACCGTGTCAGAAACTACAAAGGTTGTTTGATGTGTTCAAATACTTCTAAGGAGGAAATATCTCACAGCAGCATGTAAATAAACAAAACAAAAAAACCCTTTCATATTGCATGGAACTTCCAGTCTAGTCAGCTAGACTTGGCTCTTCCAGGAACACTTCCAGGGAGGGGGCATCCACAGCTTCTCTGGGCAACCTGTTCCAGTGTCTCACCACCCTCACGGGAAAGATCTTATTCTTAATATCGAATCTAAATCTGCCCTCTTTCAGTCTGAAACTGCTACCCCTTGTCCTATCACTACAGTCCCTGATAAAGAGTCACTCCTCATCTTTCCTGTATGCCCCCTTGAAGTACTGGAAGGCCACAATAAGGTCTCCCCGCAGCCTTCTCTTCTCCAGGCTGAAACACTCCAACTCTCTCAGCCCATCCTCATAGGGTAGGTGCTCCAGCCCCATGATCATCTTCGTGGCTCTCTTCTGGACCTGCTCCAGCAGCTCCATGTGTTTCTTATGATGGGGGCCACAGAGCTAAGCACAGTGCTCCAGGTGAGGTGTCACCAGAGCAGAGTAGAGGGGCAGAATCACCTCCCTTTATCTGCTGCCCACACTTCTTTTGGTGCAACCCAGGTTGTGGTTGGCTTTCTGGGCTGCAGGCTCACACTGCTGGCTCATATTGAGCTTTTCATTCACCAAATATATACTCAATCACAAGTTGAATGAGTAGAATTTCATTTCTATACATAAACATTATTGCTGTGTGGAGAATAGTAGGTGTCCTGTGGAAACATCTACTTATCCTTGCAGTATGAATCGCCAAGATATTCTGCATAGATGCCTTTTTCAGTAATCAAAACAATGTATGTTTGATGATAGGTCTTTGAAAGATAGACCAGTGGAAAGCATGCCTTTGTAAAGAAATGTTTCATGTCATGTTCAACTATTGCTGATGGATTTTCACGATATGCACAATATATAATATTTCACTGTATGCAGAACCAGTTAAAGCTTGAATCTCTTTTTTTCCCTCTTTTAAAAAGAGGGAAAGCTGATAAGAAAAGTAATTGGAAATGGAATTATGCACCTGAAAGGCTGCTTTCTCTTATGGCTCCCATTCATATTTTGAAATTAAAAGAGATCTGTGTATTGTCTTATGAAATACAGATGAAACAGTTCAAGTAATAATATACCTCCCTGAAGTACTGACAAAAGATTTCATAATCCTAAAAAAGATCAGTAGTTTCAGAGTTTACTTTGTCACATAGGGTTATTTTCTTCTACAGCTTTTCTCTCTTTCTCTCTTTTTTTTTTTTTTCTTTTTAGAAAAAAAAAGATGATGACAAAAGATTCAACACCACAAACCAGAAAGAAATAAGTTTTTATGATATTCAAACATGAGAACATTTTTGCTGACAGAATTATGTGCCACATACCATTGATTTTATGGGTAGCATTCATTTACGCTTACCTATGAAAATGCAATGTAAACTTCTCTGCGTGCTTTTTGTTCATCAAGAAGTCATCTAGAAGTAATTCTCACAGAAAAGAAGCAGAAAACAACCTCTGATAAGATTCTTCTATCCTGTAAGTGCACCTTTAAATTTTACTGGAGGAACCCGATGTGTCAGACTTGTTTTAGTGAAGCTTATGTTTAGCAGAGGTCATATAGAGGAAAAATAAGATTTAAAATAGCAAATATCCTCTACGAACAGAAACAGTCTAAGGACACCCTGAGAACATCTTAGAGGTTTTTAGATAACAACTGAAAACTCCTCCTAAGGCTAGTATACTTGAAAATGAAGCATTAAGTTACACACTTGTAGAGGAAGTATTTTAAAAAAACCCAAAGCAAATAAAAATGCTGGAATAATGAAGTGGCTTGCTGACATAATTCAGGAAACAACGAATTCTGGACAATGCCAAAACAATGGCATTGACTCCTATGAAACAAAAGATATCCCTCAGCAGAAGAGAGGATCATGTTTGTTCTGCTACTGCAGATAATGAGACTATAGAAGAATAAGTTACTTCATTCATCTGGTATAATTTGTGATAGTATTTCAGTAGGAAATCATCCTAGAAATTTTACAACTGTTTTCCTTTTTGTTGTTCTAACTTTGCAAATATAGTCTAAACACAATAGACACAGTAGGTAAAATTCATCACTGACCCCTTTCATCTCGGTCCACACAATACCTTGTGTGAAAAGATTAGGTAGCTGGAAGGTAGGAGGGTGGCTGACACAAACTTTCTTGCTCGTTTATGAAGAATGTGATTATTATCAAATGCTAAGATAGTGGTTTTGTAAGTGTTATGAACTCATATATGCTATAGTCTATAGCATAAAATAAACAATAAAATATGAAATTGGCATGGATCACTACAGGTGATCATTTCAGTACAAAAAGAAACAGTTAAAAGAAAAGCTTTTGCAGTTTACATTGCATTTTATGTCATGTTTTCATTTTTCCGTTTTGAAGCATATAGACAGCCTCCATATTAATAATAATAAAAGGAAAAATAAACAATTCTGAAGAGAAACTATTTCCCATTAAATTCAGTAATGAACTGAGGACTAATTACCTTTTTCTACCAAAACTCCTACAGAAATATGAAGCTGTAAATAATTAAAAAAAAAAAAAATTTTTTTGTTTTAACAAATACTCATTTTTGCTAAAATATCTTTAACTAAATTTTGGCCTGAAAAGCAAATTTTCATTAGGGATTTTTCTTTTTTCTCCAGTAAAATCTGAAAAAAATATTTGCCTAAGTGTTTTACATACATAGAAGTCTGGGTTTAGAAGATAACTACATTCCAGCTAAAGCAAAGAGGAAGGATTGACTGCTAAAATCAGTTCCAGAAATATAATGTGACCTGTTTCTTTTAATTCAAAATATCTTGTTATTTTGCTTCTTGACAGATTTATCTTTGTTCCTTAAACAGCATCAAGTAATTACTCCAGCTTATTGCAAATCTTTTGTTGGGGAAAAACATACTTCATGAATTATCTCAGACAGAAACATATCATTTTGCTGAAAAGAATGGCTCTCTTAAAAAAAAAAAAAACAGGACACTTTTTATCTCTTCACACTGCTGGTTTTGCTATAGAGTCACTGTAATCAAAATAAATTTCATATCTGGATAATAAGAAAGTATCTTCACAGAGATAATTTTACAGTGATTGTAAAAACCTCTGCAAAGATCTTATGAAAATTTTCAGAAGAGATGACTAACAGCCAGTTCTCTTTCTCAGTGTGCAGGCAGTTACCTTAGTCACTTGTATTAGCTATGGCTTTGCAAAAACTGTGTAGTAAGCTTTCACCTAAAGCAGTAAGATTCAAAAGAACTAGGTGCTCTCTGGATCATATACTCACTTTAAACTTCATCCAAGACCCGACTGAAGTCATTGAGTCTCTGGAAAACTTCCATATTTTTTCTTGAAGTGGTGGGTTAATGTCATCCAGAAGCCAAGCACCCATGCAGCTACGTGCTCACTCCTCCTATTGCCCAGTGGGACAGGGGAGGGAACAGGAAAAACAAAAGCAAGAAAACTCATGGATCAAGATAAAGACAATGTAATAGGTGAAAAAAAGAGAAACAAAAAAAAAAGAATCAATGGAAAGGCAATAACTCACCACCTCCCACAAGCAAACCGATGATCAGCCACTCTCTGAGCGATAGACACCTTGGAAACCAAAACTACTCCACTCCTACCTCCAGCTTTCATTGCTGAGCCTTACATAATGGGCTATGGAACATCCCTTTGGCCAGATGGCATCAGCTGTCATGGCTGTGTCCCCTCCCAATCTCTTGCCCACCCCCAACCTGCTCACTGTAGCAGGGGAGAGGAGGAGAGTGCAGAATGGTAAAAAGAGAAATCTTCGATGTTGTGCAAGCACTGTTCAGAAATAGCCAAAACATTGGTGTATTACCAAAACTATTTTAGCCACAAATCCAAAACACTTCATGTGAATAAACATAAAATAAAAGAAGAAGCGAATTCTTCATATTAGTGTATTTCAAAATGTTGCATTATATGGGTCTGTATTTTATACCTTAGAGAATGATGACCCTGAGAGCTGCAGCAATCTTTTTTTTTTTTTTAAATAAAGAGAAAAGCATCTTTTCCACCATGTGTTCCTGTCTGTAGAAGCTACCTGCAAACAATTTTTGTGTGTAACAAGACCCATATACAAAAATGAAAAACAACTTGTGGGTATTCTTCCTCATTAAAGAGGGTGATGTTTCTACTGATGATTCAACTGGCTTGCTACTACTTGTTGGGACTGAGGTGTCCAAACCCTAGTTTTTGCTAAATAATGCTGGGGGGAAATAGCTGATATATAGAGATGTAGAGCTAAACAATATTATCACCCGTTAATATCTGTCCAAGTGTCCTTATTAGGCCTTTAACAAATTAATGTGTGCATTTAATAAGAATGCATATAACAGGATGAAGCCTTGTAAAATCCTTACGGTGTAACTGCCTACTAGGACTCTTTGTCAGTGTTCTCAGAAAAGGATCATATTCTTTCATGATTAGCTAAGGGACTAAAATCTCTATCAGTACTAGATAGCCAATAGATAGATATACATGAGTGGGCTATGGGACTTTAATACCTTATACAGATCACAGCACCCAGGCAAGAAACAGTCAACTAGAGAAAACATGAAACTAAAGATCTCTACCCTGTTTTCATAACATTTTCCGCATATGAATAAAGTAGAAGAATTTAAGTAGATAGGCAGCTGGGAAAGGTGTCTAGAAAAAGAAGTAGTATCTCTGTATGTGATACCACTGCTACTGTATACTGAGCTTGACAAGGCAGAAGGTCAGTTCCCTAAGTTTGTGGAAGGTCAGACTGCAGTGTACACAGACTTTGCCAATATTATAATGTTTGCATTGTCTGAACATGCAGCTTAGAATTTATTCCAAGCATCACTGGTGTCTTGGTTTGGGCTAAATCAGAACTGATTCTGTTTTAGTGCTTTAACTTTTCAGTTAAGTCCCCTCTAACTAATGGCACTTTCTGAAACAGCAGCCTGTTTTTCCAGACAGTGACTGCTTCTAGCAGTGATAAGGCCTGATGTTTATAGTTTGTACCAAGGAATGCTGTGCAGAGAGGCCCTTGCTCATACTTGTTCTTATGGCAACCAAGGTCACTGCTAAGTCTTGTACTCCATGTTGGGGTGCCAGGAGTGAAAAGGGTCGCACCTACAGGGAGGAGCGAACTGGACAGGTGACCCAAACCTGACCAACAGAGTATTCCATCCCATATACGTCATATTCAGTATAAAGCTGAGAGATCATGAGGGTCTCGTTCTCTTCGTCTCTTTCTCTCTTCTTCCATGGCCGACATCTGAGGAGGACTGATCCGTGCATCCCTGAATCCAGTGCCTGAGTCCAGCTCCTGTATCCCATCCCTGTCTGCTGCCGAGTCCAGCCTGGGACTGCCCCAGTGCCAGCCCTGCGGTGTGGTGGTGACGTATTGTCATCAGGGTGGGGGCAGTTTGGTTCGGTATTGGTTTTGTATATATTTGTACATATTGTATATCTTTCATTTTTTTCCTTGTTCTTATTATTTATCTTTTCTTTTATTGTTATTATTTCATTAAAGCTGTTTTAATTTTCTTTTCCAAACCGTAAAGTCTCTCTCCCTTGTTCTCTCTCCTTTTCCCTTTTGGGAGGTGAGAGGGGTTAGTAGAGAGTGTCTGTCATTCGTTAGTGGCCGGCCCAGCCTCAAACCGTGACAACTGGCTGTCTCTTTGTAATGCAATCAAGTTCTGAAGGAATGAGTGATTCCTAGTGCTTGCATTTATTGAGTTACTCTCTCTAAGAATTAATTTCCTACAACAGAACATCCTCGGCAGCCTGTTCTGTAGCATGCCTGTCGTTTTGTACTTGAAGAATCACTGCTTTCTCTAATAACCTCTTAAAATTTGAAAAATGGTTATGTAAATGTAAAACTAAAAATATTTGTTTCATTGTGAGTCATCAAGATTAGGTTAGCTTCCTTTACAACAACATTACAAGACGTATATTCTGAAATATTCAATTTAGCATTCTTTTAAAAATGACCGTGGTTTTGGTTCAGACTATCAGAGAGCAAATGATAAATCAGTGGTATCTATGGGACACTTCTCTCTTTCTGCTTCTATTGGCAGGAGTTAATTCACATAAATTATTCATAAATAAGTTAATTCTGAGGATTAGAATTAATCTGAGTGTACATGTAAGTATCTTGGATTCTGCATTTACAGAACCACAGAATCACAGAATAGTAGGGGTTGGAAGGGACCTCTGCAGATCATCTAGTCCAACCCCCCTGCTAAAGCAGGTTCACCTACAGCAGATTGCACAGGACTGCATCCAGGTGGGTTTTGAGTATCTCCAGGGAAGGAGACTCCACAACCTCCCTGGGCAGCCTGTTCCAGGGCTCTGCCACCCTCAGAGTAAATTTCCTTCCCATGTTGAGGTGGAACTTCCTGTGTTCAGGTTTGTGCCTGTTGCCTCTCGTCCTGTCGCTGGGCACCACTGAAAAGAGCCTGGCCCCATCCTCTTGACACCTGCCCTTTAGGTATTTATGAGTGTTGACAAGGTCCCCTCTCAGTCTTCTCTTCTCCAGGCTAAAGATCTCTCAGCCTCTACTCGTAGGAGAGATGCTCCAGCCCCCTAGTCATCTTTGTAGCCCTCTGCTGGACTCTTTCCAGTAGTTCCCTGTCCTCCTTGAACTGGGCGGCCCAGAACTGGACACAGTACTCCAGATGTGGCCTTACCAGGGTAGATTAAAGTGGGAGGATGACCTCCCTCTACCTGCTGGGCACACTTTCTCACTTTGATTCTAAAATTATGAAAGCCATGGTAACAACAGACATTCCTTTATTCATCCAACAATTAGTACTCCTAGCAGTTAAATTTTCATTGTTTTCTAAGAATCAGAAATAATATCTTAAATGTAAACCTAGTATTTACAGTGTTTTTTACTTGGTACATTTTTATATTGGCTCACCAACATTTAAACTACGATATTTGCTAACTTCTGAGATCCCAAATACAGAGGTATGGGACACAAGCAAAATACTCTGTATTTCTTTAACAGGACTATTCCAGCATTTTGTTTTTAGCATGTTATCAAATTCTGTATACACTTAGTCATGTGCAGGCTGAGGAAATGCACAGGGATTGTCTTACAATCTTCACATACTAATTACAAAATTTGCTCATGTCCTACTTTTCTTAAGTTACAAGCAGTATATCCAATGTATCTACTTCAATAATATAAATTATATACATATAAAAAAGGTATGTTCTTTCCATTGCACAGCAGCTGGGATCCTAGAGGAACAGCCAAGGCTGAGAATGTGATTTCATCATTAATGTAGTCATTTGTTCAAATCAACAGACAAAAAATTTGAGAATACAATAAGCAACACCTTTTTTTTTTTGTAGAAGAATAATACAGTATATTCTTAATTAAATTTACATATTGCTTGAAGTATAAGGACACAAAGAAGAAGGACTAGGGTATAGTATAGATCAGAACAAATAAACAGAAAACAAAAAAATACTAAAGCAGACCTCCAGTTTGGTGGGGAAGAGAAGAAGAATCAAGTAGAGTTATTCAGATAAAGGTGACAGTCTACCTGAGAGGCCAGAAAATGATCTTGTCAACAACACTTCCTAAGGACTACAGCCAGTGGACCCATGAATGTGAGAAAGGATAGGAGGTGAATTAACAACCCTTTCCTCACAGTTTTGGATGAAAGTGGGAATGACAGTGTAGCTTGGAATGGGAACAGAGAGCATTTTAGAGAAATCTGAGGAATTTGCTTTTATCCATGCTTTATGTGGACATACAGGTAGAGGTGTTAGAGAGACAGAATGAAGTACAGGAATATACTTTCTTAGTTCTGGAGTGAAATTGTGATATAAGTGCAACCAATTTAGCAATACATCTTTTACAGTTTCCTTTGATCTGAAAAGTAACTTGTCCTACAGCAAACTAAATGGCTTCAGTTCTAATCCTACTAGCAACAAGGAAAAGTTTTGTGGTGTCAACAAAGTTTTCTCAATGAATCATTGCTTAAGAAAACATTAATATCTTATTTTGCTAAAAGATTTGTAAGAAAATGTAACAGCTGTGTGGAACACTTCAGGTTGGGAAATTTGGGAAACTTTTATATCATTTACTATTTAGTTTCCCAAATTTCATCTTTTTTCTTAGTTGCTACTGAAATCACTGGGGATAGAAATTCTTTTTGTGAATAGAAACTGCATAATACTCACAAAATTAGTTTTCATCGATGCAAATGCCAAAATAAAAGTTAGGTTTCCCTTGCTACTAGGCTATCTGAAATCAGCTGTCTGGTCTTACTTTACTTTAACATTCTAGTTATTGTGCAATTACTAATTCCTGATTACAGAAAAGAGAGAGGCCCACATACAAACCTAAATTTAACTCTGATTCAGTTCAGTGGAGGAGCTTGTGCTTCCACAAATCAGTAAAGAACCGAGACAGGCAAGACGGAGCAAACATGGCACATGAATTTTCACTTTTTCATAACAATGGTCTTCAAAAAGCCTGAAATAATCATAAATGACTTCTGTTGAAAAGCGCTATGTATTATTACACTTCATATCAGCTGCCAGTGTCCTGAGGGTGCTGCCAGCCTGGACTGCCCCTTCCTGGCCTCCCTGGGACTCCCCTAACCTGCCCACGGCCCAGGACCCCATCTCAGCCCCCTGGGGCCATCAGCCCCTGCCCCAGTAATGCCACAGCAGGGACCTTCTCCAGCACCTCACAGCCCTGGCATGCCCATCCATGGTCCCTGCCAAGCTGGGCCTCACCACAGCTGTTCCCATGCCCAGGGAGGTGCCTGATGCCCAGGGGTGGTCCTGTCCTTTGTGCCCCCTGCCTCTGACTGGGGTGGTGGGACGGGACCTGGCTGCCAGCCTCTTCCTGTTATTATCCTCAACTCCTGTCCCATGGGAACTGCTGGCCCTCACTGGCCCCTGGCATGGAGGAAGAATTGTAGGAGGAGGGAGCAGCAAGAGGCTGCAGGTCAGCCCACATGCTGTGAATGTATTACCTTCTGCTGCTGGCAGAGCCTTGCCAGATTTTTTCTTCCCACAGCCGTTGCACACATTCCACACTGTCCCATTTTCCTAAATACATTATTAAGAAAAATTTTGTGGTCTAAATCAACTAAACCGGCTAATCAAGTGTTAACTTGCAAGCAGATGAAGACCAAAGCAGTAGCAGCCAGTTAGGCATTTCCAGAGTGTACCAGTGTCTATGAATACAAAGTCAAACAAAATAGTAGCAAAGTAAATAAATAATTTCAAAATCTAGGTTCATCTTATCACACAAAATGTGGAAAGGATAATAAATCCCTGCAAAATGTTGTTGGTTTTTTTTTTCTTATCTTAGAAGTCCAATTTAGAGCCCTCTCCTTGCGCTTCCAAGCATCATGAACGCGAGCTGAAATTCCAATTAACTTGATACACTTGAGACATCATGCAGCCACTGTGGTCTCTCAGAATCAGTGTGTTTCTTTCATTCTTTTACATTATGTGAATCACATTTTTATACCAGCTGTTCGATCTCAAGTAGCCGGACATACACAGTGGTATTTCCTGAAACAAGAACATAGAAAATTCTGCAGCTATTATCTATTTTAGAAAGACAGAAACTTGACAGCTTGAGACATGCTATTGATTTATATTTCCTAAAATATTATACTTTTAATATTAACATAAATCTATTTTTTTTTTTTAACAAAAACGGGATTACAGAAAAATAACAGACTGCTTTCTCACACTTCCAAATGATTTTTAAGTATCAAAATTGTGAAGTGATAGCCATGTATTTAATTAATTAAAGATAAAAGCTTATTGATCAACAGTTGATTTGAACTTAATACTTACAACATGGAGTCCAAACTTACTGTTCCAGTAATTTTTGGAAAAGTTCTCATTCAGATGTGTAGATTTGATATAAAGCTGTTTTTATAATTTTTCCTTTCTCAAAGCAGAAACTAAATAAAAGTGAATTAAAGTGAGTTTGAAATATTACACACTAAAGTGTTATATGAATTACGTCAATAATTTTTAAAATATATTTATTTTAAAAATTACTGTATTTACCTGGTGGCTGGACCTGTGTTTGCAACCCTCTCAATAGAAAGGACGAATTGACAAAGTTAACAATAGTACAAGTATGGGATGGGATATGAATAACACGTTCCTTTAAAACTGCTTTTTTTCTCTCCCATTCTCTTTCCTCCTTGCAGCAGATGTGTCCTACAGAGTTGACTGATCAGGTTATTTCTAAAGGTCAAAGCCAGAATTTTGGAATGCTTAGTCTGGTTCTGAAAGAGAGCATACAGGGTGATGCATGGGTGAACACCGCCTTCAAATTTTCTTCAGACTAGTTATTAGTAGTAAATCCATGGGCAGAAGTTTATTTTTCATAACCACTACTGTGTTTAGTTATTACTTTCTCATTAACATTTTGAACATTCACTGCATTGCTGGGTTTAATGCTGTAGATTTAGCTTAATGTTTATGGCTAAATCAATTAAATGTGATGTAAGATTGCAATTTACATATTGCCACATAACTTATAAACTGGGCAGCTGTATTTATGAACTGAATTTTGAAAGATTGTGTATGTAACACGGCTTACATTAGTGCTGCCCCTGAAGAATAAACACCATAATTCATTTCATAAAAATATCTAGCACTTTTATTTTGTTTCATCCTACAAAAACATTTAGATGATGCAACTGTTGTAAGCTAAATAATTTAATATTATTTTTAATAATTATACATGGTTTTATATTTTGTAGTATTTTCTGTTTACATTTTATTTTTCTATTTAATTTTTATGTATTTTACCTGTATTTAGCTAACAAAGCCTGAAAATTTTTAGGACTATCTTACTTTCCTGTTTCCACGTAATTAATCTATTCCTCACTCACATCACCTGCTACTAGAGGAACACAGGTATTCTATTGATATCAATGGATATTGTGCCTTTACATCATCTGAAAAATATTTCCCAAGGAGTTTCATCTACACTTATGGAATAACATTGTAGTCATTGCGTGTTTGTACGTTCTTGATGGTAAATACACATTGTAGTGTTGCTGCTCATACAAGTGTGCCATTAATGCCAAGGTGATTATTAGAGTGGATAAAGTGTACAAAATAGGTATAGTCAAAGTGAAAAAGTCCTTGCTCAATGATGTAAATGTCAGAATAACTTTCAGCTTCAATAGTGTCAGGTTTTCATTCTGATTATATTCTTACATCAGGCTTTTAAAATAACTCCAGTCAGTGGGATACCTACTTCTGGCATACTTGAACCGAGAGTCAGCATCTGTCATGCTACCGTAAAAAACTTTTTGAAAACTTCCTATTCCCTTCTTCTAGATAATTTAAACTTCTGTTCTGGGATTTACACATTTAAACATGTACTTCAAATGCACATTTATATCATAGTTATATTCTGGTTTTCATATGCTTTGAAATGCTCTTCCTAGAAACTGGTACATTAAGTTATATACATAGTTCTCCAAGGGAACACATTTCTCAGCAGCATTTGATTTAAAATTCTTTGCTTGTGAAGAGTTAGATAATTGTTTAGTGAAAAATATTTGGTGTCAAGTAAGTTCCAAATTTCAGCTGGGACATGCGTTAGCATAACTTGTTATAATTATGACATCAGTAGCAAAAATAATGGAATCACAGCAAGGATAAGTTAATATGGCACCAGATTTGCCAGAAAATTCCTAATATGTTGTCTCTATAAAGCAGTTTGATTTGCTATATGACTAGCACTCTTCCAAAGAGAATATACTTTAAATTGAATCAGTTTATCACTTTCTCCTTGGCAGTAATCTAGTATTTTGAAATATTTTTAAAGTCAGAATGAATTTTAACAACTCCCTAAACCTTCTGCATCTGAATGAGTGTGAGCTGCATGCTTGGAACAACTGAAAGATTATCTGTTTCAATTAACATGGCGAATAACTTATAGTTGGAGGCAAAACAATAGCACATTGAAACAGGCACAGTTAAAAAACTGTGTCCTCCCAGCTGTTTGTCATTTCCATGTATGCAATGATGTGAAATAAAAGAATAAAAGCACATAATAATAACTAAAGAAATTACAGGTGGGAGAGATGCACCTCTGGTGCCATTTAATATGATGTAGTTCAAAAAAAATTGAACAAATACTTATGAGTTATTTCTTAATCAAGCCAGTCATGGTCTCCAGTGCACCAACCTCTTTCCTCCCATCTGTCCCTCCTCTGGGTTTCCCTGCCTGTACTCATGCCAGCTCTGACATAGCAGACATGCTGCCCTCGATCTGGGAGCAGAGCTGTGTGAGCACGTGCTAGAAGAAGCCTCGTGGAGGGCTGTTCCTGCTTCCCCTGGTAGCTGCATCAAGCTCAAGTCCCCTACCTGTTTTGCTGTTTCCCTTAGCGCCTGGCTCCCCAGCCCTTGGACAGCAGCAAGTGCTGCTGCTCCTTGGCAAGACCAATGATGAAGGTACTTCCATCATGTTTATGAATCTTACAGTAATGTATTTATATTGTCTCCAAGCCTCAGCCACTGCTCACTTTCTGTAAGAGCTTCTATTATCTTCCCTATTCTTGTTCTTATGACAGTCCCTCAGCCAGGTTACAAAAGTCCATCCTGTGTCACTGATGTCAGACAGGGAGCACTAGGGACGTTCTCTCAGTTTAAAAAATTCCACAGTTACTCATGAGAGTTTGATTTTCTTCTGGTGCACCCTAAGGCACCTCAGGTTTGAGTGCTGGCAGGGCACTATGAATGTGATTTAGCTGATGGAAGGCCATCAGTTTGGCTTACTTCTGTTTTCTCAGAGGTTCAGTTCCCTACCAGATCATCTGTAACATAGGTAATAATGACCAGGAAGTTTTGGTTACATACCCCAAAATAGAAATCTTCTTGTTCCACTAGACTACTCATCACAAAAAAAATCTAGTACAAAACTAAACTGTATGTGATGCAACTTTCAAAACCTGGTAGATACAATCCCTCAATCAGAAATTAAGAAATGAAAAGGTATTATTAAGGTTTCTCAAGGACAACTCCTATTTTATGGTTCTATGTATAAACTAAAATGTAATTGAAATTATTGTGCTATGGACCTCTAAAATGATAATTTTCTCTACAACTTCTCCTTAAAAATAAACCATTTAATGAAGATCAACATTTCTTTTCCAGTCAAATAAATCACTTAATCACTAGAGAATCTTTGTAAAAAAATACTGTTATGGCTTAACTTCATTAATTTGGCTACGGCATTTGGTAAAGTCTAAGACACCAAGGGGTTGGGTTTTTTTCCTGATATCTATTTTTATATACCCTGTGTGAATTAAATCTACTTGATCAACCTCATATTCAGTGGACTACTGAGCAGGAAAGTTGCTTAATTTGCCATTAAAAATGTTTTAAACTCCAGTGCAATTGACTTCGAGTTTTCAATTTTTTTTTTTTCAATTACAGCTTTTAATTTTTGTGTTTGCCTTTTAGAGTTAATATCAGCATTTTGTTGTTCTTCTAGGTTAAGAGAAATATAAAAGGCAATCATCAACTGGAAAACTTAATTTTTAGAGTTTTGTCTGTGCAAGGCAATTTGTTAACACTTAATTTGTTAATAGATTTTTTTAATAGTGGTATTCCAGTAATTTCATCAATTTAACAATTTTCTTGTACAAATTCTCTATTTTGTGATACATATTAATACTTTCCAGCTTTTATATTTCACATATATGATTATTATGACTAAGCATGTTGGTTAAGAAAGAACCTGCCCAAGAATCACTCACAGAAACATTATTTTTGCCAGGAGGATGGTAGTTAGTGAATGAAATCAGACTTAAGTCTCCTAAACAAACAGAAGCTTTGTATATTTAGAAAGAGGGAAAATCCTTGAAAAACCCGGGGTAAGTTTATGCTGCATCAATAAAAACATGGAGCAGAATTGTGTAATATCAGCTTTACTACACTTAATGGGAAAAATTCCCTGTAAAATCCTGGAACAGTTTTAATATTTGCCATTAAGACACTTCTGAAAATCAAAGCAACAAATTCAGGATTTATATATTTACCTGACATCTAGACAGAAATATCTAGCTGATAAGAAGCATTGTTCATGCACTATCTATAATTTGCAAAACTGCTACAGACCCTGTATAATCTTGATGCCTTGAATGGCAAAGCATGTCATATAAATTGATCCATTCCTTAAAACACCCCAAATTTTCTAAAGCTGAAAGCATCATTTTATCAGAAAAATCTGAGATCCCTGAGAAAATACAGCTATCTCTCCTGTCAGTTTTTAAGACAGGAAACATCAAGTATTGCAATAAAACTTCCCAAATCTAACAATCATATGATCTTGTCATCTATTTTTGAAACTTTAGCTATACAGACTGTACAGCTTTATCATTGATTGGACTACTTTGGCAGGGGCATCATTAATGTACTAGCAAGTCTCTTTCTGTGCACATTTGTTTCAGGGATTTTCTTTTTGAAAGCCCAAATGGAGAGACTTTTTATATCTTTATAGATGCACATTCACAGCAGTGTTCTATGTTAGTAAAGAGGCAAAGTCAATAGTAACTAAAACTGTGACACAAGAGAATGATACCATTCCACCTGAAAAAAGACTTGTTTTTCTGCTGCTGAAATCTTTTCTGTGACAGATGACAGAATCACAGAGTGGTCGAGGTTGGCAGGGGCCTCTGGAAGTCATCTGGTCTAACCATCTGCTCAAGCACCACCCACAGCCAGGTGCCCAAGACAGTATCAGGTAGCTTTTAAATATGTCCAAGGATGGAGACTTCACAATGTCTCTGAGCTACCTGGCCCAGTGCTCGGTTACCCTCACAATGAAAAAGTGTTTCCTGGTGTTCAGGAGGAAAATCTTCTGTTTCAGTTTGGTCCTGTCACTGGGCACCACTGAGAAGAGGCTGGCTTCCCCTTCTTTGCACCTTCCCTTCAGGTATTTATAGACATTGATGAGATCCCATCCCAGAGCCTGCTCTTCTCCAGGCTGAACAGTCCCAGCTCTCTCAGGCCTTCCTTATAGGAGAGATGCTCAGTCCCTTCACGATTGTAATGGCCCTTCAATGGACTCTCAATTAGCTTAATTTCTCTCTTGTGCTGGGGAGAACTGGACATGCTATTCCAGGTGTGGCCTCACCAGTGCTGAGCAGAAGTGATCTGAGGATGAAGCCAGTGTAGTAGATGAACACAGAGGGGGTGTACATTTTGACCTGCCATATGAAGGTTATAAATAGATTAAATTCACTGATTAAAAAAAGGAGTTGCCATCACGGTAAGCATAGCATTTAAGAGAGAATTTTGTAGATTTACCTGTTCCTGCTCTTTATGCAGAATTTAATTTGCATCATAAATCATTACTAACTGCCTGCCACTAGAGGTCACGTATTTTCTGATGGAACAAACTAGGAGGCAGATCAAATTTAATTTGTTTTTCTTCAAACTGGGAACCAGGCAGAAAGAAAAGAGACTGCCCAGAGTTTCTAAAAACTAGTTTAGAAACTAGTGTTTCTAAAAAGGAATTAAATAATTAGTTCTTCTCTATTCATCTGCTCACTAGATTCCAAGGGTAGGACACAACCTGTGGAACTTACTATGTGGAAAATCAATGACTGAGGGATTGGTCACGTTAGCTCTGAATATGTTTACAGGAAACAGGCAAGGTTTGGTTAGAAGTAAAAGATTATGGCATTGATAAAAGGAGGAGACGCTTTGAGTTTTAACACTGAGTCATATTCATTAGACATTTTAACAAAAGATGGGAAAAACTATAGGAGCTAATTGTAGGATATCAGTTTAACCCCTTTACTAACACTAAGCAAATAAATAAACCTGCATATACTTAAATGTATTTCACGGCAGGATAAGTTAATTGGACTTCCCAAGTATGACAATGGCACAAAAGTAAGAATAGAAGATCCGTTACTAATGTCTTAATAAAGACAATAATTCAAGAAAATGTATCCTTTGCCATATGTTCAAAACAGGGAAGAAGTTGCTTCTTTGGGCCTAGACTAGTGGCAGATTAAGATTAGACAGGACATATTAAGAGCTACATTATCTTAATTAACATAGATACTAGACTTTAAACAAAGAGAATGTTTAATGCAGTGCTGGCAGGAGCATGGCTGCCCTAAGGTACAGTGTAATTTAGAGATACCTTGAGCTAGTTCAGATCCTACAACAGAAGAGTATACAGCTGTAGGTTTGCTTTGTCACTTTCAAAAGAATAAATGTGTTCAAAAAGAAACAAAACCAGATAATTTTTGCATAGATAACTAGAAAATTACACACAGACAATCACAATGCTGATTTTACATTGTTTCCAAAACAAACACATTTCTACTCTATTAGGACTCTCTCTGGGAGCCTAAATATTCCAGTCCACATGCCTCTTAAGACAGGGAAATATACTTGGTAGAGGTGTTAATTGCACCTTTAAATACCATAAAGTAGATAAAAATTCAAGAACCAAGGCTTTTCTTCACTGGAAAAAAAAAAAAAAAAAGGCAGACAAAAAGGAAGATTCTTCGTTTAAAAAGGTACAACTGTATTTTTACAACTTCCTTTGAGTGAATTCTGACCTAGGCCATGTAACAGAAAATTATGTGGAGAGAGTTATCACAGTAAAGGTAAAATAATCCACAGAGGAGAAGGATTTTATTCAGAGTGCCAAAGTGTCAGAAATAAAGTTGCAGAAGAATTTGACATCTGAAACATTCAGCAAACATTGAAAAGCTGCCCCGAGAATGTGTTGTATGAATCCCAGGTGATCTACTTTGCATCATATTCATAGCTGGTATAGTCAAAGGGAGTATTGTAGTGGCAAAATGTTGTGCCATGTTTCTGGGAGATAATCTTCTTAAAAGGTGAGAGTGGGTCTATGCACCACTTGACCTTTAAATGACAGGGGAAGGCTTCAAGATGCTTGAAAAAAGTTTAAATTATGCATTTTTTTGACTTACCTGCCTTGTCTGGTGGCAAAAACTCATTCACTTTCACAATTCAGAGAATGTTAGTTCTCAGACTTTTAAAAATGCAACTCTATTTCTCAAACAAATCCATAGGTCTTATCTAGCGTTCCTGTGGTGGGTTTATGTCTGATCAAAAACATGACACACCATGATGCCATTCAACAGAACTCCTACAACTTGTGAGACTGCAGAAGCTGTAGCTGATCAAATACAATACATGAAGGTAAAAGAAGGCTACATTTTATAATCCTTCCACAAATGTAGCAATTTTTTCTTTAAAATACTTGTTTGTCTCTCTGCAAGGTGTTCCAGTATGAATTTTATGATACTCTTCTAGGTTAACCATCAGTTTTTTCTGAGAGTGTAGTTTCCCATTCTCTATTCACAGAAACTTTGGATCAGAAAAAGACTTCCCTAGTTAATCAGTTCTCATGTCCTTATCCTGGTCATAATTTGATCAAGCTCCTTCTAAAGTTTTAGAATTCACTAAATCCATTATAACTTTGTTCCAAAACTCTCCTCTAATGAAGATTAAAAGCCTCCTAACTTCTAAAAGAAAATTAATTATGGTCAGTTTGTTCATTTGTTCTACATTTTTCTGTTGCCTTTTGTCCCTCTCCTTACAGTTTCTTATTATTTCATGGAGCACTTCACTTTGCTAGACTGAACAAGGCTGTTTCTTTCAATTATCTGCTGGAAAATAAACTTCTCTAGTAAACTTTCTTCACATTTTCTCCTTTAAAATTGATTTCTGGGAAGTTGAGGATCCAAGTTGTACACAGTATGGTGGATAGCATCTTGTAGAACAAATTTAGCAGGTCTCCATTAGCTCTGATAGCAATACACACATAAATTGTAGGTCATATTTGCCTTTTCCATGAGCAGCCTCCATCTAGTCCAACAGATTATTCACCTCACAGTCTATTACCATATTTATCTGAGCACTCTAGGTACTTTCCTAGAACCAGTTGTATTTTGCCATTCTCAGGTATGTTGTGCATCCACTCTTGAAGGTCAGTAATTTAAATTTCTTTAATAGATTTAAGTAATGTCTTATATTAAAGCAGTTTATAAAAGCTCGTTGGATCTACTGCATTTCTCTGTAAATTGCCTGTTGAGGAACAACAGTATCACTCAGGCCACATAACCAGTGCAAAAATACATCATATTTAATACCCCCCCTTTCTCTCTCTATCCCTATGGCTTTCTCCTAAAATCTGTATTCTACTAGCATGGTATAAACTCTTGAGAGTTCATTCCTATTTAATTCTTTGGATTATTCAATTCCCTATTTAATTTCCAGACTAGACCTAGACTGGACACCACAATGCTACCGTCCTCAATTTTCTTGAAAGTGTTGTTGGATTCATCTGAACATAGTTTTTCATAGCAAGCTCCAGTTCTCTTTTTTCCCTTCCCTTCTGTCTCCTTCCTGTAATGATAAAACCAAAACCATCAGTTGGGAGGGTGACAACTACATGAAGAGAACAATGAACCTGGCAGATGAAGGGAGGTTTTTATGTTTTACTAGCAGTATAGTAATTTGGCAATTTCATGGATTATTCTTGCTACTCTAGCATGTAGGCACTCTAGCAAAGATCACAATAGTATTTCATACGACATTTCCTACTGTATTTTAATTAGGGAGAAGAAAAAAAATCAATAAAATGCAAACAAATACAGGCAAAGAAGACTTTACTAATATACTATTCCTGAAACATGTTAGTGCGCCACCTGGTTTAGGCACATCCACAGACCTCTCAAGAGGCCGTTAACCATGATATATCTTGAAAACCAGTTGAGGAAAAACCATTCCAGACTATAGCCTGAAATGATAAGAAGATAATTTCAGGGTTTGGGGGCCATCAGCATCCAGCAAAGGAATATTACATGGGGGAACAGCTATCTGAGCTCCCGCAGGCTCAGGAAGGACATTGCTGGCTTTAGGGCTGGGACAGTGCCTGGGAGGGACCCTGAGTTGGCCAAGGTGGAGGGCAGGGAAGGCCCAACTGCCAGAGAAGCCTGCGGCCCTGCAGCTCCAGCCACCATCCACTGCCCCTGGAAGCTGCTGCAGCAGCAGGAGCAGCCAATTTCTCATTTGCAATTTATCTATATAAATATATGAACATCTCTTCTCTAACCTACTGGTTTTCTTTTTGCAGAAGCAGGATGGGAGATTCAAGTCAATATCTCCATATAGTTTCTGTGCTGCTAATGAATACTTGAAAATGTGTGCTTCTCTCTGAAGAGCTGTGACATCAGGGGAAGAGAGGATGGCTGGGAATTCAGGAGGATGCCCTGGCTTTCACTGTGAAATCAAAGCCACTACTAATGTCTCCAGTTTCAGTCTCATTTCACTTGTCTCTAAAAAATTTTGACTCTTGAAAGGGGAAGGACTCTTCAGGACAAACCTGCACTGCCCAAATTAACACCAGTGGTGATGGTTGATTGATCCCTGGACTCCTTCCCAGTTGTTCTTGTGCAGATAAGTAAAATAATTCCCCCTATATGCAAACAAACTTGATACTTCCTTGCACTTGACAAATTCTTGTTGTTGATGCCTGCAACCTAATTAACTTGTTCAGTGACTGGAAGCTCCTGCAGGAGGAAACTTTCTGTGGTATAGTAGGGGAATAATATTTTCAAAGGATGACATTTGCAAATGTCCAGGGTTTTTTTGTTGTTGGTTTTTTTTTGTTTGTTTGTTTGTTTGGTTTTTTTGTTGGAAGAGGGGTATGTGCCAGCTCACTTGCCTAAGATGGGAAAAGGCCATATCTGGAAAAACATCCCTTTCACTTTTTCCAACATTTATAAAGAACATTTTGAATTTTTTGATTTCTTGGAAGAAACATTCTGAGGATTCTTTTTTGGTGTTCGATTTATTTTTTTTTTTTAGAGCGAAAGTTGTAGATAAAATCGATGCTGCCGATGCTGCCTCGCCGGCCTGCACCGCCTTACCTCCCCACGGCTGCCGTGCCTAGTTCTGCATCGCGGGCCGTGGGCGCCACCGCATGCTTCCACCACTCGCCAGCTGGAAGTTCAAAGCTGAACTTGATCTGGACGCATGAACTTGAAACAAAACACAATCCAGCCCTCACCGCACGCCGGGCTGATCCGCCCGACGTTAATGTTAATCGCTGCTGTTAATGGTACGTGGCTCCCGGCGCGGGGGATCTTCCTCCAGGGAGAGCGAGACGCCGATGTGGCCTGCCCCGGCCGGCAGAGACCCAGGCCACGGCCCGGCTCAGCTGGAGGCCGTTTCACCGAGCGGTCGAGGGGCAGGTGCAGGAGGCGGGGGGCGACGCACCGGCAGCGGGCACTGCAGTCCCCCTCCCGGCGCGGACTCAGAGGCAACACCACCAACACAGGGTTCTCTCTGGGCGGCGGGAACCGCGGGACACAGCCCGCAGCGGCCCGGGCGGGGCGGGGCCGGCCCGGGCCGGGCCGCCCTCCTCGGCAGAGTGGGGAAAGCGCGGCACCTGCCCCCGTCGGGGCCGTCCGTCCTTCGCGGTATTTAGAGGAGCGTTGCGCCTGGGTGTCGCTTGCAGTCGGGGCCGGGCAGCGTCCTCTTAGCGCCATGAAGTGTGCCGGCATCAAGAACCCGGTGTTTGAGCCACCCAGCCCCGACCTCGGCCACCAGCGCCAAGTTAGACCTGCCGGGGCAGATGCCGGCGTCCCTGAGGCTGAGGAGGGGCCCTGCGGGTGGGGCCGCTGCGCCCCTAAGGCTCTGCAGCTCTGCAACAACCCTGAGGGCTACCTGGCTGCCTACAGCCTCCTGGCTGTCTTCCAAGGTAATGCGTCCCTGCCACCTAGTCCAGATCCGCAGACTTGCTTCCTTTTCTACCCTCCCCGGGGGACCCGGCCCCAGCAGGATCTGTGCTGCCCTGGGCACATCTTTCTTAGTCTCTGATCTGGAGCTGGGGGGGAAGTCAGGTGGGAGTCTGAGCTGAGGAAGACAGGGAAGAGTGGTGGCTATTTGCGTGGTGGGTAAGGGGAGGCAGGCTTCCTCCAGCTGCCCAAGTCTGGTGCTGTTGCTGAAATGTGACAGTAGTGGCTTCACTAAGGGAAGAAAGTACTGTAACGCCCTGGATAGGGAAGCTGCTTATACAGTATTACTGTCTGTATTTCACTCTGTTCCTTCTTTTCTTCTTTTCTGCCTAGTGCTGCTGAGTCCATGGTCCCACCAGCTCTGTTCTTCGCTCTCTTTTCTATACTGTATTCCCATTCCTCACTGGGAAATAGTTGAGATATACGAGCCAGGGAATAAAACACATAATATAAACCAATAGAAAAAACTGTAGTGCCCTAGCATGTACTTTGCTGCCTTCCAATTAAAAAGGTACTTTGGCATGATGGTTGGGTGTGACTTTGGATAATTAAGATAGCTTTAAAAAAATCTGATTTTGTTTTGTGGATTCCAGTGCAGCTATCTTTCTAACACTTAAGTTAATTGCTTAACTTAACCTTGGGTAGAACCTGAAGTTTGACTTGCCCTTAAATTCTGTTGTTCAGCTTCAGGTATTCTTGTCCAGATTTTTGATTTTCTGTAACAAGATTGTTAGGACCTTAGCAAGCTTTAGGCTTAGAAAGTAGTAATAATGACTGAGGGGGAGGGGAAGCATTAGTGTACTGGATGTACAAACTTGAGGTTTGTAAAGTTTAGATATTTGTCTGTCTAATGGAGCTATTGGATTAATGTTCAGAACCCTTTAACTTTATGGGACTTCTGAAAAATTATGAGGCTTTAAAACTCATCCTTATTGCTCATAAAGAACAAGACTGCTGTGGAGGGGTGAGGGGAATTGTAGAAGAAGAGCAGGCAGGCTATGGTGAAAACATGTGTGATATGGATGGCTACATTCCTGCCTGGAACCACAGTGAGGTAACTGGCATGGTCTGAGGAAAACTGAGTGGGAGACTCTGCTTGAAACCTAGATGAATCCAATTGCTACTTATGTTGCTTGGAAAATCCTTAGAAGAACCAGTGTGTTTCAGTATGTATTTCCATGAACCCTTTCTGATTTCAACCTGTTTAGAATCTGATCTTTTCTTAGCATACACAAGTTGTGTGAGGAAAAAATTATCTAGAGAGCTTTGGGCAGAGCTTTTCGTTCCTTGCCTGTATTCGAAAGGCCATGCTACAACTGGTAGGACCAGATGGTGATTACTCTTGCAATTGTCCTGCTGTTATTTCAAATTTATCTTCTCCAGTGTTGTAAAAAGAAAGGGAGGGCTGGGAGAACTTCTTGCATGGCAGATTTCAATGGCAACTGAGTATTAGAAGACTTCTAGATCATGCATGTACTTTTTTGTAGTTTAAGAATATGGATATGCAACCAAAAATACCTTGAATGTGACACTGAAAAGTTTCAGATTATATTAAACTAGACAAAGTGTCTTGAGTATTTCCAGCACTTCTAAATTTGCTATACCAGTATTTCTTAAAATCAAGTTGGTTGTGCTGACCTGATGGTATAATCAGCTGAATAATGAATTCATGATCATCTAAATTTTGTCTCTTATTACTAGTGTGAATAGGTTCCCTATCATAAAAATGTCTTGTACCATAAGAATCTTTGTCCCCTTAGGGTACTGTGGGTGTTGGTTATGCTACTTAACCAGGTTTTGGTCCTGTTATCTAACTGTAGATGTATGTCAGACCTCAGAGAGGTACCTATGTAATCTAGTTCAGATTTAGGGTCTTTAGTGTAAGGAAAATTCTGATGCTTGTTTTGAAAGCTGATGTAGGCATGGCTATTGCAGACCATGTGACATTCTTAAAGGTGTGTTATCTGGATTTTCTGAACAAGTACGCTTCTTTTGGCTAGATTGTGGAAAGTTGCAAATCTTTCAGAAGCAGAAAAAACAAGAACCATTTTCAGACAAGAAATTTAGTGCTGCGTGTGAGAATTTGAAAATATGCGGGTCTTGCAGCTTCAGAGTTTAGATAAAAGCTTGCAAGACAGAACAGGGATTTTGAAGTTGTGAGCTACTACTGTACTGTATCTTTGAGTCCAATTATTGCATTTAGCCTCCAAATTAGAAACCAACACTGAGGAAGATAAAATTTACCTATAAAACTCGCTAATGCTTACCTACCTCTAGGAAAATTTATTTCCTGATGTGCTGAAGAATAACAGTAATCCTTAACACACTTCTGATGTATGCAAGTTGATACACTAGACTTTTTACACAATGAGTGAACATAGTAGGTAGTTGTCTGCAGTGACCTGGTACATGTGTGTACATCTTTGTATGTGTATGTCTAACTGAAGGCCTGTGTTTTTTAGGTTATATTCTAGCTGCCCTAGAAAGAGGTTATTGTTATCATTAGCACCTGGTATGCTGTATTTCAGCTTCTTGGAAGATTCCAGGTGAAACTTAACTCTTCATTTCAGACTGCAAGTACATGTGAAACCTGTATTTCCAGAATAGAAAACACTTGTTTGTGTAGAACATGGTTACATGACTAATACTTGCTTTCTGTATGGCACTTAGAGTTGCATAAAGGTATGATTGTGTCTTGTAACACAATAACTGGATATGCTGCCGTTCATAGTTATAGTACCAAACAAGGTAGAAGTTATCTCACTATTTTGAGTACAAGAAAGAATATTTATTCTTCAGGTCAGTAATAATTTTATTAAACAAAACAACAGAACTGCAGTTTGAGACTGGGCCAGTCTAACTTGTCTGAAGATTTTGGATAGCACTACTGTTTTATACCATGATTAGATTTGTTGCTGAAGGGACTTTTAAATTATTTTTGTGGGATTTTTTCTTTTTTTTAGTTGAGTGTCTGCAGACAACGGCTTTAAAGCCACCATACTTCTAACAACTGTAGGGCACATTCTTTTTTTTTGTTTTGTTAAATGAAGAAAAAATACTCTTGTTATTCATTACAGCAAATGAAGTTGGTTTATGATTAATCTGGATTTTGTGGGTCGGTACACACTATACTTCTAACAGATGTGGCAGGACAATAAGGTTTTGGATGAGAATAGTTAAAAATAATTTCTGTAGTACTATTTAAGTGTTGAGATGTCCTTGTAGGATTTGTTCTTCAGATCAATTTAGTATCAGCCAGATTCCATCTTTCCTGAAGAGACTTTAGTCATTAATCACTAGTTGATGGCAATTGAGAAGTTATGCTGCTGGGCATCACATCTACATTTTTACAGATTAAATCTAATTAACCAATAAAATTAACTGGAAGGTTTTATGTCTTTTAGGATGTAAAATAAAGGTGGCAACTTAAACTAGATGTAAAAGACAATGACTTCTAGTTCTGTAATCGACTTGCTATGTAGTACATCTAGTTCATGTGAATGTTTTAAGGCCTTAGTAAATATTTGAAGTGCTGGTAAATGGGAAAAACTTGTTTGTGCATTCCTTCATGCTAGTATTGTTCTCTGGTCAGTGCTCCTTAAGAAGAAAAGAAAGCTGCCAGATGTATAAATAATGGCAGTGGAGGAACACCTGAATACTTCTGTTAATCCTGTATGAATTTAAATGTGGTGGTCAGACTGACAGGTGAAATTGTTATCCTTAATAAAGAAGCCATAGTAGGCTATTAGACAATTAGGATTGTGCCGAGAGCTGCCTCCTTATAGAAAGCTGAAGTGTTTAGTTATGGTGGGGATTGCACTGATAAGAAAACAGCTGTCTGATCACAGATTTGGAGTAATTTTTTTTAAGATGTAGAGCACTTCATGCAGATCTGTTGAAGTTCAGCCTATGTAGTTGCACAGTGGTGCAGTGTTTTTCGAAAACTAACTTAAATCCCTTGCTGTCCCCAGTCATCTCTCCTGCTATTCCTTCCTTGGAATGACAGTAGAGAATTGTGTTTGAATTTTAAAAAGAGGAAGGATAACTGTAGGACCTGTGTCATGTGTTGCTCATCAGTTATCTGTGAGGTTACAGAACTCCTAATCTTATTTGCAACTGTGAGTCCAAGAATTTCTAACTTTTTTCCAGGACATATATTTTATTACATGCACAGTTTAACTCTAACTCTGTTACGAAGTACACTACTTGTCTCACTTTTGGGACTGTTAAAAGTGAACCCCTGTAAATTGAAGTAGTTGGTGTTTCACATACAAACAGAACACAAGGCAGGATGGGAGATTCAAGTTAATATCTACAAACAACACTTTTGTAAAAATGGGCAGTGCGTATAAGCATGCACTGGCAATTACAGCTTACTTGCTTCTACTTTTGGATCAGATTTTTGGAGTTCATCTGTGCCTGAGTAGGGTAACTTATCCAAGGCCTTTACTCCAGGCTGTCTGACACATCTGCTTCGGGAACTTCAAGATTCAGAGGGCAAACTTTTTTCCTCAGTTGAAGTAAATCACCTCAGTTGCTCTGAAACAGTTACAAAGTATTTTTAAATAGCTTTATGCTTTTTTATATTATGCGGGAAGGATGTCTATTCAAAAGCCTTCTTGTATCTTCCCTTTGTGATGGCAGGGAGGAAATGATGTTTGTTTGGCAATCATTATTTGAAAGCTATGTCCTGAACTTGCTTCTCTTGTAACTTGTACTATAATGTAAGTCATAACCTTGACTGATTTCCTTGTAATTTCTACAGTATCTTAGGCATTCTGTTTGAAATCTGTCTGTGCTTCAAACTGAATCTGGAACCTTAATACATGAATAGAGAATGAGGCATGGTATGCTACTGGCTTAATACTTGCGTATTGAATCCTTAACAGCTACAGGAGAGAACAAAATTGAATAGGTCCTGTGTAGTATATCTAGCTTAATTTGTCATTGTATCAATCCACTCTATACCCCGATTTTAAAGCTAATGAATACCTTAAAATGTAGCTCTAAATGTAATCATTTTAATCCTTCCATCACTCAATAAGTTTGCCCTTGCAACTATCAAATTAAAGTATCTTTCTTTGACTAATTATCTCCTTTTTTTTTTTTTTTGTAGGCATTGTGGTAAATGGCCTGATTAACATCAGTATTTCAACAATTGAGAAGCGTTATGAATTGAACAGTTCCCTCACTGGCTTAATCTCTGCAAGCTATGACATTGCTTTTTGTTTGTTGTCATTGTTTGTATCTTTCTTTGGAGAGAGGGGGCACAAACCACGATGGCTTGCGTTCTCAGCATTTATGCTAGGATTGGGCTCACTTGTATTTTCCTTACCACATTTTGGTAGTGGAAAATACCACTATGGAGCTAAACTTGAAGGTAAGCTTATCCTTGTTTTGAAAAAGATTAAAAAAAAAAAAATTAGAATCTCTGTAGCAACTTGGTGCAACTTTTAATTTTTACAGCCTAGTGAATCTCTGTTCAAGTCCTAAAAATAGGATATTATCTCTAACACTGAAAATACAAATATCCTGTGAAATTTGTAAGTTCAAGAGCTGTCTCTGCACAGTAAACTTTTTCTGAAGAGATCTGAGTGTCAATATCAGTTCTTGCTCTTAAGCAACATTAGAATAAAATAATTTTTTGACTTGCATTGATGAATGAAATTAAAATTCACTTTGATTAAAAAAAGTGATCTGACATTCCTTTGTGAATAGGAGTGCAAGCTAATAAACTTGTTGAATAAACATTAACGGAAAGCTGTTAGACTTACTGTTGTCTCGTTGAAAGGTGACTACATGTTATAGTTCTTTCAGGTTTTGAACTATTAAAGGCATCTTGAGTAATTCATTAACAAGTTTCACTAAGTTATTCTAAAACGTTGACTAAAACTTGTGGGTTTCTTTGAAATAGAGAATGAGCAGTACTGAACTATACTGAACAAAGCAGTATTGAAATTGTGCGAGCAGCCAGCTCTCAGATCTTACTGATGTTTTCTCATAAAATAAGACTTTAAGTGCAGTGTGCGTAGTGTCAACTATTTGCATCTCAGCTTAGTGGCACACCTGTAACTAATAAAGAAACATCCAGATATATTTAAAGCAGGATGGCTTGATCTTTTAGGATTGTCTTAATTGTTATCGCAGCGTTTAATCAGACTTATGCCTTCAATGACTAAGCATATTAGAGTACTCAATAAAAAATATCAGTAGCTATTAAGCAATCTGATGGAAGGTCCTCAGTCTTCTGGTTGTTGATTCTCAAATTAGTTTTTTAAGTATGAATCATAGGATCATGGAATGGTTTGCATTGGAAGCAACCTTAAAGATCATCTAGCTCCAACCCCCCTGCCATGGGCAGGGACACCTTCCACTAGAGCAGTTTGCTCAAAGCCCCATCCAACAAAGCCTTAAACACTTCCAGGGAGGGGGCACCTGCAGCTTCTCTGGGCAACCTGTTCCACTGTCTTGCTGTCCTCACAGGGAAGAGCTTCTTTCTAGTATCTAATTATACTCTCTTTCAGTTTGAAACCATTATTCTCATCCTGTCATTATACTCCCTGATAAAAAGTCCCTCCCCCCCCCTTTCCTGTAGGCCCCCTTGAAGTACTGGAAGGATACTATAAGGTCTCTGGAGCCTTCTCTTCTTCAGGCTGAACAACTCCATCTCAGTGTGTCCTCATAGGGTAGGCACTCCAACTCCCTGATCATCGTGACCCTCCTCTGGACCTGTTCAAGCAAGTCCTTGTCTGTCTTATGCTGGGGACCCCAGAGCTGAACACAGTGATCATGTCAGACACTTCCATGAGCTGTTCAGACATTGACTATTAGTTAAATAAGTTTGGTAAGATGTTGTTCCTCATTTAATAATTGAGGATCTGAGGCAGAAGTAAATTGAATTTTTAACTGAACAAGGCCAAAAGAAAAGAACTCTTCAGTGTTTGGAGGCTATGAGCAGGCGATTACTTATTACCCCTTAGTAGAGGGGCAAGAGCTTATTTGCTCCTGCCTATATAAGATTCCCTTTAATCTACAATTTCTGTTTAAGTGTTATCTTCCCTAATTCAATAGTGTGGAAGGGAAGCTGAATTAAATAGAAAACCAGTTCCAACCTGATTCTATTATTTTTTAATTTGGAACAAGATGCTGATGGTAGTAGTCTGAAGGGAGATGGCCCACGATTGCAACAAATCTCTCCACCTCCTACCAGTTCTTGTTGAAATCTCAATCTGTTACAGTTTCATCAACTATCTGCCACTTCACCCACCTTTAAAGATGCTGTTTTGATACCTTATTAGGGATAATGTTCTACATAGACTTTTGAAATCTAAAACCTGTAGGGAAAATCTTAAATGGAACATGTGGGTTTTTTTCTCCCCTGTCAACTAACAGATTTCATCCTGTTTTGACAGATGTAATGCAGGTACTTATGCTACGACTGTGGTGAGCAGATTTAAGTACTTGAAAAAAACACTATCAAAGATTAATGACTGCAGAGTGCAGTGGATGTGTGCCCTATGGCAGACTCAGTGTGAACCTGGAGGTTCTGTGCAATGGCATTGTTTAACAGTTAAGTAAACCACAGTACATTATTTTGTAGGGTGTCTGGTTTAGCTAGTTCTGATGTTGATGAAACACCTTAACTATACATTTAGTTGCAGAATTTAATAGCACCACACCCCAGAAATCTTCCTTGTTGCTTATTTGTTTGGATGAGTGGTTTATAGAGATTTTAATGTATTTGGAATAAACTTTTATTTGATGCTTTTTATTAAAATCTACCACCTAATTTAATTTTGAACAGGTCCTAGTTGCTTGCTTGATTGTTTACGTCCATCTGTTATATATACAGTTTCACCTGCAAGACAACTTCAAAGTGTAGTTCAGTGCAATATTTAATATGGCTGCCAGGATAATTCATAGATCTAGTCTGGAATACAAAACATATCTAGCCTCCAGTACAAGACTTACGTACTTCCTGGAACTTACTGTTTTGCCTTGAGATATTAACTTTTATTGAGTATATACATAGCCTGCTCTACAAACCTATTCCCTTGGAAATATTTACCATAGTAACACCCTTTAGAAAAAGTTCAATCATTTCATATTGAAAGAATAGCTAACCAATGGTCTGCCTATTTACGAAAGATTCTAGCCACAGCAAACATTTTTTCTAATCTCTAGAAAGGCTTCAGACTCAAATTTGTAACCTAGATGTAACCAGCGATTTGTTCTGATAGTTTTTTTTTTCCCAGGTTACATAGGGTCGTCAGTGTCTCAGCTGTCTCTGATATTTGTAGTCAGGAGCTCCATCTAGTGGTTCGTCTGTAATGAAACCATTCTGTCTGTTTACCTGTAGACTGTACAGAGGACTGTAAAACCTGCAGATGCTATAAGCAATATACTTTTAAACTTTTATTTCAGATCCTATTGAAACATGTTTAAATTTGTAAAAGATGTCTGTCACAGCAAATGTGAAGTGTACTTACTCGTTTGGCACAAGGAAGATAACTTTATTGTGAAGACAGTCAAGCTTGGAACAGATTACCCAGAAAGACCGTGCAGTCTGTATCTCTGGGGTGGTTTTAAGAACCTGCTGAGTAAAGTCCTGGGCAGCATAGTCTGCATGCAGTTTTGATACTGTTTGGATTAGGAGGTTGGACTACATGACTCCCTGATGTCTCTATGAACCTGAATTATTCCATGAGTTTCTTCAGTTACAGGATGTGAACGATGTCTTTGGAAAAAAGAAATATCTTTGTTAACAACTAGTCTTAACCATTTGAGTTGAAATGTGTGTGCTGTGATTTAAGAGGGAGAATGACTTGAACACCTTTCTACAGTTCTCTGTTCTACTGGAAACTCAGGTGGTGGATAAGTCATTTAGGGTCTAAGAGTTAGTGCTAATGAATCTTCTCAGAAGGGCATTAATTGATTTTTTTTTTTCTTCTCAGTGCATGCCAAGGACAATTAAAGAGTGAAGAAGACTGGGGTATTTAGGTACTAATGGTAACAGAATACATGTGATGCCAGCCTCTAATTTGACTGTTTTGCACCATCAGGATGTCTGTGGTGATTAGTCAAATAATGGATAGCCCTACTGTTGTCTACACTGCTTGATCTATTTCTCTATATCACTTAGATGTTCTGTAATAGTGTAACATCCACCTTCAGAAACTAAGATCTGTCTTTATTCAGCATGTTCATTCAAGCTTTGAGTGACTTTCCCATTCAAAACTTACAGGGAAGACAGATTCTTAAGTTTAAAAAGGAATAGAAACCAAGCTGTTCCTTATTTCTCATTCCTCACAACTCTTTAAACTCTTCCCTGCCCCCCAAAAGACAAAAAACCCCACACCTACTGACTGCAGTTTAAGATATGAGTAAAAATAGTGTTGACTTGTCTTAATTCTAACTAATGTAATTGCTAAAGCATCTCACAGTTGGTTTCACCTTCTTGGTTAGTATGTTGCGTTAGATATTTGGACCTTTACCTAAGTTGGGTTCAGGTAGTTGTATTAGATTAAAGCATGCAAGAAGGTTTATAATGACTGACTCTGCTGCCTTTAATGCAGTTCTGCTCTTTAAAATGCAAGTCTAATCCACTGACTTTTAGAAGGGAAATCAAGTTTAATGAGACAAGGTAGATTAAAATAATCAGAGAGCCATCTTAAACTTCTCCCAGAGATTGGCTTCTCAGGTTAGACTTTCTTGATCATGTAAAAGCCAGCGTCTTCTCTCTCCATTTTTCTTATGACAGCAGCAAACAGGCTTGTGGATCTATAACCTGTGTGGCTTTACCAATCTGCTTAAACCTTGGACTGGTAGAAGAGGGAGATGACATGAATGCCTGAGTTGTTAGAGTAACTTGTTATTTAGTGGCAGTGTTGACTTATGCTGGATTAAACTAATCTAATATTTTTTTTGTTGTAAATTGTCTTTGTTTTAAAATGTTTCTTGGAAACACAAAATATGGTCCATGACTCCACTCAGACGTACTTGCTGACTTGAAAAAAAAAAAATGTCTGATAGCTGATGCAAATAAAAGGCCTATAATTCTATTAAAGTGCATATTGATGTTTTTCTTAATTTTCTAACTAGACCTGATTATGTGGTTCTGAAAACAAACTACTGCGATAAGCTTCTCTCATCTCAGTGTCAGGATAAATTTCCTAGGGCATATAAGTTGAAGAGCTAGAGAATGGAAGGAGAGAGACTGATCAATTAGTCACACAATGGCACAAGCTTTTAGATGCACATGAACTGAGACATTAGGGATGGGGATGAGGTTTCACAAAGAACCACAGTCTTTCACAGTTTGATTGCCATTACCATATGTAATTCATGAAGCTATTTCTAGATCTCAAATTACGTTGCACTTTCGTCATTTAACATTGTGGCATTTTCTTGCTCTGCATTACTTGTTTTCTGACATGTGTATTTTAATAAGATACTATTAATTGTGTGCTACAATAAAATGTCTAGCTAAATGCTGTTTTAGACTAGCCCAATAGGTATAAGAGGCTAACTTATAACTGCAGATAAGTTCTTTATATGTGCTGTACGTGAATATGTGTATGTTAACAAGATATTGGAGGGCATGGTGTTCTTCTATAGTCAGTTTTAGATGCTGTGTAGGTGAACAGTAGAAAGTTAACCTGATTTAAGACTTCATTTCCTGCACAAAATAGGAGTATTACTAAAGAAAGCGGATTGACAATAAACGGAATATCTATTCTAAAACCTTTATTTTTTAGCGTAGTGATTCATAATAAAATGTACCACATGTGGCTTCATTATAGCATTAAACTGAAGGTTGTCACTAAGTGGAAAGAAGGAAAATTTTAATCACTGCTCCTCTTGAAGTGAGGTTTTCCCCATCACTCTCTTGGGCAGTTTCTGTGCAAGACACTGAATCACCTGTTGTGTGCTCCACCACGGCTGTCATGCTGTTCCTTCTGGAGGAAGGCATGATATAGCCCGTGGATGCATTGATAACATCAGTGTAGACAGTTCTCTTTAAATATCTGCTGAGCGTCAATCCCATTGTTCTGTTTCACGTCCTGTGAGCTCAAGTGTGGACAAGCCTGCCCTTTGTTTGCTTACTCAAAAATGTTCTCAAATGTAAAAGGATCTGAGAAAAATAATACAATTTTGTAGCAAAGTATTGAGAATTAGTCAGTCTGCTCATCTGATCTGAAGGGTGTTTTGTCATATATTTGCTCAGTATGACTTGTTTCCACCAAACCAATGGGTTTATCTTCTTCCTTAGGGTTGTATGCTCTTCTGCAGAAAAACCTGGAAAGAACCATGCTCCTTTTTTTTGTACTTATCACTTAAGACTGTCTGCTGCTAAAACTGCAGTGATGGCAAGAGGAAAGAGAAGAGAAAACAAACTCCCTGTCTTCCCTTCCTCTTCTCTTCCCTCTTCATAGTGCCAAACATTACAGGAGCAGACAGAACCTTGGATTGTTCTACCTCTGCTTCCCTCTGTGTGTGTGTGTGGACAAGTACAGAGGCTTTACATTAGCTTCTCTTTCTGGAGATATGATAGTGTGTGCTCTGTGAGAGAGTGTTGTGGTTCTCAAAACAGCATATGAGAAGTGAGGGTTATCTTTGCTTGTGACTGACAACTGCGCTTTGCTCTCCAGTAATCCAGCTTTCCTCAGGTTGTTCAGGCTTCTCCATCACTTAAGAGCGCAAGTTGTTGTTAGTTCTTCTCAATCAGAAGGTACAAGTGTAAAAAGAAGTGTCTGTTACCTTGGAGTATTCACTAACTTGTTGAGTGACCATTTGGCAGTTGTTTTTTTTTGTTGTTGTTGTGTTTTGTGTGGGTTTTTTTGTTTTGTTTTTTGTTTTTTTTTTTTAAATGCATCTGGTCAATAATGCTTTTAACAAGCCAAAAGGTTTTAGTAAGGCTATTTCATCTATCTTTACTTCCTGGTAAGGAAACAAAAACCAAGCCATGATACTATTTCTTTTGGGGGATATGATATTATAGAAGGTTAGGGCACTGTCATAGGATATATTAGTAGGCCTGAAAATTGAAATGAGAGCCTGGCACTAACAGAACTTCATATGTAGTTTAGCTTTCAGTACAGGTTTTTCCTCAGTTGAACTGTGATCAGCTGCATAACAGAATTTTAAAGTCATGTTGTCTCTGTCTTTCAGACACATGTCAAATTCCAGGAACAAGCCCTGTGAACTTCACTTGCAGTGCCAGCAAAAAGTCTTCACTTTCCAGCTATCTGTATGTCTTTATCCTGGGACAGCTGCTGCTGGGAGTTGGAGGAACTCCATTATATACTTTGGGGACAGCTTTTATTGATGATAGTGTCCCAAAACACAAGTCTTCCCTTTATATAGGTAACTTTTGAAACTGTTTATAATATGTAGTCTGGATAGATCATAGACTGCAATGCTGTACAAAAGCTTTTATGAATTTGTCTAATTAAATTTGTCAATTTTGTCATTGTTTACTTACATGCATGAAGTGTTTCTGTACCAGTTACTGTGCAAGTTAGGTATCAGTCTGCTATAAGTATCAAGTCTTTTCAACAGTTACTTTGCAGAGTATGGTTAGGCTACTTTGTGCACATCTGTTGACTTTTTTTTTTTTATGTCATTAACTGAAAGTGATTAATTTGTTAACATAGCCTGCCTGTTAACAACAGAATAAGTTGTAGCAAAATTTGACTTTTAGTATCACAGGTATTGAAAACTGCTGTATATCAGGTCAGTAGCCAGACATTACTGTATCCTTTATCGGTTTTAATTGTTTATCTTGTAACAAAAGGCTGTTCCCTCAGTGCAAGGACACTCCTATGCTTCACCTGATCAATGCAGTTCTCTAACCATATACAAATTTGGCACTTCAAATATAAGTACTGGAAGTATCTTTCCTTAATTGGAAGTAAAGGGATTGCCTGGAAACATAGGGAGTGTGTGTGTCTCACTGTGGGGCTGTTTGAAAGCTAAGGAATATGCATTCTTATCACTGTGTTTTGATCTTTCCAGTCAGCATTCTCTGGGTTATGTGCGTTTTTACTGCCAAGTTCATTGCAATCCAAGGGTGTTTTTTATAGGTATGAAGGTATTTGATATTTTCACCACTTTAGGTGTAAGCTGGTAAAAGTATGTTAGCTATACAGGTAACTTGCAGGAAGAATTCAAAATTTTAGGTTACTGGACTGTTTTCCAGACTAAATCAATATTTTAGGGGGCAAAATTGAAATCATCATCTATTTGAATAAAATTCTTGCTTAACTGTTCCAGGAAGCCCCTTTGTTAGATGCCAACCGATAGAGTGGTTGCATATGTTAAGTCTTAAATAATAAAGGCAGCTTTAATTCTTGCTGTTTCTTTACATTGAGAAAGAAGACTATTACCTTTTTTTTTTTTTTTTTTTTTTTTTTTCCTAAGGCTGGTGAAATAGAGTAGCGTCAGGGCTGTCTGCATGATTAGGGAATCAAGAAGTGGCCTGAAAACTCAGGAGAACAATGTCAGTGTTAAAACTTGAAACATCCCAGACCAAGAAACTAATGCTGTGTATTCTGCCTAATATAAGAAAATAGAACACAAGTGAGTGGACAGGTAGCCACATTATTAATACTTTTTCTTGCTTTTATGCAATGTATTGAAGGTTTAAAATACATTGTATTGCTTTGCCTAATGCAAAAAGGCTTGTGCGAGGCACCAAAAAATCCCTCTAAAGCTCTGCTAATGTCTGTAAATAGCTACTAGCATTTTAGGCTATAAGCTTGCAACTTGCAAGTTGCTAGTTCCTTTCTCTTCTGAAACTGGGTCCATTTTCATGAGTACTCTTCTCCTGCTGAACTGAGGCACGTACACCTAAAGCCAATGAAAAGTTAAGCAATTCTAAATGGTAATTTAAACTGAATAGTCTGTTGGAGGAAACAGGCAACTTCTAAGCTAGGTTCAAAGTTCTGTAGGATGAATGTGGACTTAGCTCAGAAAGATCCTATGAGCATGCTGTTATTTGCAAAATACAGGAAAATCTGGGATATGTCAATTCAATATTTATTTTGACTTACTGATACTTCAGTGTCCCCTTCTGTGTCCCTTCCCCGTCTTGCACCCTTCCCCATCATTCCTTCTTGCTGTCTAAAGAGAGTGAAATCATACTAAATTCTCAGGATCCAGGCACTTTGGGAACAAATGAGAAATCAAGGTTCTTCATCCTGGGGAAAAGTATAGAATATCAGCAGTAAGGATGCATGTCTTACCAATTATTTAGACAGATCTAGTCACTATTAGTTGCAAGACTTTATCTGCAGAAACAGCGCTCCTGCCAGCGGTGCTAAAGTGCCACAGAAATCAGGCTGTTAGGCCAGGGGGCTGTTGTGACATTGAGAAAGTCTTGTCCTAAGGCCAAAAAAAAATTGATAGACGTAAGAGTGCTCTTTAGGACAGGTTTTACCTGCAACTTTGTGGGGTGGTTTTTTGTTGTTTGTGGGTGTGTGTGGTTGTTTTTTTTTTTTTTTTTTTTTTTTTTTTAAAAAAAAACACCTGTCAGGAGCTTTTAAAAGCCCTGGCTTTGTATTTTAAGGCTTATGTCAATAAATTGAAATGAACTCAAGTGGTGGGTATTACTCCAGCCAAAAGTTTTAATGAAACCCTGGCTTCTTGTCTTGGCAGATCTAAAAACTAACTTAAGACTCAAAAATATAAATAAGTAAGTTCTTAAAGATTGTGGGCATATAATATTAACAGCTGGTGCTTGTAACTACATCACAAACTTTTTCACAAGCTAGCTTGTGATTGTAGGCACAAGATGTGCAAAAGGCAATCTAATGCATAAAGATGCTGTTAGTGAAGTGTCTTTTGCTGAAACTCTGAGTTGTAGCTTTTAATGAGAGCTGCAAATCTTCACGGACAGGTACAAATTTTGTTTCCTATGTGCTCTAGTTGAAGTAATGACAGTGAAAAAATGGGTTGAATTGCAGAATTACATTTTGTCTGTAGTTGATTTAGGAATTGTTTTAAAAGAAAGCTGTGAAAATGTATGGTGAAGCTGATGTATTTTCTCTTCTAGGAATTGGCTATGCCATGTCACTGCTGGGTCCTGCTATTGGCTATGTCTTAGGAGGGCAGCTACTTAATGTTTATATTGATATCCAGATCCCAGAAAGGCAAGATACAACTTATACCACTTAGTATTTTGCTTTCTATTTTCTTTCCCTAATAATTCTTGTTAAAATGTTCAGCTTTTCTCCATGCGAGGAGCAGAAAGAATTTTATTCGGAAAATGTGGTATTTTCAAGAGCTTTTTTTACTTGGTAGAAAGTTGCATTCACAATGGCTTCTAGCAAGTGAGTTACTTCCCACAGTGAGTAGTCCCATTGTGTGTGAAAGTTTCTCTGTAGTGCAAATACTTAGTTCTATGTTTTTGAGGTATTAAAAATAAAGCTGATTATCAAAATGCGTTTTGTCTTTTGATTACTTGCTTGTTTAGGTTTAGACTGCAACTATTGATTTCCTGTGCAAAAAGTTTCCCTAAGGTCAGATATGAGGGGTAAGATACTGCTGTTACCTCCTGGGAAAGAGCTTGGTAGAAAATCTACCAGTTGAGTAATAGTCCGCTATTAGAAAAAAAATCATGTTATAAATTGCACTACTGTCCAAACCAGCAACTTCATTTACACTTTTATTTCCTGTGTTTTAGGGACCAGATCGATACAATGTCATTATGAACTTCTGCATTGGCTTTCACATAACTCATTGATTATGGAGATTCTTTCTAACAGCAGCTTGTTCAGTATCTTAGTGCTACAGGGTCTTGAAATCAGGGCCAAATAGTGGTCTTTAAATTAGAATGAATTTGACTAATGAGTATAAAGCTATATTTGGTAGAATGCAATATTATTATAATAGAGCTAATGAATGTGATTTAAACAAGCAAAAAATAAATTTAATACATGTAGAAGGAAATGGCAATATTCAAAGGCTTTCTGTTAAATTAGTATTAAAAGAAAGTAAAATTCCAGGTCACTGACATCTGAAATTGCTGACTGGAATTCATGAATTGTAAACCTGCTTTTCCAAATTATTATTCCAGTACCAAAATGGATCAAGATGACCCACGTTGGCTTGGAGCATGGTGGATAGCCTTTCTTGCATGCTTTTTTGCAATTTGGCTTCTTATAATACCCTTTTCATGCTTTCCAAAACACCTACCAGGTAAATATTTATAACAATAATGGGATAGTTTGGAAGAGAGTTAATTTATGCTTAAGGGTTATAGACTACTGGACTGAGTGATTCCCCTTTGATTCTGTTTCTCAGTTAACTGACTTTGGCTAAAACCTGATGATAAATACCTTGTTTCCAATATGCAGCCTTTAAAACAAAGCAAATGGGCTAGAGGGAGAGTCTTATGTACATAATGATATATGGCAGGACTGGAAACAGGCAGAGTATGGAAACTGATGCTTATCTGGAAAGAGAAATGATGGAGGAAAAGAAACAATGAAGTAGGGAGCTGGGGAGCATGTGAGGATAATTTAAAAAAAAGTTAAAAAAACTGAACGGGCTACAGGATAGTCTGAAATTCTTAGGGTATCCCTGATAATAATTTCTTACAGCCAAGGCCTTCCAATAGAAACATGATGCTTTCAGCCAAATTGTTCTTTCTGCAGCAATACGTTATTGATCTTTTTATATATCTGTACCAAGAAAATATTCAAGAATACTTACAATGTCTGAACTAGTTTTCCTAAGGAAAGGGAACACTTATTTTGATGCTTTTTCTGACTTTAAGTCTAAGAGCACAGGTATTCAATATTTCCATTGTCAGTAAATATGCCCATTTATAGGAACAGCAAAAATACAGGCTGAAAAAGTCTCTGAAACCCATAATGATGGAAGTGAGTTGCTTGTTGAGACCAAGAATATTGGAAAAAGTTTTAAAGACTTCCCTGTGGCTCTCCTGGTAAGGAAATCTTGAATTTACTAAGACTAAGATATTCTGAGAAATTAAATTCTTTTTCATGTAACATATAAGTGTTCAGAAAGGTAATTGCTTCTTCACATGTTGTGATAGGGAAGTATCTAGTGCTACTGATAATTTAGTGCATACTCATTTTGTTGATGCTCAAGATTGTTAAAGCAAGAAAGCATATCAGTAAAGTTCCACACATGAATATCTTCTTTAAAATATGGTATCTTCTAATTTACATGGTACTACAATGAAATAATTTCCTGAGTGTTGTGCTAATTTCCCACCATAGATACTGTTGAAGAATCCAGTGCTTATGAGTCTAATAATAGCCAGTTCTTCAGAAGCTTTAGTTGCCACTGGCTTTGCCACATTTCTGCCAAAGTTTATAGAAAACCAGTTTGGAAAGACATCAAGTTTTTCAGCAACTCTTGGAGGTAACGTGGCTTTTCATATTTAAATCTTAAATATATTGTGCTGAACACCTCATTAACAATGTAAATGGAAGCTTATATAGGCATCTTCTGTTTGTCCAAGATATTTGTGAATATACTTGTATGAAAAGCAGTTTTCACAGCAGAAACAGTATTTTTGTGTTATTCTCCCTGTGCTATGAAAACCCTGGTACGAAGAGTGCAAATCTACTTGCTGTCTGTAGGTTCAGAAGACTTGATACTCATATTCAAAGAAGAATGAGAATTTAGTGTGCTGCTGAAGCTGTAATTTATTCCTTTCTTATTCCTGGTGAAAAACATTTAATTTTCCTAATTTAAAATCAGTTGAAGGAGCACTAAGCCTTAGTCCTTTCCAAAGAAAGCACGATGAAGGGCAGCTGTAAAAAAAGCAGTGCTTACCGCAAGTAAGCGGTTGACTTGGTCTTTCCCTTCTTCAATTCCACCATAACATTAGTGAGATTGTTACAATAAATTGACTAATCAGGATATACTATAAAATTACGGTGTAACTGCTTCTAGAGTTGGCTTACTGTCACTTATTACTAATCTCTGATAGGTGGAAGTAATTGATAGAACAGGGGAAGCCTATGAAAAGCTGAGTACTGGAGAAACAAACAGAAAAATCTGATGAAAAAGCCGCTCTAGTTAGGGTTGCATGATCGACACCATTACTTCTGAAGAACAGCAATCAGATCAAGGCAGACACACCAACAGATGTTTGCAATATAGCAGACTTAATATTTCTGGAATTTATCTTTCTAAATTACTTCAGCTGTATAGTGTTGCAATGTAAGCATATGCTAGTTGAGGTGCTCTCTCTAACAAACATATTTGGGAGAGACTTTCTGAATGACTTACTCCCCTGGATGATACTAGATAGTACTATCGCTATTCAGACATCATTGCTTCAAAAAAAAGTATCTGCAAGTTTTACATAGAAATACATTGGAATACATGTTCAATATGCTCAACTGTTAAACAGTAATCAGCAGTGAAATGGAAAACTGAATGTTCCTTTTTTGCCTATAGACAAACTGTCTGAATTTCTTTTGAGTTGAAAATATTAGTGTTAATCAAATGTGCAGCTTTAAAGAAATGCCTACATTAATGTTGAAAGCTAACTGTAGCTAAAGTCATGTTGAGCCAGCTAGTCTGACTGTTACCAATGACCATGTTAAGTATTTAAACTACCTTTGACTATGAGCATCTGCAGCCTGTGCAGTTCTACCACTGTACCTGAACCGTCTTTAGCTATCTCAGGTAAGTGCAAGTTACACTGAACTCTGTGTTGTATTGTAGCATACGTAAAAATGCTCAGTTATGTATCTGGAGTCCTAATAGTGCAAAGAGGATAAATTGTTATGGATTACGACAGCAAAACTGAACTACTGACTTTTTCAATCTTTTTGTAGATGCCTTATTGTATCCTGTGCTGTCCCTTGTATAATAGCGATTGCTTTCTTTTATTAAAAGGTTCATAACATAAATATAGGGAAAAAAAAATCACCGAAACAATGAAAAAGCGTTTTCTATTTTCATGAAGTGGCTTACTGGTGTTCAAAGATTATTGCCCAGTATGTACTACTCTTAAGCAATCTGGTTTTGCTGTGTTGAACTTGGCTTTTCAACAACTATAATTTACACTGTCATGTTGAACTTCTGGAAAGGCTAAAGACAATGTAAGGGTAAAATATGTTGCTCATGCTGACAGATTCTGGTAGGATGGTTCGAAAATGACATAATGTGGACTGCATCTTAAGATACAGGTAACTGTTGTGACTTTTTTCTTAACATAAAAATGCACTCTAAATTGCTTCACTAATTATACCTTGCATTTTTGTGTAACTGCTGGTGTCTTGTTTTTCTCTAGGGCTTGTATTAATTCCAGCAGCAGCACTAGGCCAAATCATAAGCGGCATCTTGGTTTCCAAGTGCGAAATGGATTGCAAAAGCATAATCAAGTTCATGATAGGCACTTGTTCAGTGGCCTTACTATTAAACACAGTGTTTTTATTTGCTAAATGTGGGAATGAACCTTTTGCAGGTGTCTCTGAAACGTATAATGGGTAAATATATTTTAATCCACTCTTGGGTTTGGTGCTACTGCTTAAAATAAGTAAGCTTCTTCACAGAATACAAAACCTTTAAAAATGTCATATTTTGCCTTGATGTATGAAACTGAAATGTTTTATGGAACCCTAAAATCTTATTCTCAGAATCTTTATGTAATAAATGATTAAGAAAAAGTAATGATACATTGTCTGCAAAATGTCCTGAGCAGGCTGGTCCTGCTTGACAAAAGCATCCCAGCTTCTGTAACCAGACAGACTAGAGCTGATTTTCTGTCTCTGTAGAAGTAGCATGTCTTCTGTGTCTTCTTTATTAAACAGATCTTGAAAATCTGGGCAGTTTGTTCCTGGAAGGAGTCTGCCATATGCAACCATTTCATGAGAGAGCACTGAGGTGCACTGCAGCTTAAACTGGTTGCAAATTTTTTCCTAGAAAGGCAAAGACATTGTAGCATCAGGTTCTAGCACATCTAGCCTCTATTTACAAAGGCGGCTTTCTTTTTTTTTTTTTTTTCCTGGTAAAATGGCTGATAGAGGTAAAAATTTAATGCAAAGAGACCATAGCTCAGTGACACTAGTTGAAGAATAAAATGGGTGAAGTAACATGGTTAACTGAACCATAATTCAAAATATTTTTGGCTAACATGTATAGGAAAGACTTCTGAGAACAATATGCACTTTTCTTTCCCTTAACATGATTCTTATTCCTAATGAGAATTCCTAATGAGAATGTAGGCTATCACTCATTTTTAGATATTTGTAGTAACTGTAATAAAAAAATCTAGGATAAATGTTCTTCCTGTTGCTGTGAATAACAGCATGTTACTCTGGAAACCAGTACAGCAGTAAGAAAAAAGTCAGAAAAGTGAAAGTAAAAATGAAGCAAAATTAAAAACAAATATCTGCAAGGATAAGCATTCTTTAGAGAATGGATTTCTAGGTCCACTAAAACTTCGACATTGAATGTATGTGATCAAATCACCACCATAGGCACTATGTTGTATAAAATACCCATTCATGCCTTATTAAGAAATTAACGATAAGATCATAATGTTTCAATTCTCATAATTTTAAATAGTACACATTTCTGTAGCATGAGTATTGTTTAAAAGCAGGAGGAAGACAGATAGCTGTGCCAAAACTGTGCTCTCAAGTGGTCAGTTACTCTGTCATGAATTGACAGAGCCAGAGGCAACTCCAGCTGTTCGAGGGCCTGCCAAAGAGTCAGATGCTGCTGTGCAAGAAAGGTCTAGGAGGTCGGTAGCTAGAGATTGCTAGCTGCTGTTTGAAAAAATCATAAGCTTGAGCAGTGTGTGGTTCAACTGAGTGAATAACTTACAAATACTTTGTTGTTTTTCCCAATTCCTGTGTTTTAGAAAAGGGTTAGGTAGCACTGTCTTGTACAAAAGCAGAAGTTATACCTCAATGCATAAAAAGATGTTTGAACCTAAATAGGATGGGGAAGAACATGTTTGCACTTTACCAAAACAATACCATGAAGCGCACTATGAAAATGCAGAAGACATGTTGGGGGGGAAATTGGTTTTGTAGCCTGTAATGCATATGCAAGGAGGTAATACTTCTAGGAAAAAATGATAAATATCTAATCAACAGTTAGGCTTATATGCTTTCTTCACTTGATATGTATTATGCTTTTTGACTGAATTAAAATGAATGTATAACAAATAGAAGAATGCAGGAAAATCCCATCTTACTCATGGAGGCAACTAAGTACGCAAATATCACAGAATATGAAGGCTATCAATTTCCCTAGGTCCTTTAAGGGCATCAGACATAAACATAGCTGACAAATATTACAAAATTTTCCCCAAAATACAAAAAGTGACATGAAAGACTAACCAGATATTTTTTGGGTCTCTCATTTAGGTAAATGTGAAAACAATAAAGTAGGTAACCTTAAGTTAATGGCACGGAAATTCAGAGTGCTTGGAGGCAGCAGTGATTGAAGGCAGTCAGGCTTCCAGTTCTCCAACACAGTAGAAATTTAATGCCACAACACCATAACCACTCATTTGTATTTCATTTTCCAGAAGACATGCAAAATGAATAAATAGAATTTCGTACACTGGTGGCTGAAAAAAAAATTATCTTTAAAGCCCAAGTTACCACTCATTCTGATTTCATCTTTATAACTTGCTGTATCAATTTGCAGTATATTTAAAGGCTAGTGTTGACATTTGATGCTCAAGACATGGTTCTGCTTCAGTGTTTGAAAAAAATGCTAGCTGTAATATTACTGTGAACACTACGGAACTGTGAGAACTAGGATGCAGATTTTGGTTATGGAGAGCTTATAGTTATATATTGAGCAAAAGAATCTGTGTGTAGCAATTGAATACTGAAGAGGTTGTATTAGAAAATAGTATTTGAAGTTATCCACATTTCTGCACCAGGTCCTACGATAATGAGCAGCTGACAAAAGGCACAGTCAAGTTGATTTTTCTTGAGTTAAATACAGTTAACTTGCATTTAGTAGTTTTGTGTAACTTTGGCAGTTAGGTAGCTTAACTGTTGCTGAAGACCTGTTATCTACAGCAATTTGGAGTTAACCACTCCTGAAATAACTCTCTCCACTCAGTATCCTTTATAATAAATGGTTCAGGTTTATCTAATTCACTGTTACAGGTTGGACTACAGTTTGTTGAACATGTGACCTGCATCGGAATACTTAGTGGCACTAATATAGTGCCAGTTGTGAAACTGCTTTCCGTGAAGGAATGAGAAACTAAAATATGAAGTTGTAGATTTAACAACTTCATAAACTTTGTGGAAGAATGGCCAAGTGTCTGGCTCCTGCTTATGCTGTTGAACAAATACTTCTGAATAAATTGTGAGAGTGCTCTGATAGTTGACTTGGAAATCTATGCAGATTCATTTTTTGTGGAGATTTTGAAGAAACCCTTCATGACAGGCATTCCCTTTCTATTGAAAAATAGCCTGGAGGTGAGGGTGGGGAAAGCTTTTGTAAGTTTAGTACCAGAACCACAGGAGTACAGGATCACTTTTGAGTTTGTAAGTTAATAAACGAAGAATATTGTAGTAACTCTATTACTAAATTAGCCTATAAGCAGAACTAACATGTTTTATCTCATCTAGTAAACACTTCAGAAAACTGTTTTGACCAAATTCTTTTGCCCAATGTTTCCTTGAAAACTTGAAGGAACAGAAACGCAGTGACTATTTCTGTAGTTCTGTTCATTCCCACAGGTCTCTGGGACTCTTTATTTTGTTTTGCTGTGAAAGAATACCCAACATATAGAGCTTTTAAAGACCATTTAATGGCCTCATCTGCTAGGTTTCTTTAGAGAAGTGATATTAGAATAAAAATTTCCATGTCATAAAAACCTGTGTACACTAAACAGTCTTCTGTATTTTAATATTTTTCTCTGATCATGTGTAACTAAAAGTTCAGTCCCTCTTCATAGGTCAGGGGAGAGAGACATTGTCTGCACATGAACACAGGACAAATGTTGCCACTAAATTGATTAAATAATTCCAGGCTTGCCACTCTTTATAAGGCTAACAAGGCACTGTATGAACAAACCTGTGCTTAGTGAATTTGCTTATGGTGCATTATAGTGCTTTAAGCCAGAAAAAAACAACTTTGATTCTTCTATGTATGAAGAATGATGTCTTGTAACTTAGTAGGGTTCAACTATACCACAACCAAATGAAGTATATAGGTAGTTATGATGGCCCTCATATTCCCTGTACAGTTTGAATTCTATGTAAGTAATCAGCTTAATTCCAACATAAATTATTTCTACTCTTAGTATTTGTGACCATCTTAAATTCTTTTGAAGAAACCTGCTGTTTAGGTAGTGAATCTGGAACTTTCGTTTTACAGTACAATATATAAACTACGGGCAGTGTCAGTATCCTCGTTTCAGCTGACTGAACTCCTAATCTGTAAAGCTTCTTTGCTTATTAATGCACTACTATTAGAAAATCAAAACGTGTTTTTGTTCTCTCTGGTTACATCTTAAGAAGTCCCCCCACATCCCAAACTGATTTTTTCATGCCAATAATGTAGTGGAACTACTTCAAATACAACCCCACTATGTCCTGTACTGGAAGTTAATGCATAAACTGCCAGTAATTACAGTAAGCAAGACTTAAATCAAAATCTATTCTTCATTAGTTATTCCCTAAACAGCCAGAGGAAATCTTTAAGGCCTTTTTGGCTGTGATAAGACTTTGTATGTCATGGCACTCTACATCTAGCATGTGCAGTCATCTTGATGTTGGAACAATCCAAATGTCTGTATAGCATGCTAAAAACCGTAAAAATGCAGTGGGTTTGTAACTGGACTTGAATCCAGAACAGGCAAAAAAAACTTGGATTATGATCATTACAATAAACAACACCAAATACTGCTTTTAATCTTGATGCATTTTTTTTTTCTTAAAACTATAAATTGAATAAATTAAAATGTCTAAGTGCATGGGAGGGGGAAGATGATGGAAGAATTGGGTTGTGGCACAGAAGTTCCTCATCTGTTTTGTGAATGGAAATTGGAGGAATAATCTATGGAAGGAATAATAACACAAAGATAACCATGTACAGAATAAATGGAAATTTCCTCTAGAGTTGTAACTACTAGGAATATAGCTTATTTTTAAACAATGAAGTGTGTAAATCACCTGAATTAAATACTTTGAGATTTATTATTCTATAAATACTGTGTTACTTATCTACATATCTGATGTTTTTAAATTACTTTATTAAAATCCTATTAACTTCTGCTTTTCAGAACAGGCATGCAATACAACTTAACAGCACCATGCAATGCTAACTGCAGATGTTTGCGCTCTATGTACTACCCAATTTGTGGCAGAGATGAAGTCCAGTACTTTTCTCCGTGCTTCGCAGGATGTGCATCACATCATTTTAACAACATGAAAAAGGTACTTTATGCTATGAAGATAGCTGGCATGGTCTATTCTGGTTTCCTGAAAAGAGTATTTTATATTAAAACCATTCTTCCCTTAGTATGACCAGGTATCACAGGATTTCTGAATCTAAATGGCAATTACTACAGGAAGAATTGGTGGAGGATAAATGCTGGTATGCATCAGATCATAATACTCTGTGACCAGGTGCTTTTAAACATTCATGGAGCATGTAATGTTTATCAAATCGACTTATTTGATGACAGTTGATGTTACACAGAATTTTGGTTTTAGCAGAGCAATACAAAATACTGAAAACACAATACAAATGTAAGTTCCACTTAGCAAAATATAGTGACTGCAATACACAGTTCAGTCACAATACCAGTGTGATTCCCATTACTGATCTCTAACATGCTCATCATCACGATGCTGGGCCTCCCCAGTTTTTGGGAAGGCATATGCAGGTTGAAGCCAGCTCATGCACATTGCTGTCTTTGAAATTCTGCTACTTGCTTGTCTTCTTATACTCTGTGTTGGGCTGAGCCAGATTTCCTCCATGCTGACCTGGCTGAGATAGTGAGACTTTCATACTTCCAATGAACTTGGGGAGAAACGTTTACATCACCAGTTAATCCACTCAACAGACATAGCTCTTTCTTTTCTGCACATCTTCCTTTGCAACAGCTGTGATTGCTCACAGACTGCATTGTTCTGTGAGCTTCATGGGCACATCATCCTTTCCCATCTCCTCTGAGCCTTCTTCCATTATAGGGGTTTGTTTGTCAGTCACAGTGTGTTTCTCACTTGTGCAGTGTCATGTTGCAGATGTTAGTTCTACTAAACTTTCTAATGCTGAAAATATATTAAACCTGAATGTACTTTAAATACAATTGACAACCAGAAAAGTAGAAATCAGCAACTGCCTTGCTATTAAGCTGCAGTTCTTATCTAGATCTTTAAGGATAATGTAATTTTTATTGTATGCATGGAAACCTTCTTCTGTGAGTTTCCAAACCTTGAATGGCAGTTGTCCTGATGTAGGAATGGTAAGCCATGAAAGTGGCTGGTTATTATCAAGCCTTCTCAGAACTGAGAGACTTTCTGTGCTTGTCTCTGCTACTACAACAAATCCTTGAGCAGGGGTGTGGGAGAAGTGTAGAAAGATCCTAAATGTAGGCAAGCTGAACCAAGGGATGCCTTTGGACACTTCCTATACCAGGAAAGGACAATGGTAAATGAGAGGAGGTGTCACGTTAAGAGTAAGGATGTGACATTTGCCTGTCAGAGTCCTCTCAGGGACTTTCACTGAAACAGTTTAGCAAAGTTGCAAATACAGATAATTTATAAAAGCAACAGATATAACAGGTGTGAAATTCTCGTTGATAAATGCACTTACTGCAATAGTGCTAATGTATTTATAATAATGCTGGCCAAGATTTCCTGGGTATTCTTCGCCAGGGGCGAAGGCGCAATTCTTACCAAGAAGGCGTCCCTATCTTGGGTAGAGAAAGAGGAGCACAGCCTGTTGATTGTCTCTTCTAGATCTCCAGTCCCTTTCTCCCAATTTTTGCGCCTTACTCTCTTCTTTTTATTCTCTGATATTTTGTTTCCCCTCCCGCGTATTACATATAGCTTGATTTAGGCATAGAGTTGAGTGACATAGTCATATATGCATAGAATTAAGGAGAGGTGTTAACTGTAATATTAATTTCCTAGATAATTAAGCAAAAGTTTCACTTCAGAGCATCATAGCCTTCAGAGTTTTGTGCTGAAACAGTCTTTTTGCACTCTCTAGCGAAAATAGAGCTGTCTTTTCTCCACAAGGCTCCTTCTTTCAGCTGTAATCTCTCCTCGCAAGGTTTGTAGAAGGGAGAAGCAGATACTAGCCCTCTTATCCTTTTGCTGTTTTTTGCCAGATGAACAAGTACCTCAGCTCTCATCTTTGCTCTGTCCAAGGCATAATGACCTTATAAACCCAGGATTTCTCCACATCATCCATGCCGAGACTATAGTCACTCAACATGAAGCTCAAAATCATGCTTTTAAAAAGTCAGTCTTGGGAGTTCCCTTATGGTGTAGCCCTTTTCCTCCTTGCCTGGGGGTGCTTCCGAGACGGTCCAACCAGATGCCAAATGAATCAATATCCAGGATAACATAGCTCTAATACAAGACAAGGATACACAAAACATAATGACCAAAATGGCTACTATCAGTATAAATTGTAATAGACTTTGTAGCCATCCTGTTAATGAAAACCTTAAATAATGTAAAAGCTTGTTCAGCCATTCATTCTTCATACTGTATCCAAGATCTCTACTTGCTTTTGCCACATGTTTCATATGGTCTAATTGTTCATTGAGATCCCTAGTTACATTTGGTATGTGGATACAACACACTCCATTGGTCAGACTCAAATATTCACACACACCATTTTCGTGCAATAATAAAAAGTCCAGTGTTAGTCTATTCTGTAAGGCCACCTTTGAGGTTGCCTGTAATTGTACATTTAAAACCTTCAGTCCCACACAAGTTGCATTAGCCAATGCTTCGATCTATGAGTGAGGTTATAGAGCATCTTTTGATTTTGGAATGCTGTCTGTTGGGGTGTAAAAATTGATTTTAGAGCCCATCCTACGACATATCCCATAGTTGGATGTTGCCATGGGTCTTCTGAGTCACTTTTGATGTGTCCCCATAGGGCTGGTACAACAGGTTGTTTTTTCCAGAGGGGGCAAAGAGTCAATAGTCCTAGTGTGCGTTGGCATTGTGAACTTCCCACTGTTAAGTCAGCAGACCAGGTTCCATCACTGCTAACCCACACAATGTGTCCGAAGGAGTGTATACTTACTTCTGAACAAATTATTTTAGACTGGGTGCCATTGGGAGTTAAATAAGACCAAGTGTCATTGATTGGGGTGGTAAAGTTAGAACAAATACAACCCAATCAGAGGGCTCCGGCTATTGGGCCCAGTCTCTGAATTTCAGCTTCACTGCTGTTGCAACTATAAACTTTGGTACAATTCCAATTATTGTGTTTTGGGTTATCTGAGTGGGAGACACTAAAGTTTGCATACTGGGTACTGACCTGTTTGGGACCATCTGATAATTCAATAGCCCCATCCCAATCAATACACCAGTCAGTTGTTTGTATGTAGTGCCATCATCATGTTGTGGCATTCCCCACACCCTTGGTATATGTATTCCCCATGGTGTCTTTTTGCATTGTTCCCCAGAAGAACAATATATCATCTCCTCAATTTTACCATTACCCTTAAACTTGACTGGTGGTTTAGCGATATCACAGTCTTTTATGGTTTCATTGACATTGGTCCATTTAAGGATATGTTTTCTTTCCTCAGTGTGCCATGTTAGATTCGTGTGGTTTTTCCACATAGTCTCCCAAGTTTGGTTCAAACCAATGGTTAATATACCCTAAGATTACTGGCGAATTGGCAGGCTGTGGAAGGGGTAGACATGCTGTAATTCAGCTAACATTGTGAGTTCGTCCAAAAGCTTGGACTAACTGTAGTATGAGATTGGAAGTAAGGCTTAAACCACCATTGAGTGACAGTAGAATAAACAAATGATGTTTTATCAACATTATTGAAATTTTGGCTTTCAAAATATCATTAACAGCAAAAATACAACAACCCCTGCTATAAAGATTAACAATCCCTGGGGACACTCCAGCTCAGTGTAGCTTAATTTGTTGTCCCACGTATAATTTTCTGTCATCTGGAGTTCCTGTAAGTACAAAGGAAAAAGGAAGGTGGTCAGTCATTATTCAACCGGCTAGCCCTAGCTTAGAAAGAAGGTACTATCTGTGTAGTACTAATTCAGTGGATTTTCCCAGAGCTATCTTTTGCTTCCCAGGCATAAAGATTCTTTGTAGTCACTAGGACCATAGCAACTGTCCCAGTTTGAGGCATTTTAACTAGGACTGATTGGCCTACATAAAAGCCTGTAGGATATTCTCCCGGTTTTGCGTCTGCCTTTGGCACCAAAGTTGTGGTAGAAGTGCAAAAAAATTTAATTTCCAGGGTGTCCTGCTCCCATGTGGACTCACTCATAGGTCACAGTCCCTTTGACTTGAGATCATGCTGGAGTTCCAGCCTGTCATGTTCAGCAGCACCGCTACAGCAGCGATGCTTTGGCCATCTGCCAGTCCAGTAGGCAGCATCACTGTGGGTGTTATCAAAATGTTCCCAAGCACAGCAGAATACAATGATAAGCAGTACAGCAGGACAGTAAGCAGCAAAAGCAAAAAGCAGTCACTTTCAAGTACTAAACTCTAATGTACAGTGAGGCAAACAAGCCTCATGGCAAGCGCAGAAGCCTGCCAGTTAATAGCTAAACAGCAACAAATTAGATCTAACACATCCAATCAAGCCTAGGAAATGTAGGAGACTGACTACTGCTTACTGTGAAAACTTCACTGATGTTCATTTTCAAGGAAAAAAAAAATTATTCGAATTGTTCACCTGCTTAAAAAAAGTAGTCCAACATTGCTTCTGTTCTTTTCTGCTTAAGTCTTAAGAGTAGAGCTCACCTATCTTCCTGTCAAGTACAGCCTGGTGTAAAAATCTGCCTGTTTATAGCCGAGGCTGTCAAGCTAGGTGATCTGGGACTTGCCAACAACTCTGAATCGTAGAATCATAGAATGGTTTGGGTTGAAAGTGACCTCAAAGATCATTTGGTTCCAACCCCCCTGCCATGGCAGGGACACCTCCCACTAGACCATGTTGCTCAAGGTTCCATCCAACCTGGTCTTGAACACTTCCAGGGCTGGACCATCAACAACTTCCTTAGGCAACCTGTTCCAGTGTCTCACCACCCTCAAGGTGAAGAACTTCCTTATATCTAGTCTAAACCTGCCCTCTCCCAGCTTCCAACCATAACTCCTCATCCTATGACTGCAGGCCCTTGTAAAAAGTCCCTCCCCAGCCTTCTTCAGTATTGTGGTTTCCAGTTTGGTTTGCTACTGTTATTACTGGATGCACATTATCTAAGCTTGAATAGTATCACGAGTAGATGTGGTTCAAGTAACAGTTTTTAGTAGTCAAGACAGAGTTCTTCGGAGTATATGTTTGAATTGTACAAAAATAATCAGAAGTTTTGCTTAATAAATGAAGTAACAGTTAATGTTTGTTTGGAAAAATTACTTTTGAGAAGTATGTAAGATACCTTCTGCTGTAAGGGAACTGCAGCTTTTGGATACACTTGGTTCAGAAGTAAGTTACACTTGGTTCAGAAGTAAGTTACACTTGGTTCAGAAGTAAGTTACACTTGGTTCAGAAGTAAGTTACACTTGGTTCAGAAGTAAGTTACACTTGGTTCAGAAGTAAGTTACACTTGGTTCAGAAGTAAGTTACACTTTGCAAATGAAACCGGTCTCATATGGGGAAAGAGAAAAGTGACATTTCCTCCCTTACTCTAACCCTTGACACCCTCCATGATGTTTATAACATTTTCAAATAGGTAGTTCGTTTGAAAATTAGTATTTTCAAATTTTCATATCTATATCAATATAAAAGAAATCTTGTTTTGCACCTTTCTTCTTTGTATACAGTAACTGGTGTTACCTTCACTGATTTGTAATAAGATTCAAGTGCGAAAGTTAGCATTTTAAGGTTTACTCTGGTGGTGGTGTTATATAATATTATGTACTGCATATGGTCATGTCTCTAATTCTAAAATCATCTTTAGTTTTAAGGATTTTATGATTGTGCCTAAAAACTTGCTCCACACAAAATAGAAACTGTCACTGTCTTTTTATATCACAAAACCAAAAATAACTTTTGCTCAGGTAAGCTGGCTCAGTCAAGTTCTTCTGAATCAGTTTTTAAAATGAGAGTTAGTGTCATGTGATCGTCAGGAAATGGACTATTTCCCACACCGTAAAGTCAGGGTTTATTCTTGTATTCAGTGTGATGCAGACCCAGAACATCTACCATATTAGTGTCACTTAGTGTCATTCTTAGACTTAATTTTGGTTTATGAATTATTTGTAGACATACTACAACTGTTCCTGTATTGGGAAACCAAAAAAGGAAAATGATTCAGAAGATTTTCTCTATGAAGCTATCCCTGGGAAATGTCCAACACAATGCAAATTTTTACCTTTATTTCTGACCTTCTTCTTTTTTGCTGTTGTTTTTACATTCATGGCTGTTACTCCAACAACTGTGGCCATTCTCAGGTACGTTTTTTGGGCTGAGTAGTAGGTAGCATTCTTTTGAAAACTCAGATTGTAAAACACTTAAATTTGTTTTGCTTTAGAATGTGGACTTAACCCAATGTCCAAGGGATTTCCTGTTGTAATACTTTGTGGAGTAAGCAGGCAGTACTTGAAGCAGAGGACAGTGAAATCATTGTTTGTGGTCTTTGTAGTTACATTTGGTTAGTAGATACTATTCAAATCTATTTAAAAAAAAAACAAAAACAAAAACAAAAACTGAAAAGAATCTTTTCTACTTGTAGCAAAATCCCTTTTTATGGGAGCACTCCTGACTGTTTTAGTCAAAACAAAAAGGAATAAATGTGTCATGTGCTTGTATGAAGAAAATACTCAACTAGCCTGGTTATTGGTAGTGCCAGGATTTCAAATTGTACCAAGAGAAGAACAAAATAGCTATCAGTCTCATATTCTCAGCCTTTGATTCCTGTTTCAGTTCAGAGTTCTGACTTACAAAATTGTAGTCTGTCAAGAACTATAGACTACCTTTCATGTAATTTTGATGTTTTATGTATGGTAGTCCTTCATATAAAACATGACAGCATGTATGTGGCTGTTAAGCAGTGGTTTGACTGTCTTTCAAATCGCTGAAACTCTGTGCATGAAAGCTAGCTAGAATTTCTTTTGCCTTTTAATACATGACCCTCATTCTGAAAGTAGAGGTGTTTCACTTTATGTTGAAATCTGCCTTGTACTTCTGATATGTCTATAGAGAAAATTGTCATGATGCATAGGTATACATGCACTGTACACATGATGCTTTGGGACTGTGTGGTTGGATGCTCTTTTATCCACCTTTCTAGGGCAGGGGCTTGGGGCGGAGAATGATACACTACAACAGTGCTTTGTAGTAGCCTCCTGTTCAGGGATGATGTAAATAGGAATTAACAGCTTGTCATATTAGTGTGGGAGCAGAATAATGTGAAGTGTTGCATTACCTTCAAAACTGAGCTGACTGTTTTATTTAGATAATTCTAAGCAATAATATTTGGAATTTTTAATCCTTGCATGCTTCAACTGAAATGGTAAAACAGTTATTAGGGAAGAAGACTAGAGCAGTTTAAATGTGCAAAACCTAACTTAAATAGCTAAATGTGAAATAAGTTGCTACAGTATATTCTGATATCATTTCAGCAGTCCTGTTTTGTATAACTTAAGTGTAAAGCCATATGTTCATGACTGTGTTCTAGTGCTAGAAACAACCACCCACACTATGCAAAACTCATTCGCCTTCCTCTACTTGCCTTTTTGGGTAGGTGGCTCCTAACAGTGACTGCTGGTAACTGCTCATCTTGTATGTTTTTCTATGGCTAATTGTCATACATACTCTAGAAAGAGGGAATAACTCCTAATATGTAAATACTGTCTTTTTTAGCACTGACTTAAAATGATACAGTTTATTAAAGAAAACTGTGCTGAAACTAAACTGTGTAAATTAAGTTAAGTTGTATTCGATCTTTATGGTAGTATCTTTAAGACACTGTCAGGATCTGGAGAAACAGCTGAAAGAAATGGGTAGGAGCTAAGGAGGTAAATTCTGCTAGTTATTAAATCAAGATATTGATTTGTGTAGCGCAGACCAGAACTGATTAATCGTAAGGTCAGGTGACTATCTGTAAAAGTTATGGGATATACACCACCTTTTGCTGTGCTGAAGCCTAGTCTCAATTCATATGTTGCTTCTTTAGGACTAGTAGCTCAGGATTGCATCCTAGCATTGTCCTTAAATACTTGGTTGTTCTGTGGAAAAAAATATTCAACAGTATATCAGGGTGCAGCTGGTAAGCCAGCTTTTTATTTATACTGTTTTATTAAACTAGTTCAACGTAAAATTCCTTGATAAGCTACTACAATTGCTTTTATCTTTTATGAAAACACCTCTTGAAGTTGCTTGGTTACTTGTTCTGTACATTTGATTTCTAACATGCTCTGGGATTAACAGTTTAAAAGACAAAGCATATTCACTGAGGGATAAAGCAGAGGAATGGAACAGTTTACCAAGTCTTAAACTGCAAATCTTGTTTACAGGTGTGTGCCAGATAAACAGCGCTCTTTTGCTCTTGGAGTACAGTCAGTGTTTCTACGATTACTGGGTATGGCTTTCTTGTTGAAACACTTGCCTCTGAATAATCTACTTATTTGACATTTTTCTAGACTTAAAAATAATGCATTAAGAAGCTCTCACAGCAGCTTGAAGCAGCATGTCATTGGCTTATAGATTACACTTGTTATAAAGCATATGCCTTCTGGATTCAAATTCCTCTTTAAAATGGGGCACGTGTGCTCATTTTAGCCTTTCTTTTCTTATCGGTACAAACAAAATACAGGTAACTCACTCTTTCGGTGAAGGCACCTGTTGTTTATTCCCCCAGAAGAAGGCCTATTCTGAAAGTTGAGATAAGAGAAAGTGGTGTAATAGAAAACAGCTTCATGTAGTTAACGTCTCAAGTTCTGGAAGTTAAAACAAAGTGACACTTTGCTGTGCCCTTATTGGCCATGCCAGTATAAATTAAAGTGGATAGGATTCCCTTTCAGTTCCTTTGACTAATTTTAGCCATTATTGAAATTATAAACACTTGTATGTAAATAATTACTGAATTTTTATGTGGAAAATATACTGATAGGATTCTAAATCTAAGTATCTCCAGGATCTCAGTAAGACTGGTGGATCATCTTAAAATGTAAAGCTAAATGTAGGCATTTTATCAACCACTCATTTGAATTTTCTTAGGCGTATTTTAAACTCTTGTTTAATCCTAGACACTTTTAAAATAGCATATGTAATTCAAGACTAGGTCAAGGCTCAGAGACTGATTAGACTTTTATGTCAATATTTAGTACTGTAACCATTCTCTGACATTTGAGATCAAATATCTAGCAGTGTGAGTTCTGCTTTCTGTACCTATTGAAACTCCAATCTAAGTCATTTTACCAATAAAGTGTAACAAGAGTAAACATCCTCACAGACAGACATTAGCTGGGAGGTAATATTAAGTGTTATATGAGGTCTTGTCTGTTTCATTTTACTCAATGTTAAGGTATCTATGGCAGAGTCTTAACTCTTCACTATGGAACAGAGGATAGAAGAACTTTTTGCACTGCCTATACTGACTATGGCTCAAGAAGAAAGCAACTAACATCATTACTACCAACAAGATTTTTAGGCTGTAGACTTGAGGATCACACATGGGTCCTAGACAGAAGAGCTGTAGCAAGGACATAGCTGCTTGTTAGCTCAAGAACAGTTTAGGCCTTGAGTAAGTTAGGTAGACGTGCAGTGATGTACCTGGAGTGTTTATTATACAATTGGCTGTACCTGGATGCAAAACACTTGTTCTTTATAAAGGACTGTCATAACAAAAATCACACAAATCTGAAATTCTATGCAGGAGTAATTTTAAACACTACTAACTGTATGTGAAATTTTTCCTAGAAGCTTGGCTACATCTGAGGGATGGAAAAAAATGTGTAATTGAACATATTAACATAATTATATTTTAGTTCTCTGAATTTGGAGCAAGTTAGTGTATATGATCTGAGGAAAGGTACTTATTTGCCTACAGTTAAAATCCTGCTTCCTTGATCATCTATTCCCTCCCCCCTCCCAAATTTTAGTGACGTTCTGCTTTTCCAATGAAAGATGAGGAAGTTACAAGAAGCTTAAGTCTTTGGACAAAATTATTGCTTGCTAAAGTGAAAGCTGTATAAAGAATTAACTTATTAGACTCTATGCACCCTACCTATTAAAGGAGAGCAGTGGAAAAGGCACACTTGCTATGTAGTATAAGCCCTATGTGTTTAGTGTGTGGTTCTCCCATTTTATCTTCCCCAACAGCCTGGCATTTTACTGTATGAATTATGACCAGGTAAGACTATTCAAGTAACTCAAGTGTTCTAACATGTTACTGTGGTTTTTAGGTACTATTCCTGGACCAATTTTGTTTGGTGTTGCTATAGACAACAGTTGTACTCTGTGGGATATTAATGAATGTAAAACTAAAGGAGCCTGTTGGGTTTATGACAATGAAAGAATGGCTTACCTGCTGATGGGCATAAGTAAGTGACTTTTTCATATTAAGTACTTGTACAAGGTAATGGATATACTGACTTTGACTCATAGATGGGAATTATTTTAAAATAGCACCTTAAACTTCTGCTTTTTAGCAGTAGGTTTTTTTTAAAGAAATACTTTTTTTCATAAATAATAAAAAGCAAAATATCATGGAAGGAGCAAGACCACATTAAGTGGCTCTTAAAAATGACCTAGAAACCTTTTTTTAATGACAATGATACAAAACAATTTTGCTCTTCAGTCTTTCTTCATTGTCACACTCCATTTATTTTAAAGGATTAGCACATGTTTCAGTCTTATCTGGCTTGGTCTATTGGCAGCTTAAAGTCTGAGGAGCTTTATTCCTCTTGTCATATTTCAGTTCTTTTTCCTAAATTAATCCCAAGAGCTTGAAAATATCTATAAAAAGTTTCCTCAACTTGTTTAACAATCTGTTCACTTCAGGTGTGTGAGATATGTATGTCTGGAGGAAAGAAGGCAGGCTAAACTTGCACCTGTGATAGCTGCTGTTGTTCAGTCTTCTAGTAACTGTCATACTTACAGTGCACACACCGAACTGCTAACATCTAATCTTGAGACTAAAAAAGCAGGAGTCACAAGTCCAGGTTTTGATGTATCTCAGGCATATTTGTGATAAAATACAATCCCTCCTCTTTTTTCCCCCTCTCCTTGCCCCCCCCAGTTGCACAAACACCACTACGTACCAGTGATGAGTAAATGGAGCAACCATTTAAGGTAGCTGAGAAGAGAATAGTTAACGGGTTTGTACATGGGGAGTTATAGTTTGTGGCAAAGAGAATATTGATGCAGTGAAGAAAAGTACTGAAACAAGGAAGGTTTGCACTTCAGGCTAGAGTGGAGTGAAGAAATACAGAACTGAAGTAATGACAATAGCTGCTGCAAACAAGAACCGGCGGGCAGGTGAGGACTCTGAAGTCACTTGGAAGACTGCCTTTACCTGTCCTTTACTGTGCATGTAAAATACATTGAAATTTACAGCATCAATTTGAAGGTTATGCAGTGTAACCCATCATGTAAAACTTTATAAATGACTGAAATACTCTTGTCTACTATTGAGGGTGACTGCAACAAGTACTCTTCTATTCTTTGCATTCAGGTGCTGCTTGCAAAATCATCACAATTGTCTTTGTGCTCATGGCAGTATGTTTCTACAAGCCTCCACCAGCAAGTGCGGCCCTGTCACAAAAGGAGCCAGAAGTGGTATCTGCTATACACACATAAATCATGAGCAAATCAGGGATTTTTGAAAGAAGCCAATAAGAATAAGCACTCTTACAACACTTGTACCAAAGTTCTTGTACACCATTACCTAATTATAAAAGATTATATTCAATTCTTGAATAATTTATAATATCTGTGAATGTGTAGTGTTCTCTAACTTGCTAAGTATACTTTTTAGTATTCCATTGTGCATATGCAAAAAAAGACACTTAAATTTGCAGTCTGATTTGAAATGCCTAATTATTTAGCTCAAGTGAAACAAGGTGGACTACTCTGATCAAAAAAAAACCAAACCAACCCCCCCCCCGCAAAAAAAAACAGGAAAAATGAGCTGGACCAGGCTTACTGTGAGCCCCATTTCTCACTGCTTGTGATGTAATACCTGAGACTGTAGTGGGAGAAAACAAGTAACTTGACATGTTAAAGGGAATTTTGGATGTTTAAAATGGACTTATTTTGATGTACACATAATCTGGGCTAGTGCCTTAGTTGGGGATTTTGACTGTAGATACACTTGGGAATGTGCAAGTATGGATATGTTTTAAAAGTATTTTTACATATTATCTCTATGGCATAACTTCACTTCTTAGTATTTGTAGAAAAATATAAATAGTTGTAGGATAGCTAGGTTTGTAACAGCAAAATATTTGTTAATTTAAGTGCCTGACCTTCTATCTGGAATATACACAGAAAGTTACTGTCTAGCTGCTTTCTTTAGGCATTGTTAACATTTTTCTATAAAATTTGAAAATAAAACCTATTTTCTTACTCTTTCTGTGCATGTGTCATAAGTGACTGAGTTTTCTAGGCTTCTCAACTCCAAGAAACACAGTGCTGAAAGCTAGCAAAGAATATGTATGCAAGCATCAAAAGCAGAAAAATGTAGCTTTATTCTTCTGACTTATACATTGTGTGCTATTAAAACTGTATTTGTATAGCATAATGGATGTGCTATACAAATTAGCCAGTCTTACCAGATATGAAACTATATTGCCTAGTACTGAAATACTGTTCAATATTGACTGGAAATATTTAATGAGCAAGATATACTCTGCACTTGCTTTACTTTGTTAATGTAAACTGCCTTTCTGTTGCGATGGCTATGCGTGTCACTTACATAGCCATGTGTGCCCTCTTCATGTATTTACATGTACTCATTGACTCTAACAAGATTTTTAAACAAGTGCCACAGCAAAGGATTATGGCATATGGGTCATGTTTCATCTAATTCTTTAAATTCAGCTGTTAAACTAGGTAAAGCTTAAGTATACAGCTGAGGAAGATCCTCTATAAGTGTTTAGAAAGAACTATTCAAGAAAAAAAGCAAAATAGACTACACTTACTGAAAACACTTCATGAGTTCTGCGGCAGAGGAAAGGGGCAGAATATGACAGCTGAATTTATGCTTGCTCTATTTAGTTGAATGTCTCCTGATAACATAGTTTCCTGCTAAATGGCTCATAGTAAGATGGGCAACTTCCCTTGAAAAAACTAAGTACAGATCTCCCTTAAAGTTTGGGGGTATGGTCTACAACTCTGCATTTAGTTTCCAGTTCTGACATGGTTTGTGTGTGGTATAGCAAATCACATAATCATAGTAAAGACATGCAGTATGGTAGCTAAACTGGTAAACTTGCTTCTCTTGTTCTGTCTTAGGCTATGAGATCATAGTTTACAGTTTCTGCTACTTGATGTGATTGCACAGATTAAGAAACTTGGGTAGAGCAACAGGAGCTTCCTCTTCTGAGGAAGTTATCAGCACTCTTAGTTGCACTGGTGTGGTTATTTGGGTGGAGAAGGAAGGAAGTATTGCCATGGTGTAAGATTACAGTTAATGCTAAAGGCTGTTGCAACTCATAGTCTAGCCTACAAATTGTTAAAGATTACCCTTGCTAGTTTAGAAGGAGTAGCACAGTGATTAGAAAAGAGACCAAATATGTAGAACTGGGTAAGTTTACCCATTTACCTTGCATCAAAGCAATGTTAAATTCATAGATATAGCAATAGATAGCAGAGGGAGGTTGATATGTCAAAGATTTTACTAAGCCAAGATAAACATCATAGACAAACTGAACAAGAGTGTATTAGATATTCGGACAGGGAGGGTCCAAAACTGCCCAAATGATTGGTCCCAGATGGCTGAAGTGCAAAGTCCAGCTTGAGTCAAGTCACTAGTGTTGTACCCCAGAGATTGATACTAGGGCCAATACAGTTCAACCTCTTCATTAATGACCTGAATGATGGCATAGATTGTGCTCTAGAGGAGTGACTGATAGACCAGATGGTTGTGCTGCCATCTAGAGGTATCTTGACAAGATGGAGAAATGGGCAAACAGGAACCTGATGTTCAACAAAAGTTGAGGAAGTGTGAAGACCTGAATCCACGGAAAAATAACCCCATGCACTGGTAACGAGCAGGGGGCCACCCATATGGAAAGTAGACCTTCACAGAAGGTCCTTGGGTTTATGGTGGACAAGCTGACCACATGGCAGCATTACACCCTTTCTGCAAAAACGGGCAACAGCATCCTGGGCTGCATCAGACAAAGGTCTGCTAGCAGATTGAGGGAGATGATCCTTCTCATCTACTCAGCACTGGTGAGAACACACCTGGTGTGCTGTGTCCAGTTCTGGGCTTTCCAGAACAAGAGTGTTACAGACATACTGGAGGGGCTGTGGTTCAGGGCTACAAAGATGATTAAAGGACTAGAGTATCTTTGATACTGAGTGATCTGGGGAAGCTCCTTTCAGCCAGGAAAAGAGAAGGCTCAGAGGGATCTGAGCCTTGAAGATGGGGAAGCAAGACTGTCCTTACTAATGCCCAAATATCTGGACAAGAGGTAATGGGCACAAACAAACTGAGACACTTGAAGTTCCCTCTGAACACAATAAATCATTTTTCTTTTTTTTTTTTTTTTTTAAACTGTGAAGTTGATCAAGCACTGGACAGGTTGCTGAAAAAGTTGTGAATTCATCATTCTTGGAGATGTTTAAAATCTGACTGATCATGATCCTGAATAATCTATTCTGGCTGACCTTCCTTGAGCAGGGAATTTGGACTAGATGATCTCAAGTGGTTCCTTCCAACCTGAATGACTGTTTTTGTGAGACGCTCCTCAGTGTGGGCTTTGTTCTGATTACTGTATGATGTGTAACTTCTATACAGATTCTTGCAAGAGAAGACATATCTGTTCTTGTGCTGCATCATTTTTTGGGGTTTTGAGGTTGGTGTTTTGTTGTTTTTGTTGGTTTTGTTGTTTTTAACATCATCTTGTATCTCACATTAAACGACATTTAGCAGCTAATACCGTGTGTATGTCTCACTGGGTGATATTAATTCTTTTCATGCTAACAGTGATAAAATATTTCAAAGAGCAGTTGACAGTCTTCTGTGATTTGTACATGCTCTGTGAACTACTGTTTAGAGCGCTTAGACTGCTAAATTCATGGACTCATACCTTTGAGGATGTATTAACTACCACAGGTTTGGGATTTAAGAAGAATCTTAAGTACTCTCCAAAATAAAGATGAATAAAACGTTTTGAAAGTGCCATCTTCTAACTAGCATGATAATTTTTAGAAACAAATCCTAGTACAAATGAGGCTGTCCAACTAAACATTATAGTTGAGGAAAAGTTTTAATCCATCTGTGAGCCAGAAGTAAGCTTCTAAACCTAAGTATATTGCCCTGCATGGCTGGTTCAAATAAAGTCTCTAATAAACTTTATTGGAGTCTCTGCTTGGCAAATCTGTAGGATTCCAGGAGACTTACAAGAGACTGACAGTAATTATCTGTTAAAGCTGAAATTAAACTTCTGATCCAAACTTACTTTGTTGTTATGTGTTCTTCTGTCTCAAAATCAAGATTGCGTTTCTCTCTGATCTGCAGAGGAAGGGTGGTAATAAGGTAATCTCCTCTGTTGGGAGAGTGGAAGCTGAAGCCCCTGTTAAAATAAGCCAATTTTTATGTCTGAGCACTTCTCCAAAGTGAATAACTTAACACCAAAATTCACCGCAATGGTAAGAGAACATTTCTCCTGGCTTCATGAATACTGAGAAAGGGGAAAATCTGAATTTTATTTTGCATGTGGCTACCACACATAGTATTACTTAAAATTGTTAAGTATTTGGTACGCATACCTTGCTCACAGTTCTCTTTGCAGATGGTTAGAGGTATCTGAACAGAATGACCTGAAATGAGTGGATGTAAACAGAGAAGATACAAGTATGTCTACAAATATATTATGGGCAGGAACATGGGAATCTTAGGAATGCTGCAACTTGCTAGCTATTTTCATGTATTTGAAGTTCAGTTCCTGATCATTTCTGAGGTGGTGACAGTGGGGCTTGCACTTGTTCCTGGTCTGAAACATGTTAAAGGTAGATCAGGTGTAAACAAGTGTAAGAAAATTACTGAAAAAGCATTTTTCAGGTCTGAAAGTCTTCAAAAGCACTGTGGGTTGAGAAGTAGTTCAGTTTGGGAATGAATGGGTTTGAAATACTTCTGTAACCTTTTGTTACGGTAACAGAACATACAGTTATGCTTTAACACATGACTGGTGTGGGGGTTTGTGACGTTGGTTGGTTGGTTGGTTTTGGTTTGTTTGTTTGTTTTGCCAGCAGATGGCTCTCTTTCTGCTAACAAAAGTAAGATTTTTCTTTGATTGGAATATTATGGGTTTTTAGAGTGCAAAGCAGAAAATATGCAGCTTTTGCAAAAGTATTCTGTTAATGGACGTGTGACTGTGTCCTTTTGTGTGCGTGATTTCTGTTTTTTCAGTGGCAGTGACTTTCTTCCTGTGGTAAAAAAATGAATAGGCCTGTTTAGGCACTCTTTTCTTTTTATGGTGTGTCTGTGCAGCACGCTATGCAAGTCTATTTTTGCATGAGTTCTTGTGTTTCTTTTTCCCCAAAGACAGAAATCCTCAGGCAACAAAGGTCAGTGTTAGATTAGAGGAGCTTTAGAAAAATACAGAGAGAACCAATCAATCTTTATCTCAGTAATAAGTGATGCAAAAAACCAACAGCATTATTTGTGTGTTACTCTTATGGCAAATACACCAAGAGCGAATCTGCTGTGCAGAGAAGTCTTATGAATTTGGGCTGCCTAACGCTGTGTGTGCATTTCAAAACCTGTATAATATGAGTGCTGGTAACTGGTTATAAAACACCCACTCTCTCCAGTCTACAGAATACCTTTGTAAATGCAGAAAATGGAAGTGCCAGGGACACATATAAAGTTTTTTCAGATCATTATTAATCTTTAAGCATCCATATTGAATATGTGATGTTTTACCATGAACTGGAACTTTTGAGTGGAGTTGAAATATAAACAAGGAAAATAAAATCCAAGCTGAGTATGGAGATCATGATTCACTCCAAATTATTCACGAATTTCTAATGATGACTGGCCTAACCTGAAATGTGTTTTGCCCCCAGTTTTTTGCTCTGAGATTGTCCTGAAAGGAGGAAAGTGAGGACATACTTAACTTATTTGGAAATAAAAAAATAATCATAAAGTAGGGTCAGTTGGCCTGTAGATGATGAAGGTTTTGCTATTTATTTAAAGGGAATTAGGGTGCTTAAACAAATTGCAAGACAATTGTTTAATATTTGATACGCTTACTATATATCCAGCTAGAAGAAGTTAATGTCATAAAACTGAAAGGATTTCGTGACCTATAAACCTTGTAAGAAATGACTGAGCTATGACAGAAATGTAAGCTGGAGAGAGAAAAATAGTGGTTTTCAGCAGGTTTTTTCCTACCTTGTCATCTTTTAAAAGTGTCTAACTTGTCATATTTTAGTTGGCTAGATGTATAGATAGGTTTCATCAATTAGGAAAAGCCTGCCAATTAATGCAAATCCACATCTCCATCTTTCTGCTTTGCTTTTCTCAGGCATCTGTTGTCATTCCTTTGAATGGCAAACTGTCAGGCTACAGATAATGGAGGCTCCAAAACACTGAAATAATTTCCTGCAATAAGTGAACTGAAGCAGTTCCAGAAAGATATTGGCAAATAAATAAACTAAACCAGCTATAACAGGAGACATGAAATTAGGCAAAAGAAATAAGGACTAAAAATGTGACACATGCAATGAAATTCACACAGGAGATGAGGAAGATTACATTGCTATTAAATTCCATTCTAGTCAAAGTGAATGACCTTCATTTGGAATGCTTTGTAAATTGGTTATTTGTGCCTACAGGAACACAAGGACATACAGTGGTTGATTGCACATGGTCATAACCTCCTGGAAATAAACCCTGGAAGTAAAACTGGTACCTTGTGCACATTACAGCATGTAGTAGGGTAGCTAGAAGAAAAAAGATACACTGTAAGCGATTTAAAGAAGTTTAATTTTCTGATGCTGTAAAAATTATTTACCCTTTTGTAAGGCTGTGTCTTTTATATGCATATGCTAGTCTAATTTTTGTGATTTTTGCTTATCAGATAATTTTGCTAATGTTTCCTTTCCAGTCTAGAGGGGTTTGATTTTTACCAACATTCTCTTGAGCATGGCTTTGCTTTTCTTTGGGTGCCGCATTGTCCGAAACAATACTTCAATGAGGAATCTCTTTAGCTTGACCTCCTAAGAAAATAAGACAAATGTTATCTATTCTTGTCAGTTCCCTTCTTGTTTAAGATTTCCTCATGTCCTGCTTGACAATTTTTTGGCTGTAAGTGAATCTGTACAAAATTTGATAGACACAGAAGACACAAATATGTGAAACTTCCAGAAAAGTTTGTCAAACTTTATCGTAACAGATAGCTGGGTGCTGTCCACTAAAGAAAGCTGTAAGTCAGCCATCTGCCTTTGATTTTACAGCTAGCGGTCAGACAGGTGATTGCATGTGGGTCTGGAGGAGTAACTGCTGCTCATAGATGCCCAGTGAGACAGCACTGGGAAGACTGGGAGCTGTGCTGAGGATATAGGACAAGTCCACAGGAAAACAGGCTTAGCTGATCCAAGCTTAAGGATCATCTTCTTTCTAGTTGTAAAATCCTCTGCTTTCCTTCACTTACAGGTTTTTTTTTCATTTCTTGTGTGACTCATATACCCCTCTGCTCTTGTCTTACTCTGATTGTTTCCCCAGAAAAAGATAATTTTAAGAATGCTGTAAGAAGGAACTTTATTCTTTCAAAATGTTTCCCTAAGAAGTGGATAACAAAATTTTCTGATTTAAACCTGCAGTAACCAATACTGCTAGTAATCCAGAAAATTATTTTTGTGTTTAAAAATCTTCAAGATAACACAAATTTCAGATTCATTTAGTTTTAAGTCAAAGAGGGCTCTGACTTCATACAGGTAGCATTTATACAACTACTTAGCACTTACTATTGAAGAACTGTCTCTCGCATTCCCTGTTCACTAGAAGAGGTGAAAAAGGTCTTGCCTAGTGTTTTGATCCTACCACTCTGTATGCAAATATTCAATCATGTGGGCAGTTCTTTCAAAGTATCCATAGACTTCAAACTGAGCAGATGTATAAATGCTTGAAGGAAAAGGATTTAAGCAAATACTGAGGCAGTGGCTTCTGCCATGAGATGGTTTTCTCATCATGTCCATGCCTTTAGACAAACATACACTTTCATTTAAAGCACGAAGGCCATTGGAAAGACAAAGCTATTAAAAAACTATTGCAAAAGCAATCTGATTTTATTAGTTCAGTTCCTGTATAAGTAAGTCTTTCCTAGTCTATGTATCTTCCTGCATTTGTCAGTAGGACTTACTACAATCTTTTCGTGCATTCTTTCTGTTTTCCCAAGTAATTGAGCTGTTATGGAAAATCTACCCCAGAGCCTTTAGGAATTAGAATTTTTTAATTGTTATATTACAAAAAGCACTCTGTTTTCTTGCCTCCTTTGTTAACAGACTGAAGTATATTGGACATTGTTTGAACACTGAAGCTACGGTCCAGGAAGTAGTTAAATAAATATTTTTTTTAGCTGTTTTCTTTAATTTTCAAAAATTTGAGGCTATGCATGTGAAGAGAACTAACAAGTGCCTCAGCTTTGCTGAGTTTAAAAATTACCCAAGTCTAATGAATTTTTCCTTCTGTTTAATAGTTAGTCAGGCGTTAAGGCATTGAAAAAGACTAAATATGTTAGCCCTGCCAGTCTAAGAAGTGACTCAAGAGCTTTTTGTGTGTTGTTACGTGGTCTCAAATCCAACTTTGAAGCCCTTTACACAGTTGCCAGTGAGCCAGTCATCAAACTAACTGGAAGGATATTGACTAAGGCAATGAAAGTTTTTTTTCCTGAATTATGTATCGATCTGTTTTGTTGGGGGTTTTTTGTTCGTTTTGTTTCTTGTTTTTTTGTTTGTTTCAAGGCATGCAAACTGAAAAAGAAGTTTGGTTTATGTGTGAAAAGCAAACAATACGTGTTTTCTGGGGTTTCCTGCATTACATTCAAAAATCTCAGTGTTAGGTAATTTACTGGAGAAAAAAATGCTATCCAAACACGCTGTATGAAAAAACCTCAGAGTGCAACAGTCAAGTACCAGAAGACTAAGCAGGTAAGATGGGCAAGAATTCAGGTGATCAGTAGTAGATGCTAAGTATTTTGATTTTTTTTTTTTTCCCTCTAAACTTGTACACCGTGCATGCTGTGCTAAAGATGTGCTTGATTTAAAGTAATTTTAAAGCTTTTGTAAACCAATTCAGAATCACGCTGTTCTAAACGAATTGCTATAATGGATGCATTTGGGATGATACAGATGTGTGGTATGCACAAAGTTGTTGAACAACAGTTCCACTTAGTAACCTGATTGAGCTTTGCATTCCTCTGTATCCTTCACTATTGCAGTTGTGTGGTTTGTGGTTTTATTTGTTTGTTTATTTGTTTTTGTGCAATGGTGTTTGTAGCAGGTAAGATGGCTGTTGCTGAAGACTGTGTGCATCAATTAAGAAAAAAACTTCGTATTTTTTACCTCCCCCTTTTAATTAAAATAACAAACATAAACCTGATTGGAACAGCATGGGGACTTCTAACTAAAATGTCTGTAAAATGCAAAAACATGATCAGCAACTCTGTGATCTCTGAGTGAAATATTTAGGGAGGTATCACTACTAGGACAGAAAGTGTTTCATGTAATGGGATGGTTTGATGTGCATGCTGAAGCATGCTACAGAGCAACGATTTATAGACAATAAAATGTGATGGGCATCAATGTCGACTGGATAGAATTTGATCCAGTAGAACATCTGTCCTGAACGCTGTGAGACATATTTGAGTTAGCTACATTCAAAAGCTACAGAAATAATGGAGAGTTGAAAACACATAGGGAAGTTTTAGTACATTATTACTTAATCAAGTACTTAGTGGCCATGAAGATAAGAGTTATTCAAGAACAGACTATAAACCAATCAAGAGGCATATTCCCATGACAATATAATTGAATAAACATGGGAAAAGATCTATACATGTTTCAGTTAGGTATTTTTATATTCAACTAGCTTTGTGCTAGTGGTGTTTCCTACTCAGATAGAATACATTTAATATGCCATTTGTTAATGATTGTACCATGGAATCAATTTCAAGAGAAGCCTTAGAAAGAAGAGATGGAATTGCTGCAGGCATAAATCTGGAAAAAACTTGTGGGATAAGTTGAGCGGATATTCTGCAAGTGGTACCTTGCTATATATAATTTCATATTAATGCACCTTTTGGAAGTCACTCTTAAATTTCAGTGTTTGGGGGAGTTTTGTGTTTTGTGCATTGTCATATGATGGCATTTGATGCTTAAATAAGCACAATTTAACATGATATCCCTTATGTACATAATTTGCTATATTAAATACAGTGATTAAGTTTACCTGTTTCTGAAGGATTAACAAACTAAACTAGACTGATAGCAGTGATCTAGTTAATTCTTCCGTATGTTGGTTTGTGTAGTTTGTTTATATACAGACAGTCTCTTCAAATACTGTGGTTTATAAATCATCAGCAGAACCAGCTGACCTGTACTCAACAGGGCTTAATGCCATGTCACTATGTGCTCTGTGGAAAAAGTGAGAAATCTTTTTTACACACAGTGAATCAGCTATAGTGTCTCATTTACAAGACTGTATTCTTTGGAAAGATTCAGACTAACTTTAAATGGTATTTCATTCTCCTGTGAACTCTATGGTGGTTTGCATGGATTGCTTGGTGCATTCGTTATGTATTTTGTCGTCCTTCACTTTCGTATTGAAAAGAATAAAGCAGAAGCTGACCATTACTAGTTTTATCTTGTAACTTTTTCAAACTATTTATGGCAGACAAAATATTTTAATTTTCATTTTAAAATTTGATTTACAAAGTAGCAATATCTCATATATTCTATATTGAATTAGAAATGGAAAGCATTCATTACTTTTTATATAAAGAATTAAAAGCATTAGAAAGATATTCTGATTAGGTTTATTAGTGTTTGCCTAAACAATAATGTTGTTTTATCATAGTGCATAACATCGCTTGTAGGTGGTAACAGAACATTGTTAGGAGGCCAGCATATTACATATTTTAACATGAGGATTGCTAGCAGGAGCCACATATTTCATTGTGGAGACTCTTCAGAGTGTTCAGAGGAAGCTCTGCTGAAGGTTTTGTGTCCTCAGCAATCTGAAAAATAAGGCCACTTAATGAGATACTTGAAGGGACTATCTATATGTCCAAGTAAAATTTAGAGGTACTTGAGCTTCATTTTAAATACTGAAGGTAGAAGCTCTTGCATGGACTAATTTATCCAACATTCAACTTTTACGCTTGTTCAGGCAACTTTAGGTGAATAGAAGTCTTCAATATAGATATCCTCAAGCGATCCTAAACTTCAGCTTGCACTAGAAAGCAAAGCCTTCTGCGATTCCTCTATCTAGCATTTTAAGCATGTATTTGTTGTTGTCACAGGGAGCCATGTCTAGTTGTTCTTGAATAAGTAATTTCTTTTCAGAAAGGGTATGAGGGGAGTAAGAGTAATTGAGGTAGATACAATGGGGCATTGAGGTCCCCTTCTTCCCCTCCCCCCATACGCTTCTAAATTGTATTAAGTTCACTGCAGTGACTCCATGATCTAACAACACAAGTATAAACAGTCGTTGCTCTCTTAAAATTATGATTCTAATCGAAGTTTATTCCTTCAAGCGGCAAACCAATTTGCTAAGAACAGCATATTGGTAGCAGAAAATCAAAATGAAAGTAAAATTGTAACTGTCAGCATCTGATGTGGAGCAATACACTAGTAAACATTGAAACTTATTGTTGTCCCTGCAGAGGGAAAGAGAAGATGATGATGACTTTTTTTAACACTTCAAATCAAGCCTGTTGCAGAGCCTGGTTTTTTAAGGATATGGCCTTTCCCTTCTTCAGTATTAGCCTCAGATTCCTGGGTTTAAATTTGCCTGCTAATTCTCATGGAGTCTTCTAGCCCTACGAAGCTTCTTACAAGACTAGGTTTATTTTTTTCACAGACTAAAAAAAGAGTCAAATCTGAAAAACAGCATGTCAACTGCAGCATGTTAGAAAGATTTTCTGCTTTTTTTTCCCTTGACAAATTAAAATGTTATTATAATGGTGTACAGTTCAGCAATGACCCAGTGCCAAAAATCTTGACAGATGCTTTGTGCACTACTTTTGTCCACACACCCAGTATGATGGTAAGCCTCTGTCGGGCACAGAGTGTGTGAAGTGTCCACATGGCTCTTGAGAAGCTGTGGAAGGCAACACACACTGAAACTGTATGCTTGGCAGGGATTCAAAAGGTTTGATTTGCTGCAGTAGCAGTGGAAACTAGGAGGTTGAATTTTTCAAAGGTCCATCAGTATAGAAATTTAACAAGCTCAAGTCCTATGTTATACTGTATTTTTTTATATAATATTGAATCTAATTTTAAAGAAAAGAGTAAATCTTTCAGAATGCCAGGTACCTAGTTAGCCTATTTCAGGTCTTTGGCCAACAGATAGAAAACTTTTCTATAACTGTAGCTTTTAAAAAATGTGACTTTGAGCACTGGAAATATGTTCTAAAGGTTAAAGTGGTATACAGAGTTCCATGCCATTAAAATGATTGCTGAGGTGCAATAGTAGGCCTTAAAGTGACGAGAAAGTACAAATATGTGGCTGTTCCTGTCATGCTGAAAAAAGTGAGATGAGCCGCCCCATCCTTTATGTGCACAGGTTGGGTTTTTTGACCCTTACTTAGTTCCTCCCTCTTGTACCTTTTATGATCTCCTGATTTTTATCTTCAGGATACTCCAAATGTAATGAAATTAGTGAAGGCCTAGAACAACCTTTGGGTACTACGGAAGTATTTTTCTTGGTGTTGGTCTTTTGTGAAAAAAACATGCAGAACTAGGTTAGAGAAACGAGCTAGGATCTGGTTTTGGTTGTAATGTGTTTTTTCTAACAAAAATCATTAATGGCTATCTTCATTCATGGGTGATTTAAGCCATCCCATGAGGGGGTGAATGGAGACCAGTTCAGAGAATCTGCATTTTACAGTAAACAACGCTATGCTTCTATTTCACAAGACAAAGTTAAAGAAGAACTGTGTGGTTTTTGATCAGGGATTCTTTCCCTCATTCTTCAGTGCAACTCACCCAGTCATCTCATGCTCTCCTGTGGAAACATTGTCTGGGCTTTCAACACCACTGCGGACAGCAGTGGATCTGTCTTTGTCCTGGGTTACAGTGGTGAATCTGTTTTAAGTTTCATGCTTTCATTCCAGTTGTGCATATCACATCTACAAGAAGGTTTATTAATGGAAATAGTCACTTTCTCTTTAGTATAGGAAAAAAAAACCCACGAGAGCAGGTTTTTTATTGCCATAATGGCTTTAATTGTTGGTGTAATTCAGAAAAAAACTCCCCATTTCAGAAACTCATTCAGCACATGGGGGCAGCCATACTCTGTTCAGAGAGAAGTGCAATGTCTGTGCAAAGCTGATGGCAGGGACAGAAGTCCAGATTTTAGATTCTTGGAATCCCTGAGTTGTTGCTGTCTGTCTCAGGAAATGAACAAAATCTAAAGGCCCATCAGTTTCCTTTTGCAAGTTTCTCCAGATGCTTGAAGATGTGCAATTAGGTAAGTGTCATTAATGGTAGTTGAAATAATTATATTTCTGTGATAATTGGAGCTGGAATACGCATCTCCTACCTTCCAGCTGATCATCGTAGCAAAATCTTTAATGAGCCCTTTGTCATAGTGTGTTGCAAGCAGCTGGAAAATAGTTATGCTCGTGTTCTGATTTGACCAAAAGAAATATGATTTCAACTAATTTGATGTTAAAGTCAATTTGATGAGCTCTGCTTATTTTCTGAAAGAAAAGACATTGTAGCTCAGGCTCAGTACCAAACTAACATGATTGCATGGCTCAGCATACACCATCTCTCTGAGCAGCAAATACTGAATGGTTCCATGCATAAGGGACTATGCTGAACAGGCAAGGCTGAACATGCCCTATCTGCTGCAAACGTTCTTTACTTCATTTTTTAAAAATTCCTATTCTATAAACGGGGAAACAATTCTACGTTTAGAAGAGACTACAATACATGCAACAATATAGCATAAACAGACAATAAAAAGAAGAAACAACAACATGTCTGTAAAACAATCATGTAAACCACGATTGGAAAAGAAAGTCTGTGAAAATGACATCTTGGTGCTCACATCTTTATTTTCCATTGAAACTTACAGATCAGATGTGCTCATGTAATAAATTAAAGTAAGATTTTTCTAACAGCATGCCCAGTGATTTAGCTGAAATTCAAGCTGTGTTCATTCCACTTCCTGCATCATCACTAATACAAACAGTCTGGAGTTAAAATCTCATTGGCAATCCTGTTGATGAATTTTGCAAGTGAAACATCTTTCTTTTCCTCAGATTTTTTAGCTCTAAGACATTGGCAGTATACCAAAACTTACCACAAACTTGACTTGGACACTGAAGTAAATAGCTGTATCTCAGAAGGCAGAAAAAGAGAATGTATGTGCAAATGGCAAGGTTAGGTCTCATCAAAATAATTTGATCAGAACTGTAAACAAAACAAATTGGTTTGGAGATGGTATATGAGAATCTCTTCTCACACCTAAACATCTAAAACTTCAGTGCTTTTCCTAATTTTTGGTCTGTCCCTGTTCAAAATCAAACTGCAGCTCTTACTTTGTGGTGCAGAGGATGACTGAAATCTCAGAAATGTAGCCTAGTACTTACTTCCGGTTAGTGCTTGGAAGTAATAAGAATGTTTAGAAGGATGGTTGTCATTGTTATAGATAAAGTAAATCTACATGCTACTTTTAAAACATGACATAATATTATATTTATTATACTGCAGTACTACTGAGAGACCATGAATCAGGATAGAGACCCTTTTGTGTGCAAAGAGTTTCAGTCCAGTATTGAAAGACATACAAGGCAAGGCTGAAGTTTTGCAGTTACTTCAAGCTGCAATCATCACATTCCCCAAAAGTTTACCTGTCTCTCAGATTAATAATTTTAACCTTGTCACTTCTCTGACTTGATTTACTGACCAAAACATTATGCTGGCAAAAAGAAGTGGTTGTTCCAGGGACAAATAAAGGTGGTGGGGCAGGGGGGTGAGTGAGGAGGAGGATGAAGTGTTGACCTTCTGATGGTATTTGGTGGAGTTAGTGCAAGCTCATTACACATCAGTGGAATGATATTCACCCCGCCATGGAGGGTGGGAAGTCTGGTGAATATTAGTGCTGTATCTGACTGAGTCAATGTATAAATTTTTGTTCGTCTATCATTTAACATTGCTTAATCTTATTTAACTTAGGACTGTTCACTGGGAGGTAGTCTATATGCAGTCTATCCATTTTTCTGTGCTAAATTATGGGAACCTAACCATTAGAAATATTTTTATTCCTCTACTTCAATCCTCTTTGATAGTTTCTCCTTGGATATTTTGGAGCAGGGATATGTGCCCTGCATATATAAGGCAGGAAGTTTATTTTGGTGAATTGCAAATGTTGACAGCTTAATGATGATAATTCTTTGTGGATGGTGATTCTCCTTTCTTTAAACTTTAATTGAAGAAACAGAACACCTAATTTCCTTGTGTTTTAAAGTTTGGGTGTGAAGAAGGTGACTTAGGATCCAAAGAACTAAATGGATGATTCTTAATCACAGTTGGATTCTTGTTCTTTTCCAGTTAATGACCAGTTGGGAGGAGTTAATGGTCTTCAGCTCCGTCTTGGACCATTAACCAAGGAGGAGGTTATTTCTTAGTAAGTGCCTGCTGTTAAGAATTTTACTATCACGAGTTAAACATATTTTAATGTCTTCTGAAATGCTTGTGAGTTTTTTTTCCCTGAACTTGTTTTGTGTATGGGATATCATTGCCTGGACTTAACTTGTTATTTGGTACCACTTAAACTGTCAACAAAGAAAGCACCAAAATGAAAGTTCCTTCCAGTTTCAAAATTGAAGGAGTCAATATTCAAAAGTATTTCTGTTACTGGAATCAAAATCTATTCTTTTTAATCCCCTTGGGCAAGGAAGAAATGTTGTATAAAACCTAGTCTATTTCTGTTCTTCACAGTGTTCTTGGGGATAGCATGAAAACAAGGATGATGATTACATGTGATCTCCACGATTCGTGTAGCATTGGGTTTGTGCATACTGGGATTTGCATCATGTATAATTTTTTAGGATATGCGCACTGCACATAAATGCCTTCAATGTATTATCATATTTTTCTTTGCATTCATCTTTTATTATTTGGCAACAGCTGTACAAAGAAGTTTGAGATGAATGGTCATGAAATCTTTGTACTGTCTCAAATTAACTGGTGAACCTAATCTCAGAAAAGATGGGAATGGAGGGAAAGTCTTAGATTTATTAGTGAGTTTATTCTGGAAAATTTCCACATAAGGCAAGTATCTTTAATATAATTAATATTTCTATCTACTAGCCCTGGAAATTACAAAAGCACTAGGATTTACCTGGGTTTTTTCTTTTTTTTTTTTTCATACTACAATTTAAAAATCTTAGACCCTTCTCTTTCTGTTAGTTTCTATTTCTACCGCATAATGTTGCGGTATGTCTACTCATAGCAGAATGCATAATGAAACAGCTTCTGTATTTCGGATTTCCCATATCAGTTTTGAAAATTAAAGGGCAAAATTAATCCCTGACGTTCTCTTGATCTTCAGAGGGGACACAACCAAATGGTGTTTTTTTACAAACAAAATACAATAAAAGGTTACTTTGTTGTGTAAGTTCTATGCTGAATTTGATATGTAAAAATGTAAAAGATGTAAAGATCCTTTTAAACACTTCTGTCCTGGCTAGGAGGGAGGTACGGTAAAAATAATTGCTTTTCTTTTACTATAATATCTAACAAACTCTGAACAACAGAGCGGCTTCAAATTAGAGAATTCAGGCTGGTCTGCTTCTGCTTTATACCTGATCTGAAAACACTTAGCTTATGAAAGCATGTCTTGCTTTTTGGGATTGAAGCTGAACATGATATGCCTGGGCTACTCAGTGTTCAAGTAGTAAAGCAAAATCTAGAAAGAAGGAAATGTGAACTTGTTCTTTCTTCTGGAATGTCACAATTGGTTCCACTGCTAAGCAAAATCTTGAAGGAAGGCACATCCTTGCTGAAGGACTGCACCGGAAGAATAAGTGAGTCTATGTACCATTCTGCTGCCATAGATATAAAGCCAGAAATTTAGAAAGTCACCAGAGAGAGTCTTGTGGACATACACTAAGTAGGAATCATTCATAGGAAAAGGAGTCAGGGAGGTCACAAAATGGACCCAAAAGTTTGGAATGGGACAGTCCAGAATGCTGTTGTACCTATTGTTGATCGTATTTCATCCCATTGTACCGTAATGTATCATACCGTGCTATTTGAAGAAGAGAGTAAAGAATTTATCAAGAAATGGTAGTGGGTATTGCAATTTAGGGCTTGCAACTTCTTTCAAAGACATTTATTTATAAAATATTTATTATATATATCATTGGTTTCCTTATTCTATCTGCATCTGACAGAAAACGAAAATGTTCTGTAAGGCAAATGTTCTATAAGACAACCCTGTAGGTTCCAACTGTATTCCCTCTGTTCTTCTCCATTGTCCAAGAGCAGACATCTAAATAGGAGCAAAAGAAATGGAAAAAGACAGTACAGCAAACAGTAATGCTTCCTATGGACTATTCCAGGCTCTGGCTGTTTTCTGACTCAGGGATTTTGTGAGTGGTTTCTCTATCTGCACTCTGTATTTATTAGCAGATGGGGTTTCCATGAACCTGTCCATTTTCCCCTTAACTTCTAGAAAGCTTTTGGATCCATAGCATCCTGTGTTAAAGTAGCTTATGGGAGTATGTCTTGCAGGAAAAAGGACAAATTTTACGTGAGTGGGATTAGAGATGATCAAAACTGAAAATTTCTGAGTTTGTTTAAAATTAAATGGTTCCACTGTGTCTATGTATAAATTCTCACACAGCAAGAATGTAGCTTTCCAAATTTTCTTTCAATTCACAAATTTCACAGAAGAGTTGACATTACCGTCTTTCCTTACAATCAAAACAAGATGAAATGAAAGAAAGAGAGTGATATACTTGATGAACCTTATTTTGCATTTGCTCTGGTATCTTATCATTGATAGTGCTATCAAAGAGATCGTGGAGATGTTTGAATATTCAGAGCACACCACATTGCTCCTACACATTGCCCAGCTGCCTTCCAAAGCCTCCATCTGTTTTCTGCTCATCTGGTCATCTTGGCTCTCTAATCCCTTGGCCTTTGCAACTAGCCCTTGTGTCCCCATGGCTGTACTTTCAGAGAAATGACATTAGGATCTCTGTAATGCGTGAATATGAAAATAACCAAGTTGGAGCTGCTTCTGAAACCTTAACATTCCTAACCTTTAACTCTACAGCACACGACTTTATAGACTGTTTTTCGTCTTTTATGTAATAGTGCTATTCTTGTTAACTGTATCAGTATCTAGTTTATTTCAAATCTTACTAAGCTGGTATCTCTGCTATGTTGTGGCAAGGAATTCTCAAGTTACCACTTCTCAGTTTCAGGGAATGTTGCTTTCTTCTCATGTTATGACAGAGCCAACTGAATGCTTCAGCTCATCCTCTCATTTTTCGTTAATAATTTCACATGTGTGTGGGTGTATATATCTTTAAGTGTTTTCTTTTTTGACCATCCTTTGCAGACTGAACAGTTATTCTTACCGAGTTGTCCATGGCATATGCAGTGATATTATACAAATGCAAGAATTAAAGCTTATTTGGGATAAGTACTTACTACTGTTGAGACACCAATGTTACTGAATGTACTCACATAAAATCTGTATTTTTATTCCACTGAGAATGATGATAATACAGCTGCTAAATATATACTTAGGTTTTATTTTATCCATAATTTTAAAGATTAAGCTTGTTTGGAGATGAGCAGTTGGTTGTTTGACTATGGGTAGCTACTGGGATTTCTGTTAAAAGTGACTGTCTTTTCCACGTGAATTCTGTTCATATACTTTAGCTTTCTGTAGTAATTTGTGAGTAACTGACAGAGGTTACTGTATGTTTTTTTAACTACAGGTTGCTTCTTGCCAAACTGCAGAAAGTAATATTATAAACAGTACCTTAAGGGATATAAAATTAATTATTGCTTGTCAGATTGCTTGACCTTGATTCTGGTGTTACTGTTACCTGTTCAGATTTATTTTTAACTGGTTTTGGAGATAAAATTACTATATTATGTTTAATATTTTACACATTTTATGAACTTGGCTAGTTTCATGTTCACGCTGAATATACAAGACTCGTGGAGATAAGACTCTAAAACCACAATGCAAAACCCAGCAATGACAGTTAATTCTCCAAAACCACTTTAGCAAAGTAATACAGTGCAGTTTAGCCAACAGAGTTGATACTTAATTTTTCTTTTTTTTTTTTTTAATTTTCATGCATGGCATGAAATTTAAAAGTAAGCACTAAAATGGTACTTCCAGAGATGTCCATCGTATACTCTATATAAGCTCCGATTATGGTACCTTTGGTTGTGCTGAAAAATATTTTTTATATTCTGCAGCGTGACTACTTACAAAGTTCAAATACATGTAGCTATGTGCTTGGAGCGTGCCCTTTCTACACTTTGTGCATTAAGCTAATGGGTACGTTTTGTACAGGACTGTGCACTTCAAAATTTAAAATTTAGCCTCCTCCCAACATGCACTTTTTGCTATCAATGACATTTTAAGGAACAATTTCCAAGATTCTGGAATAAAATAATTAGTGAAATACAAGTACCTTTTTTTTTTTTTTTTTTTTTTTTTTTTTTGGTATGGAAATTTCAATCTGCTTCTATTTGCATTTTGTTGAGTGGATTATGATTGCAGCACTGGAATGCATATTTATTCAGAGGACCTCACTTGCTGAGAATAAAGTGCATCAAGGACAGCTGCTAAGTTGTATGAGAAACTAATAAATAATCTTTTAGTGAGAAGTTAATATTGCAGAGTGTTGCTTTATGCACAGTTTCTAGTGGCTGATAACTTGCACCTTCTGTTTCTGTATATGTGTACATAGGTATTAATACATATAAATGTATCTTGCAAAGCAGCTCTGGCTGGTATGCCATGTTTATTGTCTGAATACATTACCTCCTTGATGATTTTCAGAACTTCAGCCGCTAGATGGAGCAGGATATTAGGATTCTCTGAGGTTAGGACAAGCTATGGGGCAGAGTTTTGGAAGATACTATTAGCACTTTATTTTTGACTTACAAGTCCAAAGGGCGCAGAGTATCCCTGCCCATTGAATTCTGTACTATGGAAAGATATATCTTATATTATTATAATTACATTATATTAAATTGTAAGTAAACAAAATTATGATGCTAAATTTTGACGAAAGACCACCCATTTTCAGATGTTGTGTTGCTGTTCTGGAAAGAACCTGAGGTGCCAATATCAGTAAAAGCATGTTTTTTTAAAGTGAATTTCAAATGGTATTTTAGAACTCTTGCAGTAATTGAACTAGACTGAATTTTTGTCCTTGAGACTTTTGTTGGCTTGTTTCTTTGGCAATTTTAAACCTGCAATTTTTAGCTACTGTCCAGTCACTGGGAAAAATACATTTCAGAGACAATTAATTCTGTTGAGAGTAACCCTGCACAAGCTACAATTTCTCACTTGCTGCAAGGTAGAGGTCAAGTATGAGCATTTTTTTTCCTGTGGTCATCTGCCTTTGGTTTTAGTAAGAAAACTAGTTTCAGTTTTTAAACATTTTATCCTTCCAGTGTTGTAAGACTTTAGATGTTCAGCTGCTATTAGTGATCCAGTGATATCTCCAGCAATATTAATGTAATTGTAGCTCAAATCATGCCATAGAAAGTGGAGATAGATTTCTCTCATTAACTCCTAATTATTTGAAACTAATTCTTTAGTGTTTTGTATTTAGGAAAAGATTTGCACAGCAGCCTGAACTTCCACTCTTCAATCGATAGTAGCAGAAGCCACTGCATATCTGACATGGGAAGAAAAGCTGTGAGACATTTGCTTTGGACATCTGTAACAAGAAAATCTTAGAGTTAAATTTTCCTGTTCAAAACCAATAAAAAGTGAATATTCACAGTTAATAGCTTGTCCATAATTTACGTGCCAAAATATTTTTCATAGACATTATTGAAGGATTGACTTTTTAGAGTAACTTTGATGATCTGAGTGGGCTGAAATTTTCTTACACAAATATATGGAAACAAATTCATTAAAAGAGTTAATGATATGTGGTTTATATGTTTGTAAGTGTGTAAACTTTCCAGAAACAGGGTTTATACTTCTATCACAGTTCTTTATTTAGCTATAAACATCAGAAGTGTCTAATGTCTGGACAGGACGTACAAGATTATCCCTGCATATACAAAAATGTAAGTAAACAATGAAGTGCTAAGAACAGTTATCTTTATATTTAGAGGCAGGTAGATTCCTATACTCCTTACCAACTGGTGACTAGCCATCTGCTTCTCTCTTCCAGTAGGATTTTCTGGAGTTCTTTAAAGAAGTAAAAAGGTTGAGCTTTGCAGTCAACAGTGTATGTAGAAACAGCTCCTACTGAAACAATAATAGGTATATGAAAATGATGATATTGATCTTACATTAATGTGCGGTGACTCTCTTGAATGCATTGCAAAACGTAACAAGTTGACATGTCAGTTATCTCCAGGGATCATATAAACCACTGAATTAAAAGCACTGAACTGTCCTTGAGATTAATTGGTGCTGAAACATCTGCTAAGTAAATGAGAGAGCTTGAGCAGAGTCTAAACAAACTTTTACTAGTACTGGTTTTATCTATCAACTTGAAATGATCTGAAGACTTCGTAATTAAAATGAGAAAGTATGTGTTGGGAGATATATTAATACAGAACTATGGAACGTTGGTCTTTTTTTTTTTTTTTTTTTTTTTGATGAGCAGATGCTGATAGTGGGCTGGATTTATGAACATGCCATGTAAATTTTTAAGCAATTAATCATAACAGTTTGATGCATTAGTTTAAAGCACAAGAGGCTCTCTAGTGAAGCTAGATTGCACAGATAATTGGTATGGATCTATAAATTACTTTGTATTCTCTACAATGGCAGTAAAACAGAAATGTAATAATGATGCTAACTCTAATAGATAGCACTGAAAGACAGGCTGCTGGCAGCTGGCTTTGCTCCAAGCAGTCCATTTAGACTATCTCAATATACAATCATTATTGAGCTTGTACTTACAACATTACTGAATTCCTCTATATGCTTCTTTACAGGATAAGTACCTATCACATTTTAAGAGCAGTCGGCTATAATGTATGTCCAATAACATATAATTAGTTAGGGAGTAACACCAATGACATATAACTAGTTAGGGTGCAGATCATACTCACAGCTGTGAGTATAGGTCTCTTTTCCAAAACAGTAGCAGAGCAACATAACTTCATATGACTAAGTAAGGGATTGCATGAGTGAATTAATGCACCAGATTCTCAGCCACATTCAGCATGAACTTCATGAAGGGTTTTGGGAAGAAATGGTGAGTTCTGTCTTTGTAATGACTAAGGAGCCAAGAGCTTCACGTTAGCAGAACTGACGTTCTCCCTTATGTATAGGAAAATTGATTTTACTAACTCTGAGTCAGCTCCTGTGTGGTACTGAGTGAGGACTGCTGCTATTGTGTTGGAAATTTAGTTTGCATGCAGGGATATGGTTAAAGGGATTTAACTTGGCTACAGGGATTTAGCTTGAACATTTAAACCACGTACTGTTAGTACACAGGTGACAGAGACTTGGCTGACTATACATAAAAAGTATGTACGGTTTATTGTGTCCATCAAACCACAACCCCCTGATCAAGGACTAAAGCAAGAAACAAAAAGAAGAAAGGAGTTGATGAAGTTCTGGAAGATATCCCAAGGTAAGGGTAAATTGTTGGGAACACGATAGGCTGGACCATACCTACGGTGTCCTTAAAAGACTCTTGACCGTACATGGTCAATTCAAGGAGTGGTTTGGACTCCCAAACAACCATCAGAGACTGTATGAGACCCCCAAGCACGCGCACATCAATCCTTGACCATGATTCAGCATAATGCAAATCAGTTTTGAGTATGTATTAGCTAGATGATGAATAATGTATATTTTTGAACATAAATATGACCAGCAGGTGTGCCCAGCTGTGCTTGATTTGTGGATTAATTCCACTGAGCACCCGAGCCAAATGTGGCAGGTGCACCCTGCCCTGCCCAGACCTGAAAATGATCAGGGCTCGCTAAAGACCCCGTAACGAGCAGGTCTTTCAGGAGACTAGACAAAACACCCGGAGATGGGGGCTTTCCAGCCATTGGAAAATTTGTTGCCTTGTCTTCTCCTGCTTGCACTGAATTAATTAAACATGATCACAGACCAGACTCGATTTGGGTATAAACGGGGCCCCACTGGAGAGCTGATTTGAGTTGGTTCTCCTCGGAGCAGCGGGTCTGCAGCCGGGGACTCCCCCCTTGTGTCAGAACGCCGCCTGAGGAAACTCCCCATGGTTGCGTGCCTCACCCCCCATCTTGGGTGAGTGATTTCTGCTGGATATATCCTCGAGTGAGCCCTTGCCCTTTTGGGTGAGTGATGATAGCCTCTTGGTACCATACCCTTGAGTGAGAGATTTTCCCCCTTTCATGGGTGAGCAAATGCACATTTTGGATTATTTTCCTAACAGGCCTATTTGAATAATTTAGGAATTCTTAAGACAGCTGTGTAGTAATATATTCCCAACTGACAGCCAAACCTTACTTTTGTCTATCGGAGTGCTATCTAGTTGGAATAAATTCCCTTTTTTGGAGTAGTTGCTCTATCTGTTTTGTGAGTGCCTCTGCTTGGCATCTGTGCCTGTGGTTTGCTTAGGCCTGTAGGGGTGTTCGAGTGACTGTTCTGCTTGTTGTGTGTGTGCCTCTGTGACAAAAATAAAAGCAGTATCTCTCCTGAGTTTGTGGAATTGGCTTATTGCACACTAGGTAAAGAATCTGCTTTTAGGACAACGGTTTTTGGTGACTCAGATGGGACAGCTGTAGTGCCTTGCCCAGATCATCCTGCCTGCTGCTGGCAAGGGAGAAGCTGCTCTTCAGAGTCTGGAGTGCACCGACAATTTTGGTCAGGGACTCCAAGAGTATCCTTCTCTGCCAGAGCAGGTAGGTGACTCAATGGCGCAAAGCTTGTTAAAGAGATATTGCTGTGTAAATTATTGCTCGTATATGTTAAGACAGTGACGACTGGTGTATACGAGTAAGGGAATATACGCATATAAATATTTGATATACTGGTTTGGTGAAATCCTCATGAAGTCTTGGTTAAGGACATTCTTTTCTGGTAAAACTATATTGTTGTATAACTTATTTCTTGTATACGTTAGACAGTGACGACTGGACTATACGAGTAAGGAATAAGTGCATATAGGTGTTTGGTACCTGGATATTTGATACCTTGGTTTGGTAATATGCTTATGAAGTCTTGGTTAAGAATGTTCTTTTCTGTTAAAAATAGGGGAAATCAAGTATCAAAGATACCCCCTTGTTCACCACCGGGATGTATATTAAAGTTTTGGAGCAAGTTTGGGGGTGATCCTTCAACTAAGGAAAAATTGGTGGAATAGTGTACCAATTGGCAGCCAAAATATAAATTGGACAGTGGAGAATAGTGGCTGGAAAATGAAACTCTGAATTATAATACTATTTTGCCACAGATTTTTTTTGCAGGAAGTTGGATAAATGAGATAAGATGCTATATGTAGACTTGTTTTTCTCACTGTGGACTGATCATGAAACACATGGGAAATGTAAATTTTTGACTTCTGATTCAAATATAATAATGATGATGGAGGATATAGAAAAAGCTTCTAGGTATTGTTCTGCATGTAGTTTAGGTAAAAGATTTAGAATTGTAGGAAGAGGAATAGGGAGAGGGGCTGGAAGAGAGTATCTCTGGTAAAAGATTAATGTGCTTTTGTAAAGAAAAGGGACACTGGAAAAACGAATGCCTAAGGAAGCTAGCTGGATTTTGCCCTCCAGCCCCCTCACCTGTGGAACTGATTTGGATTCTTGATGAAGACTCAGATTGACAGGGACGTGGGGTTGAAATGAAGTCCCCAGTCAAACTCCTGGTTAATGTTAAGCTGGGGAATGATACAGTTAAATTTTTGGTAGACACAGGAGCCACTTATTTTGTATTAAACAGTTGTAAGGGACCTATAAGCAGTCCCCTATACAATGGCAGTAGTGGATGTGATAGGGAAACGAGAGGTGAGACCTTTTTTCAACAAATTAAGTGTAAAATAGGAAATAAGTTGTTTGAACATGAATTTTTGTATATGCCAGAATGTCCCATACCTCTCATGGGAAGGGACTTACTAATAAGTTGGGAGCACAAATAATTTTTGCTGAAAATGTAATAAAGATTCATATGCCACAAAGTCATGTGTGGGAGGCACAAATGTATATGTTACGGAACACCCAGGAGACAGAAAAGGAGACAGAAGAAGCCATAAATGACAGCCTCTCATCTGAAGTGGAAAATGCTGTGTTTCCCTTTGTTTGGGCTACTGAGAGACCTGGAAAGGCAAGATCCATTAAACTCAAACCTGTAAGATGAAAACAATATCCAATGAAGTTAGAAGCTGGTGTACAGTTGAAGCCTATTATAAAAAAAAAAAAAAAATTCTAAAGGATAGACTATTATAAGGAAGTCAATCACAATACAATACTCCTATCTTGTCTGTTAAAAAGTCCGCATTCACATGAATATAGATTCGACCAAGATTTGAGAGCAATCAACAAGATAGTTGTGGATGTTCACTCAGTAGTGCCCAATCTGTATATGCTATTGACTACTATAATTGACTCTAATGTTTATTTTACAGTAGTGGATTTAAAAGATGCAATATTTTTTGTATACCTATGGAAGAACAAAGCCAGAAACTCTTTGCTTTTGAGTAGGAAAGCCCGACAACAGGACAAAAAATGCAGTTATGGACAGTGCTTCCTGAAGGATTTAAAAATAGCCCAAGAACCTTTTGTAAAGTACTCACGAAAAAATTGCAACAATAGCAAAGTAAGAAGCCGAGTATTACCTTATTGCAATATGTAGACGCTTTTTACTGATGGAAGAAATTTTGTTCTTAAAGGACAACGGTGAGCAGGATAGGCTATTATTAGCCATGAAGGAGAAATAGAAACGGCCTCTCTGCCTACAAATGCATCTGCTCAGAAAGCGGAACTAGTTGCACTAATTCATGCTCTGGAAGTGTGAGAAGGGAGGTGTGTTAATATTTGCACTGACTCAAAGTATGCATTTGGAGTCATACATGCCTGTGGTGCCATCTGGAAAGAAAGGGGACTGTTACTGTCACAAGGAAACCCCATAAAATACCGTGCAGAAATTTTGAGACTACTGGAAGTAGTTAATAAACCCAAAGAAGTGTCAGTAATGCATTGCTGGGCACATCAAACTGGACAGACAGATGCTATTAGAGGAAATAGGAAAGCTGATGAAGCTGCTACAAGGGCAGCCTTGTCATTTACAACAGCAGCCCTAATCCCAGAAATGACCTACAGAATGGAGGTCTCTAAATATACAGAAAAGGAAGATAAACTGGCTCAATTTTTGAAACATGTTAAGACTTCTGAGGGTTGGTGAAAAACCCCTAATGGACGATGTATAATTACCCCACAACTAATAAAAGAAATTATGAAAAGAATCTGCTATTAGGACAACACTGGCATGCTTTATACTTCTGCTATGTCTTTTCGTCCTGCAGCAGCATGCATCAGGAAATCATCAGATCAGTTCCAGGAGTTAAGAAATAGTGAAACAAAACAACACACTTCCCCCTGCCAACCACACACGTGTTTTGTTACCAGGATTTGCACTGCTTGAAAGAAAATCATGGAAGAACCTCGATACAGAATTTTTCCACTGTATCATGATGATTCGTTGAAATTTGTATGTATTACAGAGTGTTCTTTGGATTAAGTGCCTTCAAATATTAAGCAATGTTCTGATATATGCTGGAAAGGGGGATATATACTCCCCCCTAGGGGAAAGTTCTGATGAATCTCTGACCGGTTGGTGGCTTTTGAGTCTTGCCCTGTATCATGTCCCCTTCATCACTAGGTGTTTTCACATCCTTCCTGGGGGCTGTTAGGGACTGAGTTCTGAAGAGCTCAGGGTTTGTACTGCGCATACATCAGGAGCAGTTAGCAGAAGATGGTCCTGAGATTTAGAGTTCTGGTCTGCCAGGACTGGGTGTTGCTACTGCTGAGGGAGACCATCTGGACAAGGAGGATCCTATTGTTTTCATTTTTGTGCAGATGTTCAGGACTGGTATTTCACAGACATGAATATGAATCACGGCACAGAGTAAAACAATAAATGTTTTCCACAAAACTGTACACCAAACGGTTGCAACGAGGATGCCAAAAATTTGCTGAGCATGGAGTCTTGTTTTGTTTGCAGCTGAACCTCTGATGGGTGAATAAAACTTCCCTGATATTGATGAAGGACCATTTAAGGTATATGGAAAATGTCATTTGGAAAATATCTGTGGAGAGCAGATGCTATCTTCAGTTGTATTGACAGGTCTCCTCCCAATTCCTTGTTCTGACCCTACAACTTGCAATGTTGTTTTTCAGAGAACTTTTCTGCAAAAATGGAGTCCTTTATGATTAAAATACTCAAATATGCATGGGGTTTTTTTTCCATGGAAGACATACTGATGTTTTACCAGTCATCTAAAACGATGTTTTTAAGTTTCAGCTACCTTTTCACTGGGACTGAGATACATCTACATTGTCTTTGAAAATGAGCGAAACTTCAGAACACATCACAGGTGAAAGTTGTCCACCTTACATCAAGTATGTTTTAGTGAACAGAACAAGGCTTGCCATTTTTTAAGCTAGCTTAGATATGTCCTTTAATAGTCTGACTCATTTTCTGGAGGAAGACTGTCCATGACTTGGAGAACACTTATAAGTATTTGCTACATCAAAGAGCTCCATTTTGCTGCCATTTTTTCTGAAAGCAAGCAGGTCTTGACAGAGTGCATGTGATTGACTTTTTCTTGGTGCAATGGCACATCTTTCAACAAGGCTGAAGTAACTAAATAATAATGAAGGCAGGTCAATGTGAAACAGAAAGAATGGAAGGATGCCAGTATTTGTGGCCTTGCAGCTAAAGTCTGTTTTCTAGCTAGTGAAACATACATCCTTCCTTAATGTTCAGCAATAATGATGATCTTTACTGACAGAACTTGGTGAGAAGATTATGCACTTTATACTCATACTAAAGCAGATAGATGAACAAAAGTTGAGAATTTGTTCATGCCAAAACAGTTGGCCTTCATAAACAGTATCTTCCTAACATCTTTTTCTTTGTCTAGGCCTATAGTTAACCTTAACAAAAGATCAATGCATAGTAAAGGAAAGGATTCTTTTCCATCTCAGCAACAGAATTGAGGTTTGGGACGATGCTCTAAGGTCTGTTTCCAAAATTTTGATTTGAAAAGATTGTTCCCTTATTAACCTGGGGAACAGCAGTATAAAAAAATTCAATGATCAGTAAATTTCTTATCTAGTAACCTGAATTTGGTGTATGTTTTCCTGTCCTAACTTCAAAATTACCATACAAACATGTCATATATTTGCTTCAATTTCCTCATAACAAGCTAATATATCAATTTAGTAGATAAATTAACCACATTATTAGTGTAAACTCTGGTATGAAATTGTCACACTTGGAGTTTCTGAAACCTTTATTAAATTTAGAGTGTAAGCTTCTCCTTTTTGACTTTCCCTTATGCTCAGTGCTATGGCAGCTACAGCGCACATAAATATGGTAAGTTCTTCTGTTAGGGATTAGGTTTCACAAATTCTGTTGCTGTAAAATTATTACAATGAGTAGGAAATAAGATTATACATCTTATGATTTAAACTTCAGGTAATATTTGTTATTTTCAAGAAAAAAAGATGGACAGTCCATAGAAATAATAGTCGTTTGTTATTAATCTTCTACATGGTTTTATGTATCTGTCTTAACTTTCCTCAGTTATATCTTTTCTAGGTTAATGGGGTCTCTTGTGCTGAGTCTTTACCCTCAACAGACATGATCATCCTCTGAACTTTCTCTGATACCCTGTCAGGCGTTATCAACATCGTATTTCAAATTATCAACAGCAAAGCGTAAAAAAGTACCTGCGCACCAATAATGAAACATGGAGAAGTCTATGAGATATCACAAACATGGATATTACAAATGTGAATTTACAATGTGTTACGACACAGAGATGATATTGTATGTCAGAATCTACTTCAAATACTAGTAGGACTATTACCAAGAAAGAGATTCAATGGAACATACTCCAGTGACTTTTGAAATCTATTTTGGATAAACAGAACTTCATTGATTTGATGCTTTTCTGAGAATTTTACAAAATTAAATTAATACTTGCTGACATAGGTTTTGTTCAGTGTTAATCCTTTGAGTGTTATATTTACTTCTTGTTGATGTGATGTCTGCGCTACAGTTAAATTAATGTATCCTTCAAATAATTACTGACTGTGCATGCTTCCAGTAATACCTCCCACAGTAGTGTACTTCTACAGAGACACGTAGTCTTGATAACTAGCATTATCATGAGTGAATCAGCATTCTGTATTCTTTTTCTAGACTTGAGTTGCTTACTCAATTAAGTGCTTATCAGTACTTTGGACCGGCAGTCACCATACGTATGAACCCTGACTCATTACCTGACCATAAACAAGTTACTTAACTATATGTACTTCCCTTTTTGATCCATGAAACAGTAGCAAAAATTAAAAAAAAAACAAACCTAAACCAAATGAATACAACAATGAATGGCTCTGCATTTACAATAGCAAAGGCCTTTAATTTATATTGTTGACATCATAACCTGAAGCACTATGTTCAAACTTACAAAGATGTTTGTATTTTAAATTTTTATTCTGGGGCAATTGAGGGCAATTCCACTTTTTTTCTTTTCAATGACTCTATTACTGTATTTAACAATTGGAGAAAAAGGCCAGTGGAAGACAGAAGAAATTTTTGATGGTGCTGAAAGATTCAGTGCTATTAACCTTATGACAAAATGAAGGTGCTGGAAAAGTTAAATGTACAATTTCTCTTCCTGCTGAATTATATTTTCTTAACATTAATTTAGGCTTTATTCACATATATGGCATTTCATACTTTATTGTGACTTTAATATAACTTCTACCATATGAAAAATCTTGCTAATCAGATTTACAATCTGTATCAGCAATAGCAGGAGTATATGCTTTATTGAGGGGATATTCTAGATCTTTATTATCTGCCTCTCATCTTCTTGTAAAGATGTGAGAAAAAAGGCAACACAATTTCACAAGGCAACAAAAAATTAATTTACCGGCTTACAGGATAAAGCACCAGTTCAGACTTGTATCTGTGATGTCATGAGAGTACCTGGAATATAAGTCAGCTAAGGAAACATTTCAGCTGATTGAAGTCTACAAGGTTTATAGGAAAGTGGAGAAAGGCATCTCACAGAGGTAGTGCGGAATGATACCTTCACTGTGCAGCCATAGGGCTAAAATAAGATATGAGCTCCACCCTACCCTACCTTTGGGCTGTGCAATCTCATGGCTTTGTGCCATCTCATGTGTGGGAGTGAAGATGGCCTCCAGGTCAGGCCAGTAAAGGTGAGGGAAAAAGTCTTCATGTCTCCCAAAGTGGTGCAGACATTCTACAAGGCAGACAAGACCTAGTCTGGATGGATTTGCTGTACCTGGTTGATCGTCTAAGTGTTTTTGGATTAACAGTTCTTTGCTGTTTTAATGATGTGAAATTCCTGCAAATTTCAGTCTTCTGGTGTCAGAAATAGTTTTCTGTCCTCTGTCTGGCTTCAGTGTTAATCTTGACATTGTATTACAGAGCTCGTTTGAGTTTGATCTGTTACTGACCATTTCACTTAGTGATTTGTGCACTAACATAAAATGTCGCTTGCCAGGAGCATCTTGTTTGGCACAGTTCATCAGCAGAGGAAAAATGGTAGGTAGCTCTTAGCATTTTCTGTTTAATTTATTGATCAGGGTCAAAGTTATCACTAGGGATGAGAGTAGCTTGCTTCTGTTAGTAAGAACAAAAATGATGGTATTCATGATGTTGACATTCTTTTATCATGACTCATAAATTCCATTTTAGTTTTTTTCTAAGACCATTAATTTTGTGTCACTCAGATCAGTTATTCTTAAAGATCGATTCACATTTCATGAGGAATTTAGTATGGTGCCTGGAATTTTTATTGTTATTTGAAACAATCATTTTACATTAAAGTACTCTTAGTCTTTTTGTTCTTCCCCATTAAATTCCATGTTTTAAAATGTCTTACAGATGCAGAAATATTTTATAATGCATAACAATTAAAAAGCTCCAGATCTCGATAGAATGTGGTTATATTTTGTAATGGATCTCTGTAACTTACAAAAGAAGACTGAAATACCTTCTACACTAGTGAAAACAGGACAGGAGTAATCACAGACAGGATGGGTCCAGTCTGCAGGTATGTGTGGTCTGTTCTAAAGACTGACATTGCAGTATGCTCTTCCTTATAATATATTGCTTCAGAAAAATACCTCAGCTAAAAGTAACGGGTAGCCGAACAATGTCTTTCTTCCTGACAGAGTAAGAGAAAAACAATATTGCTGGGTATGGATTCAGAATGCACAAAAAAATTCATGTAAAATAAATTGCATGTGAAGTCTGAAATATAATTATTAAAATCCTCCTCTTAAGGGAAGTTTTAACTAAGTGTTCATTCTAATATGTGTACATGATATATAAGAAAAAATACAAAATTATTATTTAAGTAGAAATAATAAATTCAAAATAATACACTCATTGATAAGTGAGGGTGCTGTTATGTACCTGCTTAAAAGGTGATACAGTTGCAAACCAGAGTTCAGTCTTGAATTTGCGTTTTAAGTATTAACTCAAATAATTCAATTGCTACGTTGTCCTGGATTTCAAAATACAGCCACACTGTTCATCTTCATATAACTCAGTAGAATCACAGAGTCATTCAGATTGGAAAAGACCTTTGAGATCGAGTCCAACCGTCAACCCTACTCTACAAGTACACCCCTAAACCATATGTCCAAGTACAACATGTAAATGACCTTTAAACACATTAAGAGATGGTGATCCAACAACCTCCCTGGGCAGCCTATTCCAATGTCTGACAACCCTTTCAGTGAAAAAATTTTTCCTAATATCAAGCCTATACTTACCCTGGTGCAGCTTGAGTCCGTTCCCTCTTGTTCTATCATTAATAACCTGTGAGAAGAGAGCAGCACCTACCTCTCTACAATGTGCTCTCAGGTAGTTGTAGAGAGCGATAAGGTCTCCCCTCAGCCTCCTTTTCTTAAGACTAAATAGCCCCAGTTCCCTCAGCCGCTCTTCATAAGACTTATTCTCTAGGCCTTTCACCATCTTTGTTGCCCTTGTCTGCACTCTTTCCAGCACCTCAATGTCTTTCTTGTATTGAGGTACCCAAAACTGAACACAGTACTTGAGGTGTGGCCTCACCAATGTCAAGTAGAGGGGGACGATCACCTCCCTACTCCTTCTGGCCACACTTTTCCTAATAAAAGCCAGAGTGCCATTGGCTTTTTTGGCCACCTGGACACACTGCTGACTTATATTCAGCCGCATATCAATCAGTACCCCCAGGCCCTTTTCTTTCCAGCCACTGTTCTCCCCAAGCCTGTAGTGTTGCATGGGATTGTTGTGGCCCAAGTGCAGTCTTGTTGAAGCTCATACTGTTGACCTCTCTACAGTCCCTCTGTAGAGCCTCCCTACCCTCAAGCAGATTGACACTCCCACCTGGCTTGGTGTTTGTCTGCAAACTTATTAAGGTCGCATTCTATCCCTTTGTCAAGATCATTGATAAATATGTTAAACAGAAGTGGCCCTAGTACTGACCCCTGTGGAACACCGCTTGTGACCAGCCACCAGATTTAATTCCATTGATCACCATTCTCTGGGCCCAGCTGTCCAGCCAGTGTTTTACTCAGCAGAACGTATGCTTATCTAAGCCATGAGCAGCCAGTTTCTTCACTAGAATTCCATGTGAAACAGTGTCAAAGGCTTTATGGAGGTTGAGGTAAACAATATCTACAGCCTTTCCATCATCTGTCAGGTGGGTCATCTTGTCATAGAAGGAGATCTGGTTCGTTAAGCAGGACCTGCGTTTCATAAACCCATGCTGACTGAGCCTGATCACCTAGCTGTTCTGTAAATGACTCATGATGGCACTCAAGATGATCTGCTCCATGACCTTCCCTGGCACTGAGGTCAGACTGAGAGGTCTGTAGTTTCCTGGATCCTCCTTTCGGCCTTTCTTGTAGATGGGTGTCACTTTCTATTCTCTAGTTCACTGGGACCTCCCCAGTTAGCCAAAACTTCTGGCAGATGATGGAAAGAGTCTCGGTGGGCACATCTGCCAGTTCTTTCAGTATTCTTGGATGTAGCCCATTCGGCCCCATAGACTTATGTGCATCTAAGTGGTGTAGCAGGTCACTGACCACTTCCTCTTTAATTCTGAAGGCCATATTCTGCCCCCTCCATCCTATCTTCCAGCTCAAGGGGCTGGGTGTCTAGGGAACAACTGGTTCCACTGCTAAAGACTGAGGCAAAGAAAGCATTGAGCACCTCAGCCTTTTCCTCATCCTTTGTCCCTGTGTTTCCCCTCCGTCTAGTACAGGAAGATTCTCCCTAGCCCTCCTTTTGTGGTTGATATATTTATGGAAACATTTTTTATTGTCCTTAACAATTGTAGCTAGTTTAAGTTCTAATGGGGCTTTGGATCTCCTAATTTTCTCCCTGTATAGACTGCAGTAGGTATTGGTGGATGCTGAGATTTGTCTTGCTATGGAAATCACCGAACAAAAAATCTATTGACTGTGTTTTGCAGGCTGAAAAGAGAAGGGATTTTCATGGAATTTACACCAGTTTTTAAAGGTATGGTCTTTTGATCAAAATCTGGAAGGAATCTGAGGATTTCAAGCTATGCCTTATGTTTCAGTGCAGTTCAACACTGTTGTTTCACAATACTGTATCACGGAAAAAATTTGTCATGTTTCTACTCAAATTTCCCACCAGCTTACACTCTTCGAGTGTGTTCATAATTATAAATGGAAAAAAAATTGAGACGTTGTTTCCCTTCTCGTACATATTTCTCAAATATCTTCAGATGAATGTCTGTGTTTTTATTACAGGAAGAAGAGACTTTGGCTCTCTATGTTTTATTCTTCCTGCGCATATTCCTCTAGGATTGCTTTGCTTGGTTCTTTGTCTTTCCATCACCAACTAATGAATACTGTTAAAAATAATTCTAAACTACTGTCAAAAGGGTCTGATTAGGAAAAAAAGCGAACACCCTTTTCCCACACCAGCCCCAGTCTTTAGTCTCTGGAGTGGTAATCCATATATACTGATATGTAGCAGAAGATACACTGATGATCAATAAATACCTTTTAATAAATACCTTTGTCTTAGTCTATAAATGTCCTAGGAGTTTATCCGAGTATAGTCAGAAGTGACAATGTTTAATATTTGTAGGACAATTTTTACTGTAGAAATCGTGTTATTCCAAGTATTTTCTTCTCCATGCAGAATTTAGTCCCTCGAAATAAGACAGTGATGGAAAAGTTGTGATTACTTTTGTACTTTTACAATCCTGTTCTTTGAAGTTGTACGGAGCAGTCTAATGAAATCTGAGTGGCTGACTCATCCACCAGCAATGGAAATCATTGAAGTCATTAAACTTTTGACCAAATTTGACCTAGTATATCTGTATTGCTGTGTCCTCTAGGAAAATCATCCCAGCCTACGGTCTTAGAAATTAATGACTTTTCCAGAGTATGATTCCCTAACCTGCTTTTTTTCCTTTGCTAGTAGTTTGTTTTTATCTTTTGCTGTTATTGATGATTGATTCAAAAGACAGATTAATTCAAATTAACTGAAAATATCATGTTCTTGTGGAGTCATAATAAGGAATATATACATGTAGAATTCACTTAGAACTACTACTTTGAACTATTCCCTTTCAGCGGTAGACAATATGTTTTTACCACATGTTCCTTAAGCACTGAAGTAAAATTTGGAAGTGAGCACTGGGTGTCACTGTTGCTGTTCTTAATAAAGACCTGTTCCCGTTGCTGTAAAAAAAGTAGGCCTGAGAATTAATTTGGGGAGAAGAGGGACTCTTGATTACAAGATCTGCTTTTCTCTTTTCTCAACATGGAAAAGAGAGAAATACAGACAGAGGTGACTGATACCAGTAAAGGAAAAAAGCCTCAGTAACTGAGATGTAGTTTCCACAGATATTCTGCAGGGTCTAATGTGTATAGTTACATGCAATTTCTCTTGGATGATATTGCCAAAATTACGATAAATTTTTCCATTAAGGAACAAATTTCCACTTAAGTTAAATCAAATGCTGATGTGATTGTTAAGGGAATAAAGGAGTATACTGTCATGTTGCAGTTCCTAAAATAAAGATAGAATTTTGGGTAAAAAAATATGAAACACTAAAACCCCCAAAACTGTAAAACAGCATTGAAATTAAACTTGTAACTCTTCACATATTCATTAATGAATGATTGCCTTATGTCATCAACGAGTACAGCAGGTGGGCTGTGGACTTTGAAAGGCTGATATATTTCATACTGTTTTCAGAATCAAATGTGGTTTCATCTTAGGTTGAAAATAAGGCTCTGATCCTCTAACATATGCCTGTGTGATTCAAATCATTACCTTTAGGCTCTTCTGTATTGGCAGGCTCTGCACCTGCTCAGAGGCACACTGACTCTGTTCAGGTCCAGAAGTCTGTTTATATGGAAATGCTCCAGGTCCGCAATACATACTGTAGATCAGGAAGAATGTATTTTTGAATAAATTTTGTATCTGAGAAATCAAATCAACTGTATACATCATAAATTTCTGTAAAATATATATGAATTACATCTAAAAATTAATGTGGTTAGACCGTGTTTAATGCATCTTGTGCTTATGAATATTTTCTCAGTAATATGAATTTTATATATGAGCTTTTTTTCTTGCTAGAAGTAAAATATTAGTAGAGAAGAACAACACTATATGTTTGTCATAATTCTTAGATCAAAGACGTGAATTTCATGTATAACTTTAATGTTACCAATTTGCAAGGTCTTAAGGTGCCACTCTTGGACGCCTCTCTACAGGAAGGACATTGAGGTGCTGGAGAGGGTACAGAGGCAGGCTACCAAGCTAGTAAAGGATTTCGAGCATGTCTCATGAGGTACGGCTGAGGGCTATTTAGCCTGGAGAAGAGAAGGCTGAGGGGAGACCTTATAGCTCTCTACAACAACCTGAAAAGATGTGGTAACGAGGTGGGGGTCGGTCTCTTGTCTCTAGTAACAAGTGATAGAACGAAGGGAAATGGCTTTAAGCTGCACCAGGGGAGGTTCAGGCTGGATATTCGGAAGAATTTCTTTACTGAAAGGGTTGTCAGGCATTGAAACAGCCTGGCCAGGGAGATGGTGGAGTCACCATCCCTGGAGGTGTTTAAGAGACCGGGTAGATGTTGTACTTAGGGACATGATTTAGTGGCGTTGATAGAGCTAGGAGAAAGGTTGGACTCGATGATCTTCAAAGTCCATTCCAACTGAAACTGTTCTATGGTTCTATGATTCTACACTTCAGTGAAACAGTGTTCTTTTGGTAATTTATATGTTTAATATTTACTCTTCCTTTCATGAAGCTGTATAACTCTATGTATGCATCTATGGATATTTCTTGCATGGATAAGGTTATGTTTGAACAGTACAATATGGTCTATAAAACTTTTATAATGCCCTCGTATACTGTGAGTCAGGGTAGTGCTACTACCCTTGTTTTCAAAGGTGGGTAATTGAAAACACACCAGAGACCTTTCTTGTATTTACATAAGAAGTTTTAGAAGGAATAAGGAATTGACCCTAATAGTATACAGCCCAATGAGTTTTTAATTACTGGGTTTTCCCACTAATTATACAAATAGCAAAGACATGGAAAAAAGCCCACCAAATCGAAACTTTTCTTCCGAAGGGGCTTTTTAACTTGGGCAGCAGACAACTATTGCAGACTTGTAAAATAAATTAGACTGGATGGGTTCTCTGGGGGTTCTCTGGTCTGACCACTAGCTTAGACCACGGCCATCAAAGCTACAATAGGCTGCACAGGTCCATTTGATTTTCAATCATTTCTAGGGATGGGATACCATAACTTCTCCAGACCATATATTCCAGTATTTGACCACTGTCACAGCAATAAATTTTTCCCTTACCTCTGATCAGAATCTGTCAGTGCTGGGTTGGGAAGCACAAAATACCATGGAAAGGTGCTGATGAGTGGGTAAAGTCACAACTGGGGCTGAAGCAGGTATGTGTCAGGCTTCCAACTCCACCTAGGAGAGCAAAAAATACATAGCAATAGGTACTTTTTTTTTTTTCTCATGCAGTAATTCAAGAGTAATACACATGACATTCAGCAACTATTGTAGCAATCCAATTTGGTAGCATGTATTTTGTTAATTATATATTCTAACAGCTCCTCTAAAAAATTTAAAGTCATATTCCTGATGGAAAAATTTAATTTTATAGGAATCAAATAAATAAAGCATGGGTATGTGAATCGTTTGGAGTGATTTGTGTAACCTTAGCACAGTAAGATTCTTCCAAGACACACAGCATTCTTTCTGCTTAACTCTGCATTTCAAAGAAAAGCAACTGGCCAGTTTCTTCAATGTTTAAAATTCACATTTCAGATTTTCTTCTAAGGCAGCTCTCTCTTTTGGGATAGCATGAGGGTGCATGGTGTATGGAGAAATTTTAATAGAGGTTTTTCATGCTTTTGAAGACTGCTATTCTAATATTCTGAAGATTAATTTCTGAACATAAGAAGCTTATTACAAGTACTATTTTAATCCAAGGAATTGCTCAGTTCCTGCTCTGTCATTTGGGGTGTTGAATGGAGAAAGACACGCACGCACTTTTCACCAAGAGGAAGTTTGAATTCACAAATTTTGAAAATTCACAAATTTTAAGTATGCTCTGAAATAAGTACTTTTGATACATAATCAGAAATACTCTCCTTACTCCCTGTCAGTTTAAATAAGAGGTTGTTTAGGGCATGTTGTATATTGCTTGCATCTGTTTCAGATATCTGGGAGTTCCTTATGTAGCTGAAACATATTATTACAGTACAAGAATACCACATTTACATAGCACTTCATACATTAGAAACAGTAATCCCTCTGGGAGGGAAACAAGGAGATAAAGAAGATCGTATTTTTCCCAGCAGATCACAACAATAATTTTTAAACAGAAAATGCCGGAAAACTTTCAGTTACATCATCTCCAGAGTTAGAAAATTACTTCAAAATGTATTTAACTTTGAGAACTGGAGTCTCATGGAAATAATTGAGTGTGTGGTTCACTAAAAGGTAACCTGTGTGTATAAAATGTGTATGCAGGTTACAATGGGATGCACATCATTTATTTGCATTGGTTTTATACTGTAAAATACAGTATCACAGAATCAAAGAATCACAGAATGGTAGGGGTTGGAAGGGACTTCTGGAGATCATTTAGTCCAACTCCCCTGCTAAAGCAGGTTCTCCTGCACAGAACTGCATCCAGGTGTGGCCCCAACAGAACAGAGTAGAGAGGAGGATAACCTCCCTTGACCTGCTGGTCACACTCTTCTTGATGCACCCCAGGATACCATTGACTTTCTTGGCCACAAGGGTACATTGCTGGCTCACGGTCAACTTGCTGTCCACCAGAACTCTCAGGTCCTCCTCCTCAGAGCTGCTCTCCAGTAGGTCGACCCCCAGCCTATACTGGTGCGTGGGCTTATTCCTCCCCAGGTGCAGAACCCTACACTTGCCCTTGTTGAACATAATTAAGTTCCTGTCTGTCCAGCTCTCCAGCCTGACAAGGTCTTGCTGAATGGCAGCACAGTCCTCTGGTGTGTCAGCCACTCCTCCCAGTTTAGTATTGTCTGCAAACTTGCTTAGAGTGCACTGTGTCCCTTCATCCAGGTCATTGATGAATTGTTGTGGTTTGAGACTACCCAGCTGGCTCCAAAAGCACCATGCAGCTGCTTGCTCACCCCTATCCCATTCCCTGAGGGATGGGGAGGAGAAAATGCAACCAAAAGGACTTGAGGGTTGAGACAAAGGACAAGGAGGGCTCACTCACCAGTTATGGTCACGAGCAAAACACAGACTCAACTTGGGGGTAACAGCATACATTTAATACAGAACAACCACCACCGTCAAGGAAAATGAGAGATACAACCAGGTCTTAAATACAACACACCTTCCTCCCCCACCCCTCCAGTCTTCCCAGGCTCAGCTTTGCTACCTCTTTTACCCCAGAAGCACAGGGGGGCAGGGAATGGGGGTTACAGTCAGTCCTGCACAAAATGTCACTGCTGCTTCTTTGTCCTCAGAGAGAGAGGCCCTCGCAGTCCTTCCCTGCCCCACCATGGGGTCCCTCTCACAGCAGACAGCCCTCCTGCAACTGCTCCAATGTGAGCCCTTTCCCACGGGGGCCGCAGCTCCCCACAAACGGCCCCAGTGTGGGTCCTTCCCGGGGCTGCCGCCCTCCCACTAACAGGCTGTTCCAATGTGGGCTGCGTTGGAGTCACAGTCTGCTCCAAGCCTGGTCCCTGCTCCTCTGGCCTGGGTCCCTCCATGGGCTGCAGGCCAACCTCTGGGCCACCATTGATCTCCATGGGCTGCAGAGGCTTAGCCTGCCACCCCACTATGGGATGCAGGGGAATCCCTGCACCAGCACAGCTCCCCCTCTCCTTCCTCACTGACCTGGCTGTCTGCAGGGTGGTCTCTCTCCCATACCCCTTGGCTCATCAACACAAACAGAACAAAGAGACAACAATCAATGGCTTCTTTGACTCTTAAATAGTTATTTGCAGAGGTGCAATTTGTCTAGCCTTGCCCAGAGTTGGGTCCGAAATTGGAACCAGCAGAGCTTCTCAAAGGCTCTTACAGGAGCCACCTGCATACCCCCCTCTGCCACTACCAAAACCCACACCAAAACCCTGCCAGACACCAAACCACCACATGAATGTATTGAATAAGACTGGACCCAGTATTGACCCCTGGGGAATGTCACTAGTTACAGGCCTCCCAACTAGAATCAGCACCACTGATCCCAACCCTCTAAGCTTTGCCCTTCAACCAGTTCTCAATCCACCTTACTGTCCATTTGTCTATCCCACACTTCCTAAATTTACCTATGAGGATGTAAGGTGAGACAGTGTCAAAAGCCTTGCTGAAGTCAAGGTAGACAACACCCACTGCTTTCTCCTCATTCACCCAGCCAGTCACACCATCATAGAAGTCTATCAGGTTGGTCAGGCATGATTTCCTCTTGGTGAATCCATGCTGACTACTCGTGATACTCTTTTTCTTCACATGCTTAGGAGGTAAGAGCCAAAATGAGCTGTTTCATCACCTTTCCAGGGGTGGAGGTGAGGCTGACTGGCCTGTAGTTTCCTGGGTCTTCCTTCTTGGCCTTTTTGAGGATTGGAGTGACATTGGCTTTCCTCCAGTCCTCAGGCACCTCACCTGCCCTCCATGACCTGTCAAAGATGATGGAGAGAGGCTTAGCAATAACATCTGCCAGCTCCCTCAGCACTTGTGGGTGCATCCCATCAGGGCCCATGGATTTGTGAGTGTCCAGTTCGCCTAAAAGATTCCTAACCCAGTCCTCTATGATCAAGGGGCAGTCTTCTTTCCTCCAGACTTCCTACCTCCAGGGTCTGGGATTCCTAAGGACCGCCCTTAGCAGTAAAGACTGAGGCAAAGAAGGCATTCAGTAACTCTTTGTTCTCGTATCCTCTGTCACCAGGGCACCCATCTCATTCAGCAGGGGACTCACATGTACTCTTATATGTCATATCCTGCTGTTCTTGATAGTTCTACCATTTAAGTCTTGACACTCTCAATGTACTTTTCATGAACTAAATTTGTTTAAATAATGTTTCCACTTGAGTCTTGGACTCCTTTTCATAAATCTCCGTTCTAGTTCTGTGACAGTCCTTTTTATTTTGTATTAGTACAGTATCAGTGCACTACAATGTATAAATGACCTAAAGGAGAGGCATGTCCAAAATTTACCAAAATTCTTTGTACAAAACTGCCAGGAACTTAATTTAATTTCTGTTACATTCATCTTAATTTTTAACCTGCAGGAGTTCTTCCCAGAAACTAGAGGTTCTAATATCATGCTTTGTCTTGACCAGAAGGCCTTCTGTTCTCATGATGTTTACATCTTGTTTATGTTTTTCTTATCATACAATCCACACACTTAACCGGTACTATCAAATGGCCGGTATTTTGCTGCCCTTCAAACAGGAGAACCCTTTGAAGGTAATTGTATGAACCAATATTGTCTTTAAAACACACAGTCTATGCTGTGAGGCATTGTCTGAAAGATGAAGACTTGGAACATTGATTAGTGTATGACGTTGGTACTATATTCAGATAAAAGGAGACAAACAGTGTTTGATGCTTTGTATTTTTCTTGCATGTAAACATTATCATACGGAGTAGTTTGGGACGGACATGTGCCAGCTGTGAAATAAACAGTAAACAACAACAAAATGCTTAAATGCAAAGAAAAACTTTGAGGGAAGGAGGACAATTAAAAAAAAAAAAAAAATTATAGTATCTGTTTTCTCAAAGGGTTCCTTAATGTAATTCTGAAAATCATTGATCAGAGATAGTAAACTGGGGATTAGAAAGTTAAATTTGTCAGATTTAGAGTATAAAGACTTGAGCACTTACAGCTGAACTTCAAAAGGTACTTGTATAAAAGTTGACATTTCATTAGGACAAGTTAATGCAGTCATATCTGCCCAGTCATCTGAAGGTGTTGTTATTACCTGTGTAGGGTCCATGAAATGATATTGCAAAAAAGATCTCACAATAAATTATGAAGTAATAAAATGGCAGATTAACTTGGATATTGATAAACAAAAAGGAATGACATAAATGGATTATTTACCTATGAAAAAATGAGCATGCACAGTGGGGGACTGTACTCAATTACTCAACAGAGTTTACACAAACTTACACAAAGTTTTCTGTTGCTGAACTGCAGAATTCATTGTCCTAGGATGTTCTGGAAACCAAAGCTTCTTCAGATATTTCAAATACATACAATTTGATGTCATGACAGCAATTTTTCTGTTTTAAAGATAATCTTTAGTGAGGGTCTTGTAAAAGAAAGGGGAAAATGTAAATGCTAACAGATGTGTGTTGTATCTAAAGAGTGGACCATGCTGTAGTCTTACGCTGACTTCCATCCTCAAAAGAAGAGGGAAGTTCAGTTTTCATTCTGAAGCTTGTCCTTCAGGAAGATTGTCCTACCACTATCTTGAATTTTTACATCAGCTCCTGCTCTTCAAACTTCAGCCATTAATAAAGATAGTATAATACAAGCATAGGTTCCAAAAACGAATGTGGGGTATGTGTATCTTGTCAGTTGTATATCTTTCAAAATTACTCTGAAATGAACAGGCAACACTCTTTCCGCTCTCTAGCCCTAGGTACATATAATGTGTGTGTTAGTATATTTGTTATTATTAGAGACAAGTTTTATGTTTATAAATGGAACAGGAGAACAAAATCATGAACTGGAACTTAAAAAACAGGGGCTACAAAAGAAGCTTATAGGCATCCAAGCAGTGATGTTGAGACAGGCGGGCCAGACCAGGTACTGCAGAGACTGGTTTCTCTCAAAAACTCCAGTGGAATTCACATGTTACTGAGAAAGATTTGCATTCTACTAAAGTAGCATTTTGTGTGAGAGAATTATTCTTGATAATGTTTTTTCCCAAGCTTTTCTTCCAAGATTTCTGAGACAATGATAAATATGCCTCTTCCAGCTCCAGTCCAATGTCCTGTTGTGAATTCTCATACTGATTCGTATTTTAGTGGTTGTATGTTGTTTGACCTGCAGATGTGGAAGGGTCAATGGCTTAATTTCTGACTGGAACTGCCAGATATAGAATTCAAGATAAGGCCTAGTGCACAGAAGTCAGCTGTGCCTCACAGCTCCTGAGGAACAACCCATACTATCTGATTGTTGAATTTAGTGTCTGAATAAAATGGGAAAGTTTAATAAAATAAATGCTGTGGAGACATTTAGAAATGCAGCAGATCCCACAAGATACCTTGCTGGCCACTCAGTATGGGTCCTACTGGCATATGATGCTGTCTCATCCCATGGGTTTCGGGTTAGGTGAATCTTTTGTATCCTCCCTTTTAAAAGGGGTTTTCCTCTGAATGACAGACCCTTTAATCGGCAAAGGTAGCGAGTTAATAACACTCTTTGGTCAGTAAATTGGCACAGTAACACACTTTAATAGTAGTAATATTTCACAGTTCAGATAAAGGTATGGCTTTCCCTAATTCTAAGTAATAATAAGGAGAGAGAAGAAAACAACAACAACAAAAGAGTGAAAAAGAGGAAAAAAGAAAGAAAGGAAAAGAAAGGAAAAGAAAGGAAAAGGAAGGAAGGGCGGAAGGAAGGAAGGGCAGAAGGGCGGAAGGGCAGAAGGAAGGGCGGAAGGAAGGGCGGAAGGAAGGGCGGAAGGAAGGGCGGAAGGGCGGAAGGAAGGAAGGAAGGACGGAAGGAAGGGCGGATAGAAGGAAGGAAGGGCGGATAGAAAGAAGGAAGGAAGGAAGGAAGGAAAGAAGGAAGGAAGGAAGGGCGGAAGGGCGGAAGGGCGGGCGGAAGGGCGGAAGGAAGGGCGGAAGGGCGGAAGGGCGGAAGGAAGGGCGGAAGGGCGGAAGGGCGGAAGGGCGGAAGGGCGGAAGGGCGGAAGGAAGGAAGGAAGGAAGGAAGGAAGGAAGGAAGGAAAGAAGGAAGGAAACTAACTATACCTGGGGTCCAGCTACATCTTGCAGGCCATGTCTGATCCTTGGTCCTTTGGTGGTGAATACACACCTGTGTCTTGATTACTGGTATTTTAATTGTCCCTGTCCATTAATATTCGTGAGTCCTGTTCATGTTATCCCCTCCTCTTCTCCGCTTTTCATGCTAATTGGAATGCACATGTAGTATAGAACATTCTTGAGGCTCCAAGTGGGAGCCCCCTTGTCCACTATATAGATAGTGAGTGGTCCTCCTCAAGTCCAGTGCCCCCTTGTACATAAGGGAGTGGACCTCCTCAAGTCCAGATACACCCCGCTTCTGCAGGGTTTGTCCTTTTGGCTAGGGGAGGTTGGATAGCTGCTCCAACACCCCCATTTATCAATCACTCCAACTAAAGTTTCTGAAGGGATAACACAACTCCACCCTCCTATCTCTGAGGCAGGGAGCACCTCTTCACACTTTTATCTCTGAGGAGGGAGCACTGCTCCACCTTCACCGGTCTCGTTCCCTCCCTGGAGCAGGCTATACCGTAAAGCAGGATGTTTTTAGGGCTAATACATAAAACTTGCACTGTAAAACAGGTTTGCTTAAGACACATACATAAAATCTGCAAAACAGGTTGTTTAAGGCAAGAAAAATCAGACTAACATAAGAGATTAGGGAATTTAGCTTTTGGTATTGCAGGATTAGGAGTGACGACTTTCTGATGCTATCGTCAGCTAATCTTGGAATGTTTTTGAGGTTTTTATTATAAAGAGAATGTTTTCATTACCAGAAAGTTGGCTACAGCCTTGTTAAAATTTAAGACTGTAGCTACGCCTAGAGAATTACAAACCAGTAATGATATAAAATAAGTAAAAAGTTTTGGCTTTTATAATTTAACTGTATCTGAAATCCTCAGTCCGGTAAGTGGAGCTGAGTGCTTTAAGACAGCCCTCCTCATATTCCTTGGGCCCAAGCTCAGAGCTGTGGTAAGTGTTATGTCAATGGTCATACATACAAGGGTCTACAGTCTTCCTTACACTGAACCTCTGTAAGATGGAGCTGGATCTCTTCTCTCCTTTGTTATTGGAGGCAACTATAAGCAGAGAAGAGATGTACTTGCCTATGCTCCTCACAACGTATTGGTTTGGTGGGGGAATGGTGTTTGGTTAGCACAATCTAGGCAATGTCACTATTCAAGCTCAGGACTGGCCATTATTGCCACTGAAAAACATTCAGCATGAATTATAATAATATGTCATTGGGAGCACTATCCTGCAAGGCCCTTAATGGCTGTAAGCAGGGCCATCTCCTGTAGCTTAGTTCTATGGTCAGCTTGACTTCTGTTATCATTTTACTGCTATGTTAAAAATGCATTTGATGACTTCTGACAGAGTAAAAATAATACACAACTGGCAAAACCCAAAATTTTCAGTAAGCTCAGCAGAAGCTCAGATTAGAAGGACCTTTGAATTCTAACAGTAGATTTGTAATCACTAGTTGTAGGTTTAGCTACAAAATTTAAGTATATTTTTGTTTTATTTCCTCTGCATCAAAACCAGGAGGATTAATATTTAGTGCTCTCATAGTGTAAGTCTATCTCATAGTTTCAAGTATTAGTGACTACTCTGTCACATGTTTAACGAACAAAAATTGTTGTGTAAATATCAGCTAAGCAACATTAATTACATATTCCTTCAATTAAAATACTTACCATTACATATTCATTGGTCACTACCAAGCACATTAGTGGGAATTAACACTTATATTGATGGATGACACTACTTAATGTTATGAACAATATGAAATTGGAACTGAAAACCCTACCTCAGTGATAAATCATCCGTAAAAAATATCTGTCGGGCTTTGAAGTTTTGAATTATTTGTTCACCTATTTAAAATGTTCAGATAGAATGCAGTGTTTCAAATTTTATGTGCAGCAACACAGAAGATAATCAAACAGAAAATGTTTCCATTTGGCAGTTTAATCACAAATGTATGTATGTGCATTTATGTCCAATTATACGGTGGGAAGAAAATGGAGACATGATAATTGCAATATCATTATAATAGACAGCTATTTAACCTGTATAGTTTTCAGCCTCCATTGTGACTTTTCTGATGAAGAATGAAAGATATGTTAGGGTTTTTTTCCTCCCTTTGAAGCAGGCATCAGACCAAGCTAGATTTAGAATTTTTTCTCCCTAACAAAATGCATTCAGTGACTTGTTCTCGAGGTGACAAAGGAAAGCTAACAAACTGAAACTGCATCAACTGTGCAGCTATACATTTTGTTTGTTTGTTTTTAATTGTAGAGTAATATGTATAATTCTTCATTTGTTACTCTGTCAACAAATATCTTTATGACTCTTAGGTGGCTGTTGATTATCTCAAGGTTACCTAGCATGACGTGCAGCTAAAGCTATCCTGAAGGCTTGAACCTCCAAAATACTAGTTGTACCATTTAAGTGGTAGTAGGTAGTATTCTCAAGAGCTAATGTGGTTCTACGGATGTCCAATACAAATCATTAAAATAGCGAGCAAGAAAGAGTATTCTGGAATCAGCTTAAACTGACTCATTAATTAGGATTGTTAGTCCTGCACTGTCATTTGGAGGGAGGAACATGTATGCAATTTTACTGTTAAGAAAAAGAAAATAAAAAAACCCCAAACCCTATAGTGATTAGGACACTCCTCTGGGGTGTGGGATGACATACAGGTCAGTCTGTATCTGCGGAGGTGGGAGTTGGAGAATCCACAAAAGACTCAATATGAGTTATATCAGGAAACTCGTTTTATTGTGCAGATGCACTTTCTTATATAGCATAATTTTCCAAAGTCATCATGACTTGCAGTTTTTCATAAACTCTAATTGTGCTATACGTACGTCAGTCATCTGCTTCTACCTATCACTTTACTATTAATACTAATGCGTTCCGCCTCATGCGGATGTTAGCTTCTAATCCTTCTATTCTGACCCTCAAGGCCGAAGCGTCCTTGAGGCCTACTATATTAGTTTAGACAAACTGTTCAACAGAGTTTTCCCTGCGCAGGCCCTCTAGCATTCCATGCCTGTTTTCAGCGAGCTACGCTCCCACATGTATCTACAGACTGTCCCAGTCCTCCTAAATGGCAGCTCTACTCACTGCTCACAATTTTCATCCAGGTCAATAGTACTGAAAATAGGAACTAACCTACAACAGTGGTGAGGGAAAGGCTAGGATATGAAAATTGCTTCATCTAGAGTGGAAGTAAAACAACTGAATGTTTTCAAAACATGTTATCTAACCTTCTCCCTTGACTACTAAAAGAAGTGCCCCGTGTCCTTTCAACACCCGTGTAGCAAGCTTCATCATAAGTGATAGTGTGTATTTCAGAAGAAAAGCACATAAAACTATTTGGAGCCCTTCCTTGCATTTTCTCTTTCCTTAGGAAAGTGAAAGTTTCCAGGTAATTTGTACATTTTATTAAATAAACTTCAAGGACTCCTCTAAATTTCAGTGCCTTGTAAGGAAAGGAGCAATAAGAGCATTATTCTGTTCTTAGCTATTTGTGAGTTTAATGGAACCTTTTAAGAAAAGAGAAAATACAGACGTGGAAGTAATGGTTTATGTATTATGAAAAACCCAACAAAACCTCACGGACTAACCAAAGATAGCAGATTAAAAAATAACTAAAAGATTTTTTTTGTGAGAAAAGAGTTTAAGGTAGTTAAAGAGGAATTACATTGGCCTGCTCTGAAAAGGAAATTGTCAGATTGGAGGAATGTTCCAGGCAGAGTTGTTCAGAGATCAGTCTTGGGACCAATATAATTTAACATTTTCATTACAGTACTTGGCAGAAGAGTGCTAATGAGGTTTACTGATAAAAAAAGTTAGTCAATATCATCAAAAAGAGGGATCAAAAATTGGATCACCGTGTGGAATAGTCTGCAAGGTATGAGGTGAAATTTAATAGTACAACTGCTTGGTCATATCGGAAAGGAGTGGTAATAAGAAAGAACATTATTAATTGAAAGCTGTTTAGTTGGAAATGATAAAAGATTAGAGGAATCTAGTCTAACAGTTCCTAAGAGAAAAAGTATGAGCCAACAGTCATGAAAAAGGACGTTTTCAAGAAAAGGGGCAATGAGATCTCAGGATTCCTTGGTAGCATATTATATTATTTTCTAGCATAAGAGCATTTATTAGGCAGTGTTCAGGAAAAAAGAATTATGTCTTATGTAGGCAAAGATAAATGTGCAACTTCTTATGAGCAAATATGAAAAAACTTTGGGTTGACTGGCCTAGCAAAGTGAAGACATGACTTCTAGAAAAACAAAAAGACTAGTTAAGCTATATAACAATACTGGTAAATGAGCAAATAAAATGACCACAAATAAGTTTAGAAAACCAGGAAAAATGTACAACTATCAGAAAGAGTGAGAGGTTCTGAAAAAAAAAAATCCTGTAAGTCTACTGGGGGTTGATAATCTAAGTACTTTTAGGTCATTCTGATGAGCTTGTACCCAAACAGATGGTGTCATACTTTCTAAACATGATGAAGTACTATAAGCAATTTTTTTTCAGGCTTTACATCTGTTAACAAATTTAAGTTTTGCTGAAGATCTAAAGGTTCTCCTAATAGTTTCACTCTAGTTCATGTATTTATTTTCACATATTTTCTTTAATGTTAATTTACTCACTAGCTACTTTTGTGCTTGTGGATGGATTCTTTTTTCTGTCATGAAAGACTGAAGAGAAAACAGTGGCAAATAAAACAAGTCAATGTATGTTGTTTTACCTTTTTGACATCATTATAACTGCTTGAATTCCTTTCTATATTTTCAATTTTTTCTATTTCTCTCCTCCCTTTTCAGTGAGATTCTTCTCCCCTTTTCTTCCACTCATCCAGTTGCATGCTGATCCATTAACAGTTCCTTTTTCCTCACCTCTTCTTAACAAATCAGCAGCGAAATTGTTAAAGTCGAATGTTTTACAGCTTTTTACAGGTTTTTCATGCTGAAGATAAGCCAGGCGCTGTAGCGGTAGGGACCGACACCGACAAAAAATATACGTAAGAAGGCAGCCTTTATTAAATTACAAAAGCCAAGATGGCCAAGATGGCGCAGCAGAAAAAACATACCCTTTTATAACCTTTCTTATCTGTCCAGCGGTTCATGCATTAAGGCTGCTAAAACGATTTGCTCAATAGCTCTGTCCATTCACCTCTATTCACATACTGATTGGCTGGAGCTCCTACTGTATTTCCCGCTTCATCTACTGTTCTCTTGCCAAATTTCTGCTCTGTGGTATTCACTTGTTTAGTCTCTTATCACTTCCTCAAACCTGTTTACAACATTCTTCATCCACTTCTTTCATCTTCTCATGGGTATACTGGGATGCTGTCAAGGCCAACTTCATCTTCTTCAGTCAGGCTATCCCCAACAAGGCACCTTAGATTTTAGAATATTTTTTTTCAGCCTGTTTATAGTTATAATGTCTATGCTAGTTCATACTTGGTTTACATCACAAATTAATTTTTTAAACCTGAAGATTAGAAATTTTACTTTGCAAGCAGTAGCTCAGTTTTCAAAAAACTTTGTGGTCTGTGCATGAAGTCTGTATGAACTTGTGACAATTTTTCTGACCATAGTAGTGCTTTTTTCCAGTTGAGATTCATAAACTTATGCCATATGCTACCCCCAGATCATACATGAACAAATCAAAAGGGATAAAGTTTTCAAATGTCACTGAAGCTGAGCATAAATTCTTGAGAGATAGGTTCCTGACTCTTCTAGAGGTGGCATTCAGAACCTAAAGAGTCTCAGGCTGGTGACCATTTTACTATATATGAATAGTCTGAACAGAGATCCCTGTCTTCCCATAAAGCGTTTTTACAATTCACATCTTTTAGACTGACCATAACTCTTTGCTTGTGGTTTTTTTTTTTGATTGCTGTCCCAATCCAAGGATAAAATGAGATCTTTTAAATATTCAACAACACACTCTTTTGGTTGAGAGAGATAGGATTGCAGTGATTGACAAGAATTATGTTGGGCTGTGCTGTCTGTCCACCTTGGCATGCTGAGCTAATAAAAAAGTATGGAAGAAGCAATTAAAGGGAGATAAATGGTGCATGACAATTCAGAGAGCACTGGCTATCAACAACCATTTCTTTTGGAGGAAGGCATCTAATTTTCATTTATATGGACAAGAATATCTCTCTCAAAAAACTGTTTTTTTTCCAATTTTTCTCAGTGTGATCATGGAAGCAATAAACATGCTGACAGAGCTGCTGGGGCTGGATGCTGAGGGCAGTGATTTAGGGAAACAATCAGCATTTAGAAAGAGGAAATTAGAAGAGAAAATAACACTTTCCCTTAATTATTTTTTATGATATACTACTGTAGCTCTGATATGTGTGGACATGATTTCATTTAAATTTGTTTGAATATTGTTTATGCCTCAGCAATATGCAGGTTGTTTTTTTTTTTTCTAGAAAAAGTACTGAAATGCTTTTTGCATTTTCCATAAGCACTTCCCACAGAGATTTTGATAATAAAATACTGACTTAAAGGTCATAAGAGTGACTATAAATTTGTGCTAACGTACCATACTAAGTTCGGTAAATCCATGGCCTCCAGCCAACGAATTTGTTAGTGAGAGTAATGCTGAATGACTGCACATTCTAGTATTATTCAGAATTTTGAATCAGGGTACTATGTTGATGCGAGTTTGAGACTGTTGAATAATTCAGAATTCTGGTTGTATATGCCATTCATTCTGATGATCTGAAATTATAGTTCCCAGGAATTGCACTTCCTGACTGGATATGCCTCTGAAATTACCAAGGAAGGATCTCCTTCATAATGAGATTTGCAAGGCTTCCTCTTGTCCCAGGTCAGTCTGTATTGACTGCAACTCTGATCACTATCTGAAGACAGCGGAAACTTTACTGTTGGTTTCTGTCAATAAAATACAGAGCACAGAGAAGAAAACATGAAATACAGAGCACAAAGGAGTGTCTTATTCTGATGTTGTCTGTCCTCCTAGTGGTCTTTGATCAATAGGAGGCAGCTTTTTGAGAGCTCAGAAGGTCTTTTGGGAATCAAAGGAGTGAATCTTAGTTTTGTTTTCAGTTTGTAGACATGTGCTTGGCCACAGTAGTATTCACTAACTCAATAGAGTTTTGTAATAAAATTTTTCTTTGAGTGAAGTTAATGGAGATTTTTCCCTTTTTGATAAAGCAGATGGTTATAGCATTGTCTTGCATATTGTACAGCTGTTTATGATGATGTCATGATAGCTAACTAGCTATTTAGAAAAAAAAATCTATTATTGTTTTCTAAAAATTGTATTCCAAAATATTCCGAAGTGTTCTTTCAATGCCAATAGAAAGAAGACAATGTTTTTTGTAAACAGAAATATAAATAAATTCTTTGTTTTCTTTGGAAGTTGTTTGCCTCCCAAGATTCATAAAATATTTGAAATCATTATGTTGTTCAGGCTGCAAAAACAGTCACTCTCAAAATAAGTATTTTTTCACCCTTTTACTTTTTTGATTGTCTTTAAGCTAAGACTTGATGTGCTAGTTTCTCTGGAGAACAAACAAGACCTGTTTTTCACTGTCAAGTGCTTTTTTCCTTGAAACCTATTGACAGTTTTGTTGGCTTTTTTTGGCTTATAGCAGCGCTTCATTATGTTGTTTGGCAAGGGAGGTTCCATTTCTTTAAACTGATTGATAGCTTGAAATCCTGTCTGCTAGGAGTTCATGAAGCACTTCAAAAATAAGAACCAGGTACTGTTATTTGCAGTGGTTCAAATGAAGACCAATTACACAGGATTACTATTATTGCTACTTAGTACTTCGAAAATGTGCTCACAAAAGTGCACCTAAAGCAATTCCTGAAGAAATAAACAGACAAAAATATTTCAACTTCAAGAGTGGTGCATCAAGTTTAATGGCTGCATTTGGACAAGAAAGACACATGATGATGTAGCGGCCATGCTGATCCTCTTCTAATTTTATCTGATCTGATGACCATTAGGTGAGCCTATGAAAGCTTCTTTACTCCTTTGTCCTCTAGTAGTCATGAAACTTAATTTTTAAATTCACTAAGCAGCCAGAAAAAAAAAAAAAAGCTTACATTTGTTTGGAGTCTCCTTGCTTAAGGAGAACTAATTGAACAATGATAGCTGATAACATGGTGTAAGAGACCAAAAAGAAAAATCAATGTGTATGCCTCAACATTGGTAACAGCACCTTCTAACTGCAAGACTTTGCTACCACGGCAACGGCCCCTCACGACCCCAAGAAAGACAGGCGACAACAAGTGCACGCCATGCCTGACTCAGAGTATGTAGTCCACGACCCACTATGTGTGTGTGTGGACCCAGGATCAGAGGCTCAGATCCTCTGGAAAATCCTAGGACCTTCTAGAAACAGTATTAGACATGTTCCCCACCAGCAGGTGGGAGGCATGGACATGCAAACTAATTCCATATATGGAGTGAGACATCTCTATAAAAAGGCAGAAGCTGAGAAGAACAAGGACTGGCCCTCTCTCTCATCTTTCGCTGTGGACAGACCCCTTTGCTGCTGGACATCAAAGACATGAAGACCCTAAAGACACATCGGATTGATGGGATGCCAAAGATCTGTGGTAGCTATCTGGTGACTATCTCTTTCTCTCTCCACTCCCTTTATTTCTCTCTCCCCTCCCTTTCTTTCTCTCTTTCTCTCTTTCTCTCTTTCTCTCTTCTTTTTCATGTGAACATTGGTAGTTAAATAAATTGAGTTAGCACTTGACTCCGTTTGAATCTTTATTCTGTTTCCAAGAATCACGAACCTGAGTTACAATAAAACATCTAATTGAGCATCACTCAGGAGTTAAGCTTAGCCACCCCTAGCCACCTGGGGTTACCTGAAGTTGGGTAGAAAGCAAGGGGGTTTAACTTCTGCCAAATTATTCCACCATTAGATCAGATCGTGACACATGGTTCCAGTCACTGCATGTCTGTTTTTACTGTTATCTTTCACTAGAGACTGAAGATATATTTATAAATAAATACAACTTTCAACTTACTAGTTTTATTCTCAATGCTCTTCCAGTCTTGATCCAAAAGGAAAAGTATGGTTAGATACTGACTGAAATTTTATGATACATATGCATATATGTCTATTAATTTTACATTGCCTTGTTTGGTGATGATATTAGACACCATCCTTAGCCAGCAAACTTTAGTTTTCCTTCAGGACTTCAGCTTCTGTGAACATATGATAGAAAGAAATAAGGTGGAATTTAGGACTGTGATTTGACTGTTCAGGCTTGTGTCCTGTAAGACATTCTGCATTTTTCCTTCCCATGGCAGGGTTTTGGTGTCCTTTCTTATTCATTAAGAAGTCTTAAATAAAAGACTTGTTCCTTTTCTCCTTAATAAGGCCATGCAGCCACGGATTTTTTTTTTTTTTTTTAATTCCTGTTTAGGAGGGGACAGTAAAAGTAAAGAGCAGATCAAGCATAGGGACTGGTACATGTTTTAAAATATTCCTGAAAAAAAAAGAATAATACTTGTTTCTGTAGAGCTTTTGGGGTTTTGAGCAAATCTGTTAGTTAACACAGATATGAGAAGCAATCTATAAAAATAAACCATGAAGATTTCAGCTTTGTTGAATAGGACATCAACATTTTAAGCTGAATGGCATCCTGATTATAATTAGTAGCCAAATAACACATTTTCATGGAAATTTCAACATATCTGTATATCACAGAAAATATGCAGTTGACTGTCATACTGCATGTTTTAAAATCCAATTCTTAGAGAGGTTTGTCAACATTGACTTTGATAGCATTATGCACAAGAATAGGTGTTATGAATATATCTCTAAAAGGCGTTTTGAAATAAAACTGGAAAAAAAATGTGGTTCTTCCTCACTAGGTCATGTAAGAAAAAGTCTTTTCTTTATGACCTTAAGCATTCTGGAAAGCTCATGTGAAGGGAAGTATTGAGTTACCTTATCTAATACCCCTGTTTCCGTGACAACTCTATTTCTGCTGTGGGAGAAGGAATAATACTCAGCATTACTCAACTGCATGTTCTCAGCAATAACACTAGTAATCGGTGGAATCAAATTCTACCATCCAATATCAGTCCATGGAGGAAGAAAATCACCGAAGTGATTGCTCAGTAGGGAATGGAAAATGCAAAGCATAAAGGAAAAAGCAAAGTCCTCATAGCTTGCCTACTAATTCCTAAGTATTCTGTACTGAGACTGATTAAAACTTCCTGAGTAATGAAGGAGATTTTATATAAATTCAAATTTGTGATTCTCAGTTGAACTTAAAAAATTCAGTGAAGATATTATTAATGTAGATATTCTTGAACTAATTCTGCAGATGAAATAGAGCCATTACTAGGTTTTAAGGTTTGGTAGAGAGTAAAGCCTTTCACAAGCATTCTGGGTACATCTCTATGCACACACAAAATAAACTCCATGCTGATTAAACAGAACTGTCATTTTAGGACTTAATTTGTCCGTGAGATGGAATTTGTATACGTGACTTGGTTTAATTTCCAAAATATGCTATATTGTTAGTTATTTTAAGAAAGCTTATTCTCTAGATCATATGGTTCTGATACATGAATCTGTCCTTGCTTTATTTATCTTATCGTAAAACTTCAAATCTGTTAATTGTGGAAAATTAGAGATCTACTGGAGGATCAAGGTATTCTCTACATCTATTATCTTGATGATCACAGGTATAAGAATGACTGATTCATGAGCAAACCACAGGTGATAACCTTGTTCATGATCTTGGGGAACAAAAATCATCTCAAGTTCAGTGAAAAGACATCTTGTTCAGCAGCCCTTGTACCCTAATTAATGGAGGTAACAGTATTTAGCAGTAAAATGCAATTGTAGTAGAAGAACATAAGAGTATAGCATGATACAGGAACATAAGGTCACCAGAACATTTAGATGTCAGAAGAAATATTCTTTCATAGCTAGGGCAGATCATGCTTTGGTCAATTCAGATTTCTGACTGGCACTGTGTGCGATGCACAGACTATACATTTACGTTCTGTATTACTTCTATGTATCATGTAATAGTTTCCTAAAAAGTGGTTCACCAAGGGCAAGTCTTTCCTGACCAACCTGGTGGCCTTCTATGATGGAGTGACTACATCAGTGGGAAAGGGAAGAGCTACAGATGACGTTTATCTGAACTTCTGTAAGGTCTTTGACAGGGTCCCTCACAACATCCTTCTCTCTAAATTGGAGAGAGATGTATTTGGTGGGTGGACTGTTTGGTGGCTGAGAAATTGGTTAGATGGTCGCATCCAGAGGGTAGTGGTGAACAGCTCAATGTCCAGATGGAGATTGGTGACAAGTGACATCCCTCAAGAGTCCGTACTGGGACAAGTACTGTTTAATATCTTCATCAATGACATGTACAGTGGGATTGAGTGCATCCCCAGGAAGTTTGCAGATGACATCAAGCTGAGTCATGTTTCTGACACACCTGAGGGATGGGATGCCATTCAGAAGGACTATGACAAGCTTGAGAAGTGGGCTCATGTTAATCTCATGAGGTCCTACACCTGTTTCGGGGCAACCCCCAGTATCAATACAGGCTGGGAGGTGAAGGGATTGAGAGCAGCTCTGTGGAGAAGGACTCGAGGGTACTGGTGGATGAAAAGCTGGACATGAGCTGGCAATCTGTGCTTGCAGCCCAGAAAGCCAATTGTATCCTGGGCTGCATCAAAAGAAGCATAGCCTACCTGGAGTACTGCATCCAGCTGTGGAGGTCTCAGTACAGGAAAGACATGGACCTGCTGGACCAGGTCCAGAGGAGTGCCACAAAGATGATCACTGGTCTGGAGCACCTCTCCTATGAAGAAAGGCTGAGAAAGTTGGAGTTGTTTAGCCTGGAAAAGAGAAGGCTCTGTGGAGACCTTATTGTGGCCTTTCACTACTTAAAGGGGGCTTGTAAGGAAGATGGGGACAGACTTTTTAGTAGGGCCTCTTGCAATAGGACAAGGGATAATAGTTCTAAGCTAAAAGATGGCAGATTTAGAAATGAAGAAGAAACTCTTTACTGCTAGGGTGGTGATACACTGGAACAGGTTGCCCAGAGATGTTAAGGTCAGGTTGGATGGGGCTCTGAGTAACCTGACCTAGTTGAAGATGTCCCTGCTCATTGCAGGAGGGTTGACTAGATGACCTTTATAGGTCCTGTAACAGATACATTTGTTCCCCCCGCAAACCAACAGCAGGCTGGTACAGGCTCCAAAGGAGGTAAAGGCCTGGGCTGTAGCTGGGCCAAGATCTCCTTTAGGAAACACACAAAGGAGCAGAAAAAAAAGTAAGTTGTGGGTAAAAGGAGTCTCATGCATACCTTTCCTGTTCTATGCAATTTGACTATGAGCCAACCACTTTATCCCACAAATATGATATGACACCTAAGTAAGCCTTCTTTGAGCTCTCCCTTCTAGGCAGTGTGGCTGGATGACGATCTCCAGCAACAAGATCATTTACCAATGACAGATTAGTGGATGAGACCAATTTGAATTCTCACTGAAAACTGTACACCAGGGAACTCACTCCTTGAGCAGGGATGCCTCTCAATGTTAAGAGATACTAGTTGTTTAGTTTAAATAAGTTTTAAATAGAATGAATTACTTAGAGTTATAATGTTGTGTGATTTAGTCTGCTGTTTGCTTAGCTTTACTTAGCATGAGTAGCTAGATTTGCTGAAGTTTTATGCTGCAAGCTGTAAACTTCCACTTAGATTTACTGAATATCTACCTACTTAGCCAAAACAGGGCCTCCAGAACCTGTGCAAATCAGAAGACAAGGAGTCTTCAAGGCTGCAGCCATCAACAGCAGCTGCAACTCAACAAGATTAACAGCCTGTCTGGAGACAGTGAAGTAATCCAACAAGAAAGTCAGAAGATGTCAGACCAGAATAATTTTTCAGACCCAATGAGGAACAAGAAGATACCAGACCCAAGAATTACTATTGGACCGAACTGTCATGTGAGGGGGTAGGTGAATAATCTGTAAGGGTATAATTGGCCAGGGATTTCTTTGTTCAGTCGGGACCCCTCTCCAAAGACCTGCACTAGCTGACCCTGCTGATGTACCACTCTATTAAATAATTTATTTTTGTAAATCTCATGCTTAAGAGTCTGCTTTGGGAAACCTAAGGTTTGAACTTCTGAGCAAACTACCACTGGACATCCGGATGATAGTTAAGTGAATTAGGAATAAGCATGCTGAAACTTCAAAAAACTTAGCTAAATGGTATAAAGGACTGAATGAACACATATAATCCTTTGGCCATGAAAAAATATAATCCTTTGGCCATGAACAAATATAATCCTTTTGCCATAAACACGTATAATCCTTTAGACATAAACAACCAACGACGTTTGGGACTAGGAGTGGGTCTAGCCACTCCTAGACCTCTTTTTGAGAACTAGTTTAGAAAGCAAGGAGGGCCATTCTGAACCTCATGTTTCAACAGGAGGATCTTGACCTTTCCACATCTCTGATCTCTGTGCAAATAATTCCAAACTTATTTTAGCTCCATTTTCCGTTGTATATTTCCCCCACGCAGTAATAGAATGAACCTTGGCATTGAACTCTGCTAAATTGCACTTTTACAAATTCTTTAAGTTATCTAAAACACTTATCCACAACAGATCCCTTTCAACCTGAATCATACTATGATTCTATGATTCTGAAATGTGTTATTCACCCCAGACTCAGGGTTATCATATTCAATGTAACCAAGGCATTTTTTTTTTTAAATTTCTCAATGAACAAAATTCACTAGCCTCTGATTATATTATAAAGCAGCTGGGACACAGAGTGAGCCTGACTGGCTATTCAATATTTAACAGCAATTTAGCACAGAGCATTTAAACTGCAGTTGACAGTTTATATTTCCAAGTGTTTATTTAAGTAATTTTTATGTGATTGCGGGGGAAAAAAAGGGTCAGGGAGTCACACATCCTTTTGAATTGGCTTGTCAGACCAAATAGCTTACTACTGCTCAGTGTTCCTTATTTCTTCAGTTAGAAAATCTAAATCTACTGGGAAACCTGCCTCCTGATTCCTGACAGTTTAATAACCAGTCTGATTATTAATAATTAGTCTTTGATGTTTCCCTTTCTGATTGGCAGGTGAGGTGCTCCTTTTATTGCCTAGTTCTGTATTGCTGCAAAGATTTTGCCGTGCTCTAGAACAAGAGATGTAGTGAAATTACAAACAGAAATGAAATTTGGTAGCCAGAAACTTCCAAGAAAAGGGCTATTCACTCTTGTTCCATGTCTGCTTGATGAAAGTACTATTATGATTCTGTAGGAAGATGTAAAGAATTACAGGATATTTTTCATATGTTTTCTGCTCTGATTTTCTTACTCTTTACAATTAACCATGGATACCCAAAGTTGAAATACTTTTCCCTTGTTCCAGGAACCACTAATGCTATAAGTGAAACTTCTGACAGGCACACTATCTTTATATGAAAGACCATTGCACATTTTATCTTATGCTTGATGCAAACTGCATATCATCAGATCATGCTCTGTTTCCCCTGGTGGGGGTAGTTTACATCACTCTGTAAGTATAAGATACAGGTATCACTCAGCTCTCATTCATGCTGCATTTTGTATGGTTCGTAAACATTGTGCTGACTTTCTACAGGGAAGTGTTTCATTACATTTGAGAAAAGGAACTGTATGCTAGAAAATTAATTGTGTGATAGATCAGTGAAGTACTTCTTTGTTCTGAATCTCAAAGCTTTCATAATTAGGATTTTACTATGTGTCCTGTATGTCCCCTCAACATTTATTTTCAGAGCCAGTCAAGACCTTAGTTCTAAAGGCTTACACTTCCCTCTGTCCTGGGTTTGGCTAAGATAGGGTTAATTTTCACAAGAATCTGGAAGGGGTAGAGCTGGGACAGCCAAACTGAACTAGCTAAGGGGTATTTGATACCATACTGAGTTGTGCTCAGTATATAAGGGGGGAGCGGCCTGGGGAGCATGTGAAGTGTAGGAAGGTGGGCAGCAGGGTCTGGGTGGTGAGACATTGCAGTGTGCGTTACTCACTGTATATATTTTTTTTTGTTAGTATTGTTATAATTACCGTTGTTTCTTCTCTGCTTGTGTTGTTCCACTAAACTCTTCTTATCTCAGCCTGCTGGGTTTTACCTTTTTCTCCACCGTGGAGGGAGGGTTGAGCAAGTGGCTGAGTGGTGCCCTGTTCCTGACTGGGCCTAAACCGTGACAGTCTTTTTTGGCACCCAACAGGGGGCCCGAAGGGTTGAGATAATGGCAGATCTGGCCAGAGCGTGTTAAACCAGTTTTGATATACACATTTGTTATATCAGTTAAATAGTTGCTGGTCGCCATGTTTGTTCATTTGTTCACATGATGGTGTTACATAAATTCTTACAGGCACAACATGATCCCTGCGGTGATGTTTGTGACCTCTGGGAGAGGGATCAGAACTATCATTTTACTGCATTGGCTAAAGTCGACTCACTGGTCATGAGGCTGAGCTGGCATTTGTATGCAGCATTGCTGTAGTACCCATTCCTCGGGCTCCTCCTCTCGGCATTTGTTACTAATTTCACCCAGTCCACAGGAAAGACAAAGGGGGATACTTTCTCCCACTCCACCTATCCTTTCTCCGTTAGGCTAATTATAGCAGCTTTTGAGAATTTTTGATATCCATGGGATGCCCAAGCCAGTATGTTCTTATTGCTATGTTTCCACAATGTGTCCCAGGTCTTGTTCAGGGCTAAACAACATTTTTCCAAGAACACCACCCAGAGATCTGCCCTGAGGTTGGATAATTATGAATGGTAGGGTGTGTGGAAGAGTACAGGCAAGTACACAGGACAGTGGTTGCCCCCAGCTTTTTGGAATTTCACCCCTGAACAAATGCAGAATCCTAAAAACTAGGAAAATATTTGGAAAAGGTATGCTGTCACCCTGGCAATTCCAGAGAGACACAAATTACTGCAGTGTGCTGCGGCCTGGCCCACGCTTACTGAGCCCTTCTCAATGATGCTCAGTGCCCTCAAGGGGACGAGAAGGTCTCTGGGCCTCAAAACAGACCAACAGGCACCACAGCTGAACCAGAGAACCAACCTGTGCTGGTATCAGTTGTCCCTATACAGAAGAAGAAATACACAAAGAATTTGGATCACTTAGTGAGGGATAAAAATGAACCAGGGTTATCAGGAGAACAGGAGGAAGAGGCAGAACCAGAAATAGTCACCCAATCCCTATCTTGAGTGAGCTGCGAGATATGTGAAAGGATTTTGGCCACCGTCCAGGTGAGCACATTGTCACCTGGCTGCTCCAACACTGGGATAATGGGATTGGTAACTTGGAATTAGAGGGTAGGGAAGCCAAGCACCTGGGCTCCCTGCCTAGGGAAGGGGGCATTGACAAGGCAATTGGAAAGCAGACAGAAGCCCTCAGCCTCTGGAGGTGACCCCTGGCAGATGTGAGGGAAAGGTGCCCCTTCAAAGATGTTACATGTCACCCAGGTAAATGGACCACCATGCAGAGAGGTATGTACCTGAGGGAACTAGCTGTGCTGGCGGTGATGTATAATGATCTGAATAACAGGCAGTTACCCACAGATCCAGATGAAGTCCGATGCACACAATCCATGTGGCAGAAGGTTCTACAAAGTATACCGCCATCATATGCCAACTCATTGGCACTAATGTCCTGGAAGGAAGGTGAGAGACAAACAGTGGATCAATTGTCTGGCCAACTTCTGCAATACAAAGGAAGTCTCTCTTCTTCCCTACAGGCATGTGTCTCGGCCATAGAGGAACTGTCCCAGGAGTTCCAGCAGTTCAAAAAGGATATGTCCTACTCTCCACCTGTATGGGCCCATATCTCAGCTATTAGAAATAGGAATTCTTCTGCTCAAGAGAGAGAATACAGAAGGTACATACCATGGGCTACCCTGCGGTTTTACCTACGTGATCATGGAGAGGACATGAAGAAGTGGGATGCAAAACCCATTTTGATCCTAGCTGCATAGGTACGTGAGTTGCCAGTGAAAACCACCACAAAAGGGGATTCTTCCTGGAAAAATGCCACTCTAGTATCCAGTGGGAAATTCCCCAGACAGGGTAGAAGGGCTGATCTTACTTTTATGGGTATGTCAGTGATAAAAGAAAGACTAGGGAAGTTGTGGGCCTTCTCCGGAAGGAAGCAGGAAACTGGTCACAAGGGATATGGAGAAGGCTGAGGTTCTCAATGACTTCTTTGTCTCAGTCTTCACTGACAAGGGCTCTAGCTGCACTACCCAAGTTGCAGAAGTCGAAGGCAGGGACTGGGAGAAGGAAGATCCACACACTGTCAGGGAAGATCAGGTTCGTGACTATATAAAGAACCTGAAGGTGTACAAGTCCATGGGACCTGATGAGGTCCATCCACAGGTCCTGAGACAACTAGCAGATCAAGTTGCTAGGCCACTTTCCATCATATTTGAGAAGTCATGGCAGTCTGGTGAAGGGCCCACTGACTGGAAATGGGGAAACATTATCACTATTTTCAAAATGGGAAAAAAGGAAGACCTGGGCAACTACAGGCTTCTCAGTCTCACCTCTGTCCCTGGCAAGATCACGGAGCAGATTCTCCTGAAGGCTCTGCTATGGCACATGGAAAACGTGGAGGTGATTGGTGGCAACCAACATGGCTTCACCAAGGGAAAATCCTGCCTGACGAATCTGGTGGTCTTTTATGATGGAGTTACAGCATCAGCAGACAAGGGAAGAGCAACTGATATCATCTATCTGGACCTGTGCAAAGCCTTCGACGCTGTCCTACGTGACATCCAGATCTCCAAATTCGAAAGACATGGATTTGACGGATGGACCACTCGGTGCTAAGAAATTGGCTACAAGGTTCCACTCAAAGAGTTGCAGTTGCGCGATGTCTGAGCAGAGACCAGTGACAAGCAGTGTTCCTCAGGGGCTGGTACTGGGACTGGTGCTATTTAACATCTTTGTTGGCAACACGGACAGTGGCATCGAGTGCACCCTCAGCAAGTTTGCCAATGACACCACATTGTGTGGTGCAGTCGACACGCTGGAGGGAAGGGATGCCATCCAGAGGGACCTTGACAGGCTTGAGAGGTGGGCCCAGGACAATCTCATGAAGTTTAAGTGTAAGGTCCTGCGTCTGAGTCAAGGCAATCTCAAGCGCAGATACAGGCTGGGCAATATGTGGATTGAGAGCAATCCTGGGGAGAAGGACTTGGGCATGCTGGTGGATGATAAGATGAACACAAGCCAGCAATGTGCACTTGCAGCCCAGAAAGCCAACCATATCCTGAGCCATATCAAAAGATGTGTGGCCAGCAGGTTGAGGGAGGTGATTCTCCTCCTCTACTTCACCTTTGTGAGACCCCACCTAGAATACTGCATCCAGCTCTGGAGCTCTCAACACAAGAAAGATGTGGAGTTGTTGGAGCGAGTCCAGAGGAGGGCTACCAAGACAGTCAGAGGGTTGGAACATCTTTCTTACGAGGATAGGCTAAGAGACTTGGGCTTGTTCAGCATGGAGAAGAGAAGGCTCCAGTGAGACCTTATAGCAGCCTTCCAGTATCTAAAGGGAGTCTACAAGAAGGCTGAGGAGAGATTTTTTACCAGAGCCTGCAGTGACAGGATGAAGGGTAATGAGTTGGAAGCTGGGAGAGGGAAGGTTTAGACTCGGTACAAGGAAGATATTCACCCTGAGGGTGATGAGACACTGGAACAAGTTGCCTAAGGAAGCTGTGGATGCTCCATCCCTGGAAGTGTTCAAGCCCAGGTCGGATAGAGCCTTGAGTAACGTGGTCTAGTGGGAGATACCCTTGACATGGCAGGGGGGTTGGAACTAGATGATCTTTGAGGTCCCTTCCAGCCCAAACCATCCTATGATTCTGTGATTCTATGATCCTCTGGAAGGGACTTCTAAATCATTTGCACAAGAAGTGAGTGACTCTGATCAGGATTAGAGGGGCCCTGCCTCCAGCCAGGTGGAGGAAAGGGACAGCTGTGTTTATTGGACTGTGTGGATCTGATGGCCTGGCACGTCAGATTCACAGGAGTATAAGGCTCTACTAGACACTGGTGCACAATGTACCCTAATGCCATGAAGCTATAAAGGGGCAGAACCCATCTGTATTTCTGGAGTGACAGGGGATCCCAGCGGCTAACTGTACTGGAAGCTGAGGTGAGTCTAACTGGGAATGAATGGCATAAACACGCCATTGTGACAGGCCCACAGGCTCTGTGCATCCTTGGCATAGATTACCTCAGGAGAGGGTATTTCAAGGACCCAAGAGGGTACCAGTGGGCCTTTGGTATAGCTGCCTTGGAGATGGAGGAAGTTGAACAGTTGTCCACCTTGCCTGGTCTCTCAGAGGACCCTTCTGTGGTTGGGTTGCTGAAGGTTGAAGAACAGGTGTCAATCGCTACAACAATGGTGCATCATCAGCAATATTGCACCAACCGAGACTCTCTGATTCCCAACCATAAGCCGATTCGTCAACTGGAGAGTCAAGGGGTGATCGGCAAAACTCACTCACCCGTTAACAGCTCCATATGACCAGTTCAAAAATCTGATGGATAGTGGAGACTAACAGTAGACTATCATGGCCTGAATGAAGTCACACCGCTGCTGAGCACTGCCATGCCAGATATGCTAGACCTTCAATAGGAACTGGAGTCAAAGGCAGCCAAGTTGTATGCCGCAATTGACATCGCTAATGCATTTTTCTCAATCCCTTTGGCAGCAGAATGCAGGCCACAGTTTGCTTTCACCTGGATGAGCATGCAGTACACCTGGAATTGACTGCCCAGGGGTGGAAACACAGTCCCACCATTTGCCATGGACTGATTCAGACTACACTGGAAGAGGGTGAAGCTCCAGAATACCTGCGACACATTGATGACATCATCGTGTGGGGCAACACAGCAGTGGATGTTTTTGAGAAAGGCAGAAAATAGTTCAAATCCTTCTGAAGGCAGGTTTTGACATAAAACGAAGCAAGGTTAAGGGACCTGCACAGGAGATCCAGTTTTTAGGAATAAAATGGCAAGATGGGCATCACCAGATTCCAACAGATGTGAAAAAGAAGATAGTAGCCATGTCTCCACCAAGCAGTAAAAAGGATAACAAGCTTTCTTAGGTGTTGTGAGTTTTTGGAGGATGTATACCCCAGACTACAGTCTGAGTGTAAGCCCTATCAAGTGACATGGAAGAAGAATGATTTCAGATGGGGTCCTGAACAACGACAAGCCTTTGAACAAATTAAATGGGAGATTGTTCATGCAGTAGCCCTTGGGCCAGTCCAGACAGGACGAGATGTTAGAAATGTGCTCTACACTGCAGCCAGGGAAAATGACCCTACCTGGACTCCCTGGCGAAATGTTAGGAATGTGCTCTACACTGCAGCCAGGGGAAATGACCCTACCTGGACTCCCTGGCAGAAAGCGTCCAGGGAGACTCAAGGCTGACCCCTAGGGTTTTGGACTCAGGGATACAGAGGATCCGAGGCCTGCTATATTCCAACTGAAGAACAGATGTTCGCAGCATATGAAGGAGTTCGAGCTGCCTCACAGGTGGTTGGTACTGAAGCACAGGTCCTTTTAGCACCCTGACTGCCAGTGCTGGGATGGATGTTCAAAGGGAGAGTCTCCTCAACACACCATGCAACTGATGCCACATGGAGTAAGTGGGTCTCACTGATAACACAAGGGGCTGGAACAGGGAGCCCCAGCCACCCAGGAATTTTGGAAGTGATCACAAACTGGCCAGGAGGCAAAGATTTTGGAATGTCGGAGGAGAAGTGACACGTGTTGAGGAGACCCAACCATATGACAAACTACCAGACAATGAGAAGTAATATGTCCTGTTTACCAATGAGTCCTGCAGTATTGTTGGAAAACATCGGAGGTGGAAGGCTGCTGTGTGGACTCCCACATGATGAGTCACTGAAGGTGCTGAAGGAAAAGGTGAATTGAGTCAGTTTGCAGAGGCGAAAGCAACCCAACTGGCTTTAGATACTGCTGAGCGAGAAAGGTGGCTAGTGCTTTATCTCTGTACCGAGATGGTGGTGACAAATGCTCCGTGGGGGTGGTTACAGCAGTTGAAGCAGAGGAACAGGCAGCGCAGAGGTAAACCCATCTGGGCTGCTGAATTATGGCAAGATATTGCTGCTTGGGTAGAGAACCTGGTTGTAAAAGCATGTCACGTGGATGCCTGTGTACCCAAGAGTAGGGCCACTGAAGAACATCAAAACAACCAGCAGGTAGATCAGGCTGCTAAGATTGAAGTGCCTCAGGTGTATTTGGACTGGTAGCATAAGGATGAATTATTCATAGCCCAGTGGGCCCATGACAGCTCAGGCCATCAAGGAAGTGATGCAACATACAGATGGGCTTGTGACCAAGGAGTGGACTTGACCATGCACACTATCACACAGTTGATCCACAAGTGTGAAATACATGCTGCAATCAAGCAAGCCAAGTGTTTGAAGCTCCTGTGGTATGGAGGGCGATGGCTGAAATACAAATATGGGGAGGCCTGGCAGATTGACTATATAGTCTCACAAACTCTCCAAGGAAAGTGCCATATGTGCTTACAATGGTGTAAGCACAAGCAATCACCAGATGGCTGGAAACATATGCCATGCCCATGCCACTGCCCAGAGCACTATCCTAGGCCTTGGAAAGCAGATTTTATGGTGACACGGAACCCCAGAAAGGATTAAGTCAGACAATGGGACTCATTTCCAAAACAACCCATAGACACCTGGGCCAAAAAGCATGGCATTGAGTGGGTAGATCACATCCTCTATCATGTACCAGCCTCCGTGAAGACTGAACGATACAAATGTCTGCTAAAAACAACACTGAGAGCAACGGGGGGGTGGGACTTTCAAACACTGGGACACACATTTAGCAGAAGCCACCTGATTAGTAACACAGAGGATACACCAAATGAGCTGGCCCTGCCCAATCAAACCTCCTACGTACTGTAGATGGGGATAAAGTCCTGGTAGTGCACATGAATCACAGAATCACACAGAATAACAGAAAGGTCGGAGTTGGAAGGGACCTCTGGAGAACATCTGGTCCAACTCCCCCACCAAAGCAGGTTAGCCTAAAGCAGGTCACACAGGAACGCATCCAGATTGGTTTTGAATATCTCCAGAGAAGGAGACTCTACAGCCTCCCTGGGCAACCTGTTCCAGGGCTCTGCCACCCTCAGAGTAGAGAAGTTCCTCCTCATGTTCAAGTCTAACTTCCTGTGTTCCAGCTTGTGCCCGTTGCCCCTTGTCCTGTCTCTGGGCACCACTGAGAAAAGTCTGACCCCACCCTCTTGACACCTGCCCTTTAGATATTTATGTGCTGATAAGATCCCCTCTCAGTCTTTTCTCCTCCATGCTAAGGAGCCCCAGGTCTCTCAGCCTTTCCTTGTAGGAAAGATGCTCCAGCCCCCTTATCATCTTAGTAGCCCTCCGCTGGACTCTCTTCAGTAGTTCCCTGTCCCTCTTGAACTGGGAGGTCCAGAACCGGAGAGAGTACTCCAGATGTGGCCTTACCAGGGCACAGTAGAGTGGGAGGATGACCTCCCTTGACCTGCTGGCCACATTCTTCTTAATGCAACCCAGGTTGCTGTTGGCCTTCCTGGCCACAAGGGCACATGGCTGGCTCGTGATCATCCTGTTATCCACCAAAACTCCCAGGTCCCTCTCTGCAGAGCTACTCTCAAGCAGGTTGACGGCCAACCTGTATGAAGAACATAAGTAAGACAGTTCGAGTTAGTCCTGCTGCAGGCAAAGGCAAAATCATCTGTGAGATTGCTTTTGCTCAAGGAGTTGGGTGCACTTAGTAAGTGATGCGGAAGGATGGGGAAGTTCAAAGCATAACACAAGGGGATTTAATTTTGGATGAGAATAGCCAATGAATTATATTTTATGAGGTTGATTGCTAAATAACCTTGCCATTTTGTGTTGCTGCTACCACAGTCGCTGTATGTCGTATCACTGGTGTTACAGTGAGAATCAATCAAATCTATGAAGGCTGGACTTTGATGAAACAGAGTGAGAGTCAGCAGTGATGGAACTTGAACTGGCTTCAGTAACTGGTACCCAGCAACTTCCTCAAGATCATCTTTAACCTGCAGGCTGTGAGCGAGGGCCATGTGAAATATACAAGCTGTGGGGTCTGGATGCAGCATGCAGCAATCCAACACTACCTCTGACAGATGCAATCCCAAAGTATAGGATCTGGGCATGACATAGATGGTAGAATAAGGGGTGGATACTGTCCTGGGTTTGGCTAGGACAGGACTAATTTTCACAAGATGCTGGTAGCAGGCACAGCCGGGACAGCCAAATGGAACTAGCCAAGGGATATTCTTACCGTACTGATGTCATGCTCAGTATATAAAGGCGAGCATGCACAGGAAGATGTGCAGTGTGGGAAGGCGGATGGCGCAGGTGGTGAGCCATTGCATTGTGTGTTACTCTCTGTATATATTATCTCATTCGTATTGTTGTTGTCACTGTTGATTCTTCTTTCCTTGTGTTCCATTAAACTGTTCTTAACACATGAGGTTTTACCTTTTTCTCACAATTCTTTTCCCCACCCCACTGACGGGGGACAGGGGCATGAAAGAGCAGCCATGTGGTACTCTTTTGACGGCTGGGCCTAAACCACAGCAGTCATGGATTTTCTGAGTGGTTTTATTTCATTGGGTGGCATTATTGGTATCATTTGGTATCATTAAAAGTGTTTACTCACTCTTTTATAATAGTACCTGTTAACTACCATCAATAACTTTTCACCAAAGGAAATGTATTTTTAGATAGTGTGATGAATGAACTCATCTTGAGTGAGGCCTGAATGACAACTTGTAATTTGAGGGGGACTTAGCAACGATTTCCATATTATAATGATTCTTAGAGTTGTGTAGTTATTCCATATAAATTGGATTTGACTCTTCTCCAAAATTTCTCTATGCCTGATACAGTTTTGTTGTCTTAAAACAGAAAAAGCCAAATGGTAATACCTTCATCATGTTAAAGTTTTTCTGCTTTTGTCAGACCTCCAAGAATTAGATAAGGATTAGAACTTCCAGCATTTTCCGAAACTTCTGTCTTTTGAGACCTCCAATAAAATATTGTTCATTGTTTTCTGTCTTAAGTCCATGTGGCTTTGTTGTTCTAGGCTAATAGAAAAACAAGGCTACCTTCAAGAGATTTTGTTTACCCACATTTCTCCAGCGTGTTTCCTTTTCACTACATTCCAGACAGAAAGAAATATTTGGAGAAGAAATGTGGGGTGTGAGAACTCTGAGAAGACAGAATGGCAGGAAAACAGAAAGAATCAAATGGAGAAGTGAAAGATCAAAAATCTGCAACACCTGAAAAATGAATATGTACTGGGGAGAGTTGATCTCAAGCCAGATCATTGGATTTCTAATTTCCTTATGATAGTTGAGTCACTATCAGCATTTGGAAGCCTTTGGCTGTGCTGGTATCAAGCAGGATCAGACTATGGTTTTCCTGCTAAGGCATTGGTATTGAATTTATTTAACAGAATAAGCATGGGATATGGACAAAAAGACTGCAATCTCCCAAGTGGTTAATTTATAGTTCTGTCTGACCTGCCTATCCGTCCTTGGGTAATTTGGAATTAGGAGTTTCTTTTCTTGTATTGCCTTTCTTGCAATCCCAAAGAAAAGCTATTAGCTTGTGCTTGTTAACTTGGAACCCATATTGTTTAGCTGGACATATGCTTTGTTATTTTCCCTTTAACTGTTTTCTTGATCATCTGTCAGACTTTTCTGAATTTGTGAAACACATCGTATCTCAAAAGCTGCAAAAACATAACCAAGGAGCCTCAACTGACACTAAATCTTCATTTCCTTATTTCACACTTCAGTGTGAAAAGTGACCCAAAAAAATACCTGTACCATGTCCTTATTATGTACATACGTAGAGAGTTTTGCAAGCTTTCCGAAAGAGTAAGAAACCTCTCTGGCTGTCACAGCAACTTGTAAATTCTGGCTTATCATTTAATGCAAAGAAATACAGATCATAATGTTCCTGTTCATGTTTCATTGAAAATACTGCGTTTTAACTACACAGTAATTTTCATTGGTCTCAGGAGGATCTCTAGCTAGAATCATGTGAGAAGCTGGCTGGCAGGTGATCTTTCAGTCCCATAGAATTATACTCAGCTGGCAGTAGTTAGGAGAACCCCAAAAAGGTATTGAGACAATCTGCATTGTGAGGGATCATGAGGATGAAAGGCAAGAAAGAGAACCTCTCCTATTGAGCACCATATTGGAAGTATCTTCATTGCCTGATCTGTCAGGTTTCTTCTGTCCACTTTTAGTGGACAGTAATAACGATACAGATTAGAAGATACATGACAGTAAATGATTAAAATTCTGGGCTTTAAAAATTATTGCTTATGATCTGTTTCATCTTTTTGAGTTTTACTGAGGCACACCGTTTTTCTTCTTTAGAAATACGTTAAGTAGAAAAAAATCCTCACTGGCGATTGCTATCAGTAAGAAGGAAAAGTTTTACTGAAAGGTGTTTACTTTAGCTGAAGTTAAATGAAACTGATTTAAAGCATAAGAACTTCCTCTCCCCTGTAATCATCTCAGCAATTGTGCAAGTGCAAATATTTGTGAGGCTTCACTGGCTTTAAAAATAATCTCTTTTCTTTGTCTGTGTTTATTGTACATTTTTTACCCAGATAATTTCAATGACACAGTTGACTATAGCATTTTAGAGGCCAGCTCAGGGACTGGTGAAGTGAAGCCTTTGTAAACTGGGAGAAAATTTCTTGAACTGTTCTCGCTGTTAAAACTAGCATCTCACAAAAACATAGTCTTCACAACTCTTCATTTATACTCTCAGTCCCATCTGTAAAGGGATGTTATGAACAGCTACCACCTCCAGTAGCCATTGCCTAGGAATCCCTCCTAAGCACATTTTAAAAAAGTCGTATAGAATAGAGAACACTAGGCACCATGTCTGCCTATTGCATACTGAAACAGGACTACACAGAAAAGTCTTTGAGTCAGAGTTGCTTGTAGAGCTGTATGAAAAAGCATTTCATTCTGGAGACATAGGTTCAACAAAACTTGTACTGGCTGAATCACTTCTTAATTTTCTTAACTGTTCTACTCTGAAAAGAAGAAACTTTCAAGAGAGGAGAAATTACTATAACAGAAAAGCAGAGTATCTGGGTATTATCTATTTTGCTGCCTCCTCCTTTAAATATTTAATTTTGACAACAAGTTAAAGGCTAAGCTTCTCTTATAATGCTCTTTTTCTTCTACTCACCTTTTTCACTGGAGAGGCAGCTCTCTGTAGAGCCAGACTCTCCCAAACGCTAAGGTCTGATTTATGTGCATGGCAGGACAGCTAGGGGGAACTTCCTTTCATGGCAATCCTACAAGCAAATCATATTGTCACCATATTAATCAACTTTATTAATGTCTTCAGTTTTTTAGCCTGAAATCTCTATGGATGGCTAAAGAACACTCTAGAGGTTATCAGCTTTGCAAAATCAAGAACAGTAAGCATTTCCCATACATGTGATTTGTGTAATATTCTAAATACATTGGAGTAGATCATCAAAACGTTCTTGAACAAAGCCAATAGTCTTGTAGCTGTTAAATTTGCATTTGAATCATAATATAAGCACAGTTTGGGAGAAGAATGAGTTTACGGTACCTCTGAGGTGCCAGCACTCTAAGACACAGTTAAGAGAAGCAAGATGTTGGAAATGTTCTTTGTCAAGTTAAGGATCATTATTGCATTGTCTGTTCCTGAATATTAGGGTACAATTCCTATCCAATAAGCATTAAGTGAACAGCCCTCCTTGAAAGAAGCAGAAGTCTGAGGTACATTATTGTGAAGTTTCACACTCACCAAAGCATTATAACCTAGTAAAGAGGAAAAGTTAGACTTGTAGGATCAGTGTAATTAAATAGACATATTCAACACATACGCAGATTCAAGCAAGATTTTGAAAGTTTCAGGTTAGTATGTTTTAAGAGGATTTAGGGACAGAGCAGCATTCTTTTCAGTATTTAAGTTGGTGTGAAACCATTCTAAATGCCACCTGGAGAATATATTAACATCCAGCAACTCAAAGAAAAGAATAAGTGCTAGAAGGCACTCAAATAAAGGCACTGCAGATAGCTTTTTCAAATTCTTTGGAATAGGTGTCTATCTGCTTACTTCATGTACTCTGCTTAGGAGTTCCCTCTCCACTTCTAGCCAATGCCTTTAGAGGTATCTGTGTCCAAGAGTTCTCCTGTCCATTTAGTTACAAGGCTTTAGAATTATCACTTTAATTAAGAGTTCCAAGTGTTTTCTGATTAAATGCGTTGTGACTTTGAAAAAGCAAATGACAGTAGATAACGTAAAACGAAACAAGATAGGATTATATATCATGCTAACAGTTTATATCGGTCATTGTTAGCCTATATTTTACAGATTTAACTACAAAGCTTTAGAATTATTACAATGTTACAAGTAACAACCTTGAGCCATAAAGTGGAAAATAGCTTGCAATTCCTCTACTTATTTCAGACTAGAAAAAGTCACACATATTGTTACAGAGTAAATTTTGTCTATCTACAGATACAGTGAAAGTGTTAACAAGTATGTCTTCCTTCATTGTTTGAACAAATGTAAGAAGTAATAGTGTCCCTTTTAAGTGGGCAATTCAGATAAGGAACAGAAAACATGGCAATTTATTTGTAACCTAAACCAAAATAAAATTATGTTATATTTAAAGACAAAGACAGAAAAAATGTTCCCCTGAACATAACTATTTTTTACCAAATTCTGGCTAGTCCTCCTAGTCTGATCTGTGAATAAGGATCTGCTTTACAGAAGCCAAAGGCTAACATTAAATAGAATGGGAAATACATACTGAAACTTTTATCTTAAGCACTCTCTTTCCCTTGCAAAGGGCAGTGTCTGGCTGTGTATGTTCATGTCTGCATTGCAAATTGTACTTTAGGGTCTTCTATATTGGAATTAATCTTTCCAGGCACAGGGCTAAACATCCACACAGGTCTCTGAGAGTTTCATGCACAAACTGTATTAACATTAAAAATGACATCTTCTGCTCCTCATAGTTCACTTTGATAATGCATCTATAATGTCACCTTGTGTCATTGACTTCACATGATATGTCACATCTACTCTTTCAAATGGGACCTGTAAATATAAAGGTAAAAGAAGGCAGTATTTTGGTATATTTCATCATTGCAAAATATTTTCAACATTTGTCTACTTTAAATCTAGGGGAAGACAAGCTCCGTGAACATGCAATCACTCTTAGTTGACAGGAGTCCAGAACTATAGTGCAGGTGAACTAGATAAGGTGTACTTTTCAAACTTTATAAAAGTAAATGTTTTCATTGAATTGTTGTGTGCAGCTTCCTAATGGGTCCATTTGTGGTGGTGGTTCTCTATTAGATGTTGACTGGGCCTCACAAACCCTTCTGGTTTCCTGTTGCCACTGCACTGCCTGTATCCAGTAATCACTGAAACCAGACTCCTTTAACATTCATAAGGAAGGCTCTACAGCACAAGGGGACTATGCTTTCAGATATGTTTCCTGATCTTGTTAGTTTACATACTCCAGAAAAAGACAGTTTCTTTTCTCTTTTCTGAAAACCTAATTTTAGGCATATGGCTGGGGAGGGACAGATTCTACTAACGTTGATCTTTTTTTTCTTATTGATGGTGTTCTCACAACCCACAACTACCCTTCCTATTTGGAAAAAGGGGCCCTGTTTTTAAGATCGGATCTTCAAAGCAGACAACAGTACAACAGCTCCTCTCTCTCCTGGTATCTGTGTTTGTGTACCAGTCATGAGCAGATACTTCATTGAGAACATGTCTGCAGTGAGTTAACTTCACTGAAATCAGGGCCAAACCTTTGAATGAAGTGTCTGGTTACTAGAGAATATAACTTTTTTGAGAACCCCATCCTTTTATTTCTAGTGGTGAATTAAAAGTGCTGCAACCGAATGATACTTTTTAAAGTAGAAACTGAAATATTTTCTTATATCCAAACCAGTTCTTTTGAAAGGCACCAGCTGTCCCTCATGATGCTTTGTCATGCACTTGCTCTAGCTTGCCCAGGATTCTCAATTCGTCTTTAGCAGCACCAAGGAGAAGAGTAAGCTTGTTTAGTAAGCTGAAGAAAAGGCACCATGTTTCCTTGGTTATTCCAGACATTTCTAGTGCACTTACTGTTTAGTGATGACTGTTGATAGCTGTACTGCAGAGACAAATGACAAAGACTTGCAAATGCAAGGCAGTGTTTTCGTTGTGGTGCAAAGATGGAGAGTTACGATACGATAATCCATCCCAGGCATAAGAAGGGTAGGAAAGAAACAAGTTGATGATCTCTCAAAGGAATACTCTAATCTGAACATTGTATTAAATGAGTAATTAAAGTTAGTTTCCTATCTGAACAAAAATCTCATGATTGTTTTTCTCCCTGCTTGGAATTACAGCTTCAAAACAGTAAAACGCTCCTTAGTCTGGGTAGATGGTCATCCACAGCAGGGCAGAAGGCAAATATTTTCATAATCTCCTATGGGCAGGAACACTGTGAAGCTGTGGGGAAAGATTTAATAACCTCTTTAAACCTTGTTTTTTGGGATAAGTAGAATGAACTTTGGGAACTATTTATTGTTACATATGCAAAACAAAACCCACTGTAATATTATAGCTTCCTGTCCTAAGTTGTTCAGGAAGACTAGAACTTTCACACTGGTGCTCACTTGGAACTCTTTGAACAGAAATCATTTTTAAAGCAAGATTGTCATGCCTTGGCATGTATTTCCAATGTTTTTGCTGAACTGTAGGACCACTGCTTCAGATCACGGAACCATGGGTACTAGTATCATGTAAATCCACACTAATGATGCCCAGAGGAGTTGTGAATGCATTTGGTTGAAAGGAAAAGAAACTAGCAAATGTAAACAATGGAACTGTCTTTCACTGTATCAGTCCATTGCATATAAGTTTATATTATTCAAATGACACATGATTACTAAGAAAACACAGAGGAATATTAATGTGCAGATAAGTTATACCTCAGCTAGTTATTCAATGAATGTACCAACAAGACTTTCATTACTGAATAGAACAACTGACTAATGTAGTCACCTCTGATAGTAAATGTTATACAACATACAACCAAGGTAAAAAACATGTTTGCTCAGTAATGTCTTCACCTTCCTAATTAGATAATTAATGAGACCGATTTATGTTTCATTTTACTGTGCCTTCTGGCAGCACTTTGTATTAGTTGAAGTGTAAAAATATTCCCATCTACAGAATCATGTAGTTCTCTGTAAAGTATGTTTCCCAATCTGTGTTCCACTGTTGCTTCAGCCAAGTTTCTCTTGCAAGAGACATCAAGAGATGACAAAGTTAATAAATGTCTTTGAAAGCCAAGAAAACTAACTGAATATATTTTGAGAGAGATGAGAATCTGGCAGGAAGAGACAGATGGATGTGTCTCATCATGAAACTGGTCTCCCCAAAGAAGAATTTGGGTTTTACAAGCACTTGGTGCTAAAAAAGAATCTTCGGTGATGCAGAGCTGTGAGGTGAGAGAGACCCTGGGCTGAGCTTGGAAGGGTGAGGTGTCACCTTGAGTACCAGCGATGTTTTTGGGTTGTTCATTTTAAAGCCTACTAGTAACAGAAGTTAGGACTACAGCACTAGAAGCGTTTTAGGAACTGAATCCTCTTGGGTTGCATAAATCTTGCTGATTGGGCTAGGATTGTTGGAACAAAACTACAGAAGCAGCTCTAGCAGTCTTAATGATGGCTTTACACCCCACAGAGTGTGACAACTCCATACTAAGAAAAAAGATTTTGCTACAAGAAGCTTAAGAAAAACTGACCTTGGTCTAAGGACATGTGTGGTGAGTTGACCCTGTCTAGATGCCAGGTGCTCACCAAGCCATTCTACGGCTCCCCGTCCTCAGCTGGACAGGGGAGAGAAAATATAACGAAACCTCATGGGTTGAGATAAGGACAGGGAGAAATCACTCAGCAATTGCCATCACTGGCAAAACAGACTCAACTTGAGGAAACTGATTTATTACCACCCAAATCCGAGAAAGGTAATGAGAAATAAAACTAAATCTTGCAAAAATACCTTTCCCCCACTCCACCCTTCTTTATTCACTATTTCTCTACCTTGCCCCAGACCAGCAGCACAGGAGGACAGGGAATGGAGTTTGCAGTCAATTCACCACACGTTGTGTCTTCTGCTCCTTCGTCCTCAGCGGGAAGACTCCTCACACTCTTCCCCCAATTCAATGTGGGAGACAGTCCTTCACAACTTCTCCAGCATGAGTCCTTCCCACAAGATACAGCTCTTCATAAACTCCTCCAGCATGAGTCCCTTCCATGGGATGAAGCCTTTCAGGAACGGACTGCTCCAACATGGGTCTTCTGTGGGGTCACAAGTCCTGCCAGCAAACCTTCTCCAGCATGGGCTTTTCTTTCTCTCTCCACAGGTCCATAGGTTCTGCCAGGAGCCTGCTCCAACATGGGTTTCCCACAGGGTCACAGCATCCTTCAGGCGTCCACCTTCTCTGGTGTGGGATCCTCCATGTGTTGCAGGCAGGCATCTACTCCACCATGAACGTCCATGGGCTGCAGGGGTACAGCCTGCCTCACCATGGTCTTCACCATGGGTTGCAGGGGAGTCGCCTGGAACACCTCCTCCCACTCCTTCTTCACTGACCTTGGTGTCTGCAGAGTTGTTTCTGTCACATATTCTCACTCCTCTCCTCTGCTGCAATTGCTCTTGCACAGTAACTTTTTCCCTTTCTTAAATACATTATCATAGAGGTGCTACCACTGCTGCTGATGGGCTGGGCCTTGGCCAGTGGTGTGTCCCTCTTGGAGCTGGCTGGCATTTGCTGTATCAGATATAGAGGAAGCTTCTAGCAGCTTCTCACAGAAGCCACCCCTGTAGCCCCCCCAGGTACCAAAACCTTGCCATGCAAACCCTATACAAGATGTCTGTACAAGTTTTATAAATGCATTTTAATATGGCTGAAAAAATTAATTTTTTTAAATAAAAATTTTTTACAATCTGTGGTATGGACTACCTTGGAAATCTGCTTTATGAAATCAGGTTCTTCACAGAGGGAAAAAGATTATTCTGGAACAGACACAATAGGAAACAGGACTCTGTGGCCAATGAAGACAGTCTGCCTACCATGCACAGGTAACTGTGCCATGGATACTTAGTTCAGCAAGATTCAAAGAGAATGTATATGTCTATATGATATAAAATCTTTACAAAATCCTGTGCTGAGTTTAAGGTACAGTAATCAGGTGAAGGACTAATTGTCTCTTCAGTTTTTACACTCCATAAAGTGTTCTTATTCTGTGCTTTCTGTATGGTCTTGTAGCAGTTTAAAATAAGCATTTTCACTTATGAAATCTGAACATTATTATGCTCATAAAAGAAAAACTTAATGTAGTGATTTTTTAAGCTGATATTTAGCTGATTAAAGAATTTTCAGTGAACAGTTTCAAAACTAGTAAGAGATGGAAAGCACTTCCTCCCCTAAATTCTTCAGTATGTAAAAATTTACTGAGTCCAGTTAAAACTTGACAAGTATTATGAAAGGATATACCTAATGATGCATACTTCTAATTAAAGGAATAATGAAACGTAACACGTAACTCCTATGCTATCCTGATAATCCCCACTGCTGTTTAATGCTTTTTATCCCACAGATCCTAAGGAACTCCAAAAATTTTGGTCAGCTGTATTGGAGCCTGGTCTGGAAAATGAGTGACAAAGAACCCAGACCTTTTTGACTCCTTCCCACCAACCCAAATGGTTTTGTCAGAGTGGTGAGACAAATTTTAGCTAGTCCTTAGCTCAACATGAATTAGGCATAACTTCAGTAAGCCTTCTCTGGAGTCTTCTTGTACAAGAATAAATCTACTTCTTTGTCACTTAGCATATGTGACAAGATATTCTTCCAGGTGGAACAGGTATTGACTATAACTCTTCAGCATTTGGATGGGGTCTTTTTCACGGTGAAAAGAGTAAGTGATAGTGGGTAGTTCCCAAATTGCTAAAAAAGAATAATGTACTGGCTAGTAAAAGAATAAATTACTGGCTAGGTGACATGGCTGTAACTGGGCCATGTCTGGGAATGTTTTTACATGGGCTTTCTCAGGTACTGCTAAAAATTAGGGAAACTGCAGGTTTAATGCAGGAAAAACTACATTAAATATGCAGTTCATTCCCAGTATAAATTTCTTGTAATGTGCTTTCTGGAGGAAGGATTAAAGTAGGACTACCATGATAAATGTTTCCCTGAAGCAAATTTTCCTCCTGTTTGAGGTTACTCACTAATTACGTTCTGTTATCTCACTTGTGAACTGGTGTCAGGTATTCCGTAAAGTCATGTCTTCTTCCAAATGAAGTGGTTCCTCAAGGATGGTTTACTATCCAGTTAAATAATCCTCCTTTACAAATTTTACTGTGAGATACTTATAGTTTCAGACTAAATTGCACTCAATTAATTTGTTATAATTTATTGTGGCTAGTCCTCATATACTTAAAACTTACCATTATTACTATGATTTCCTCTTTTTGTCTTTTTTTGGTCTTTTTTTCTTTTTTTTCCCCCTGAGCGGATTTCAAGGCTACTGGAGTATTAGGATAATTTCTCTGTGTGTGGATGGAAAATAAATGAGTTGATGACATCTGCCACTTTATAGTGGTAGGAGAAAGCAGAGGAAAGAACTGCTACTAATTTCTGTGAAACACTCACATTGAAGTTATGCAAAATGGAACTTATTAACAATAAAAGCCCTCCTTCAATGTAGGGTGCCAACGAGAACTCCACCTCATATTGCCTGTAGTGCTGCTCCAAACCACACACTACATGGGACTATTCTTCAATCACACTTACTGAAAATACACTTAATTTGAAACTTTTTTCTTCATAATGTATCTAATTTCACCACATTCTGTTTCAATGTATACGTCTCTGCTGATTCTGCTAGTTACCAAATAAAACCTAAAAAAACCCCACTTTCATATTCTTGGTTTTTTTAGACATTGCCTCCAATCGTTCTTTCCAAGTTTCTCAGTTGTCTCTACATTTCAGTAGTTATATTTTAAAATTAGTATCTGAAAAATCTTTACAAACCTGTGGCAATATCATTTTGCATCCCAGAGAAAAATATAAAAGCTAATTGTAATTTGTTTCATTGCTGTGCATAATTTCTGCTTTGAAAAACAGGTCTGTGGAAGTAAGAGGGCAGAATGTCATAAGTTTAAATATATTTGAATATAAACATTTAAACAATTTGAATGTAATAGGATCTAAATAATTATTTTCATGCTTGTTCTTACAAATATTCCACTCTACCATTTTTCCACCTGTTTTTGGAATATATACTCTCCTTTAAGAATTATATGCTGTTGATAGAATCCCTTTATGAATGTAAGTCTACTGTAACTATTGAACTGAGGGTTTTTTTTCCCCACACACTGGGTTTGTTGGAAGGGCACTGAGCTGACCTTTGAGATAAACAGGGGAGATGATAAATAATTAGTAATAATCATAATTATAAATTTTATTTTCAATATCTATTAGTTTCTCCCCCCACCAAATTCCTGATATATAATACTAGAAGACAAATCTTTTAACCAGCTCATCTGACTAAAAACTTGCAGAGACTTTCAATTTCAGCAACCAAAATAAATCCTTTCACTATTCAATCACATTGTTCCCAAATGCCCTTTACTATGGCTTGATTACTTTTAGTGCTTCTTATTCCATACTTTTCTTTTGAACTTATCTAATCAAAAAAGTTCCATATTTTAATGTAAAATAAGTTAAAAGTTTTTTGAATACAATAGAAAATCTATGTTGTCTTACAATAAGAATGGCATATTAAGGGCTCCTGGTACTTCTTACAATAAAAATCTTCATTTTTATTGTTACCTTGCCATACTGTCAAAGCTGGTGTTTAAATATGTGTTTGGGCTGTCTAATTGCTTCAGACTGATTCTCTTTCCTTCTCCTGTCTTTGCCTTTCCAAAGCCTCAGTGCACAAAGATGGCTTTTCTGGGAGTAGTTTACACCCAAGAAGAAGGACCTCAGTACAGACCATAGTATGTCAGGTTTGGCCTGTTAAGTGTGTGTCTGTTTTATGTGTTTACTCAACTCACAGAATTTTTTTTTATTATGAACTCAGATTTTTAAGGAAGCATATGATGGAACGGAGAAATAACATTTTATACATGCTAGATAGAAAATCTCAGATCTAAATTTCTTCAAAAACTGTAGACAGTATTTTCACAGATAATGAAACATGGGTTTTACAAGCCTTCCTCTGCAGCTGTTTTTTCTGCTATTGTGATTTGGGCATATGTTTCCTAAGCTCCTAAAAAACTTACACTGATTAACACAAATACAGAAAAAAGAGTGTATCGTAATGTGCCTGTGGCAGTCCTCAGGAAGAGGATCCAGGAGATGGGAATCTGACCACACCTCGCTAGCAGCTGATATATGTAATATCTTAGGGGCTGCTTCAAATATTGAAGGGTGGCCACTTTTTTAATTATGCTACTCATGATTCTGGTTCAGAGATAAAAATCTTGTGATTCAGAAGGCTCTAGACCTGCTCAAGGCCTGTACTAATCTGGCCAGGATGCTCTAGGCTGTAATTAACACTTTATTTTTTTGCATTAAAACCTTACTGTTCAAAAGTAGTCAATGAATAGGAAATACCAGAGTTAAGTATGCCTGTTTAGTCTTAATGTACTTCCATTTATATGCCACAGTCTTTAACAAACTGTTTTCTTTTTGATGGTAGATTTATTTGGAGTATAGAAAAGACAAAATGAGAAAATTAATGATCAGGTAGATACTGATTTAGACTCACTGTCAAAATGTGTGATGCCATGTTTCCTGAGCTGACATTTCAATGGGCTCATCCATCAGGACGATTCATAGACATTTGTTTTCTCTTAGACATGTGAAAAAGCACATTGCCTCCCTTTCCAATTTTAAGATTAGAAATTAAGACAGAGGGATTAAGATCAGCAGTGTCTGCTAAAGTTGGATGCTTCAGTTTGAGTCAGGCAGGACCCAACAACATCACAAAATCTTTCCCACATTTGAATCAATGTTATACTGTTTCCATCATCTCAGCACTTCAGAAATTCAGGCTACAACATCTCAGGTCAGGCATTAAGAAAAAGTAACCCGCAGCCACTGACAATTTGAGCAGAATGTCATGGATGTGATTTTCTTAAACCGATAATTTTTTTCCTCTTGAGAACTTCTCTCTCATTCACTGCACACCTTTTAATTTCTCAAAAAAAAAAAAAAAAAGAAAAAAAGTAGTGTTCTTTAATACACTTCTAAAGCAGGTTTCTCTGCTGACTGAAGGAATTCAGATTTTATTCTTCTGTACCTTATACATTATAAAATAACCTTCAATGCAATTAGCCTACCAATGTACCTCCTGTTCAGCTATATGCGACGGCAAACTGATAAACCAGCTGACCATTTTGCACATAGAGATTTAATGATCCTTTTCAGATGGGTATTTTTATTGCTGATCTTGTGAGAATCAAATAAGCAAACCTCTGTTGAGCCATTAACATCTTATGGAGGTGTGGAGATGCAACCACAGATTTCTTCTTTCATATTTGGTCTGTTAATGGTAACTACCTTTACGATTCCAGTGCGGACAGATTCTGAACATGGACTTCTGTTATTTTCACTGGATTTAAGAAGCAGACTTTAAAATACCTTTAATATCTCCCATTACCCTGTAGTCACATTTGGAGCTACACTGCAGATGTAACAAAAGAAGATGGCTGATACAGATCCTTCTGCATAGCAATTGAATTTTTAATGTTAGCGTCAACTCAAAATAGAAGACCAATGTGATATGTCCTATTCCTCCAGATCCTCTGAATGATCCCTTAGAGGAGGATATCAGAATGTCTTTCAGTTTACCATACACCTCCTAGTTATTCTGTTAATATTTGCTCAGTTAATATTAGAAAAAGGTATTCTCAGTTTTCTATTTTGGCTTTGGGTAAATTTTCTTTCAAGATGAATAGGTTTTTGTATGCCTTCTGAATCATCTTTGTAGCCTGCAAAGGGGACAGGACTCTGTACAGCTTTGCTAATTTACCAGAGAGTAAGAAGTCATATGCAAGTATGGACTGAAGTTATAGTTTGACCTGAAGGTCTTCCCAGTAAGCAAAATTTGCTGCCCTGAGAAGAAGGACCTGGGCAAAGCACAAACTGAGAACAAAACCTTGGAGTATCTTGCTTTCAGCTGCTGCCTAAAAAGATGAGACACATGCTGGTCACAGAAAAAGTCAGAGGAAGTGTTCAGTATACCTTGACTCCTCCGACTTTTTCTGTCGCTAGCATTTGCCTCATCTTTTCAGGCAACAGCTGAAAGCAAAGGCCATGGTAGCTTATTGCTCTGCTGTAGTCTGCTTCCCTAGTTAGGTCCAAGTCTGGAGAAATGCTGGTTTCGAAAAAGAAAAGCGACTTCATTACCCGAGTCTGAACTTGTATAATTCACTGATTACTGAGCTGGCTTTTTAAGTTTGCTCAGTTGCCTGCCTGCCTGCTTTCAAGAAGCTGAAAGCTCTTTGTTGGCATGAACACATGCATACACCTGTATATTGTGTATGCTTATCTTGTATGCACATCCAGGCTACTATGATTAAAAGGCCAATATTTTGTTTTGTTCTGGGAGAATCTTTTTAATGTCTAACTATTGCATCTTCCTTCTAGTCAATAGATAAGTTTTAGTCATCTAGGAACATTAAATAAAATTTTCTTGATTTAAAAGAAAATCTAAGGCTTCTTTCGAATCCTGATTTGAACCCCATCACTCTCAGATTAGTGAATAATTCTTTTCCAAGAATCCATCTCAATATACAGATAATGATAATGGAATTTCAAAATCAAGTATCTGTTATGTAAGACACTGCCTGTTACTGTTGATCCAAAAATGATGGGAGGCCTGTGTGGATGAACAAGGAGCTCCTGGAGGAACTCAAATAAAAAAAAAAAAAAAAGGAAGTCTACAGAGGGTGAACACAAGGACAGGTAACCAGGGAGGAATACAGAGAAATTGTCTGTGCAGCCAGGGATCAGGTTACGAAAGGCAAGGCCCTGATGGAATTAAGTCTGGCCAGGGACATCAAGGGCAACAAGAAAAACTATAGGTACATTGGTGACAAAATGAAGACTAGAGATAATGTGGAAGGAAACGGGAGATCTGGTTACCCAGGATATGGAGAAGGTAATCAATGACTGTTTTGCCTCAGTCTTCACCAGCAAGTGCTCCAGCCACACCACCCAAGTGGCAGAAGGCAAAGGCATGTGCTGGCAGAATGAAAACCTGCCCACTATAGGAGAGGAACAGGTTCAAGACCACCTGAGGAGGAACCTGAAGATGCACAAGTCTGTGCGACCTGATGTGATGCATTCACGGGTCCTGACAGAACTGGTAGATGAAATTGCTAAGTCGCTTTCCATCATACTTGAGAAGTCGTGGCAGTCCAGTGAAGTTCCTGCCAATTGGAAAATAGGAAAAACAACCCCAAATTTAAAAAGGGAGAAAAGGAAGATCCAGGGAATTAGAGGCCAGTCAGGCTCACCTTTGTGCAAGGCAAGATATCATGGAGCTGATCCTCCTGGAAGCTATGCTAGGGCACGCGGAAAATAAGGACGTGATTGGTGACAGCCAACATGGCTTCACTAAGGGTAAATCATGCCTGATAAATTTAGTGGCCTGCTACAACAGGATTACAGCATTGGTGGTAAGGGAAAGGTAACCAACACCATCTACCTGGAGTTGTGTAAGGCATTCATTGATGGATGGACCATTCGGTGGATAAGGATTGGCTAGATTGTTCCACTCGAAGAGTTACAGTCAACAGCTCAATCTCTGAGTGGAGACCAATGACAAGTGGCGTTCCTCAAGGGTCGGTATTAGGGCTGGTGTTATTTATCATCTTTGTTGGTGACATGGACAGTGGGATTGAGTGCATCCTCAGCAAATCTGCTGATAACACCAAGCCATGTGGTGTGGCAGACATGCTGGAGGGAAGGGATGCCATCCAGAGGGATGTTGACAGGCTGGAGAGGTGGGCCCATGCAAGCCTCATGAAGCTAAATGAGGCCGAGTGCATCTCAGTTGGGGCAATCCCAAGCACAAATACAGGCTGGGTGGTGAGTAGATTAAGAGCAATTCTGCAGAAAAAGACTTGAGGGTGCTGGTAGATAAAAACGAGTACGAGTCAGCAATGTACACTCGCAGTCCAGAAAGCCAATCACATCCTAGGCTGCATCAGAAGAAATGGGCCAGAAGGTCAAGGGAGGTGATTCCCCGCTTCCACTGTGCTCTGGCGACACCCCACCTGGAGTACTCCATCCAGTTCTCAGGCCCCCAGCATAAGAAAGACATGGACCTGTTGGAGCAGGTCCAGAGGAGGGCCATGAAGATGATCAGGGGGCTGGAGCACCTCCCTTATGAGGACACGCTGAGAGAGTTGCGGTTGTTCAGCCTGGAGAAGAGAAGGCTGTCAGGGGACCTTATAGCAGCCTTCCAGTACTTCAAGGGGGCCTGCAGAAATATGGGGAGGGACTCTTTGTCAGGGACTGTGGTGATAGGATGAGGGGTAATGATTTTGAAGTGACAGAGGGTAGATTTAGATTAGATATTAGGAAGAAGTTCTTCCCTGCAAGGGTGCTGAGACACTGGAATGGATAGCCCAGAGAAGTTGTTGCTGCCCCCTTCCTGAAAGCGTCTAGGGCCAGGTTAGGTAGGGCTTTGAGCAACCTGGTCTAGTGGAAGGTGTCCCTGCCCATGGCAGGGAGGTTGGAACTAGATGATCTTTAAAGTCCCTTCAAACCCAAACAACTCTATGATTCTATGGTGATTCTGTGGTCTAGTAACCCTTGAGATTAAAGGCATCATATCAGAAGTTATTTAATTGGTTCTCAAGATTCAAGATGTAGTTACCCTTTGACTTTATTAGTTAGCAAATTGTGCTTGACTTGGCCGGTTGTAATAAAAATCCCGAGCATATTGACATTCCAGTAACAGCACCATCAACCTGACAGGAAAATTGACATTAAGACATCCTTTTCCACTGAAAGCATTGTTAACTGGCAAGTAGTTGGACTGCTGTAATTGATCTTCAGCCTGAATTCTGTTTTTCAACTGCTGCAGACCAAAAAATAGAGAATATAATACACCTGAATGAATTTTTTTTTTTCTGATTTTTGTATCTCCTTTTGTTTTTTATGGTTAATTCAGTAAGTGTGGTAGAATCCATGTACCAATATAGTAGAGTCATGGAGTAATCTGAGTTGGAAGGGACTTTTAAAGGTCATGTGGTCCAACCCCCTGCACTGAGCAGGGACATCGTCAACTAGAACAGGTTGCTCAGAGCCCTGTCAACCTGAACTTGAACTTTTCCAGGGATGGGGTTTCTACCACCTCTCTGGGCAACCTGTTTCAGTGTTTCACCATCCCCATTGTAAAATATTTCTTCCTTATATCTAGTCTAAATCTGTCCTCTTTTAGTTTAAAATCATTATGCCTTAAAAACATTGCCCCCACATTTCTTATAGGCCCCCTTTAAGTACTGAAAGGCCATAGTAAGGTCTCTCTGGAGTCTTCTCCATGTTGAACAACCCCAACTCTCTCAGCCTTTCTTTAGAGAGGAGTTCCAATCCTCTGATCACTTTTGTGGTCCTCTAGATGCATTCCAACAAGTCCATGCCTTTCTTGTAGTGAGGAGTCCAGAGCTGGACACAATACTCCACGCGGGGTCTCACGAGCACGGAGTAGAGGGGGAGAATCCCTTCCCTCGACCTGCTGACCACACTTCTTTTGATGTAGCCTAGGACATGGTTGGCCTTCTGGCGGTGAGCACACATTGCCAGCTCATGTCCAGCTTATTGTCCACCAATATCCCCAAGTCCTTCTCGGCAGGGATGCTCTCAATTCCTTCTCCCTAGTAACAAGCGATAGAACAAGGGGAAATGGCCTTAAGCTGCACTAGGGAAGGTTCAGGCTGGATATTAGGAAGAATTTCTTTACTGAAAGGGTTGTCAGGCAATGGAACATCTTGCCCAGGGAGGTGATGGAGCCACCATCCCTGGAGATGTTGTACTTAGAGACACAGTTTAGTGGTGTTGTTGAACCTCATGAGGTTCACACAGGCCCAATCCTCATATATGCTGGGGGCCACCTAGATGGAAAAAAGATCAGCAGAAAAGGACCTGATGGTCCTGGTGGACACGAGACAGCAATATGGCCTTGCAGCATAGTTGGCAAATGGTATCCTTGGCTCCATTAGACAAAGCATAGCCAGTGGGTGGAAGGAGGTGATCCTCCACCTCAGGACTGGTGAGGCCACACCTGGAGTGCTAGGTCCAGTTCTGGACTCCCCAGTGCAAGAGAGACATGAACATATTAGAGAGAGTTCAACAGAGGGCCACAAGGGTGATTAAGGGGCTGGAGCACCGCATGTATAAGGAAAGGCTGAGAGAGCTGGGACTGTTCAGCTTGGAGAAGACAAGGCTTAGGGGGGTGTTATCAGTATATGTAAATACCTGCAGGGAGGGTGCAAATAGGATGGAGGCAGGCTCTTTCCAGTGGTGCCCAGTGACACAACCAGAGTCAATAGGAACAAACTGAAATGCAGGAGCTTCCGTCTGAGCACAAGGAAACACTTCTTTCACTGTGAAAATGACCAAGTACTGGGACAGTTTGCCCAGTGATATTGTGGAGTCTCCATCCTTGAAGATATTAAAAAAACCATCTAGACATGGTCCTGGGCAACTAGCTTTATGTGGCTCTGCTTGATCAGGGGGATTGGACAAGATGACCTCCAAAGGTCCCTTCCCACCTCAACTGTTCTGTGATTAAAAAAAGCATAGGTTAGTGTCAGTGTCATCAACTACACCACATTAACCCCCACCCCAGTTCATCACTTTTGAAGAGATTTCTCTTTCCAGTATATGACACCATTCTAAGAGGAGAAAATCTGATTGTAAAGACCGTTGAGTTGCTTACATTAGCTATGGCTGTAAGCTGCAGTCAGTCATGGATGGACTGAATGCTTTGGAGCTGATGACATATATATTTACTTGATGTCAAATCACAAATCTTTTAAATATCTCATTGAATTCTGACAAGATTGCACAGGCAGTAAAAATCCAAGCTCAGATATAGCTATTTGGCCCATTGGACTGTTCTGTGCTGTTAAATAATCATCTTTTTATTTGGGAATCTAAAAAGAAAAGAATCTAATTCTTCTGTTTGTAACTTCACTATCCGAGACATCTCACATATGTGGGGTACAGCTTCCCGAAATCTACAAGATTTATCTTTTGTTAGTTTTTTTTATTTTTCACTGGAAAAGTGTCTGATTATTCTCGTTTCTAAAACCTTGTTTCTAAAACCTGGCACACTGTTTGAAGTATAGTGGGGTACCAAATGCATGTAACTCCTGAACTCTTTTGGAGTGTATCCTTGGAAACTATACTAGCTCCAATCTTTGTAGCCGACAAATTGGCTGAAACGATAACTGTAATTTGGTCTTTGCCGAAATCCTCATTTTATCTATATTCTGTTATACAGGGATCTCAATGGAGCTCTATTTTCATCTGTTAAATTATCTGCACTGTACCTGTCATCCCCTTTTCTTTGGCATAACAGGTGAAGAAGGCAGGAAATATTTATATGAACATACAATTCTTTCGCTAAGGTAGCTAATGATATATAGATATATATATCTATATAGAGATATCTATAGATGTATCCATATGTATAACTTTAATGAATTTAGAACAATAATTTAGTCACTACTGGCTAGATTTTTTTTTGCTATTAAACATCAGAAAAATAAGTTGTCCTTTTTTGAGTGATTTTACAAAATTTTATTTCAGTGTGCATGCATGGTGCTCTCTGCTTAGTGATTGGAGAATTCTTGAACCGGACTTACTTTGACATTATCTGTGAAGTTAACCATTCAGGTCAGTTAGTTTGTCCAAAGCCAGCAGATTGCAAAACTGGGATATCAAAGGCTTGGAAGGTTGTTCATTACCACACAGTGCATTTACATTTAATTATTTTGCTTAATAACTTGGATAATATTTGTTGGTTTATAGTTCAGTGATATTTTATTCTGCCACTACAAAAGCATTAGCTGCTTGGCTGGTTGATACTGCCTGAGACAGCATTCAGGGCTTTTACTGCTTATCCAAGATTTACTGACTTATGTGGACAACGTACCATACAGTAAATTCTAAAGTATTTTCTTGTCATGTGGTGTTTCCTTTCTCAGAGATTCTACATCTTTCATTATCCCATTTTGTCCAAAGCTTTGGATCTGTACATTTAAAAATATTAAAATGCTTGTCTGGATGGGTTTTTTTAAAGACGAAAATACTCTCAAAGTTCTGTGAACAGCCTTGAAAAACTGGTTTTTGGTTTTGCAATATCTACTGAACTTATTACAGTATAATTTCTATTCTCTGTATTTTATTTACATCCTTCTTAAGGGTTCTGAGAGGAGGCAATTTCACCCTTCACATCATATCAAATTGTAAGCTGCTTGACACAGAGAGGCACCTCAGATTCTGCGCTAGTAACTCTGATACCTCATGGACAGACATTTGTTTAACCCACGGTCCAGGCATTTTCAGCATCTAAGAATACTGAAAACCTTCTGTTAAAGTAATAACTTCTTTGTGACAAATCCAGAGTAGTGTCATCAGAAAAGTATGCCACTTAGTTTTCCCCATGGAATACAGCGACATGGTGCTATCTAAACATAACAACACACTCAGAAATGAAAAGAATAGCCCATAGGTTAGTTACTTTTATCAGATCAACACACAGCTGGAGATACTGACCTCATATTTTTACTCAACTTGTGAATAAATTACGGTTATGTGACTTACTTTATTCAGCCTATCCCACCATATCAAAATGTTTTTTGTTGCTTTATAGTATTATATAGTTTTCATGCAACTTTTTGTTTTATCAGGAAACCTGCTTTTTTCAGTTTCTTACTTTGGGTAGATATCCTTTCTTGGACACTGTGTTTCTGGACTATTTTCCTGGATGATGTTAGTAAATATACCTAACACTAAGAAATAGAAGGATTGTTGTTTGAAAGCTGAATACATATTTAATGGTACTCATATTTTGATGCCTGTAGCTCTATTGTTTGTGTATTATTGATAGATTAGGGTTTTTCCAGTTACAACATTTTCTGTTTTCCACAGTAAATGAACACCACTCTGAAAGAATCCACATATGAATAGAGCAGATAGTACATTTGAATGTAGAGTGTTTTAAATGTTTACATAGTTACTATATGTTTGATATTTTTTCATCCAATGTTTGTTTTCTGCAACAGGGAAAACCTCAGCCTTTAGACTGTGATATTTAGCTTCTCTCGCACTGGACCTGATGTATAGGTTTTAAATTTTACCTTTAAAGATTTGTCCTTTACCATATTCATGTGAAATTTTGACTGCAGTAAGTGTAATAAGTGATTGTGCCTTCCACTATATTAAAAACTTCAAGTATTCCAGGAAAGTTTGCAATATTTGACTAAAAGAAAAAATAAAGTTATTTCCATAATTTCTAAAATTTACAAAATTTTAGAAGAGTGTGAGTCAAAGTATAATACTCCTATTTTACCAGTACAGAAAGTTATTTAGTTAAAGTTATTTCCATAATGTTACGTGAAGTTTCTTTAACGATAGCTCAACCAAGAGAAATTTATTACCATTTTGCCAATATGTTATTTGTGGAATGAGAACGACTACTATAGCTTAATGAAGTGACCAGGAAGCAGGGTAGGATCTACAATTTGTGACAACACACTGCATAAACTTAATTTTAAGTTTATGGATAACACCATGAATCCAGGCAGCATGCCTGCCCTACCTGAAGTCTTTTTTTACGTCTGCAACCAGTGCCTTCAGAGAATTATTTGTGTATTGGGTCAAACATATGAGCAAACTACAGACAAAATACCTGATGCAAAACCAAACGCTGTTTTGATGTTTCATCTGACAAATACAAGGTTCAAACATAACTCCCTGTTGTGGTTTGAGCCTACAAAGCACCACGCAGACATTTGCTCACCCCTACCCCGTCTCCTGAGGGATGGAGAGGAGAAAATGCAACGAAAAGGGCTTGAACGTCGAGATAAAGGACAGGGAGGGCTCACTCACCAGTTATGGTCACGGGCAAAAGACAGACTCAACTTCGGGATAACAACATACATTTAATACAAAACAACCACCACCACCAAAGAAAATGAGAGATACAACCATATTTTAAATACAACACACCTCCCTCCGACACCCCTCCGGTCTTCCTGGGCTCAGCTCTGCTACCCCTTCCCCCCAGTAGTGCAGGCGGCAGGGAATGGGGGTTACAGTCAGTCCTGCACAAGGTGTCTCTGCTGCTCCTTCCTCCTCAGAGAGAGAAGTCCTCACAGCCCTCCCCTGCCCCACTGTGGGGTCCCTCTAATGGCAGACATCCCTCCTCCAACTGCTCCAAAGCAAGTCCTTCCTGTGGGGCTGCAACTCCCCATGAACTGTCCCAGCACGGATCCCTCCCGGGACTGCCACCTTCCCACCGACAGGCTGATCCAGCACAGTCAGAGTTGTGATCTTCTTCAGGCCTGGTCCCTGCTCCTCCGACCTGGGGTCCTCCATGGGCTGCAGGCCAACTTCTGGGCCACCACTGATCTCCATGGGCTGCAGGGGCTCAGCTGCCACTCCACCATAGGCCGCAGGGGAATCCCTGCACCAGCACACCTCCCCCTCTCCTTCCTCACTGACCTGGGTGTCCGCAGGGTTGTGTCTCTCCCATTCCCCTTCTCTCACCGACAGAAACAAGACAGAACAAAGAGACCAAATCAACCGCTTTTTTCACTCTTAAATAGTTATTTACAGAGGCACCATTGGTCTGGCCTTGGCCAGAGGCGGGTCTGAAATTGGAGCCGGGGGAACTTCTCGAAGCCTCTTACAGGAGTCACCTCCGTAGCCCCCACTACCAAAACTGCCCCAAAACCCCACCAGACACCAAACTACCACACTCTCATATTTTTACTTTCCATTTAGTTGACTTTGAAGAAAAAAAAGTATTGACTTATTAGCCTTGGGACAAAATTTCTTTTAAATATTTTATTTAGATTTTTGCCAAGTTACATTGGTGCTCAGTGTTTGTTAAACAAACATATGTGTTTGTCCTGAATGTTTATAGAGCTTGAGAAAATCCCATAATCTTTGTAATGGGTTCCTTGGACGTGTTTGACAGGTATAAGAAACTAGCAACCACTGATCATTTTCTACACCTGTTACAGAAATCACCAGATTTAGGATTTTAGGATACTGCTTAGGAATCCCCTTACTTTTCCCATCTTGATTTGAATATCAAGAATCCTAATTAGTGACTATTAATAGGAGAGACTAATGATTATTTTGGGAAAATAAGTCTTCGTTCTTTGCCACCTGGACATCCACAAATCTGTGGGGCCAGATGGAATCCACCCGAGAGTACTGAGGGAGCTTGCAGAGGAGCTGGCCAAACCACTCTCCATCATTTATCAAAAGTCCTGGTCAACATAGGAGGTCCCAGATGACTGGAGGCTTGTCAATGTGACGCCCATCTACAAGAAGGGCTGGAAGGAGGATCTGGGGAACTACAGGCCTGTCAGCCTGATCTCCATGCCAGGGAAGGTTATGGAACGGTTCATCTTGAGTGCAGTCACATGGTAGCTGCAGGACAATCTGGGACTTAGGCCTAGCCAGCATGGGTTCATGAAGGGCAGGTCCTGTTTAACCAACCTGATCTTCTATGACCGGGTCACCCGCCTAGTTGATGAGAGGGAGGCTATGGATGTCACCTACCCAGACTTTAGCAAAGTCTTTGCCTCCCACAGCATTCTCCTAGGAAAGCTGGCAGCTCATGGCCTAGATAGCTGTACACTAAGTGAGTTAAAAACTGGCTGGATGGCTGAGCACAGAGAGTGGTGGTGAATGGAGTTAAATCCAGCTGACAGCCAGTCACGAGCAGTGTCTCCCAGGGCTCAGTATTGGGACCGGTCTTGTTTAACATCCTTATTGATGATCTGGATGAGTGGACTGAGTGCTCCCTCAGTAAGTTTGCAGATGACGCTAAATTGGGTGAGAGTGTTGATCTGCTTGAAGGTAGGAAGGTTTTGCAGAGGCACCTGGACAAGCTGGTTCAGTGGGCTGAGGCCAATGCTGTGAGGTTTGACAAGGCCAAGTTCTGAGTCCTGCACTTCAGTCACAACAACCCCATGCAGCGCTACAGGCTTGGGGATGAGTGGCTGGAAAGCTGCCCGGTGGAAAAGGACCTGGACGTGCTGGTTGACAGCTGGCTGAACAAGAGCCGGCAGTGTGCCCAGGTGGCCAAGAAGGCCAACAGCATCTGGGCTTGTATCAGAAATAGCGTGGCCAGCAGGAGTAGGGAGGTGATCTTGCTCCTGTACTCAGAACTGGTGAGGCTGCACCTCGAATACTGTGTGCAGTTTTGGGCCCCTCACCACAAGAAGGACATTGAAGTGATGGAGCATGTCCAGAGAAGGGCAGCAAAGCTGGTGAAGGGTCTGGAGAACAGGTCTTATGAGGAATGGCTAAGGGAACTGGAGTTTAGTCTGGAGAAGGCTGAGGGGAGACCTCATCACTCTCTACAACTACCTGAAAGGAGGTTGTAGTGAGGTGGAGGCCGGTCTCTTCTCCCAAGTAACAAGTGATAGGACAAGAGGAAACAACCTCAAGTTATGCCAGGGGAGGTTCAGATTGGATATTAGGAATTTTTTTTTTACCAAAAGAGTAGTCAAACATTGGAATAAGCTGCCCAGGGAAGTGGTGGAGTCACCATCCCTTAGAGGTGTTCAAAAAACTTGTAGATATGGCACTTTGGGACGTGGTTTAGTGGGCATGGTGGTATTAGGTCAATGGTTGGACTAGATGATCTCAGGGGTCTCTTCCAACCTAATGATTCTATGATTCTATGATTCTAAGAACAGATGGGTGAAAAGACAAGACAGAGAAGAACTGAGACAAGTAATAACCTGCTTGACTTCTGTAGGTGATGCCTGGTTCCTTCAAGGCAATGGGAAATGCAAGGTGGCACTCTGCCTTTTTGGGGATAGGACTGCAGTTTTATAATGAATTGGACTGGTCTTTCCCATTATCTTCTGAAATCGAAGGAGAGGGAAGATAGAAGCTCAATATACATCTGTTTGTGTAAAGTGAAGGAATTTATTAGGATCTTGATGCCCTATCAGTAATGTTGTTAAGATTATTTTGGCAGAAGGGTAGGGACTTGATAGGAGCCTATATGTAGTGCGTGTTTGTATGGGAACCAAAGCTATTGATTAACAGCCTTATGTGTTTGAGTCTGAAGAACACCACATCTGTGGCCTGGAGTGGCAGGCACTCTAGATTGGACTTTCACAGACTTTCTATGACAGCTTGTCTTTTTTGTTGGTTGGGGCAGAGAAATTTTAATGTAGGAATATTTTTTGTCATTTAAATAAATGTCATTAGAAAGTCTGTGAAGACAGATAAACTTCATGCTTCTAATCAATAGATATATTTTGATAGCTGCTTTGTCCATTTGTTTGATAAGAATGCTGTTCTTTAACACTCCTCAAATCTCACCAAAAGTTAATATTAATAATCACAATTATTAGAGTGGTTTGTACTCTTATGCAGAATGGCATCACAGGGTTTCAGCTTTTTAGCTTGGATGCACTGAATATTTGATTCTGCTTTTTTTGCTGAGTGGGCACAGAAGAATTTCTAAGTGTAGCAGTAACTCAGAAATTGATGAATATGTACGATAGTGATATTTCCTGTATCTTTATTACAGATTTTTTTTACTTGTTGTTGTAACATTGATGACCACTAGTGTTAGGAGTCTATGCTAGCAAAGTGATGACCTATAACACTTAATGGATTAGCCTTTTTTTTTTTTTTTTTTACTTTCCAACATGTAGGACTGTGTTAAACCTTGGATACAGTCAACAGAAAATCAGTGAAGTCATAAAATGGTTCAGTGACTCAGGATTTTAAATGAGCTTGTAAGCTTTTGGTGGAAGGGGTGCACAATACTGAGGATATGACTCAATCATATTGCTGATCTGAAAGGGGACTTGCTTCCTCTTCTCTTTCTCCTCTTGGGTTTCATGCTGCTTTCCCCACCTCTGTGGTCCTTTTTGGACTGCTTGATGTGCCATTTAAACTTTTGAGGTCAGTATTTTTGCGTTGGGTCAGCAAGTTGAATCAATTCAGCTGTTGCAGAAATCACCAGATTTAGGATTTTAGGATTCTGCTTAGAAATCCCTTTACTTTTCTCATCTTGATTTGAATATCAAGAATCCTAATTAGTGAATATTAATAGGAGAGACTAATGATTATTTTTGGGAAAATAAGTCTCAAATGGAATAAATGGCCCAATATAAAATAAAATCTGTATTGCCTGTGCTGCTAACATACTCCTGTAAAATTCCAGACCTAAGGTATTCATTAACCAATAATCTGTTAGTGGCTAGAAACAAGGACAGTATGCTGTAGTCCAAGATGTCTGCAAGACAGGATTTATGATGGTACCCATTGTGTATAATCTTTGAATCATGACTGAAGTAGGTATGAGCCAAGAGTCTACAAGCCAAGGATATGTTCCTCGACCAAACATGGTCAATTCGAGGGGTGGTAGAGACCTCCCACTCATGGACCACCTACCCAAATTATACCACCTACTCAAAAGAGAACAATAGAAGACTACAACAAAGGCTGCACACTAATTTACATCAGAAGCGAGAGAAGAACCAATCATCGAGAGGATGAAAATGAATATGCACTGTATAAACTAAATATGTATGAATTTAATATAGAAATATTTGTTGACTGCAATGCGCAGGCAGACATCTTTGGGAAGGATCCCATGTCCCCGGTGCTCATGATGTGCATCGTTAATAAAGGACGTCTCTACTTATCTAACTTTGTGTAGATAACTTTTTCTTAGCACTGCAGATTTGCAACACAGCTACAGTTCTGAAAATAGGATAGAGGGAAGGAGAAGGTAGCTAGAATTCTCCTCCCAGCAGCAGCAAGCAAATAGGTCAGCAACCAGTTACTTCATTATGCTGGACCTGAGATAATCCATCATTGATCCAAGGCTGTGGTTCACATTTTATTGTACACATATTGTATTATGATTCGTGGGTCAGAACCCGTGTTGTAAATGTCATCTTTATGCTGTCATCTTTAAACTGGCAATATTCAGTCTTCAGCAATCTTGGCTCAGGTTTTCCAAATATGCTACTCTCCCAGAACACTGCAGGGCACACTCACAATTAGAAAAGACCAGCCTTAGATTTGACTACTTCAAGTACAGAAATTCTCAGGTTGCTATAGGCTGCTTTTCTTGGGAACACTTAACGGCCTGCTATTTATAAACAGGCTTTATGTAGTTCCCCTGCTGGTTTCCTCTTGAGTAGTACCTGGTTCTTAATCACGCCATTAGTCATCTATCACTATGCCAACCATCTCAAGCACCTTAAAGGGACTTTATAGGGGTTTAAGTTATATGTTAGCAAGTAGGTGAAAATTAGCTGTTGACATCTGTTTGAAACAGCAAAATAAATCAAGAAACAGTTCTACTAGTAAGAGGGGCTGGCTGAAGAGTTTTCCCAGCTGCCTTTTTCCTAGTGTATAGCACTAGAAAACCCTACCCACCCTCTTAATTAACTGATTAAGTATTTGCTAACGTCAATTAACTGCACGACAATAAATAGCACAATCAGTTTCTTTTTAATCATGTGTTAATGGTTTTTCTGTAAGTAATTGCAAAGTGTTAGCAATGCTACAATAAGATATGTCCATCATTTCTCTATTTGAATGTGGCAGCTAGAGGATAAATGCAATTTGAATGCAACTATCTCCATCTCCCAGTTTCATCGCAGAGTTCATGACTCTGGATTTAACAGTCTGAAGCTATCTTAAATAGCCCAAGAGGACTCTTTTTTTTGGCTTGGGTTGGGTTTTTTTTTGGCTGGAATAGGTGATAGCTGAGGTAGTCAAGATTACAAAAGTTTCTTTTCTTTTATTATTTAGTTGAAATGCTTTTCACACTACAACTACTTCAAAGGCAGTTGCAAAAACTAAAGAGCTAGTGCTTTTGGGTAGTGGTATCAAAGTAAAATGACCACAAATTTGGTCTTGGATATTCGGAAAAAAATTCATTGAGAAGAATAGCTGTGCCTATGATTCAAAATTCACATGCCTTTTACTTGATCTCTGTTAAAATTTATGGCTTGATTTAATTTTTTTTAGTAAGTCTTAAACCTAAATATCTGAAAACTAATGCTTTTAATATACCCAGACAACATTCCTTGGCTGAAATATGTCATTAAAATATTTATCTATAGGTATTTTTCAAAGCATGAAGTAGTTTCAATAATTCACAAATTCATAAATTATTCTCATCATCCATTCCTCCTCTTCTCCCAAACTCTACTTTTTCCAACCAGGAAACAGTAGACTGACTTCATCCTACATAAAATAGAGATAGATCAAGGCACTTTCTTAATTCCAAGGATTCCTGCTTCTTGTTTAGATACATCATTTGGGTCTAAGGTCACTAATTATTCCATTCTGTCACTAAAGATATGCCTGCCCTTTTTAATTATCAATGATGAAATAAATACGTGAATGGTATGGATTTCAGTAGCTACCTTGCCAAGACAGTTGAACTTTCTGCTAAGATCAATTTTTCTGTTTAACACTGCTGTTATAGTTAGATCTTTTAAATGCTTTTATGTTAATGGGACTATTTTGCCAATATAATGAAATTAGAGATGTGGTTGTGTTGTTCAAACCCAGTTAAATTTTTAATTTAATTTGAGTGCATCCAAGAGAGGTAGCAAAAGAACAAAGCCTCACAGTCCCCAGCTGAAATACTCTAACCACAGAATAATAAGAAAACAAAAAATATTTGTAATATTCACACTTATAAGAGATAAGTTAAATGCCTGTTTTATATAGAGGGAAGTTTCTGAGAACCAAAATGTCACAATTTTGTGGGAAGCCAAATACTTCAATTATCCTTACACCTGTTGCATGAATAGTTTCTTTCAAAACACAACCATATTAATGCCTTACCTTTTAGGGAACAGAATGTAAATTTCCTGAGTGACTTTTACGCTTGTATTACACACTAACTTGACTGCAAGATAAGGTTATCAAAACCAACTTCTACCAATTTTATGCAGTGCTTTCATTGCAACAGCTCTTGTGTTATGGCTGAGTTAACTACTTTGCCATAAGAAATTATAAGCATTATAAGGAGGTAGTAAAATCTTTATGCTCATTTGTCCAAAGCTTTCTTGTATATTCTGATGGCATTTCAGAAGAAATAGCTGTTGATAACATATTTTTTACTGTTTAACGTTTTTCTATGTCAAAAGAGACAAAGTTAATCAAAATATGCCATTTAGTATTCTGGCAAGCAGTGCAGTTATCCCAGAAAATCTTCTATTGAGGATCATCAGTTTATTTTTCCATCCTATACTTAATAGAAAATCAAGTTTATTTCAAGGAAATAAGAGCTGTGCGTCTGTTGAAAGAGTGAATGACCTGACTAATCACCACGTTTAAAAAAACCAGCAAATGTGAAAGTGTTCAGGAAAGCTCAGAATCTCTAGCAAGATTTGAATTGACAGCAACATGTTTCATGGCTTCATGATATAAAGTTACAAGAAGTTACAAGTTTAATTGCTTCATACAGGATGGCATTCTGTGTGGAGAACTGCTTACATTATGTTTGCACTCATTTTCCTGTAACAGCACTGTGTAGGATTGTTTTCTTTTGTCAAATCTATTGTATTGCTTATAAGGATTTTTTAATTCCAGAATTAGGAGCAGTCAGTATGGTTTTACCAACAGGAAGTCAGGTTTGACCAACTTGATAGCCTTTTATGAAGACATAACCAGGTGGATAGATGATAGTAGTGCAGTGGATGCGGATTATCTTGATTCCAGTAAAGTATTTGACAAGTTCTCCCACAGCATCCTTGCAGCTAAACCAAGGAAGTGTGGTCTGGATGATCAGGTAGTGAGGTGTATTGTGCAGTGGTTGAAGGAAAGAAGTCAGAGAGTTGTGGTCAATGGGATAGAGTTTAGTTGGAGGCCTGTATCTAGTGGAGTCCTTCAGGGGTCGATATTGGAACCAGCACTATTAAATATATTCATCAATGACCTAGATGAGGGAACAGAGTGCGCTGTCAGCAAGTTTGCTGGTGACACAGAACTGGGAGGAGTGGCTGATGCACCAGAAGGCTGTGCTGCCATTCAGCGGGACCTAGACAGGCTGGAGAGCTGGGCAGGGAGAAATTTAATGAAACACAACAAGGGCAAGTGTAGAGTCTTGCATCTGGGAAAGAACAACCCCATGTACCTGTTGGGGTTGGGGACTGAGCTGCTAGAGAGTAGCGTAGGAGAAAGGGACCTGGGGGTCCTGGTGGACAGCAGGATGACCATGAGCCAGCAAGGTGCCCTCATGGTCAACAAGGCCAATGGCATCCTGGGGTGTATTAGAAGGGGTGTGGTCAGTAGTTCAAGGGAGGTTCTCCTCTCCCTCTGCTCTGCCCTGGTGAGACCACATCTGGAATACTGTGTCCAGTTCTGGGCCCCTCAGTTCAAGAAGGACAGGTGACTGCTTGAAAGAGTCCAGCACAGAGCCACAAAGATGATTAAGGGGGTGGAACATCTCCCTTATGATGAAAGGCTGAGGGACCTGGGTCTCTTTAGCTTGGAGAAGAGGAGACTGAGGAGTGACCTCATCAATGTTTATAAATACATAAAGGGCGAGTGTCAGGAGGATGGAGCCAGGCTCTTCTCAGTGGTTTCCAATAATAGGACAAGGGGTAACAGGTACCAGCTGGAGCATAGGAGTTTCCACATTAACATAAGGAAAAACTTTTTCACTGTGAGGGTGACAGAGCACTGGAACAGGCTGCCCAGAGAAGTTGTGGAGTCTCCTTCTCTGGAGACATTCAAACCCCCCTGGACTCATTCCTGTGTGACCTACTCTAGGTGGTCCTGCTCTGGCAGGGGGGTTGGACTAGATGATCTTTTGAGGTCACTTCCAACCCCTAACATTCTGAGATTCTGTGATTCTGTGACAGTTTACAAAGCAAGCGGTAAGTGCAAAGACAACTTATCTGCTATAAGTAACCTGAAGTTGTAATTATAGAGAAGTTAAGAAGAGGTGTTGTCTGTTAAGAAGAACATACAAAACTATGTCCTTTTTAACGTAGATTTAGTAGGATTATGCAAACACAAATCAGGAGAGGTCCTACATTCAAACATAGAAGACAAAATTATGGAAATGCAGGAATGATTTATCTGGCTACCAATCATGTCAGCTCACTAAATATGCATAAGCATATCACACTTCTACTGTGATGTCAATGTTGTTATCTGTCGAATTCATGTCTGTGTTGGACAAAGAAGTGCATAGTCTTTGTTCTCTGAGATCTAAACTGTAACAGGTTCTGCTGGGTTCTGTGAGTATCTATCATCTCTGAACACTGAGTTTCACAAGGTTTGATGCATAACAGCATCCATGGATCACAGAATCATAGAATCATTATGTTGGAACAGACCACTGAGATCATCAAGTCCAACCGTTGATCTAATGTATGTATTGAAATAGCTTCTTGTCAGACTATGCAGAGACAATATATTTAAGTAGAAATACATACTTTGGTGGGTTTAAAAAATGGCAGAAATACTTTATAGGTGCAACTCCAGTGTGCATATTGATCTACTTGTACTATGGCATATATTCTTGATCTATAGGATCATACGTTTTTAAACAGCGTGAGTGTTGCAATGATAGCTTTTTTTTTGACAACGTGGAGGCTTTTCTGCCATTTCTGTATATTAAAATTAATAATTTCATTTTGTAACGGGTCTGCATGGCAAGGTTTTGGTAGCAGGGGGGTTACAGGGGTGGCTTCTGTACAAAGCTGCTAGAAGTTTCCCCTATGTCAGATGCAGCCAACGCCAGCCAGCTTTAAGATGGACCTGCCTCTGGCCAAGGCCGAGCCAATCGGCGATAGCGTTTTTCGCCTCTGTGACAACGTATTTAAGAGAGTGAAAAAAGTTGTTGCGCGGTAGTAATTGCTGCGAGAGAGATGAGTGAGAATATGTGAGAGAAACATTCCGCAGACACCAAGGTCAGTGCAGAAGGAGGGGGAGGAGATGCTCCAGGTGCTGGAGCAGCGATTCCCTTGCGGCCTGTGGTGAAGACCATGGTGAGGCAGGCTGTCCCCCTGCAGCCCATGGGCGGTGGAGCAGATGACTGCCTACACCCCGTGGAGGGCCCCCACGCCGGAGTAGGTGGATACCTGAAGGAAGCTGTGACCCCGTGGGATGCCTGCACCAGAGCAGGCTCCTGGCAGGACCTGTGGCCCATGGAGAGAGAGAAGCCCACACTGGAGCAGGTTTGCTGCCAGAGACCCCATGAGGGGGCTCATGCTGGAGCAGTCGCTTCCTGAAATGCTGCACACCATGGAGGAGACCCACGCTGGAGCAGTTCATGAAGGACTGAACCCGTGGGAAGACTCATGTTGGAGAAGTCATGGAGGACTTTCTCCCATGAGGGGGACCCCACATTGGAGCAGGGGAAACGTGTGAGGAGTCCTCCCCCTGAGGAGGAAGAAGCAGCAGAAAACAACAGTGTGATGAACTGACCCCAACCCCCATTCCCTGTTTTCCCCTGTGCCGCTGGGGGGAGGAGGGAGGAAAATTGGGATCAAAGTTATGCCCGGGAAAGGAGGGAGGGGTGGGGGGAAGGTGTTTTAAGATTTGGTTTTATTTCTCATTACTTCTCTCTGAGTTAATTGGTAATAAATCACATTTCCTTTCAGTTGAGTCTCTTTTGCCCGTGACAGTAAATGCTGAGTGATCTCCCTGTCCTTATCTCAGCCCCAAAAGCCTGTTGTTATTTTTTTTTCCTCTCCTCTCTCCTGTCCAGTTAAGGAGGGGGAGTGATAGAGCGGCTTTGGTGGGCACCTGGCATTTTGGCCAGGGTCAACCCACCACATATTTTAGGTCATAATACTTCATTATTTATGATTTCAAATGATAGCTGGTGCTTAAAGAAAATAATGAAGAAGAGCATGGATAACTGTGTGCAGCATCACTGTACTTGTTTCAAATTTTCATATTAGATCTTGTAATAGTTCCTTAAAAGAAGTATCATATGGTTGTCAAAATGCCTCTGAATGAGCAATAAATCGTTAGGTAAGAAAGCACTTGAGCATTTTTAATCCTGATGGATACATACATCTTATAGTATTTTTAACTAGAAACTCCATTAACATTGCAGGCCACCGATATAATACTGACTGCAAAAGAAACTCTAAAAGCCACATTAATTTAATAAAAATTTATAAACATCTGCCACTTGATATTTAGAAAACAGGCTTATTTATGGGTTGAATTTAATAGCTCTGGTGTTTTGTTGACTGCAGCCTGGAGAGGAAAAGCATTGTAGAAATTGAAAACAAATTAAATGTTTGTGGCTGCTATTTTCCTCAGTGACATCTTTGACACAAAACGTTCTACAAGATTTTGATAATTGCTGAATTAAAGAAAAAACAAACAAGCACCAAACAGCCACAAAAACTCCTCCCAGCAATACAGGAATAAGTAACAGCAAAAAATAGATTCCTGTGGACAACACTGAATTAAAATTGGTGTCCAAAATATCTTTAGTTAAAGTAAAGAAACTCCAGCTGGGAGATGGGAGAGAACTTCCCATTTCAATTCAATGCTTTTGCGGGGTTAGCCACACAATTTGCTCCTTAAAGAAATACCTCAGCATTTTTTTTAATACAGTTGAAGAGGATGGTAACTATACAGCACAGTTTTTTATTGTTTCATCTACTGAACAGAGCCATGCTTATTTGAACCTTTTTGAACCAGACTTCAAAAAGTCTTTAAAACCTAACTGGTTCTCAAAGCAACACGACATAGAACAAACACATATAATGCAAGTCAGCAGAGGAGGAGTTGTGCAAAAGGACACTTTTGTTTTTACGGAACTGAAGTATGATGTTGACAGATTTTGTAGAAAATATTGTACTAGTTGAGGAGAAACAAAATCAAAAGAAAAGCAGAATAGATATGAATGGAAACTTTATGTAAGCAGTCAGTTGGCAAATAACAGGGCAACTTGCATATTCACTTCAGGAAGCTGTAAGGAGTATTATGTTACCATTACTATGACTCACTTCTCAGGAAGTTTTGTCCTCCTGACAGACTGTTTAAAGCAGAACCTTCCAAACAGTGTACTGCAGCCAGGACTGACAGTCATTGAGGTCTTTGAAAGAACATGTGTCAAGTTATTTAACACCAGCTAGGTCTGAAAAATGAAGGTTAATGTTTTGACATCTGATTAGCAAAACGTTAAATATTGAAAGTTTTAGAAGATTTGGCACTGTAGGCTTAAATTAAGGAAAAGGTGGCTTACTACTATGACAGTATTTTTTTTTTTTTTAACAAAGTTTTTCTTTGTTTCAGTGGCTGGAGATGTAGCCTCCATTCTTGCTAGGTTAATGAAGGAGTTGAGATATAGCCAAATGAAACCTGACTATTACCTAACATTTACCCTATCACTAGTCAATATATTTGTTGCTCTCTTTATTTTGCACTTTATTCATAACCATTTATAAATATTGGATTATATTCTGATAGACTTTTATTTGGGTTTCTGTTTTGATTAAGTTGTTTTCATGGCTACTAGAGAAACGTATTACTTACTTTTACAGATAAGGGATAGAGGTAAAAAGCTCAAGACTAGAAGCATCCAGTAATTTAAGGTGCCATTTGCAAGACAACTAACACCTGATTTTTCAGATTATGTAGTATTGCATAATGCTTTGCATGTGCAAAGCATAAGGAACTGTGAATTAATTACTAAAAATGGAAATGGAAAAATGGTATTTATAAATGAAAAGGAGTTCTACCCAGGTAGGTTTTGAAACCTGTAATTTTCTTTCAGAATGGAAATATAAAATTGACAAGGTCCCAAAAATGAATATTTCTAAATTGTCTTTTTTGGTGAGATGATGTTATCGTTTTGCCATAAGCTTTCTCAATTGGTGTTATTCTGATGATGGCTGACTGATTAATCTTGCTGTGGGTCTTTCCACCTGGCTGTTTTGTATAAATTTTGCCTGAAATTTCAGTCAGAATTATTGTCATCTGCTGCCCCACCAGCCATGTCAATTTTTAAAAGCAATTTCCTATGGTAGTTTTTTAATGTGTAATTAAAGAAGGAATAAACTACTTTCGATGTCAAGGTAACAGTATGGTCCTAGGTTGTGATTATGGATGAAAGGTGACAAATTCTCGCTTCAAATGCATTTTATGTTTGTGCTTAGATATTTGTGTGCTTCAGAACCGTGGAAATTTAGTCATGTGGAGTGCTTTAACACCTTTTTTTCAATATCTGTGACTTGCACAAAAAATCTAGCAGTCTTGAAAATATCTATCTCCAAGATATAGGAGTGATGTCAGTTGAGCGCAATGATTTTGTTGACCTGTGCAGTAAGAGCTAGGTAGGAATAAACAGATATTTAAATGTGTCTTTAAAATTGAAGTATGGGTCCAATATTTTCCTTAGACCTCCTCTTACTATTAACATATGTAAAAAAGCCTTTCAGAAGACTCTTGAAATGGGGGGAGAAAGGGAGGCTTGAGGAGGAAGCTGACTGCTTCTGTTTTGCTTTCAGAAGAGGTTTCTGCAGCAAAGAAACCCATCTTTGTGGGACTGCTAAGATCTGACAAAGGAAAAGTAGTAAAAGCCACAAAAAGCCATTCAGGTTGAATTCTTCCATCATTTGATAGTTGGCTGGTGTTAACTTGATCTCTTAACTGTTCCATAGCACTGAGAAGGAAACCGGGCAAACTGTTTCACCAGAGTGAAATAAAAGGCAAGCAAAACCCTTCAAAAAGAAGTCACTGATTTATTTCAGACTGTTGCAGTAAATTGCATGGGAGTGCATATGGATTCTTCCTGAGCCTCAGGAGTGCAGTAAGATCCCATGAGACCCCCCTAAACGCGGCTGCTTTCATGCATCTCCAGAGAGAGGCTGTGTCTTGTGGCTGGGTTCTCCTCCCAGGGCAGACCTCTGGCCCTCTGTGCAGCCCAAGAGCAGTGGCGCCTGACCTGCTTTCACCGCTTTCTGTCTGCCTGCCCACAGAGCCTCACCCCGCTCAGCTTCTCCACAGGTTCCTGCTGCATGCCTGAGGCATGCAGGATCACCTGTGGGCCTGGCCTTGGGACCTGGGTCTTGATTTAGGGCCCAGCAGCAGCTCTGGGTGCTAAACCCAGCAGCTGCCCTCTGTTCCTCTCCTCATCTTGCGTGGCTGGCTTAGCTGCAGAAGGGGTCACAAGAGCAGTGTGTGAGGAAGGTGAGGGGCCCTAGGGAGCACGGAGATGTGCTGCCATGTCCGCAGGGTTCACTTGCAGCAAAGACGAGCTGTGCTAGAGAAAGTCCTGCAGAGAACATGTGCTAGCAAAGAGGTGGCGGTGGTGGTGAGGGGTGCTGGGGAACTGACGGTGCCCATCTGCCAAAGAGGGGTGCTTTCCAGGTGGGGGAGAAAAAACACCAAAACCACAACCGGAGCTGGAAGAGCAGGAAAAAAGCCTATGCTCAAGGGCAGCAGCACATTCACCTTTCTCGGCCTTTGCACATCCTCTTTGCCCTGAGCCAAGCATTGGGGGCCTGGTCCTCTGCTTTTCCAGTGCCTCTGTCCCCAGAGCTGAGCACTAGGGGACCTGGCCTGGGTTCATGCGGGGCCTCATTGTCCTGCTTAGAGTGCCTTGCCAGTGCAGAAGCCAGGCCCCATGGCAGCCACGGCAGGGCAAAGAGTCCCTGTCTGAGCAGAAGGCCCTGCCCCATGGGGCTTTCCTCAGGACAGAGAGGCCAGCAGGGCCAGAGGGCCCACCTCTATGGCAACTGAATCAGAGCAAAGGGGGCCTGCAGAAGCACAGGGCCAGGCCCTCTGGCAGCCTGCTCGTGGGGAAGGGGCTCCACTAGGCTGTCATGCCCAAATCAGGGCAGAGAGCCTTTGCATGAGTGAGCAGTGGATTTGGCCCCATGGAGCTCCAAGGCCCCCAGGCACCTAAATCGGTACTCAGGGGCCCTGCAAGGCCATGTAGCCCATCTCCATGATGTTTCAATTAGGGCCAAGGGGCCTGGCCCTCTGTCATTGCATCTCAAAGACCAGCAGGACATGAATCAGGGCTCAGAAGACCTGCAAGAGCATAGAGTCAGGCACCATGGTGCTCCAGTAAGAGAAAAGAGGTCTTGTAAACCCATAGTGCCAGGGTCCATGATGCTCAAATGAGGGGAAGGACCCTGTAAAAGCACAGGCCTAGACACCATGATGCCCTGCTCAAGGGAAAGAGGTCCTGCAAGAGCAGAAGACCAAATCCTGTGGCACCCAGCAAGACCACACAATCCAACTGAATGGCACTCAGGCCAGTGCAAAGAAGCGCTTCGGGTCCATAGGGCCAGCCCCCATGGCTTTTAAATGAGAGCAGAGAGAAACTGCAGGGGCACAGGGCCAGGCACCATTACACCTTGCTCAGAGGGAATTGGGCCCTGCAAGAGGTCCAGCAGAGGGCCAAGACCCATGGTGTTGTAGCCTGTGGAAGAGACGCACTCAGAGAGCACAGGTCCAGGCCCCATGATAGTCAAAGCAGGGCAAAGAGGTTGTGCCAGGCCAGAGGCAGAAGCACCATGGTGTTCTTCTAAGAACAAAGACAGGCAACAGTGAGCATAGCACCAGGAAAAGGGGTAGAAAGCGGCATGGGTGAGGATAGCCATGCCACCTTCATTGTTAGTAACGCTAAATCTTTTCTTGTAGCTTTCGTGCCTTTATTTTCTTTGTCTGATCATTAGACCTAGACTACTAAGGAGAGCCTTCTGATCTTCCTGGTGGCCTGTGCATGCCACAGCCCTGGTTTCAGCAGCTACTGGGATGTTCCGTTGTTGCCAGTGGGGTGACAAAGAGGCCTTATGGCTGCCAGCTCTCCACTTCTGGGATCACTGTGGCCTGCCAGGGGAGCATTCCCTGCCCCATCTGGAAGTGGAGGGACCTGGCACAGCCTCTTCTGGCTCCTCCTGGGGCATGTCATACTCCCCTGGGATGGCAAAAGAGGCAGAGGGGGGCCTGCTGGTATCCCCACTAAGCGCAGCTGTGGAGGTGCTGGGGAGCTCATCCACATTGTATCTGGCAGAGCTGCTGGAGGTGGCTGGGTGCAGGAGACCCTTCTCGGGAGGCAGTGGGGCTGGGGCTGAGAGAGATCAGACACATTAGAGGGGCTCAGGGGAGGCCATAGAGATTGTGGGACTGGAGCACTCACCTTGTGAAGAGGGTCTGTGGGGCTGATTCAGCGTGGAGCAGAGAAGGTGTCAAGGTCCCTTGAGCACACCCTCATGCCTGTGGGGAAAGGACCAAGGGGATGGGGACAGGGTCTCCCCAGAAGTGTCTGAGAGGAAAGTGTAAGACAATAGCAGCTCCTGAAACTCAGAGAAGTTCAGGATGGAGACAAAGAAAAAACAAAATCACCATGAAGATCATTAAGCACTGCAGTGTGTTGCCTAGAGAGGTTGTGGGATCCCTGAGCAGGTTTTTCAAGACCTGAATGGGCACAACCCTGAGCACCACTGTCACAAGCCCATGATTGGACAAGGTGTGAAGTCCTGGAAAAGATGTGTTGCCAAAGGGAAATGTAGCAAAGGTTTCCAAAGGTGCAACAGCTTCCAGAAGTTGCAGTGTCAGAAAAACCACTTTCTTGTTCATTCTGTTCAGAAGCTTTCAAGAGAATCTTTAAAAATCTGGATGTAGAATCTAGACAGTGGTGGTGACTATATCCTCATCATGTTTTGCTTTCAAAGGCAGTTTCTGTGATCATAAAAAAAATGTTTGGGGGACTGCTTAGATCCGACAGAAGAAAAGTGGTAAAAGCCACAAAAAACCATTCAGGTTGAATTTTGCCATCATTCAATAGTTGGTTGGTGTTAATTTGATCTTTTCCACAAAACTGAGAAGCAAACTGGAAAAAGAAACAACAGAAGAACAAAACTCAAATAAACAAAACCCCCTAGAGGGGTGGGATGGGAATTCAAATGTAGCATGTTTTGATAGATAGGTTAGATGTCAGAGTCCAGCACTGTCTGACCAGGTTCTTTTAGGTAGTTCCAACCATGGAGGGTGTAATGTTTAATATCCATAAAAGGACTGTGGTAGTTTGGCCCTGGCCAGATGCCAGGTACCCACCAAAGCCACTCTATCACTCTCACCCCCTCAGCTGGACAGGGGAGAGAAAATATAAAAACAGGCACGTGGCTCAGATAAAGACAGTTTAATGAAGCAAAAGCCACGCGCTGAAGCAAAAGCAAAACAAAAGATCTTATTCTCTATTTCCCATCAGCAGGTGATGTCCAGCCAATTTCTGGGAAGTAGGGCTCTGGTACGTGTAGCAGTTGCTCTGGATGACAAACGTGAAATGAATGTCCCCCCTCTTCTTCCTGCTTTCCCCAGCTTATATTGCTGAGCAGACATCATGCGGTATGGAATATGCCTTTGGTCAGTTTGGGTCAGCTGTCCTGGCTACATCCCCTCCCAAGTTTTTATCCACCCCCAGCCTATTGGGGAAATGTTGAGGAAACAGCCTTGATGCTGTGTGAGCCCTACTCAGCAGTATTCAAAACACTGGTGTGTTATCTAGCTACCACTGCACAGCACGATGAGGGCTACATCTCAGGCAGACCTATTACACCATATTTAAAGGCAGTTTATTAAATATAGCATTTCTGATTTATCAGTGATACAAAAACTGTATTACATAACACAACATAGATATGTGTCTTCTTTTAGCCCATACCAGAGGATAAACTATAACAGTTATTCTATCACCCAGTGACCCCTCCCCAACTTAGAAGGAGAATTGGGAAAAGGAAAGATTTGAAGGTTGAAACAAGGATAGATTTAACGAAGCACTAAACCAAATAAAGTATACAAAGTTATACTCAGCCTAGAATATCTAGCCCTCACAGTCCTCAAGAGGAGCAGGAGAAACCCAAACAAGAACCAAACCAGAACTTCAACAGGAGCTCCTCTTCCTTATCAAACCTTCCCCCTTTATACTGAACATGACATTACAGTATGGTCTGCACTTGTAGCTAACTCAGGTCAGCTGCCCTGGCTGACTCAAAACTGCTAAGACCTCACTTAGTATGGCTGGCCTATGACGCTATTCCAGCCAGACCAGGACAGCAAGCGACTGACATAGCCATTCACCTAAAACAAAGGTCCCATTTCAGTCCGTTTTGTGTTGAGATAAAGTCAGCTTTGTAACAGTTGTGGTCAGTCACACTGGGCATTATTCCCTGAGCTTCATGGGCACATCGTGACTGCCCATCTCCTCTGAGCCATCTTCCGTGGTAGGAGTTTATTGGTGATTCACAGCAGAAATGAATATTTTTTAATTATTTATTTTTTTCTCTACTATGCTAGACAAACAGTTACAATCAGCAAGAATAGTAAAGATGCTATTAAAAATACCAGAACTCAAGGAAAGATAGGAAATCATGACTGTTGTTCAGGGAAGTGATATAATATTAAGAAAAAAACCACAACAAACCAAACCAAACCAATGAAAATGTATGCATAATACGGGGCAAGGTTCCTGAAGCAGAAGTATGATAAAAATACAGTGCAATGTGCTTTACCTGACAGCTGTTTGTGGTGACAAATGGAGACAAATATCTTTCCAAGAGCTGAGATAGTTACTATCTGTAGTATCTATATGTACGTTCTTGCTTCCTCTAGCTAAATAACACTGCCTTGTTATGTCTATCCAATCTGTGAAACAGTCACCAGTAATAACTGGTGAACATTGTGATGTAAAAATGCTTAAGATAAATACAGTTGAGTGAGAAGTGAAGCAGATAACAGCTAGGATTTTAAGGACAAAAATAATGTTTTTCTGCATGAATTTTCAGCTATGAATTATCTTATGTATCCAACTAGTTAAAGTATTTTGGAGCATAATAAAAATAAGTTCTTACATATATACAGTTACAATTTTACATTGTTCCATCAGAAATTAAAGTAATAACATCTGTAGTTTACAAAAGAAAAAAGTTATTGGACTCAAGAGCACATTCAAACACTTGATCTTTTGTAACAAAAGTAGATTAAAAAGCTATCATGGTAAATAGAATAGAATTAGAATGTAGTCCCTGTTGAAAGGGACTACAACAACCATCAAGTCCAACTGCCTGACCAATTCAGGGCTGACCAAAAGTGAAAGCATGTTATTAAGGGCATTGTCCAAATGCCTCTTAAAAACTGACAGGCTTGGGGCATCGACCACCTCTCTAAGAAACCTGTTCCACTGTCTGACCACCCTCTCAGTAAAGACATGTTTCCTAATGTCAAGTCAGATCCTCCACTGATGAATGCAACTTTGAGGCATTCCTGGGCATCCTGCCACTGATCCCAGGGAGAAGAGCTCAGCAACCCCCTCTCCACTTCCCCTCCTCAGGAAGCTGTACAGAGCAATGACATCACCCCTCACCCTCCTTTTTGCCAAACTAGACAAGCCTGAAGTCCTTAACTGTTCCTCACAGGACACGCCACCAGCTAGCTTGGCCTCCTCTGGATGCATTCGAGTACCTTAACATTGTTTTTAAACTGCCCAGAACTGAAATTCAGACACTAAGATTTTAGTCCAATTAGCAAGAAAATAGGTACATATAGTAGCCAGCAGTGAAATATTTCACCTAGGATTTAGTTTCATGAGAAAACTGAAGCCACAAATATAGTCTGCTACTGGAAAGGGGGAGTCTGCTCCCTATATCTCCATGCTTGATCTGAAGATCTCCTCTTTGTCTTGAGATGACTCCAGTTTCTCAGGTCATCAATGTTCGTACTCACTGTTACACAGTTAGGCCATGGAAACAGCAGAAAACTAATATACCAAAAGAAGGGGAATACAATTTGTGCTGGCTTCATGAATTAAAGTTCTTTACCTTGTGATTGTGGGATCTGGTGTAAGGAAAAGAAATGAATCATTCAGTCTGTCAAACAGGGAAAAAGGCAGCATGAGTAGAGGCAGAAGGTGTGGGGAATGGAGAAGAAACTATGACAGAACAATGTCTTTCTTTTTTCCTCGAGTTGAAATCTTGAGCACTACTTTTTCAATGTATATTGTGTTTGAATGGCTGAGAGGGGTGAGGGGAAGCAAACCAAAGAAAAATGGGATAGTGAAATTTTCAGCCCAGACAAATTGGTAATGTGAGCTGCAGTAAACACAATCTTACAATGAGAGAATAAGTATTACTTGTAAGTAAAACCATATTTGGAAGGTGTTCCGGGCTGAATCTTCATTCCCACAGTAAGATGTTCTCATCCTTAGTGATATCTAAACATTACAAATTTTAGGTGTGTACATGTCACTATTTCTTCTATAAGCATCTCTTCTTTGATGTCAGTCTGTCAGTTTTATTTCTACCTGAATTGGTGAGTCACGATCACTGCATTGATGTTGACGGATGGCCAAGAATAAAGATTTCTGACCTCTTAATCTAGGACAGAAACAAAAGAGGAGTTAATACCTAGGGTCTCAGTAAAGTGCCATGCCCCTTACTTTTCCAGGTATAAGGAACCTGCCATCTTCAGGCTGTTCTGCTTCTCTAGGGATCCCCTGACTCGTGAATCCTGTCCAACAATATTATTGATCTTGGGCATAGAAACTGAAGTTTTCTTAACAGGAAGAGACCATTTGCTGAAATTTCCCATCAGACACGGCTTACAGGGACTCAGCTTTGGTTCTGTGAAATCAAGTGGGTTTAACCAGTGTTACTTGCTAACAGGACTGTTTCCAAATGGCTCTGTGCAACCATATTTATCATCTCATGTTGCAACGCTATTGCTTGTTTTTAAAGAGAATATCAGATCAATAAATGAAGATGAATAGGACAGATGAAACCCATTACAAAACAGAGAAGTGGGGCATGTTATTTCAGTTTCTGAAGTGAAGGAAAGTTTTCCTTTACTTCCCAGAGTGAATGTATTTAAAAACATTAATTGGGAGTATTAGAAAATGTGCTATGTGAAGATATTTAGCCAAAGCTCTGAAATTTAAATTAATTCAACTCTAATAACTTTGCAGTGCATTGCAAGAAAAGGAAAAAAAGCATAAAAGCTCTTTTTGTAGGATGGAAAATCTTTTTCCTGTCTTACAAGTAAAAGAAATACAGAGGTTGTAGTATTTTTTGAACAGTGATGCTAAAACAGTATGGTCATGGACAACTTTTACCATTGGTTTATTGGTTTAGAAAGGGAATATATGAAAGTAACTTTGATCTGTTCTAATCAGACAAATAACAATCAATGGTCATGCCTTTTTGTTCACCTGGTCATGTGATCCTGTCAGACTTCTACATATCTTTAAAGTGGCACTGCGTGTTTCTTTTCTGGTCTGTTCTTTAATTTCACTGCAAATGCTTTGAAATGGTCTTAAGCCAACAATAATCCTAAAATTAGGATGAGAAATTTGGAAAGCATAATAAAATTTGCATGTACTCTGCAACGTTCTGAGAAGCTAGAAATAAGATCTACAGGAAAAGCAGCAGCAACTAGTAGGTGACTTACTGGTTATTTGATAACTGCAAGTCTTTCAGAGATATGGAAAAAGCCTGACCTCCACTGAATGATGGGATATATAGATTTCCTCTTCCTCCTTTTCAAAATACACTTAATACTGAAGGAAGCTCTCTATAGCTGTCTATTTCTATTGATAAAGATAAATATATGTGAGTTTTGGATTAGTCATCAGCTGTAACTGTGTATTTAATAAAAAATATCCAAGCCCTAATCCTCCTTTCTAGGCCAAATTGTATATGTAAACCTCTTCTATGTTTCCCTTTCCCAAATTTTATTCCATATAAAAGTGTTCCTAAGTCAATCCGAATAAATTTTGAGTGTGTTTTGTGAGATGTGATCTCAAGTATTTCTCTGTCTACATTAAAGTATGCAATCAGACTTGGCAAGATGAATCCTTTTCAACATTTGGTCTATCTGCTGATTGGAATATTTTTACTTTCTTTCCTTCTGAGGAATATTTGAGGGAAAGCATGAAGTCTTTCTTCATTTGTGTTTCAAAAAGAAAGATAGGGAGTTGGTTTCTTTCTTGGCTTCAGCTGTCGCAGAAACTAGTCATGCAACAAAACTGGCGTTTGCTTGATTCTATTTTACACTCCTGCATCCATGCTGAGCTTCAGCAGCTTAGAATAATTGGAAATAACATGTCAGTGGACTATAATGTTGATGTGTGCCTGTATTTTTCTGTTGACTCAGGACTGTAAAACAAAAGGATGGCTGTACTATGACTCGAAATAGTGAGGAACTGTAATAGTGGTCTTAACCACAGAACAGAAAAAAGATGCCAAAAAATTACTGATGCTCTTCAAAGGTAAACAAAGACAGAAGTGAAGATATTTGTTTGACAATAATGGCAATTTACTTTGCACAGAAGAGAGAATCTCTCTGGGAAACAGGAACAAATGGATATTTGTGATTCAGCTTGGAGTCAAGTCAACGTTTTGATAGAGAAAATATTAACATATTAATGACTAAGGAATTTGGTTTCAATCCAGAGATAATTCTTCACGTTATTTAGAGTTCATAGTATTATTTTAAGTAGCCAAAGTTGCTGACTTCTACATTTCTTGATCAAGATTATTCACCTGCTGAGTCAAATTGGTGGTTTTTAAGAGTCACAACAGAAACATCTGCCTGGTAATCAACTTCACTGTGTCTAGAGTTTCAGCTACCGTTAAGCAAGGATTAAGGAAATGCCTAGAAAAAAGCAGGTGTATTTGTAGACCAACTGGAGAATTTCTTTACTGCACTTAAGGTGAATATTTTTGGCTTCTTTCAGGGAAAAGGCAGAGTAATACCTGAGAGGAAGTGTCAAGACCTTGTCTTGTAAGTGAAGTGTGATCTTTAGGCCACATGCTAAGATTTGATGACACCATATACAATTTATTTATCCAAAAGCAGCTCACAGAAATTAAACTCCAGTATTTATACTTCTCTAGAGAGCGTTCAACCTCTAATTCTTAACTTCTGAAACTGTCTCTGCTCTATTTGTTATAATTTTTTTCTCATTTAGTGGAAATCTACAGGACTGCAGGCTTTGCCCAGAAGAATTGGACTCAAAAGTCTATGTATTACCTAGGTAAATCAGACATAAAATGCTGAAATATTCCAGTTACCTGTACTTTACAGCATTTTGAAATGGCAACCAGCTGCTTTAACTTTTAAGCAAGTATTATGCTAACTATTGTATATTACTGAAAAAGTTATTTTTCTTTCTTTTAAATATTTTAAAATGTTTTGTTGAATATTTAGCCCAAAATATAGTAGTTCTTCTGAAGAATTCTTCTAAAGATTTGTCTTGGTTTGAAAGACAGGTGTCTGCGGAGGAAGGCAGGAGCCTCCCTTGAAATGGAAAATGCAACCCCCTTCCCTCCAAATTATTATAATTTTGAAATTAAGGGGCCTTCAGGCAAAGATATGGGGAATAGGAATAACAGTGCTTTACTAATACATATATATATAACACAAGACAGGGAAAAAACAAACAACCACTGGTTTACACTGACAGAGTCAGGAATACAACCTGACACCCTGTTAGGGTGGCAGTAGCAGTCCGATAAGATGCTGGCTGCAGTCCTCCTGAAGCGATGGATGTAGTTCTGTTGAAGCAGCAATCAGGCAAAAAGAGTCTGGTCTTCCTCCGAAGGTCCAGTGGTAGGTAGGTAGCTCTTGTCCTCTGGAACTCCAGTGGGGGGAAAAACTCCTCTGGGAATCCAGTGGAAGAAGGCTGCTAGGGTGTTCGAGATCTCAGTTTTTATTTAGCATGGACTGCTTGGCTCCTTCCCCCCGGGCGGAGCATCTCACAATGGGATGGGGAGTCGTGAGGCAGTTCCTTGCTGGGCCATTAACAGGAGATAGTCCAGGAGCGAGTTATCGATGGGTCAGGCGATAAGGCATTGTTGTGCCCAGTAACAGAAGATAGTCCAGAGGGGGGAGGCAGGGAGCACCGCCCCACCTGGTCTCAACAGCTCCTGAAGATGGTGATAGAATACTTTTTTTTTTTCTTTTGGCACATTTTACACTGTAACCTAGGACAAGATTTCAAGATATAAGGTGAACATCTTGATATTTTAGTTCATTATTTACTCCACTTACTGAATTTAACTGAAGCAAACCTCTTTCAAGGCAAAGAAAACCAAGTGATAGTAGTGGCTTTTGATAAACAGTTAGAATGGTTCAACTGTAAAAGAACTCACTCTATAACTTCAGCTTCTACTGCTAGAGATTTATGTGCAGTAAGAATGGAAGAAAGCCATTGGCCTTCCATATGCACAAGAGAACAAATACATCTATCAATATAATGTGATCCACTATATTGGATAAAATTTTTTTACAGCATTTTGTGAAAGTCGTCTGTAGTGATCCATTCAGACAATGAATTTATAGACAAGGAAAATAGAAAAAACACTGTTTATTTTACTAATTAACTACAGTAATTAGTTGAACAAGATTAATACTGAAACTTGTGTCTTTTGCCTTTATATAAATAGATAATCAATTAAAAATAACCAGATATTTAAACATACAATACCTAGTTTTCTTTGCTGTACTCCAGTGGCTTAGTTATGTCATTAAAACTTTTAAAGCGTAAGTATTTTTCAAGTTAAAAAGAATGAACAACTACTGAGTTTTACAGAATTAAACTGAAGAAAAAAGTATAGAGCAGTTCAGAAAATAAAAGATTTTACCAGATAATCTCGAATAGATCAACTGCTACCTTTGAAAAAAAAAAAACAAAACTGAGCAAAAACGTTGCTTAAACAGCCTGTCACATTAAGAGTAAGGATGTGACGTTTGCCTGTCAGGGTCCTCCCGGGGACTTTACTGAAACAGTTTCACAAAGTTGCAAATACAGGTAATTTATTAAAGCAACAGGTATAACAGCTGAGGAATTACTGCAATAGTGCTAATGTACTATAATAATGCTGGTCAAGTTTTCCTGGGTATTCTTCGCCAGGGGCAAAGGCGCAATTCTTACCAAGAAGGTGTCCCTATCTGGGGTGGAGGAAGAGGAGTACAGGTCATAGACCATCTCTTCTAGATCTTCAGTCCCTTTCTCCCAAATTTTGCGCCTTATGCTCTTCTTTTTGTTCTCTAATTCTCTTTTTCTCCTCCCACGTGTTATATATAGCATGATTTAGGTGTAAAGTTGAGTAACATAGTCACATATGTATAGAATTAAGCAGGAGTGTTAACTGTAATATTAATTTCCTAGATAATTAAAGAAAAGTTTCACTTCAGAGCATCATAGCCTTCAGAGTTTTGGGCTAAAACAGTCTTTCTGCACTCTTTAGCCAAAATAGAGCTGCTTTATCTCTGCAAGTTTTCCTCTTTTAGCTGTTCTCTCCCCTTGCAAGATTTGTAGAAGGGAGAAGCAGATATTAGCCCTCTTATCCTTTTGCTGTTTTTTGCCAGATGAACAAGTAGCTCAGCTCTCATCCTTGCTCTGTCCAGGGCATAATGACCTTACAAACCCAGCATTTCTCCACACAGCCCTGATGTTTTTGTTATTATTTCTGCACAAGCAGACTTAGTGATGATTCAGGCAAGTATTAAAATATGACCTTGATATTCCTTTTCTGTTAATTAACAAAACAAAACAAAACAAAAAAACCCAAAAAAATCCCACTCACAAGGAAATCTTCTCCTCAAAGCTGTAAATAAAATATTTCTTCTTATTTTCATGTCTTCCAAAAGCCTACTTTTAAGTATAAACTTCGGAGAAGCAGTGAGTCAGTTTTGGCAATGCTGATTTTTTTCAAACTGGCAGCTCTTTGGTTGTGGAGTAGAGATGAGGTGGAGAATTAACATTCAGAGTACAAAATGATTGAATGTTTCTAAATTGCCAAAACTAGGCTGAATATCCCCTATAACTAGTCTGATACTGCTTTGTGTCAGGCTTGTGACTACAGGCAACTGGCTTTTCTAGTGTGACTTTATTGTGTGTTTTGGATGGGACAGTATCGAGTAGGTGCACATATATGAAAGGGATTATTAACATCAAGATTTTTTTTATTTAAGCAAATTACTTGTAACACTAATAGTTAAAGATGTGAGGATTACAAAGCAGTGAAAATTGGCCTTCAGACTAATATAAAACATATTGCTACCTGCAAGTCAAAATCTACACTGACGACTTTGGATCTTGGTGTGAATTGTGATCTACCAATTTTCAGAGTTTAAGGCATGATTTATGGTACAGAATATTATAAAAATGGTTTCGGCAAAAAATGGATTCGAATTCTAGGTCAAATTCCAAATCACCTCTGCTGACTGCTACTGTGGTGATTGCTGTAGTGCTACTTATGTAATTCCAACTGACATTCCTGCAGCATAAAGGAGCAGTATTATCTCCATTTCTCACATAGGGAAGTTTAGGTACTGATAGGGGGCTGAATATGAGCCAGCAGTGTGCCCAGGCAGCCAAGAAGGCCAACAGCATCTGGGCTTATATCAGAAATAATGTGGCCAGCAGGATTAGGGAAGTGATCATGCTCCTGTACTCAGCACTGGTGAGGCCATACCTCAAATACTGTGTTCAGTTTTGGGCCCCTCACCACAAGAAGGACATTGATGTGCTGGAGCATGTCCAGAGAAGGGCAGCAAAGCTGGTGAAGGGTCTGGAGAACAGGTTTTACGAGGAACGGCTAAGGGAACTGGAGTTGTTTAGTCTGGAGAAGGCTGAGGGGAGACCTCATCACTCTCTACAACTACCTGAAAGGAGGCTGTAATGAGGTGGAGATCGGTCTCTTCTCCAAGTAACAAGTGATAGGACATGAGGAAATGGCCTCAAGTTATGCCAGGGGAGGTTTAGATTGGAAATTAGGAATTTTTTTTTTACCAAAAGAGTAATCACACATTGGAATAAGCTGCCCAGGGAAGTAGTGGAGTCACCTTCCCTGGATGTGTTCAAAAAACATGTAGATATGACACTTTGGGAGTCATATGGTTTAGTGGGTATGGTGGTATTAGGTCAATGGTTGGACTAGATGATCTCAGGGGTCTCTTCCAACCTAATGATTCTATGATTCTCCAAGTTATATGTCACAGCAGATAGCAGGACAAAGGAAAATATTTGTTCAACTTGATTTGCTGATTCTCTTAACTTTTTTCTGGTCAGCCACATATTTGTCCACTGCACTAAAAAGTAGCACCCCTCTTACACAGTCTTTGAAAAACTGCAGTGTCTAGCAACATGAGGTCTAAGATCCTTCTGTAAGGTGCTTGGCACTCTCAGCAGTTCAGAGGTGTCTGAATGCTTGCCAAGTTGAACTCCAAATGGGCTTAGTTCTGCAAAAACTGTCTTTGTGTAATTAATAACCTTCATATTAGCAGTCTCTCTTGCTTCAAGGCTTTTCTATGAGTTTGGTTCCTGGATTTCAGACTAAAACAGTTTCTGTCAGTGGGAACAGACTGAAGTAGTTTTCCATTCCTAAAATAAAGTTACAGTGCTTGAAGAACACTTTTTTTTTTTTTTTAGAGGTGTTTTAAATTAAAATTTCATTAGCTATTTTGTTCTGGCAATGTGTACTCTGATATCTCTGAAGATTTTTATTTTTGTGCAAAGGAAGAAACTGGGTGCTGAGCATCAGAGTATTTTTAAATGAAGGAAAACACTGCTAGGTTAGGCATTATGGTAGCCAAGTTGTATTCTGTCTGAAGAGTAGTTTCCTGATCCGTTATAATTTATATCTCTTGTTATTGCAGCCTGAAATGGCTAAGATTGTTTTTCATTTTTTACCTCAAAGGTACTCTAGTTCAAATAAAAACTAATGCAGAGTCTGGGAAATGAAGGACAGACTCAGAAATTACCATAATGCTTCCTGTCATTTGTTACCAGTTTTGTCACTGTCTTGCTTTGTGATTTGGGACAAAAATAGTTTCCTCTCTGAGTGTCTCGGTTTTCAACTTCTAACACAGGATTAATAGCTTAATCACTGGCCAGTTGCTGGTTGATGGCTGCTCATTCCGCTGTTTGAGAGCACATTTGGAGAATCAGCAAGTGTGTTGTTATGGACAGATTACTGTGAGTGTATATGACCTTCTGATGTATTTAAATCCCAGTCAGATACAGGCAAATGTTATGGTCCACAGATGTGAAGCTGTTGAATATAATACCTTTGTAAAGTGAACTACATTGGTCACTCAGTAGGAGATGAAAATAATACTGACTATATATGAACTTTGTCAGCTTACCCAAGGCAAGAACTGGTAATACGACTATAGTAATTACAGTTTTACAGACCGCACGTAATTTTGGGGATGTAGAAGTAGATGTTTCTAAAGAAATTACTCAGAGTTACAGGTGAGTTTGGAAGACAAGTGAACAGCTTGAATTTGTAGATGGTTAAAATGATAGTGTTTCTCTCTAGGCTTATTTATTTGAGTGAAATTTCAGCAATAGTCTTAGCAATTTTTATAATAAATCTCTACTTTAGTAATTTAAGATGTTTAAAGAAATCACTCATTAAGTGGCGTTCTTTATGTATGTGGTTGCTTTTTTCATTTCTAGGAAAGATAATAAAATTTTGATGTTCATTTGACACTGAATTGTCCAAGAAAAACTCATGGAATTTTAGAGCAATTCTGTGCTCTGATATCTTAGAAAAAAAAAAAATCTCTTTTTTGACATTGAAACAGATTTTCCATAGAAGTGACTGATAAGAGTGATGATAGTCTTCAAGATATAGTAGCATTCTGTTTTTCCCTTTCTTCCTTGCAAAAAGTTTATTTTAATAATTTCCAATATAAAATCTTAGGACACCATTCAGTAACGCTTTAGAATGTGAGTCCTTAAATTTTATTTTGTGATCATTATTCTCATTGCCATGAGGTAAGATTTTTGGGTCCTTATTCCTTACAATAAGGATTTGTTTTTTTGGGTTTTTTTTTTTGTCTGTTTCTGAATTATTGATAATTTGAAAATGTGTTTGTGCGCCACAGAATTAGTTTGCCTTCAGCTGGCACTTCCAGTTTTGTTTTGTTTTCATGATGCTGCTTAAGTTAGTAATAATGTAACTGTCTTTATAAACTTTCATGCTCACACTGCAATGTAGCTCCCTATACAGATATTTTTAAAGATTCTTTACACTTTGAATGAATATTTTAACACAACCAATTTTAAGTAGTTGAGATTAACTTGAGGTAATAATTCTGAAGTTTATCAAACGAGAGTGGAAAAAACCTCCTCTAACCTCATTTGAATATGAAGAATATAACTATGGATAGATACACACAGTTTTTAGTGACACACAATAGTCTATAAATTCAGTCTGGTCCATGTACATTGGAAAAAGACACTGAGAGGAAAACAATATGCCAAAAGGAATGTATCAGCAATTTTGAATGCTTAGGTTACCTTCCAGCCCTACTAATCCCTCCTTTGTCAGCAGAATAGTTTTCTGTGTTATTCTAATGTAATTGTTAAGACAAGCTGTTCAACTTGTGACAGTGAGAGAAAGACAGAACCTTCCTTGTTGCAAAAATTTGGTAGACAGGTTTTAAACACTGTTCTCTCTTCTAAATTTTAATGTACACTTTGTTAAAATATAATTGAAAACTACTTTGCCTTTTAAGGAGATGATAACGCAAATCTTTAATTAAAAAGGAGGTCAAAATTTATATGCAATCATAGAATCGTTTAGGTTGGAAAAGACCCTTAGGATCATTGAGTCTAACTGTAAACACTGCCAGATCCACCAGTAAACTGTGTCACCGAGTGCCGTATTTTGTCGGATGTAATGCTTAGGGACATGGTTTAGTGGTGGACTTGGTGGTGTTAGGTTTATGGTTGGACTTTATGACCTCAAAGGTTTTTCCCAACCAAAATGACTCTATGATCTACACGTCTTTCAAATACCTCCAGGAATGGTGACCCAACCACTTCCCTGGGTAGCCTGTTCCTACACTTAACCCCTTCAATGAATAAATTTTTCCTAGTACCCAGTCTAAACCTCTCCTGGTGCAATTTGAGACCATTTCCTCTTGTCCTATCACTTGTTACTTGGGAGAAGAGATCAACCCCCACCTCGCTACAACCTCATTTCAGGTAGTTATGAAGAGTGATAAGGCTCTCTCCAGGCTAAACAACTCAACTTCCCTCAGCTGCTCCCTGTAAGACTTGTTCTCTGGACCCTTCAACAACTTTGTTGCCCTTCTTTGGACACACTCCAGCACCTCAATGTCTTTCTTGTGATGAGGGGTGCAAAACTGAACACAGCATATGGCCTCATCAGTGCCAAGTATAAAGGGAAAATCACTTCCCTAGTTGTGCTGGTCATGCTATTTCTGACACAAGCCAGGATGCTATTGGCCTTCTTGGCCACCTGGGCCCACTGACAGCTCATATTCAGACAGCTGTCGACCAATGCCTGCAGGTCATTTTCTGCCAGGCAGCTTTCCAGCCACTCATCCCCAAGCTTTTAGCGTTGCATGGGGTTGTTAGTACCCAAGTGCAAAAGCCTTGTTGAACCTCATACAACTGGCCTCGGCCCATTGATCAAGCCTTTCCAGATCCCACTGCAGAGGCCTTCCTACCCTCAAGCCGATCAACACTCCCACCCAGCTTGGTGTCATCTGCAAGCTTACTGAAGGTGCACTTGATACCCTCATCTAGATCATTGATAAACTTATTAAACAGAACTGGTCCCAATACTAATCCCTAGGGAACACCACTTGTGACTGGCTGCTAACTGGATTTAACTCTGTTCACCACAACTTTTGGGCCTGGCCATCCAGCTAATTTTTTACCCAGCAAAGAGTATGCCTGTCCAAGCCATGAGCAGCCAGTTTCTCCAGGAGAATGCTGTGGGAAATGGTGTCAAAGGCTTTACTAAAGTCCAGGTAAACTACATCCACAGTCTTTCCTTCATCCACTAAGTACATCACCTTGTCACAGGAGATCAGATTAGTCAAGCAGGATGTGCCTTTCAAAAACCGATGCTGACAAGGCCTGATCGCCTGGTGGTCTTGTACATGTGTCACGGTTTGAGGCTGGGCCAGGCACTAACAAATTACAGAGGCTCTCTATTGACTCCTCTCCCCTCCCAAAAGGGAAAAGGAGAGAGAACAAGGGAGAGAGACTTTATGGTTTGGAAAAAAAGCTAAAACAGCTTTAATGAAATAATAACAATAAAAGAAAAGATAATAATAAAGAAATAATGAAATATATATAATATGTACAAATATATATACAAAACCAATATCAAACCCAGCTCCCCCAACTCTGATGACAATACGTCACCACCACGCTGCAGGGCTGGCACTGGGGCAGTCCCAGGCTGGACTCGGCAGCAGACAGGGACGGGATGCGGGAGCTGGACTCAGGCACTGGATTCAGGGTTGCATGGATCGAGATCGATGGCATCGACCATCGAAGAAGAGAGAGAGACCCTTGAGATCTCTCAGCTTTATACTGAATATGACATATATGGGATGCAACACTCTGTTGGTCAGTTTTGGGTCACCTGTCAAGTTCGTTCCTCCCTGCAGGTGCAACCTTTTTTCATGCTTGCGACCCTTTTCACTCCCGGCACCCCAACATGGAGTACAAGATTTAGCAGCGACCTTGGTTGCTACAAGAACAAGTGTAAGCAAGGGCCTCTCTGCACAGCATTCCTTGGTACAAACTATAAACATCAGGCCTTATCACTGCTAGAAGCAGTCACTGTCTGGAAAAATATGCTGCTGTTTCAGAAAGTGCCATTAGTTAGAGGAGACTTAACTGAAAAGTTAAAGCATGAAAACAGAATTAGTTCTGGTTTAGCCCAAACCAGGACAATATGCCAAGTGATGGCACTCAAGATGATCTGCTCCATAACATTTGCCGTCACTGAGGTTAGTCTGAAGGGTCTGTAGTTCCCTGGATCCTCCTTCTGGTACTTCTTGTAGATGATCATCACATTTGCTAACCTCCTGTCAACTGGAACCTCCCAGTCAGCCAGGACTGCTGATAAATGATGGAAAATCGCACTTCTGCCATCTCCCTCAGTACCCTTGGGTGTATCCCATCTGGTCCCATAAACTTGTGTGTGTCTAAGTGGGGTTGCCAATCATTTCCTCTTGGATTATGGCGGCTTCATTCTGCTCCACATACCTGTCTTCCAGCTCAGCAGGCTGGGTACCCCAAGAACAACCGGTCTTACTATTAAAGACTGAGGCAAAGAAGATGTTAAATACTTCAGCCTTTTCCTCAGCCTTTGTCACTGTGTTTCCACCACATTCAATAAAGGATGGAGATTCTCTTTAGCCCTTTTGTTAATGCATTTATAGAAATATTTTTTATTGTCTTTTTATGGCAGTAGACAGACTAACTTTTAGTTGGCCTTTCGCCCTTCTAATTTTCTCACTCCGTAACCTCACAACATCCTTGCAGTCTTCCTGAGTGGCCTGTCCCTTCTTCCAAAAGTCATAAACTTTTTTTTTTTTTTTCCTGAGTTCCAGCCAAATCTCTGTATTCAGCCTTCAGTCTTCTTCTCCGCCAGCTCGTCTTTCAGCACATGGGGACGGCCTGCTCCTGCACGTTTAGGATTTCCTTCTTGAAGGATGTCCAGACTTACTGGACTCCTTTGCCCTTCAGAACTGCCTCCCAAGGGACTTTGTCAACCAGGCTCCTAAACAGGCCAAAGTCTGACCTCCAGAAGTCCAAGATAGTAGTTCTGCTAACACCCCTCTTTACTTCTCCAAGAATCAAAAACTCTATCTAGATGGCATCCAACCACCACATCACCTACAAGTCCTTCTCTGTTCACAAAAATTAGGTCCAGCAGGGTGCTGTCCATAGTTGGCTCCCTCACTTACCGTGTCAGGAAGTATCTTCACACTGCAGGAACCTCCTAGACTTTTACCTCTCTGCTGTACTGTATTTCCAGCAGACATCTGGCAAACTGAATTCCCACATGAGAACAAGGGCTAGCATTGTGAGACTTCTCTGAGCTGCTTATAGAATATTTCATCCATTTCTTCATCCTGGTTGGGTGGTCTATAACAGACTCCTACTATGGTATCTGCCTTGTTGATCTTCCCCCTCTTACGCATAAATACTCAACCCTATTGTCATCGTCATCGAGCTCTAGACAGCCAAAGCACTCCCTAACATACAGGGCTACCCCACTGCCTCTCCTTTCTTGCCTGCCCATTCTGAAGAGTTTATAGCCATCCATTGGAGCACTCCAGTTGTGTGAGTCATCTCACCACTTTTCTGTGATGGCAAATATATCACAGTTTTCCAGCTGCACAATGGCTTCTAACTCCTGTTTGTTGCCCATGCTTAGTGCATTGGTATAGATACACCTCAGTTGGGTTATTGATCCTATCACCTTTTTTTTGGGGAAGAAGCCCTAATTCCTACATAACCATTCTCAGGCTCTTCTGTGGTTTCTAACACATCAATAACCCTTGCATCTTTGCTGCTGCATGGATCTCCATCCCCTACCTCCACTGAGATGGCAGAAGAACCTCGCTAGCACACCGTTGTTCAAACTTCGGCATGCCACTCCCAGGCTTATCTCAAGTGAGTCTGATTTTATCCCTTTTCCCCTTCAAAACTAGTTTAAAGCTCTTTCATGACCCCTGCTAACTCCTGTGCAAAGATTGTTTTCCCTCTTTGAGAGAGATGTACCCGTCTGTGGCCAGCAGGCCTGCTGTTGTATAGACTGACTTATGATCAAAACCCCCCAAATTCTGCTGGTGACACCAGGCTCAGAGCCAGGTATTGATCTTCTGTGTCTTCCTGTTTCTTCCCATTTCTTCCCTCATCATTCTCTGCAGCTCGAAGGATAGAGGACAACACTGCTTGTGCTCCTGATTCCTTAACCAATTTCCTCAAGGCAATAAAGTCTGTCTCGATCACCCTCGGACTTGCTGCTTCTATAATATAGTGTATCATTGCATCAGTTAATAGAAATGCTCATTAAATGAGGGGGGTTCTTCTTACATAAGAAAATGTCTCTAACAGGCGAGACAAAAGGTTAAGTGTCTGCACAGTATTGACATGAAGCAACCTCAGAGAACAAAAGCAGGACGAGCACTTCTTGTAATTTTCACAGCCCTTGTTTTTTCCCGGCCTACTAAGCTGTGGTGGTTTGATGTTTTGGTACGGTTTTGGTAGTGGGGGAGGGAGCTATGGAGGTAGCTCCTGTAAGACACTTCGAGAAACTTCCCGGGCTCCAATTGTGGACCTGCCTCTGCGCAAGGCCAGACTAATGGCCATAAATAATTATTTAAGAGTGAAAGAAGCGGTTGATTTGGTCTCTTTGTTCTGTTTGTGTTAGTGAGCCAAGGGAAATGGGAGAGAGACAACCCTGCAGACACCCAGGTAAGTGAGGAAGGAGAGGGGGAAATGTGCCAGTGCAGGGATTCCTCTGCAGCCCATGGTGGGGTGGCGGCTGAGCCCCTGCAGCCCATGGAGATCAGCAGTGGCCCAGAGGTTGGCATGCAGCCTGCAGAGGACCCCAGGCTAGAGGAGCAGCGAGCTGGCCTGAAGCAGACCGTGACTCCAAGGCAGCCCATGCTGGAGCAGCCCGTTGCTGAGAGGGCGGCAGCCCCGGGAGGGACCCGTGCTGGGGCGGTTCGTGGGGAGCTGCGGCCTCGTGGGAAGGACTCGCGTTGGAGCAGTTGGAGGAGGGCTGTCTACCATGAGAGGGACCCCACGGTCGGGCAGGGGAGGACTGTGCAGACCTCCCTCTCTGAGGAGGAAGGAGCAGTGGAGACACCGTGTGCCGGGCTGATTGTAACCCCCATTCCCTGACCCCTGCTCTGCTGGGGGGGAAGAGGGAGCAGAGCTGAGCCCGGGAAGACCAGAAGGGTGGTGGGGGAGGTGTGTTGTATTTAAGACCTGGTTGTATCTCTCATTTTCCTTGATGGTGGTGTGGTTGTTTGTATTAAATTGATGTTGTCACCCCCAAGGTGAGTCTCTCTTTTGTCTGTGACCATAACTGGTGAGCGAGACCTCCCTGTCCTTTGTCTTGATGCTCAAGCCCTTTTGGTTGTATTTTCTCCTCCACATCCCTCAGGTGATGGGGTAGGGGTAAGCGAGCGCCTGCGTGGTGCTTCTGGAGCCAGCTGGGTAGGCTCAAACCACGATATAAGCTTTGCAGCTCAAATGTTTTCTCAGACAGAATATTTTGTGAGGGTTTTTTTGAGTGTTTTTAATACAGTTCAAATGGACTTCTTTATCCCCATAGTCTTGATTAGCTTCATTTAAATCGAAGTATATTGCTGATATGCTTGATAAGAGATTGCAAATTGCTCCTCAGCTTAAATACACACTGAATAAAGAAACAACTCCTTTTATTTACTTTTGAATTTGCTATGTTTATTTGATGCCCTTTATTTCTTGTCTGGGTGTCCTGTTTATGCCACTAAAAATTTTGTAGACCTGTACCCTCTCCTCTCTCAGTTATCTTGTTTCTAGGCTGAAAAAAACAAGCCTAAGTAGTTCTGTAAATGCGAACTATCAGGAACCTTTCTGTGAAAGTTTTTGAGATTCTGGACCTCTATGCTCGCAGTCTATGTGAAAGGAAGGAAAGTTAGGCTGTTCAACTTTTTCCAGCACTTGCCAGGACACTTACATTTTTACAGAGTGGAGGCAGCATAAACTTTCCTATTAACTAGTGGTTGTCAGAGTTTATTTTCTTTGGTTGCATAATTGAGCTCTATCTCTTGCTTGAAGCAGAAAGTGAAACAGAAGTTTTGCTTTCATTTTTTTTGGAGGCATATATATACATACACAAAATCTTTTACATGAGGGTGAAGTGCATCCACAGCTTCCAAATTGTCTAAAATCCAGAGGAAGTGTCGCAATATTTATTTGTAATACATATACTAGCTTTGTAATAATATATCTGGGTTTATTGCTCAGATGCAGATAATTTTTGTAACACGTATGAAGTTAGCAGTGCTACAGCAGAAGTAAGGCCTGCTCATGGGAGAAGATTCTGCAGGATTAGATCCTTAGCAGATGAATCATCTTTACAGTCCACTTTCTCCCCTTCTAATTTTCAATAATTACCAATGTAATTTTCAAAGATAGTTCAAATATAAATGTGTGTTTTAAAACTTTTAGTGCTAATGCTTCTATTTCCAGTATTCTTTTCCAACTCTTCTACCGTCTTTAAAATTTCTTGCTTGTAGTTGTAGCTGCTGTCTGGCATTCTGTTGTGATCTGGATCCGTATACTTGAATTGAAGGTCAGATGTGCACTCTGTGTTTGGCAAAAGTAATTAATTATTCATCAGTCTACACCAGTTGCTTATTTCTGTCCTCTAGCAGCTTAAATGCCTAGTTACGCAAATGTATTTCATATTAGGGAGTAGGATTTCTGGACAGCATCATGGGTGAATCATCAAGAGATGCATTCAAAGATGGACTAGTGGTAGTGATTTTCTACAAGTACAGTGCAATGAAGGATAAGCTATCCATCCACGACACATAAAAAAATCAAGAGTAAGACAGTGTCCTCAACTATACAGGTTTCTGACAAGACTATACCACACTACAATAGTGTGACAAGTGCATAGGCCAGGTTGACTCAAAGACCAATTCCTTTCTAAAATGAACTTTTGGAAGTGTAGCTACCTACCACAGGCCTTTCAGTGGTGAAAAGGCACAAAAAGCGCTGGATTATTCTTTCAGTGATGGCTAATGTAGTTCTGTTATGTAAAGGGCAACCCAGAGAACAGAATAAAAATTAAAATAACAAATTCAAAAAATGCAGAATACCATATGTGCAGACATACATACATACATACGTATACTTGTGTGGTTGTCCTTGGCAATGTTAAAAATTATGAGTTCATTTCAGCTGAAACTGAATAACTGCGGAATCAGTTTATAAGAGACTTTATGATGAGAATATATGATTTGATGTCATGTCTCTGGGAATAAACAGAGTAGATTTCTTTTCTCCTTTGGTAAAGGTGAAAACTGGAGCTCATTTTTGGCTATCTTGTTCAGCAGTAAAACTTCAGTTAAAGGCTACAAACTGTCCCACCTTTGTTTTTAAAATGAATCAAGAATTGCAACTTTTAAAAGAGCACATAATTGATAACTTATCTGCCCAAGGGATGGTCGAAATATATTTCTAGCTGCTTACTCTATTTATGGGAAATAAATAGTCATGGAAGAACATGATTTGACACTAAACTCATTTCTCTCATCTGGTATGTTATAAGAAATTGAAGAACCCTTGCCATAACTCTCTTTATCCTGAACAAATTGGTATGTCACAACTTACAATGTTTAACTTGCCGTAGAAACCTACATCCTTTCTTGGAACTAGACTGCTTTCTTGGAAAATACACAAATATTGAAGACACTTCACTAGAATGATAGTCGTAGAATCATACGATGGTTTGCATTGGAAGGGACCTTAAAGATCATCTAGTTCCAACACTCCTGCCAGATGTAGGGACACTTTCCACTAGACTAGGTTCCTTAAAGCCTCATCCAGCCTGGCCTTGAACAATTCCAGGGAGGGGGCATCCACAACCTCTCTGGGCAACATGTTCCAGTGTCTTACTGCCCTCACAGTGAAGAACTTTGTCCTTACTTCTAATCTACGTCTGCCTTCTTTCAGTTTAAAGCTATTACCCATTGTCCTATCACTACAGGTCCTTGTAAAAAGTCCCTCCCCAGCCTTTTTGTAGGCCCTCTTCAGGTACTGGAAGGTTGCTATAAGGTGTTCTCGAAGCCTTCTCTTCTCCAGACTGAATAACCTCAACTGTCTCAGCCTGTCCTCATAGGGGAGGTTCTCCAGCCCTCTGATCATCTTTGTGGTATTCCTCTGGACTTGCTCTGACAGGTCCATGTCCTTCTTATGTTGAGGGCCCAAGAGCTGAACACAGTAGTCCAGGTGGGGTCTTACGAGAATGGAGTAGACATAAGGTTGTACATTATAAAACTGTTACGGAAGATTTGAATTGCTCCTCCGCAATTTCATGGTGCTAGCAAAAATTCATTGTCACCATATGGAATGAAAAAACTGTACAGTGAATTTCAGTTTCATTTTTTCAATTGCATCCTGGTTGTCTGACCTTATTCCACTAATTATCTGATTCCTCCAAGTCAGAAAATATTAATGGCTTACTAAAACAAACAAAAGTAACCCCCTTGTGTTTAAGAACAGAAGTATTAGTAAGAAATTCAACACCTTTCAGAAGTGTTCAAAGTAGAAGGAACAACTTCTATGAGAGCTGGAACAATTAAAAAGTCAGTCCATTGTATTGACAGTAGTTATTTTACGATAAATGAATAATTGCATGCATTGCAGCAAAACACCTATGTCTGGTGAAACACAATTGTGTGATCTCTCATAATCTTTTCAAATATCTTCTAAAAAATACCAAATCTCTGGCATGCCTCAATTCATCTATTTGATTCTATTATTTGCATTTCAGTATAGTTGTATTTCTTAAAAAGATCATGAAGCTGAAATGAGGCGTTCCCAAGAAAGAGGATGGATATTCACTTCAATACATTCAGTTTATAAGTTAATTTCTTATTCTGTATGAAACACTGAAGGCATCATTCAATTTTCAGATCAGATAAACTAACAAAAAAAAGCTGACTGTTAAATGATATGTTCTAGACGATGATGAGATAAACAATTGCGAACAAATTGATAGGCCCTATTATCTGGAAAAGCATAATTTCTTTCTAGATAGTTGATGGAAACCTTCTCTTCAGTACCTACATCAAGATTCACAAGAGAAAAAGAAAAAAAAACCACCTTGCTTAGCAAAATTGTAAATATTTGCCCAGATGAAATGTTGCATTTTTTTCTGAGACTTTAAATAATGTAGAAATTGATATCCTCCCACCCTGGTATCTTCAGCCTTTTGCTTAAAAGCTCTATATTTATCTCTGATTTAGTTAAATATAAGTCCAGTTGAATGGACTGAATTCTGTTGATTTTTTTCTGTGCATGGATCCCACCTGGGCTTCAGACCTTTTCTGAAGATGAACTTTGAAAGGTTTAATAGGAGTTACAATGGGGAACATCTTTTTCTTCACTTGGTAAATGAGTGAACTTTAAATCCTAGCTTGTCATTGTCCTTGTTATGTGACAAAGGGAAAGTACCTATTAGTGAAAACTCAAGTGAACTCGAGGTATTACAGTCTAGCAAGTGTGTAGGCTTTCTTTCAAGTCATTCAATGATATTAAGCCTTGTGGAATATCCAAATATATTTGTGTATGAGAATTTGAACTTCATGTTTGGTGAAATGTTGTCTTTTGACAAGCAGCAGACTTAACTGCTCTGAAATATATGGGTTTTTTTGTGAGCCTCAAGATAAATCATGTCTGGAAAAGATGATTTCCAGAGATCACAAGAGAGAGGATAAATATTAGTCCACAGAAAAAAGGACAATTCTAACTCTTTCTTTGGCAGTGCAATTTTAATAGGAGCTCCTGTGAGCACTTCCAGCTCCTGTCCTCCATAATGGCTGCAAGTTGAAGGAGCTAACAGTATGAACATATTTAGGAAGCTGTGAACTACTAAGGATTTTAGTGCAAAACACCCTCTGCAATCTCAACCGAAAATGAAAATGGCTGCAACTAGCTGAACATGATTACAACTGCTGTAAAAAACTGTTTCTTCTTTTTTCCTGCTAAAGGCATCCACATCAGTTATGGTATGAAATGAAACACCTGTAATGCGGTCCTGGGTTCCATTTACTCACCACCCTATATTAAAGATGAATTCGATATAAAATGTCAGGGATGATAGCCTTGTCTTATGGTGATCTAGCTTTTCTTTGTCTCATGACTAAACCTATTACTGATGGTGTTAAGTATGAAAGTGAAGCATTAAAGGAAATTCTGAGATTTTAAAAACCCCAGTAACTTCTAAACACTAGGAGGAATCTTGACATGGATTGTTTCTGCATGTGTTCCTGCTGATGTCATTTGCAGTTAAATTCCACTGCATTTTTATATTTAGTTGAATCAAGGGGGAAGTGATAATATCAATGATGACAAAGTTAGGTTAGTCTGAAAGGGTAGCAATAGATTAGAACTGGGAATAGAGCAAAGAACAATAGCGATGTCAAAAAGCAGTATTTCTCCCTGAGAAATCATGAAATTGATTCCACAGAAACAGCAGGCAGTTAAAAGCATAAGACCAGTTCACCAGTATAATATATTGCTTGGAATCGCTATTTTTGCTTTAAATAAAAAATCTTGTCTCTGGCAAGCACACAACAAGGTAAATTGAAGTGGTTAGTTGACATGTCAGTTTTTCAGTCAGTATTAACTTCTTTGCTATTATTACTCAAAGTAAGCCCTCATTGGTGGAAGAAGATATTAATGACTGTTACAGATGTTAAATACTCTTATGAAAAGAGACGGACAATAGCTTCTTATTCAGAATGTGATAAATAATTTTGTCCCAAACCAAGTTTTTAAACAAAGTTTCCAATGTATTGAGTGAATAGAGATAAGCAAACAGCGCTGGGTGCACCGGGAGTCTCTTCTCTACCAGGATGCACACCGTGAAAAACAAAGCAACTTCTTTTATAGTCTAGCATTAATTACATATTCATAATAGGCGTGTTCTTTTCCAATGGGCTAGCAAGACAAATCAGTTCATATACACAAAAATTATACACATTAATCAGACCTCCTGAGAAGGGCAGTCCCACGGTGATAAGTTCCCGGGATTCATTTACACCTCCAGTGATCGCTCTTAATCGTCCTTGCATTAGTTGAATATTCCTCCCTGAGCACAAGCCAGGGCCCCTTTTCTGATGCAAATTCCTCTTGTAAGGAGCAATCCTGTAGATGTGTCCTGGGCATGTAAATGTGTCCTGGGTGTGTAGATGTGTCCTGGGTGTGTAGATGTGTTTCCTTGATATCTGGAGCTTTGTCTTCTCGGTGTTAGGCAAGATGTTATCTATTTACCAATTTTGATCATCAAATAGCTAAAACATCCTTGTGGGGGAAGGAAAACTCTGGGGAACAAAGAGGAACACGAATCAGATAAGCACTTTTCACAAGAAGATAACCTCCATAAATGGAGATCTGCTTGGATGGAGAAGAAAAGTCCGTTTCTGTTCTTCAAGATGGAACAGCTGCTGTGCTTCTCTGTGAGAAGAAATCATTCCCTTTTATTAGCTTGCAGGCTGAATAGCACGACCTTATGGTCTGGTATCTCTTATACTGTTCCAGGTACTCAATATTGTACCGTTTTAATGGTGACATTGTAATGCCATTGAAATGAAAAAGATTACTGAGTTACGTTTTCTACTTTAAATCTCTTACGTCTGGGACACGAAACAAGAGTTCACATTAAACTACCAAAATTTCTAAAAAAAAAAATAAAATCTGAAAATTTGAAAGAGATGTTATTATACACATTATGCTGTTTTCCTCCATCTATATAGGTGTTTCTGGGCTATGGCCATAAGTTTTTTTATTTTCTGGCAAGTCCCTGAAAATGACTTATCATAAAGATTTCAAGAAATTGTACAGTAGTCCTCTTTTTGTATTTCCCTTCTTAGTATATCATCTTTTCTTTCCTACATATCCTGCAAATGTTATTATTATTTTCTGTTTTTGCTGCATAGGAAAATGGTAACTAAATATTTTGCTGAAGGCTGTTGAATAAAAAGTGCAGTGTTACCACAGTGAACGCCAAATGTGTACCACAGTAATTAAACTCATTAATAAACTCCTAGCACCTAAACTCTACACCTGGTGATTTGTGAAAATCAACAGTTAATGTTTTCTCACAGTTACTGTGGTGTGTTATGAAAGCATTTACAATATTCTTCTTTTTGCTAAAATTGAAGGTGCCTGTCCCTGTTTGTATAAACAGGGAATTATACTGGGCTCAGGTAAATCAATAATAAGATAAAATGACTGAGGTTCAGGAAGAATTTTGTGGTTATCCTCATTTGCTATCAAAGTCCTGTAGTATCCTGAGCTCTGGAAGAGTCACTACAAATGCATTCCCCACAAAGAAGTTACACCATAAGGGTAGTTATAAACTGCATTACCATTAGGCTTTAATGATAGTATCTCAAATTCTGCTGTATGTAATCAGTAGGTAAAGGCTGACTTTTTCCTGGCTAGTGTTACACTCTCAGTTCTCTTGACATGCTTATGAAAATGTTATTGACGTTCTTAGAGTTTATGTGAGCAGATTGAGAGTGTCTGTATCAATTTTTTGCTGCATTCTAGCAGCAAACTGTTCAAAGAGGAAAGATATTGGCCATAAAACTAGCCTGATAGAATGGGTTTTCTTGTACTGTAATGTCTGGTCTGACATTTCTGTGTAGCAGGAACAGTATGATGAAATTCTGTTGTATTCCCTACTATAGGTTAAGAGTATCTCATCACCAATTTAGGAAATCATTTGCTTCAATATCACCTAGAATGACTGTCATCTTTCCTCTGCGGAAGTGCATTGACAGAAATAGTGATGCACAGTAAGTGGGAAAATGACATATTTTTTGGTTGAGGATTATAGCTAGAAAACTCTGCTTCAATGAAGCAATCATACCTGTCCTTGGATGTCCTCAACACACAGTACGTAGTTTCAGTAGAGGGAACAGATGAATTGCATTTATAAAATTTCCATTTTTATTTCCTCTCTGGCAGGCAATGAATGGAAATGTAATTAACTCTTTCATTGCTTTAGCTTTGCAACACAACTTATTCATAGGAAGGGCACTTCTGTGAGCCCTCTGATATCTGGCAAAATTTAGAGGGAAGCAAAAGCAATCTCAGATACTCTCAAAGTTATTTCTGTGACTATATTCCTACATCACTTGTAATTTGGACAGTGAAAACCATGAAAAAATCAAACGTTTACGCTTAATTTTCAATATAATAGTTTCATATTTCATTTTTTCTGCAGCCATCTGCAAAAAATAATTCTTAAATATGACTGAAGGATCTTTTTTCTCTGTTGAATGTGGATTAGGTTTAACGTCTTCAAAGCAGATTTGTCTTTGTGCACTGTTCTTGTCCCATGTTTTACATCCTCTAATAAGCTGTTTGGGTTTATCTTTTAATTTGGAGCTCTGATATAAAAGCTATCATGCACTTTATAGCTATTTATTGATCTACTAAACACATCAACGCTGCTTTGCTTGTAGTCTGTAGACTAAACTCACTAATGGCAGGAGTATTTGAATGAAGTTCTGTGAATTCAGCAATCAATATTTCTAAGTATTTCTACATGTATTAATGCAGTCCATATAAGACAACTTTCCTATTATTTGCTCAGTTATAATCAATTCTTCTCGTGATACTTAAAAATTGTATTTCTATTTTTAATCTAATTTTCATATCACTGCAATACAAAATCTGTATCTTCTCTGAATGATGTTTTGTAGGAGTTGATTCCTCTGAATCTGGAGGCAATCTGAATTTTAATATTAAGGAGAAGAAATATTTTGCTTTGTGTATTGGAAAATACAGGCTTTCCAGCACAGATAACTGCTATTCAGGAAGAGCTGTTCCATGGCTGCCTTCATAATAAGTTATATACAATTTCTTAGATAAAAATTACTAGACGTTATTAGTGATAATTTGAAAAACCTGTGTTCTCCCAGTAGTGTTCCAAGCACTAATGGCAATGAAGTAAAAAAGTAATGAAGACAATTTTCTCTATTTTTTAAATAACATGTATAAATACTTCCTTGTAAATTACAACAGTAAAAAACCCTACCACCACTCATAGTGTCCTTTCAAATGCGCTAGGACAAAATTCAGCTTCTTTCTGTGTATAGCAAGTGAGGGTTATAGAAATGTTTGGGTTTTTCAAAAAAGCTGATGGTTTTATGAATGTCATCTGAGAATTTAATGTTTGTTGCTGAACTCTATGCGTTGAGGTACCAAACCTTTTAATATCTGGCAGAAGAAACGAGGAATATTTCTTATTGGTTTGCTTCATTACTACAGCATTAGTTGAGACTTTGTTCATTTTGGTTTGTTCTACATCCTATCTGCTAATATTACAGAATAATAAGACGAAACAACATTAGAGAGAGAATTTTCTCTGATTAGGCTTATCTGAAGAAAACAGATATTTTGTTACCAAACAACATGATGATAAGCATTAAATGGTTAAACCACAGTAGACTGTGCAGGGTGTCAAACATTGCTTCGTTTTCCTTGCTTGTACAGTGGTGAGTATCCCCACTTGTCACAGAGAAGCCTGGGGTTCATTTTGCCAGCTTGGAATGGTTCAACAAAGGGAAGTGCAAAGTCCTTCACCTGCAGAAGAACAGCCCCAGGCACCAGTACGTGCTGTGGAACCTTTGACTGCAGAGCAGCTTTGCAGAAAACTGCTTAGGGGTCCTGGTGAACACCAGGTTGAACATGAACCAACGATGTGCCCTTGTGACAAAAAAGGTTAACATTATCCTGGGCTGAATTATCTGGAGTGTTGCCAGTGGGGAGGAGAGGATAATTTCTTTTCACTCAGCAGTGGTGAGGCCGTGCCTGGAGTGCTGGGTCCAGTTCTGTGCTCCTTAGTACACAAGAGACATGGACATACTGGAGAGAGTCCAGTGAAGGGCCACAGTATGATTAAGGGACTGGAGCACCTCACATATGAGGAAAGGTTGAGAGCTGGGACTGCTCAGCCTGGAAAAAACAGGGCATGGGTGTATCTTACTAATGTCTATAAATACCTGAAGTGAGGGTGCAATGAGGGAGCCAGGCTCTTTTCAATGGTGCCCAGTGACAGGAGTAGAGGCAATGGGCACAAACTGAAACATATACACTGAGAATTGAAACAGAAAAATTGTGCGTCAGAACTGTAGGAAAGTTATGATGTTGACACCTACAAAAGGGCATGGTTTGGAAAGGAGAATGATCTAATCTAAAGTCTAATACCTGTATCTTATTTAATATAGTACTTGAATCATTGTACAAAGAAGTGAATCATAATAATCATTAATATGTTTCTTGTGTACAAAGGCTGGACTATGTTGTTTGAAGGTAAATTAAAGCAACTGGGGAAATAGAAAAATATGGTCTGAAATCTATCATCTCCCTTGACTGTAGTTTCTCAAGGACTATGGTCTTCCACTTAATGTTTCCTATGCATAACATTTCTTTCCTATTTCTCTGTAATGGGGTGCGATTTCAGTCAAACACTTGAAACATCTGCTTGTTTTCCTTCCCAGACAGATGCAGCATCAAGCTACTTTTTATAATGTCATTCAGCCGGAGAGAACCAGATGACATTTTACATAAGGCCACAGCAATAGCTTGGCTAGGAGAGTAAATCAGTTTTGAAAAGAAAACTGTGTTGTCTGTACACAGTTGTGTTGAGGGGGAACAAGAAGGGGAATAAAGAAGATGTTCCTTCTAAACCAAAGACATATGAGCAAGGTTGTGCTTTCCTCTGTTCCGTCATACTTTCTGTGAGTTCAAATTTTAACGTTCCTTATGCGGTCTTTGTATAGCTTAAGAAAAGCCTCAATCAAATAGAAAAGAATAAATATCTGAAATACTAATACAGGAGTGTGACACGCTATAGGAAAATGCAACCTATTGCTTCAGTAATATACTCTTTCATTATGCCTGAGAACAACCTGTAACCTTACTGAGCTGAGTAAATACTTTGCTCTTTTTCTGCCTCACAAACTTGAGTCAGATGCTTCACTTGTATCTAGCAGAAACACTGATTTGATACGGATGATATGAACAGTGAATGCTGAATTAAACCACTTTCAAGAGAGTAAATAGTAACTCTGGGTACTGGTCAGTGTGCACCTGTCTACTCTGATGTACATGACAGATCAGATGCTAAAACATTTACAAGAAAGAAGGGCCAGTGAATGAGAATTTTGCCTGAGTAGCGAGGACTACAATTTTGTTCCACAGCTGTGCCTACTTGAGAATGTAGTGAGGATTGTGTGGGACACAGATACATGATTTAAATTTCTGCTGCTGTGAATTAGCAAATAATTATTGAAATAGAAAATCAGAAGAATAGAAAACCAAAAGGATACAATAGCTGATGTTCTATATTACATGTTGGCTTGCAAGTATAAAGCACTGAACTTACAAAGAAGGGGGGAAGAAATTAATTCAGTAAATCTCTCTCCCAATTAAGAGTATTCACACTCCCTATTCATAAAAGAAAAACACTTTACTATTATTATTGTTATTCTTTTATAGTTGTTTTTCTTTGTGTTTCTCCTACACTCTCTGTTGCAGGCATTTCTCACTAAGTGTCAGCCATAGGAAGAAAGAGGGAGAGATAAAAACCACGCTGTGATGTACATAAGGGAATTTGACAGTTGTGTCATCTGCATGCTGTAATATTTATGTAAGTAATAGATTTCTTCATTATGTGCAGATGTTGCAAATCTAGTATTCATTGAAATTGTTTTGTAGATGGTGATTACAGTAGTGTGTATTTCCAAATCAAATCATACTTTTACTTTCTATGTATACTTAATATTTTTTGCCCTGTATATGACCTACAGAAGCAAGTATTGCCATCATTTTGGGAGAGATGAAGTCATCGTTGCCACCATGAGCAGCTGAACACTTCAGGTCAGACACTGTAATTTCCTAATGCAGTTGCTAGCCATACAGGTTAGTCTTTGTTAGTCTTGGAAACCAGGAAGTGAGCTCTGATCTCATCTTAAGTCTTCCTGGTGTTCAGGGTTTAATGAATCCATAGATCTATTACCCAGTAGCAGTACAAATATATTAGTTTTCTAATTGCCACTACTTGAGCTTATCATGAAGGAATTCAGGGGAGTTCAGAACAGAATCACAACCTTTCAGTTACCTTTGGATTCAGCACTGGAGATGGCCTGTGTTCTGCTTTTAGCTGTGGTTTGAGTATGATCTTGAGAGACTAACCACTCTTTTGAGGTTGTTACAGCTTCAAGGAGGCTGTAATCTCAGAAGACCCCTTTGTATAAATTTTTCTGTGCATGGGGGTGATTCTACAAGAGGCCAAGATGAAATAAAAAGTAAATCTAGCCTTTTATATGGAAAAGTTCTGAAAGTCTATGAAGGGCTGAGGTGAATTGAAGCATTTTCTTATATGCCAATAAATTCTTTCCCCCATGATTTTAAGCACTGTGGAACAAGTAACACACACACTAGTGGAAAGTCAACTAGTGACTTGATGGCAGCAATGCAACTTTCTTTGTCTTAAGCATTTGGGAGGATGAAGATGAATTAATTTGCTGTCTTTAGAGAATAGATTTATTAAAGGGCAAAAAATAACTGTTAATGGCACACAAGGATATTTGCTACCCGTTGTTACTGAGTGACTCTAAAAGGGAATATTTAGAGGCACAGTTATTATGACACAGCTGTAGAAGAATAATCTGTACCAATCATGTATTGATTAATCTTACGGAAGTGACAGTGAGGGAAATAGAAATTAAAATTACTCAATAAACATTGGAGAAAAGATGGTATGAAATATTTGTCCCTTGTAGCTGCATTTTACCAGTGTTTCTTTCAAATAAAAATTCAGTGTTTCTTTCAAATCAAAATTCAATTTATCCTTGTTTGGTAAGCTAAGAAAGTTTTCCATAAAGTGTATTTACTAGTTGATTTTGAGAGGTTTACATGCTAAAATCAAAGCAGAAGCCACAGTGGTGTATATCAGGGGTGGGCACATTTTTTGTATTTTAATTATTTTCTCTCAGACTTTGTTGTATGCAGTAGTTAATGTCCCACTCCTACCCAAACATAATATATTCCAGTTGCCGAGCAGTGAAATGCCTAATGAACACTGGACACTCCTAATACCTTTGTGTAAATTCTACAAAAATACTTGATCACTTTTTGCTCTTTATCTTCTCTTTCCATTATAGAAGAGGGTCTAGTGACAAGCCAAGAACTGAAACAATGTGAAAAATGCAATGGCTGCTTTGGGGTTTAGAAATGTACAGACTTAAGCTTATTCCTGACCTGTTCTATAAAATAAGTTAGCTGTCTTGGAATCTGAAATCCTTTGTCTGACCTTTGTCAGTTCCATTATTGCAACCTGTGTCTTATTTTCCCAAGATCCTTTCAGATAGCACTGTTAAATGGATGCCTCCAATTCTGTTTTTGATTGTTTGTTGGAATTACTGTTCTACCCTGAAAAATGCCTAGGTCAAAATATTTCCTTAAGGAACCTATTTCCACTTAATATGTTGGGCATCATCCTGATTAGCCTTATGGCACAAAGGAACCTACTCCAACTTTCCATCAAGAAAATTTCAGTTCAGTACAAAGACCAAAATGCTGTGTATCATTCTGGTTCTGTTTATAAAAAGTTTGGTAAAATCTCTACCTGTGGTACTTTTGAGAACGCTGTTGCTCTGTTCTCATAAACAATGCAGCATCTCATCTAAAATGTGGTACAGTGCAAGTACTCAGCAGTGGGAAATGTAAAATGGGGGACTGGGACCACGAGGCCTCCGCCTCGTCTCACACTCCTCTGGGCAATCCACATAACACCAGATATCGATCTAGTGATGGTTGCCCCCTGCCCAGTGCTTACCACTTCACCCAATGCTGAATTTCATGCTTCCAGGCATGCAGCTACATGATGTATGCGACTCAGACTTTGGGATTAACTGCGCTCTCGCTACACTTACACTTCACAGTTAATGCGAGTACCTTTTTACGTCTGCACAAAATTATTCAATAGAGAGACTAAATAATATTTAATCTTAAATGTACAGCAAAATTGTGAAAGACAAAAAAAGGCAGATATAGGGAATAGCAAATTCATAGCTTAAGGAAAATAATATACAAAATATATTTCTATGTTATTTAAATATCACTTAGATTAAGATCTGAATTATTTCCACAATTTCTATTTTAGGTAAATTATGGCAGATAAGAAGAGGGAAAAGGAAAGATCTAGGGAATAAAATACGTACTGCATGAATAAATCTGTTAAGCATTAAATATAGTCCGTGTGTTAGTGAATTTTCACTATATAACAGATACTTTTCATTTGGATGAGGACTTAGAAAAGTAAAACAAAGTTGTGACTGAATTATTTCCAATGTATTTTCTTAAGGACAGTTCTAACTTTAAAATGTTCTAACTCTCCCAATAAATGCTCAGGTCATCAACACTGAACAAACTTCCTTGTAAAAGGCATGACCCCGTTTTTTTAAATAATTGCACAAGTGAATGTATTCACAAGAGGAATCTTGTTGGAAAGGTGTGGCATCGGGCCAATTTCTGTAACAATGTATACACCTAGATGATAATTACCCTTCTTTCTTTCTCTGTTTGCAAAAACTGATTTATTTGTTTTGAACAAACAGCTTTCCTCTACAGTGACTTCATTTGTCTCCAGAAGATTCCATTAACTCCATTGTGAATGTTGCTTTCAGCTCTGAAGTGGAAAGGGGTGGAGATGGAATTGTACAGGAGTATGTAATACGTGTCAGAATATGTATTTGATATATTAATGTGCTTTTTGTTTATTTATTTTTACAAAGGCTTGCGTACAAAGATGATACTTCTTCGCAGCTGGTAGCAGTCTTTACCTTCCAAGAGGTATAGAAGAGCTTTTGTAATATGCCCAAAGAGTAGTATATTGATATTTTTATTTAATATTCTTGTAATAAGAATGGGATTTTAATGTTTTGGATAGTGTAGGAAAAATAAATAACGGAGTATGGCACATTTGCAAAATAGTAATTTCTGTAGTCTTGAGAGAAAAACAATGATATACTTAATTAATCAGGTGTGATTTTATGCCAAGAGAATGAGTTTTGTTTTTTTTTTACTACTCATAATAATTTCTAGGAAGAATTTTACTGTGCACAATCAAGAAATTCATAATTCCATTGCACAAATTTAAATTTAACTTTATATTTCGGTTGACTACATAAAATTAACCAAAAGGATCTATACAAGGAAACAAGCAGGAAAAGGCAAGTAAACTAAAATTCAGCAGTTGATTATTTTCAGTGTCATGAATTGCTAAGTAAAGAAACTGTGTCATGAGGAAATATCTACTTGCCCTTTGCTAGCTAGGTTAATAGGATTATACTTTGGTTTAGATTCTGACAGCGAAAGACAGTAATGCATGAAAACTCCAATTCTAAGAGATGGGAAGTGAAGGGTCATCATCTACAGTGATAAATACAGGAGTAGAAAGAAACTGCAGGTAAGGAGCATCTCTCTCCCTCCCCTACAGAGAAGCCAGGAAGCTTGACGTTATCTGAGACAACAAACATTTCTGACTAATTTCTGAGACAGAAATTACAAAACCTAGAACTCAGGTGGTTTTAATGCCATACATAGCAAGCAAAGCAGAAGACCTTTGGATGAATGTCCAATACATTTATTTGGAAGAACTGTCCTGAGTTTGTGAGAACCACTGACTTTTGGCACTTGTAAAGATACATTTTTTGCCAGTGCTAGTTGGATTTGGGCTGTTAGGCCGGTGTCATCAGCAAGAGAAATGCTGTCAGGGAGAGGTACTGTGCAGCAGGAGGAGGCTGCTTTGCAAGGGCTTGGGATCCAGGCTCTGAGGGTGGCAGCGAAGCAGTCAGGATGACAGCCTGCAGTCCCACAGTAGCTGGGAAGGTCAGGAGAGTAGGTAGCGGTGACAGGAGCCAGGGACAGCCAGCAGGACCGCCACCACCAGAGAAACACGTGGTGAGTTTTCATTTTGTTAACAGTGTAGAAAAGTTAAGAAAGGAAACAGGCTGAGATTATAGCTTTCTCAGCTTTTGAAACATTGAAACTGCCAGCCTGCAGAAGAACAGCAATTTCTAGAATTTCTGTACTGGAACTTAAAACTCTCTGTGGAAAGATTAGCCCTTGTCCTGGCCCACTCTTTTTCCAAACTTTTTCCCATTATGAAACCTCTGCTCTTTATGAAGTGAAACGAAATAAAAAGCACTGCAGAAGAAGCTGCCCCTCAACCTTCAACTTTACTGTGACAATCCATCTTCCCTCATGGCTAAAAGGATTGTGATTGCACTAATAAACAGAGAACTTAGCTTTTCACATCTAATATTATGCATAAAACCATATTGTTATAAATCCACATCTGCTGTGTAAAATTTCAGCCCAATGGAAATTCAAAATACAGACCTATGCTTCTCTTAAATAAAGCTTTTGTATGCTGCTCTCTTACATTTCATTCTGAAAGGGAAGAGATGTCTATTGGACATTAGCTCACTGAGGAGGACTAGATTGGAGGGGGAACAGCTGAGGTTTGGGGAGCTTTATGCTTTGATGTTTCTGTCCACTATATTAGATTGTAATTGATTTCCATGCCTTTCTTTCTGACATTTACAATCAGAATTGTGCCTTATAAGCTATTGAGGTATTAAAAAATATCAGTTATAAACAAAGGATGTAGAAGGCTAAAAATATATTTTAAGGCTGCTTAGGCCATTAGTAGTGTTGCTGAAATTGAAAAGTAAGGAAGAACACAAGAACCAAAACCAATTCCATTCTTAAAATCCAAGTAAGGAAATATATACTATGGATCCTTTTCCTTAGTCTGGAAAACTGCAGTAGAGTGTCTTCACAGTCCTGTCTTCCCCAAAAGCAACGCAATATGCTTATTAATGTTCATGTCTGTGAGTCTATTACCTTGTACCTTTTATCAGGCTCTTCTCTCTATGACTCTTCTGTCAGTACTTTGGAAAACTGCTCCATGGCATGCAGAAAGAACATGCTCTGTGCTTTAGCTGTGTTCTGGTCCCCTCAGACTGCTTCTGTGACATCTGGGTAATTCTCCAGCTATAGCACTGGGAAAAAGAATTAGGATTTGCCCTAGAAAGATCTTCCATTTTCAAAAAAATAAAGTACCTAGAAAAAGAAAACTTCTTCTATATCTAAGCAAGAAGATTAATACAGCAGCAATGGAAAATGAATTTGAGATAAAAGAAGCAATAACCAGTGACTGCTTGGGAAAAGGAAAATCATCTAATGCAATAAACATCAGTGTAAAAGTGCAAGGTGAAGCTGCAGAATATTCTCACTCCAGCAAAGAGTCTGAGCAAGGAAGTTGTTGATCGCAACTGGACACCATCCTTGCTGTTATAGGGAATTGTTCTAAAGGTTTCCTGGTGGATATAGTGTTATATCTGGCAGTTTATGTAATTTCAGCTTGTAACTCAAATGTTATTTCAAAGCACCAAGATCTTTGGACCTTACTCAGGCAAAAAACCCTAGTCTATAACAATATCTACCTGTCAAAACATCTGAAATTTGATCACAAAATAGGATAACGAGGGCTTTGGGTAATAACAGGCTTTAAGAGAGAGCACTATATTCATTTTGATGAGGGCTTTTTAGCTCCTTGAGTAAGTGGAATAACTGGAATGATTATTCTGGCTCTCTGCTAAGTAAATCAGAAGTCTGATGAATACAGGCTAATGACTACCTAACATTTATTTAATCTAAGTTTAACTGAAAATTGATTAGGCAACTGGAAAGGTGTTAGATATCAGTAGCTATTTGATGAGTTGTATTGGAAATCTTTTACAAGATAATGAGGCTTCTGTGCTAGGGATAAAAATTGTTATCTGGAAGCAATCTCTATCCTGATTCTGGAGTTATGAGTCCAAAGGATGTGCTAATAGAAAGTGTCCTAGTAAGGCTAGTTCTTCTGGTTTTTTTAATATATATATATATTTTATATATATATATATATATATATACACACATACACACACATATATGTATTCAAAGGCCTCTACTACAATGACCACTTTTTCAGCTCCGTTTTGTGAAATTGCAAATCCTACTAATGGAAAAAAGCATTATGGAATAGTGATGTTGGCAGCTGCCGAAGTCAACATCAGTTATTGTAATAGTAAGTAGTCATCCTTCTTCTAAACAAGACTTACCTAGAAATGATTAAGCAAAGCCTCTGCTGTTAGTACAGATTTCTAACAGGTGAATTCACCTCATGCTAACAAAGAGATGCCTCTCTACAGAGTGTATTTTACTGTCACGGTTTAAGTTAACCTACAATTCTGAATAACAAATATTCAATATTCAGATTAATTTGTAAGCTCTCCATTTGGCCAATAGAATGGTTTTTTTCTGTGTTTTTAATTTTTGTTTCAGATAGTCCCCTCTTGTCTTGCAGTGGAAGACTTCTAATTTATGGATTCATTTTTTAGTAAGGAATTTATAGAACTACTCTCTCTCTGGTTTCTTCCTGTATTTTATATGACAGAAATAAGGAATATTTCTTATAGTTTGTGAGATAGTGGTCTTTCTACATTCTTTTTAGCTTATAACATAATAGGGATCAAATTCTTTCACGGATTCTTTGATTGTGGCAATATAGAATTGATAATAGTAACATTTCTTATTTTGGTCATATATAGTCTTACAGATATCAACAGAAAAATATTTTTACTATAAACGTGATAAGTATTCTCCTTGAGACACTGTTTAAATTCAGTGTTTATTAATTTTTTTTTTCATGAGGACTGGAAGAGACTCACATTTTCACTTATTTGTGATTTTTCCCAAATGGCTTTGATACTTAAATTTGTAGATAATAAGTAACACTTTCTCTAAGAATATCTAAAAATACCTAACAGCAAAAGTTTGTGTGGAATAGTAGAATTTAAACAAATACAAATGTATAAATGTTGCATTGTCTGTAACAGGTTAATTTGTCTAAGTAAAAATCTACATTTTTGGTTGCATTTACATTGAGATAAACACTTCTGACCTTGCCATATCGGATAGGAATGTGATGCTATTGTCCATTATCGTACTCATAAGTCTCAGTACATAATACTTTCTATTGAGTATCAGTCGGATTGCATCTTTATTGGTGTGATAAATGATGTTGTCCCATACAGGATTCCTATTAAAATTTACAATTTATTAGGCAAATAGAGGCAATCAAACAACGCTGGGTGCACTGGGAGTCTCTGCTCAACGAAGACGCACACCGTGAAAAAAAAAGCAACTTCTTTTTATAGTCTAGTATTAATTACATATTCATAATAAACGTATTCTTCCAAAAAAAAACCTCTCTGCCTCCGATGATCGCTCATAATCTTCCTTGGTGATCGCTCTTAATTTTCCTTGCATTAGTTGAATCTTCCTCCCTGAGCACAAACCAGAGCCCCTTTTCTGATGCAAATTCCTCTTGTAACGAGCAATCGTGTAGATGTTTCCTGGGCGTGTAGATGTGTCATGGACGTGTAGACGTGTTTCCTTGATATCTGGAGCTTTGTCTCCTCGGTGTTAGGCAAGATGTTATCTATTTACCAATTTTCCTCATCAAATAGCTAAGACATCCTTGTGGGGGAAGGAAAACTCAGGGGAACAAAGACGCAAGGGAAACTAAACAGATAACAGTATGGCCTTACTCAGGGATTGCCAGGGTTTAGCTCTTTCATTCCCCCCTTTTCTTTAAACTTTGTAAATTCCTTTACAAAGGTTCTAAGTTTTCATACTTCATTACCTTAGGTAAAGCCCAAACTCTCATAGGCAATCTCTTTATCTTACACCACGAAAGGCAAATGGCGATTGTTAGTACAATGACAAACAGCAATATTAAAAGTGGGTGAATTAAAACATTCAATGCCTTTTCTGCAGAGGGTGAGTATCCTGAAAAGATGTCCCACAAATGATGGGCAGTATCAGATTTAATTTGACTAGATAGTCCAACAAGTCTGTCTCCAGCTATCACTGTTCTAATAATAGACTCAGCTAGTGTTTTATTTTGCCTTTTTTTTTTTTAATGTGTTCTCGAAGTGAGAGAAGGAGTTAAGGGAATCTTAGTAGATAAGGCCTTGCTTAATGATTACCTAGATTGCTGTATAGTCCAGGGGATCGAATTAATAGATGTTGCTTAATGTTTCTGTTAGCCATTGTACAAATTAGTTGAAGCAAGAAGTCCTATGCCCCCCTACAATAGACAGTCCCCAATAAGAATCATGAACCTCTCTTAAGAACCGGCTGAAACCGACTCTGAAGTTTGGGCAAGAGCCGAGGAGCAGCTGAGTCTGCGCAAGGGCAAGGGGTTACCAGCGGTGATGACAAGGAGCCATCAGCCTTCATCTTTATGACCCCCAACGGCCACCACAAGGAGGCACTGCGCAAGCGCAGATGGGAGAAATTTATGGAAATGACTTTTGGGACTAATTTTAATACGAAGCAAGGACAGGTCATACATATGTGTAGGCGTATTGAGAAATCTTATGTATTATGTAATACTTGACTGTATAAATTTAAGACAAGTTGCCGTGTTTGGGCGCGCACGACTTTGGTGGGGCTACTCCCCGTGCTGCCCAGTGCTGATTAAACATACCTACTTTACAATATCACAGATTGTGGAGTCTGTTTTCTGCATGTCAGTAGTTCCTGAGATTGACTTAAGATCTTGTTCAATTTTTTTTTTTTTAGAGATAAACTTACATGACTCAATTTTAAGCTCTCATAATGCCAAAATGTTGCTACTTGTTCCTCTGTATATGCGAAAAATGAGTATGTTTGTCCATGCCAAGTTAGATGCGTTATATTTTTAACACGAATCAGATAAGCACATTTCACAATTGGTATGTATGTACTGTTGTTTCTTTGTCAAAGGCATTGAGATAGAAGACAGAGGCATTTGTATGTACTTCACTGTGGTGAGTTGATATGCTCTTGAGCTACCCTTTTCTCTCAAGATTTTCCTGGGACCATGGAAGATCCTATCTGGACCAGGAAATCTGAACAAAATCTCTCAGCCCGTCTTGGTATACAGATCACTTTTGATGTTGGGAGAGCTTATGGTGTTGAAGATTAACTACCTACATGAACATGGATTATCATAAACTTGAATTGTTTTCAGGTCTTTGGTCTCATAAAGGCAGAAGTCTCGCAGATGTGTTGTCTGGACATGTAGGGATGGTGTTAGGAAAGCTAAAGTTCAACTGAAGGTGACATTTGCAAAGGCAGCTGTAAGATTTTTTTCTAATATGATACATTTCTAGCAAGGCCAAAAAAGGAGAAAACAGGTCTGTTGCTGAATAGTGAAGGTGATTTAGTCAACACAGTCACAGACAAGTCTAAGTTACCAGATACCTTCCTTACCTTGGTCTTCACCAGTAACATCTTCTAGGCATCTGTTTTTAGAGGCAGAATAATTATGAGCAGAAGAAGGGGATCCAGTCAATGATTGTTTGTGACAACCTGACACATACATGTCCTTGTGACTGGATAAGCTGCATCTGAGGGTGTGTCAGAGTCCCATATTCTCTGATTAGGTTCTTTCGGATTCTTCATGTGTTAAGGCTGTAAATATTTAAAATAAAATTTTCTTATTTGAAGACAGTTGATGTTACACAGGATTTCTATTTTAGGAAAGGGATACAAAATATACTGAAAATACAATACAAATGTAAGTTACACTTAGCAAAAGCGTGGTAATTGCAATACACAGTTCAGTCGCAGTACCAATGTGATTCTTTTCTACAACATGCTCGCTCTTACGATGCTGAGCCACCCTGTTCACTGACAGTTAAAGTGAACTTGAGCCCATTGCTGTCTTTGAAATTCTTTTGGTGGTTTTCTGGGGTTTATACTCTGTGTTGGACTAAGTCACTGTCTTGGGTTTGTGTCTGGTGGGGTTTCGGTAGAGCGGGAGGGGGCTACAGGGATGTGTCCTCTACGAGGCTTCTACACGCTCCCCCAGCTCCAATTCAGACCCACTTCTGGCCGAGGCCAGGCCAATCAGTGCCTCTTCAAATAACCCTATTTAAGAGGGGAAAAACCTGTTGGGCAAGTTCTTTGTTTGTAAGTCTTTGTGAGCAGAGAAGAGGAGGGGGTTGTGAGAGAAACAGCCACGTGGACACCCAGGTCAGTGAGGAAGGAGAGGGGGAGGTGTGCCAGAGCAAAGATTCCCCTGTGGCCCATGATGAGATGGCAGGCCGACCCCCTGCCGAGCATGGAGATCAACAGTGGCCCAGAGGTTGGCCTGCAGCCCATGGAGGACCCCAGGCTGAAGAAAGCCATGACTCTGAGGAAGCCTGTGCTAGAGCAGCCTGTTGCTGGGAGGACAGCAGCCCTTGGGAGGGACCCACGCTGGAGCAGGGGAGGACTGTGAGGGTCCTTCTCCCTGAGGAGGAAGGAGCGGCAGAGACAATTTTTGACAGACTGACTGTAACCCCCATTCTCTGCCCCCCCTACACTGCTGGAGGGAAGGAGGTGGCAGAGCTGGGCCAGGGAAGAAGGGATGGGTAGAGGGAATGTGTTTATAAGACCTGGTTGTGCTGGCTTACAAGCGGGGTCTGGTACCCAGTGTGTGAAATGACAATATACACACAGACTCAAGGTATTTTATTCTGTTGATGAGCATCAAGGGTGTCTGTCCCAAGACAGCACACCTGGCCTCAGTGTTTCCCACGATTATACACTTAACTAACACATATTCGTCATTATTCCCTTCGATGATTGGTTCTTTTTCCTCTCTTCTAATGCAAATTAGTGCCCAGTACCTGTCTTCTTCTATTGTCCTTTTTGAATTGATGGTATAATTTGGGTAAGTGGTCATCAATGAGTCAGTCGTTGAGATCTCCCCTTGTCAGAATTACCTTTTGCCTACTTCTTCTCTAATCTTGGCAGTCCCAAGCAGTTCTTCATGGTTTGCTGGCCAAATGACAATCCATCACCTTTTCTGACAGAGGAACATTTTCTAGTAGCTAGTTCCTAAATCTAGTCTTAAATCATGTCTAGTTTCTGTTTCACCAGAATTGGATCAGGACCATACAAAGGACTCTTATCAGCTTCCTGGTTGCTCAATCACAATCTACATTTTTTTAATATCAATGACAACAGTTGTATTTCTCATTATCCTTGGTAGTGGCTGTTTAAACTAAACTGATGGTTTTTTCCCTAAGTTGAGTCTGTCTTTTGCCCATGACCGTAACTGGTGAGAGAGCCCTCCCTGTCCTTTGTCTTGACCCTCCAGCCTTTTGGTTATATATTCTCCTCCTCATGCCTCAGAAGAGAGGGTAAGGTGAGTAAGCGGCTGCATGGTGCTTTGTTGCCAGCCAGGTGGGCTTAAACCAGGACAGCCACATATTCACTCCGCCCCATGGCGGTCTGGCTAACTCAAGGAGACATTTACACTCTCTTAATGAACTCAGGGAGAAAAATTTACACCACGACTTGATCCACTCAACAGTGGATAGCTGTTTACCCAAAACAAACGTCCCTTTTGTGTTGAGACAAAGTCAGTTTCTTTGCAACAGCTATCATCAGTCATACTGTGCATTATTCCTTGAGCTTCAGGGGCACATCACTGTGTCCCATCTCCTCTGAACCTTCTTCCATGGTAGGGTTTATTGGTCAGTCACACAGTGCTGAGAGTACATGTCTGTGATCACATTGAGGCCACTTCCTATTGTTGCATAAAATCATCAGATTTAAAATGTTAGACCTGTGTGCATGTTTTGAAATCTGTAAGCATAGAAACCTCACCAGGTGATTACGGTTTAGAAACCAGAGAAACTTGAAACCTGTTATGCACCAGTGATGCTGTTTGAAAAACACTTATTCCTTTTATTCTGATTTGAATATCAAGAATTCTAATTAGTAGATATTAATAAGGATGACTACTGATAATTTTAGGTAGATCAGTCTCAAATAGAATAAATGATTAAATTTAAAATAAAATCTGTATTGCTTATGCTGCTAGCACGCCTCTGTAAAATTCCAGACCTAAGGTATTCATTAACCAATAATCTCGTAGTGGTAAGAAATAAGGACAGTATGTTGTAGTCCAAGATGTCTGCAAGATGGGATTTATGATGGTACCCATTGTGTATAATCTTTGAATCATGACCAAAGCAGGTATGAGCCAGGAGCCTGCAAGCCAAAGACATGTTCCTTGGCCAAGGACATGTTCCTTGACCATACATGGTCAATTTGAGGAGTGGTAGAGACCTCCAACTCACAGTCCACCTACCCAAATTACATCACCTACTCAAAAGAGAACAATAGAAGACTACGACAGAGGCTGTGCAATAATTTGCATCAGAAGTGAGAGAAGAGGAACCAATCGAGAGGATGAAATTAAATATGTATTGTATAAATTAAACATGTATGAATTTACTATATAAATATCTGTTGATTGTAGTGTGCAGGCGGACATCTTTGGGAAGGATCCCATGTCCCTGGTGCACATCGTTATTAAAGGACGTCTATCTAACTTTGTGTAGCTAAATTTTTCTTAACCCACTGCAAATTTGCAACACTATCATCTTTGAAAGGTTCTGGACATCAAATGTCCTCAGTAGCTGGAAAAAGGCAAACTTTCGCCAACCTTAAAAAGCACCAAAAAGACAGTACAGAAAAACACAGGCCAGTCTGCCTCTCCTTGATCCCTGGGAAAATCATAGAGCAGATGCACACTGGATGCTCTTGGAGCACATTTCTGAGCACTTGAAAGAGAAGGTGACTGGGAAGACCCAGCATGGATTCACCAAGAGTAAATTATGCTGGACCAACATAATTGCCTTCTAGGCTAACTAGACTGGATTTGTGGAAGAAGAGAAGACAGTGGATGCCATTTACCTCAACTTTAGCAGGGCTTTTGACATTCTTCCACAATGTCCTCGTAGCATGTTGTGGACTGGATAGCTGGATGAACAGATAAGTAAAAAATGAATGAAATGATTGTGAACAAGAGCTGCTGAAGCACCCTATTAGGCTGGGCTAAGCTGAAGCTAAGTATGGATATATGTGTACTTTGAAATACAAGTCAAGAATGGGTTTTAAGCAGGCATGGGAACACCTGGAAAAAAATGGAAGTAAGGATGTCCTGGATCAGACATAAACTTTTTTGCAAGCTGCCAGTCCATGTAACAATTTCCTTCTTGCTGCAACAGGAAAAGAATCAAAGTAAGCCCTTGTAAGTGAGGCAACTTTTCCACACCATGCCAAGTAATTGGTTTTTCTGGAATAATACCACTGAGCATTTGATGTTGCAGCTCTTTATTCTGGTTACATCTAATGAACCTCAAACTTCCACTGTGCACTTTGATCCACTGTGCACTTTGATCCACTGTGCACTTTGATGAGTGTGTTTTATGTCTGCAGGGTAGTTTTTACAGCCAGATGCCCCACATTAAATAAATTTGCCTTGGCACCACTTCTCAACAAAACCAATGGGTTGATTTTTGTAGTGTAGAACAGCTGACTGGATTAAATATGGCAAAGAAAACAAGCTTCTTCCCATACCCTTGGTTTTGGCAGTGATAAGTTAGTCCCTAGCATGATATGCTACTTCAAAGCATTACAGAAATTCGTCGATTCCTGTGCACGGGATTAGGGCCATTCTCCAACTGTGCCCTGCCCAGCCTTGGGCCCACCTGTGGGACCCATGTGCTGGCCTGTCCCGAGGGAGGTGCCTGATTCCTGGGACTGGGGCTGCTCCCAGTGACTCCCAGCTGCCCTGCTCCCCAAACTCAAAGATATCTATGCATACTCAGTTTCATTTTCTAGATAGCAGATCACCGTCTCTCCACCATCTCTTTGGAATATCTGCATAAGGTATTGTTGAGAAGTTTGCTGCGTAATTTTCAATACTGATAATTTACAGAAATGGTGATTTCTCAGTATCTGCTGTACCATCTGTCACAAACATCTATGCGTTGCACTTACTGGCTTTTCAAATAAATGTATGATAAAAATAGGGTGTGTATGGAGTGTGAGGGGAGATGGGGCAGCTCCCCTGCAAAAGAAGTTACAAACAAAAAGTACAGAATGCACTAGTCTGGGAGGAAAAAATCTAATGCTGATGTTAAGTGAATAGGAGGAGTGATTAAAGCTAGGGCTCTTCCTTTTATTCTTCTTCAGTCTGATTACCAGAACAACAATGTTTGCCTGATGTTGATGAACTTCTCAATAGATCTGTAAAAATGACCCATTTGTACATGGAAGGTGTAATTGCGTGTAAGAAGTAGACAGTTTAATGTGTAATTACCTGTTTTATGCATGTAAATGTACCACTGAGTCCAATTGAAATTTGACTCTATTGATGAAGCAAAATAAAGAGCTGAATTTCTAGCAATCATGGCCTTTAAAAGATGTGTACAGTAGAATGAGACTGCTTTTGTCCAGCTGCCTTTAAATATATCCTGCCTCCTTCTATTGTATTACCTCAGTCCCCTGAGACTGCATTATAAAAGGTAATGGTTTCTCTGCTCCACTGAACTTCAGCTGTTTTGTAGAACTGCAGAGGAAGGAATAAATTTTAATTATTAATTGATATGTCTTTTCTATGTGACTTTTTTTCTAGTGCTATTTATGTGGTGCAATTAGTGGTGGCGATGAAGGGTTTTTCTGAATGAAGCGTATTATATCACTTTTTTTTTTTTTTTTTTTTTTTTTTAGTTTTATGTGTAGCTACATAACATTAACCTTAAAAGTACACTTAGCTCCTTGGATGTATTGCCATCATTAACCAAGACATTACACAATTATTCACTGTGCTACGGGGAACATCAGGTAATAACAAAGTTACTGGAAACCAAATAAAATATGTTTTCCTACTGCTGATCTTCTTGCGTGAGGAGATTGAGAATATTCTGTTCCACTACTTTCTTAGCCATTTTCCTCCCTGTGCCTCTGATTTCACCTTTGAGAATCACAGAATGATTCAGACACCTGTTGTAGGTATAGTAGTAGTGAAATGAAACAAAAGAAAATCTTCCATTTTATGCTATATCCCCAGGCTGCAAGAAAGGTGAAATAAGTAAATGATTTTTGGCTACTGAAAATGCAATTTCTGAGAAGGATAATTAGTAGTAAAAGACCAAATCATTCTATGCTTTGTAAGCAATGGATTCACCTAATTAGTTGCAACTGCACTAGCTTTTTAACCTTTCAGAAGACATCTTCAAAATGTCAGTTTTGGAAATTATGCTATCTCTAAGAGATCTGCCGACTCAATGGTAACATAAAAACTGTGTTAAACCTGGCACAAATGTACCATTAGCATCTTGGGATGATTCTGTCAACTTTTTCATTATTATTTTTATACCTACCAGGGAAGACAGATGCCTTCATCTACTCTGTGAGGCCACTGAAAAAATATACCGAATACAAACCTTACCTTTGGTGCATTCTGCTGCCATCTTGCTCCAGCTTCCATGAATAAATACAGACTTTCTAGAAAGTAACCTATCTTCTAATTTTAAAAGCAATTACCAATGACATATATCTAAACATACCTTGTAATACCTCTGCTGCTTATTTTTTTTTAACTTTTCTCAGCCATCTTCTTATGTCTCCAAATCCACCCTATTTTGTTCTATATATTTTTATTTTTGGCCCACACTTTTTTATCAAAAAAAAAGAAATGCCAAAGCCAAAAATTTCTTCTTTATGTGATAGAGAAAAGGAAATATCAGTGAGATCCAGACAGACTAGAGAGCTGGGCAGAGAGGAATCTGATGAACTTCAATAAAGTGAAGTATAGGACCCTGCATCTAGAGAGAGATAACCCCATGCACCAGTACAGGTTAGGGTTTGATCTGCTGGAAAGCAGCTCTGCGGAGTAGGACCTGGGAATCCTGGTGGACAGCAAGTTAACCATGAGCTTGCAATGTGCCCTTGTGGCCAAGAAGTATCCAATGGTATCCTGGGGTCATCAAGAAAGGTGTGGCCAGCAGGTCCAGGGAGGTTATTCAGCCCCTCTACATCTGAGTACTGTGTCAAGATCTGGGCTCCGCAGTTCAAAAGTGACAGGGAACTACTGGAGACGGTCCAGTGGAGGGCCACAAAGATGATGAGGGGACAGGAGCATCTCTCTTGTGAAGAAAGGCTGAAATACCTGAGGCTCAGTATCCTGGAAAAGAGAAGATGTAAAGAGGACCTTACCAACGCTTATAAATATCTAAAGGGCAGGTGCCAAGAGAATGGGGTCAGGCTCTTTTCAGTGGTCCCCAGCGACAGGACAAGGGGCAATAGGCACAAAGTGGAACACAGGAAATTCCACCTGAACATGAAAAAAACTTGTTTACTTTGCCAGTGGCAGTACACTAGAACAGGCTGCCCAGAGAAGCTGTGGACTCTCCTTCTCTGGAGATATTCAAAACCCACCTGAACATGATCCTGTGCAACCTGCTCTAGGTGAACCTGCTTTCTGAGGTGGGATTGAACTAGGTGATCTCCAGAGGTCCCTTCCAACCCCTACCATTCTGTGATTACTTTTCCCTTTACATCTGTCATGGTGTTCATTCACGCTTAGTGCACTCGGTAAGTAAACTAGCAAATGTGTCAAACAATGTGAAATACAGGAGTGAATTCTCTGGTTTTAACCTGTTCATTGCAGGATAGGACTGGATTAAAAATCATTCTGTGTGTTCCATGACAATAGTTAATGAGAAGGGAATATTCAGAAACTAGATTTGTGAACTCCGGGTTTGGCACGGAAAGATGGGCCTCTACCATGGAGAAATACCACAGTCTGAGTGTGTGCTAATGCATTTTAATATGTGTACTGCATTTTCACCAGCTGTTTTATTTGGAATCTGTGATATGTGTGTGTGTCATTGAAGGCTGAGAAAGGGTGCAGGGGTGTTTCAGAGTGTGCCTAAGATTTATGAGGAATGGATAGGGAGTGTTTCTTTCAGAGGGAAAAATCAACGTTTACTGCTACCATGATCATAAGAGTCATGCACTGGGGTGCACTGAATTTCAGCCAGTACAGCTAGATGAAAAAAACCTGTGCTGTATTCAGTTGACTTTTTTTTTGCGTGCAACATTCGTACATGGGAACAATTTTAAAGCAAAGCAATGTCTCCCACCTCCCCACAATCTGACTGATTGCAGTTCAGGAACTTGTCAGCTTTCCCATCACTGTTAAAAAGAAAACACAAAAAGTGCAGGGTCAGGCTTTGTAATCTTAAATATCTTAAATGTTTATAGAGTTTCCTTGTTAAGTTCCCTTGCTTCTTCATGCTGGTGTGAACATAAAAACACAGTTTCACAATTTCAGGTGCCAATTGTGTTTTATTACTTTAGGATTATCAGTGAGAGCTAGGTCAACAGTTAGCTATTTGTCAGTCTCATGGTCTATGTGAAAAAAAGCAGTTTTCTTCTTTGCTTCTAATAGTGTCATTGCCATCAGCGTATTGTGGAAAACAAATGGTACACTTCCATGGTGATACATGGTTATGCTGTTGAAAAGAATAACTGAATATAATGAGCTTCATTATTGCAGAATTTTCACTTCATCTTTGGAGCTGTTTGGGAATTTATGTTTCCAAGAATGCCACTTCCATCATTTTAATACTGTGTGAAAATTGAATAATATTATTTGTGCTCTTTCTGTGAAAAGGTAATATTTAAATTAATCTTTTATGAGTAAAACATGCTTCAGTTATTTATAATCTTCATTCGGTTTAGTTTTGTCATTCTAAATTGTTGCCCTCCCCCCAGCCCTACAGGTAGTTTTAATCAGCTTAATTGTATTAGGTGAATGACAATTGTAAAAACAAGTGATGAACTTCTAATGAGATTGATGGCTAATTTTCATGGAATTAGCAGGGCATGTATTGGACAATGCCACATGCAGTACTGCCTTCTAGAAGTGCAGTAATTAGATGTGAGTTGTGTAGCTACTGATGCCTTTCATTGCTTTTGCCTGGCACTACTTTCTGCTCTTTTCTAGGTGAAACTGTTATGATGAAATTATCTACTAAGGTGCTGATAACTCATAAATATTTTTTAATTGTATTACTCTATCTTGGTCTCAGGTTTTAAGTACTTTTTCTAACCTCTGTCTTCATCAAGGGGATAAATAAAAGAGGTTTTGAGAGAGAGAAACTAGAAGAGACTGCTCTAAGATCCCGAGAACAGTGAGAGTTATTTACGTGAAGATAAAGCAAAAATAAAAAACATTTAAAACACAATCTTAACTCACTGAAAGGCATGTCTTCCATGTAGTGAGACTCAAACAACTATAACTCTTCTTTTCTTCCTTGTGGAGGAGGTTGCAATATGGCTGGAAGGCCTATCTGACTGTGGTAAGACCTCTGGCATGGGTTGTCTATTATTCACATCATCATTAGACCAGCCATCCTCCATCCAGGCCTCATATCTGTTTCTCAGAGGCACCTGGGGAGGTGAGGCAGGCAAGGAAGGCGATCACCTACTGTCATGGCCATGAACGTGCCTCCACTCACCTCTTTCATTTAGGCTTTTTTCTTCCACCTGCCAGGTGCAGGATACAGGGGCCCCTTTATCCTGGGTGGTATCTGGTGGGTGCTCCTGTTTCTGCTGTAGGGAGGGCAGAACCTGGTTCCACCAGCCTCCCTAGCACTCCTAAGCCTTTTCGTTTCACCTTATAACCTTTCAGCTTCATCTTGGAGCTGTGCCACTCGCTGAGCAGACCATCTACCTGCTCACACCGCACACAGCCATACTCATGGCTGCCCCCTGCTGCCAGGCTGTGGCATTCCCTGCAGCCTGTGAGCTGGACACCTGCATGTTTACCTGGCACCCCTGTTTGGGTCACCACATTTCTTCAGACAACTCGTTTTGCCCAAGTTGCCATCATAGCTGCCCGCACCACCAACTGCTTGAGCTGCCGTGGCATTCCCAGATACCATCACCTGAACTTGCCTCGCCCAGAAGATGTGCTCTGCCTCCTTTGCTTGACCTTGCTCAGTGCTCAGAGGCCTTAAGGTGAAGCACCCTTGGCTTCTCAAACTGGCAGCTTCAGGGCCCTTCCCACACGAACTGCTGTGCCACAGTCTGGCTGATGCTCAGCGCTCCTGGTCCCTAGTCCCTAGGCCGCTTTTTATAGGCTTCAGAGGCGGTGTTCCTCTGGCAATGCCCAGGTCTCGCCTGCACATCTTGCAAAAGCTGCCAGCTCCATGCGGGTCTCTCCTCTGCCCTGTCCTGTCTCCTTCCCTCAGGAGCCGCTGCTGTGTGCTGAGATCTGCCACTCCAGAGCTGGCTAGGCTGGTTTCCGAGCAGCTCCCCTTGGTGACTGAGCTTATTTTGATAAATGCCGTGTTGCTACTTAATCATCAGTCATGTTGTATGGCTAGTTTGCTTCCAAAAGCTGAAAAGTTCAAAGTTAAGATGAAGAAGTGATTTTAAGATTGTTTTGCAACAAAAATTACATGATATTGCTTGAGGGCATTATATTCAAGGGTAGGCTAGTGTAATAAAACAAAGGTAGTATCCTGAAACTTTATTGTTTACCTATTGAGATTACGTCATGTCTCTCAGTGGGTATATTTAAAAAGCACCATTTATAACAGCTCAAATTTTTGGTATGTTTTGGCAACTTTCTCCTTAGAACTGTAATATGTGAATTTTGATGATCATGTATTTTAGCCAAGTGAAAAATCATACTTGAGAGCCCTATCGTACAAAGCTAACACCTTCTTTTTTAGGTTTGCAGGAATTCAGTCTTCAGGAGAAATGCAGTGGCTGACAGAGAATAACAGGGTTTTGTAAATTGTTAAGTATTTCCAGCATAAAAGGTGCCTTTATGTCTTGCTCACATTACAGCATATGCACTTTGTATTTGCAGATTGTCAACGTTGTACAAGCTGTTATTCCTATCACAGAGTAGAAGATGCTCCTGATTTTGTCTCACAGAGGGTAATAAGTGCAGTTTGTTAGGTTACAGTTTCATCACTAGTTAGGGGTATGCTTGTATAACTCCGCATTTTCCAGGCTAGCAGAAGTGGGTTTTGGTAGGATACCAGGATATGCTAATTGCCAAATGGCAGGGGGCCAAGTCCCAAACAGCTAACTGCCTTTAAGTCTAGTGTAATTAAACCTATGTAAATAGTTTAGGACTGAACTTTTTGCTAGCCTTGTGTATATTATTGGGACAAAAAATTAATTAGGTTACAAAGCACTTTTTCTAGTAACGGTCCAGCTCCTATTATATTCTATTTCTATAACTGTTTTGGATGATTCCCACCCATCGCTTCCCCCAGGCTTCCCCAGAAGGTACTATAATTCCTGTGAAATATCCACAACTTTATGGTAAGTGACATCTTATAGAGCTGAGATTTGTTTCATCCTCACAACTGTAAATCTTCCTTCACAATAAAGAGCTTTCCTGCAATCTACAACCACTTCCATGTTATTGTTCTTGAAATTGGTTTCACTCACTGCTTTGTCTGCAAAACACTTAACAAAGAGAGGCAAATCAAATGAAATACGAAATCACTTGTGTCATGCCAGAATTTTTCAGAAAATTGCCCATTTTCTCTTAAAAACTTTTACTAGTTTTTCTGCAAGCTTATTCTCTCTCATGCACAAGACAGCATGTATGCATCTGTAACACATTCATAAATGTTCAAGTCCTTTATCTGTGCTCAATTCACCATGAATGTGATTGCTTTTAATCTACAGAATCTGGAATACAGAATCCACATAGCTCAAGCTGTACTACTTTATTCCCTTAGCTCTGCAGATCTCTAGCTCTGTCTTTAACCTGTTGGACAGGGCAGTAGCTAAAGCATATCTTTATATCTTAATATTTGACCGAAGATTAGAAAACAGTCTCTGTCATCCCTGGCTGAAGATGAGAATGATAAGCAAAATTTTTCTTGTAAGACAAATGATGGCATTTCAAAGTATAGTAATTCATTACTACCAGCAGCCAAAAAGATAATATAAGAATCTGGAAAACTGTTATGACTATGAAAAAAAAAGGGAATTCATATACTAGTACAATCTAATATTTGTTTATTCCAAATATTCTGAATATCTGTTGGTCCATTTTCAGAAGTTGTTTGTAGAATTGATTTTATATAAAGTTTTCAAAACAAGGAAACTAGTGAATAGATCTCTTTCTATTACTACAGAAAAACTGGGAAGGATTTTTGAGAAAGCTCTGCATCACTTTAAATTTGGTGATTGTTACCTAATTTATACTTGTGTCCAGTTTCTTAAGGTTGTTTGCTATATTCTGTTCACGAATTTCGGATCTCACTCATCAGTTTAGGAGAGCAATAAACTTGGATATTATTAGTGTTCACAGATGTTCACAAGCCCACTTGAATCTGGTTCTGAAGGAACTGGAGTAAAAGATAAATACAATACAAAAGTAAAGTTACAGATTTTGAACTTTTAATTCACAGCTGCCATTTGAAGAATAAGATAGAATAGGCTTTCATATATATGCTATGTCTCTGTAAACACACATTGAATTTTTTCCTATATTGAAGGAACACATTGTTGTGTTATAAATCAGATGACACTTCCATTTCTCTTTGCACTGAATTCTCTTTAAAGTGACAGTCACGGTAAGTTTCTTAAATAATAATAATAATCACTGCTGCCCTAAAATTCTCCTGTTTCTTTCTATTACAGTTAATTACAAAACATACAAAAGATTTCTGAATCATCCTTTGGAAACATAAGGTGAATGGTACACCTAAAAATGTTTTTTAATCAAATGGTGGTATGAAGGAAGTGCTCTCTTTTCCTCACTGACCTTTAATTTCAACCCATCTTTACATATTTTGATAGAAACATGCTCATTGTTTATGGTTGAATCAGGGCCAGTTAGCTGTCTTTCTGAGAACAGTAATCCGTTGCCTTGTATAAACTCAGAAGAGCCTGGTGACCAGGGTAGCTCAGGAGCTGCAGTACTAAACATCTTATCTTCTGTTTTACAGCTTACCCTCCCTGGGAAAGTTATTGATACCATCTGTAGCAGCTGAATTATTAAGAGAAATCATCATTATGGAGTTAAGTAGAAGATTTTATTAACGATTAAATAATCATCATATGACAATTATTCAATAACTGATAATTAAATTATAATTGAATGATCATTAAGCAATAATTGAATGGTAATTAAAAAGTGATTTAACAATGATTTAACAGTAACTAACTCATAAATAGGCAGCAATCAAACACTCTATTACTTACTACACTTCTAATAATTAAGATATTGCTGGATATATGTCATTAGCATACAACATACTTTTAGGCCTCATGTAAAGTGTTTCTTACCTAGTTATAGGCATCAGATGCCATGTAAGGGGTCTCAGTCTTGACAGTAAACTTGAGAGGCAGCCCTGCTCAGGGGGGCAATCATCACCATGCAGCCTACTGCTGTACAGGAGAGCTCAATGGGCTCAGGGGGGACTGCAAATGTTTACAGCATAAAGTGATTGACTCATAGTCAAACCGCCCTTTGATGTACATACAAATGCGAAGCTACAGTTTTGTACAGTTTTGATTTTGTCCAGTCACAGTTCAAGCTGGTATGGTTAGCTCCTGCTAAGACATAGCCTAGATTCCTTAGTTTCTGAGGAGACATGGCCTAGTACAGCTCTCACAGTTTGCACAGCAGAGCTGATTTCAGCCCGGTCTCCTTGTCAGCAACGCCTTAACCAAAGTGCTGTTTACTTAGTCAGAATGGGAGCATCCATCATACCACCTGAAGATGGTAGTCTTCTATCTACAAAGCAATAATTTCCTGAACTTCTCAGAAAGAAGTACCCTCAGATTTGGTTATGTAGGAAGGAGTGTTTTGCACTTCCACACCAAAATGTGTCATAATTTGAATTTGCATTTGTGCAAGTTTATTAAAAGACATTGCATGTGTGCAAGGGGAATGGTGCAAATTTTCCTAGCAGACAACATGACAGACCATGACTTGTCTGTACCTCATGTGAAGAGGAAGGTGGCCAATTCTCTTTCTTTGCACAAGTTCCTTTGAGGCAGTCACAATTACAGTTCCTCTCCCTGCAGCATTTATGGAGTGGTGGGTGCTGGCTGCATGGAACTGGATGAAATGGACTATGAATATGCAGTTGTGAGCTCTGTAAGTAATTGATGTTTCTCATCCAAATTCACAGCATTTGATTGCTTTGGCATAATACTAGGTCTTAAAAGCATTAACTAGCAGTTCTGTAATCTCAGAACTAAGATGCATTTTCATATGTATTTCACAAAGTATTGTTAAATAAGATAAACTATTATTTTCTAATGCTTAGACATATGTGTGAGGAAATGTCTTAATTACCACTTTTTCTTCTAGAATTTGTGATCCAAGGCTTCTGCTGGTTTCTGTTTCAGACAGAACATAATATGTACAGCACAGATTTCTTAAACTGATCTGCACAATTTGTCAGACACTGGACCAGTTGATCACTATGTTGTTTTTTTTTTCAAATTACGGGTCATATATTGTTACAATTTTACCCATGTGAAATTTACCTTTATTGTAGGTTGATGTGAAAAAGAACAGGTGGAGTTCTGAACAATATAGCAGTAGAAAGTACAAATAAAAACTACTGTTCAATGCGTAGGTAGGTCGCATGCCTCTGCATCTGTTCAGATTTTCTTCTAGGTGTAATCCTTATTTCAAGGTTTTGTATATTTGTCTTTTGAAATTAATTGGACTTAGGAGCCATGCAGCATACGTCCACAGGTAGCAAGGAACAGAGTAGGTGGGACTTTGTTTTAGAAACCAAGGAATACAGAGAGCATTCCTTGGAAAATTTGCCCTGTAAACACTGCATACAGGGAAGTCTATGTTTATCACATAGCAATATAGAGATTTTTCAGAAGACCCATTTTTCACTACCTCCTTCTTATGAAAGTGTGAAAAAGCGGACTTAGCTCCTCAACAGAAGTGAAGCGTTTTTTATTAGTGTGGGCCTTTTCTGCAGTCAGTACCAGTATCTACTTATAGTGGACATTGATCTGAAAGTTATCTTCCCTTGGCATTACTTGATGCATCTAATAATATTTTAATGAAGTTTATTCCTTTCTGAATGTGTTTTTTTAACATTTGCTAAAGCACCAAATGTCATTTCACAGACTATCATAACTCATATATGGTACACTGAATGGTTTGTTTGTATTATCTGATTAAAGCCCTGTTGATTTGGCATGAAATATCTTTTTTAAAAATGTCTTTTTATGCAAGAAGTATTATAATTACCATTTTCATCTATTAATGAAAATACATCAATTAAACTTGTAAATAGGTCTCCATGGTTGACAGGGAGAAGGTCTTGGTTTCTGTAGAGCTGTATTATCTGCTTTTTGTATGAATAAGTGTCCAGCAAAATCACATGCTTTAAAAATGCTACCTCTAAGGTAGTCATTGACAGTTAAATAAAAATAATAATAATAAAAAAATCTGTATATCACTTGCTTTTGTTTTTAAAAGAACATTATAAAAACCCCCATAAGAACCTCGGAAAGACAAAACTGTAGGAACAGAACAGAGGTACTGCAAATTTTCTGACTACAGAGAACAGTGAAAAGCAGGTAATGATGAATTTCTGTCTTTCTTCGTATTGGTGCAGGACCATTGGTTTTATGCTGTTCATAGAGAACAGTTGTTAAGTGGAGGTCACTTTTGAAAGTTAAAGCTAGTAAGTCCTGCTGTTGCAAGGAGCAGATGAAGCAATTCTCTTCTGCAATTGTTTGTTTCTCTTAAAGAACGCAGAGCAGCTGGGTATGAAAAAAATATTTTTGTTTCTTATTCAATTATGTGAGAGATAGAGGAAAGAGATGAAGAATATGTTTGCAAAACTGTAAAACAAATATTTATATAAATTTAGTTTTGTAGATGGTGGGACTGGACTCTCTGAGTAAAAGTCTGCTCAAAGCATATGCTATAAGTCTGTTTGTCATTCCAGACAATCAAACTCACTTTTTTATTGGGCATGATCTCAACTTCCCGGTGGATAATGGCCTAATAGACTCAGATGCACTTTGAACTTTCATTTTAACAGGTAAACTCCCTCTGAGAGCCTTTCACTGAAATCCTACATTGAGTCCACAAGCAGAATAGTGTTCTGTCTGTATCTTTAAGTCAGAAAATAGTAATTGTTCTAATTTATGGAACAGCAAAGGACAATTTTAATTTGTTTACCTTCTATTTTTCTTGCAGACAGCTCAAAATGGACATATCAGGGTCACCAGAATTTCAGTCAAGTTACAATTTAACCAAATGGGACCACGTAAAAAATTGGATTGAGAATAAAATTGTAACAAGAGCTTAAGGATAGACTGAAACACATGAAATTTCTCTTAAATACTGTATCAGATACTACTTGATCTCTCCTATTTGATATCTCCACCGTGTAAATCTTTTCAATTCACTTATTTGAATACAATTCAAAAAAACTGCATGGTTGCTGGACTTAGGAAGTAAAATTCTATAGAAAACACTGAGTAATATTATCTAATATTAAACTGTAATTTAAGGTACCCATAGTATTATGGTACTATGAAGCAATTTTTCAGAACCTGTAAATGAATAATGGGATTATAATATTCATAGAATACATATGTTTTCACAGGAAGAATACAGATCTGGCTGAAATATTCTGACGGAATAATATTGTTAGAGAAATACATAGTTTGATCTAAATCCAAATATTTTCTCAGGTCCATTCAATTTCAACCAGTCTTGCAAGTAATTAATTCAGTATCTATGCTTTGTTGCGATATTAACAGTTTATCTAAATTGAAATCAAAACAACACATCCATTCTCAATGAGTGCTTTTGTGTGTTCATGATTTCCATTTCATAGACAACAAACTATCGCTGTAATTTGGAAGAAGAGATTTAATTTCATGATGTAAAGAAAAAGAGAAGAAATGATTAAAGATGGAACTCTCCAAGAAACAGGAATTTTGCTTTTATCTGCAGATGAAGTCAGAGAAGCTAAAAATAGGAAGCTGAATTGAGTTCAAAGCAGAAGTCTTTCAGTGGCTTCTGGAGAGTTTCAGCAATAGAACAGCCAGAAGTATTGCAGTTTTGCAATGATTTGTCCAAAGAATAAATGGAAAATTAAGTAATCAAGTATTGTCTAAATTGTGATCTTGTAAGACTGTATTTTACTGAGCTTGAGAACCACTATAAAGGTGAAGGCATGCAGCTGCATGTGGACATAGGTTTGCCTTTTCAAGTGCATGAAGAACGTTCATGATGAATTTTAACTTGAAGTTTGGATTTATAGATGTGCTGAGGGGACTGTAGAAATAAGAGATTTTTAATCTTTCTGATAAGTTTCAAGCAGCAGTTAGGGCATTCTGCATTATTATAGCTTTCAGCTATTTTCTCTAGCAAATTATTAGATAGTTTGTCTCATGCACAAGCCTTGAAGTCTGAAGTTATCATACAAAAAGCTAGATTAGCTAAAAAACTCAACTATCAAATATTAACATTTTTCCTTCAAGTAAGTCTGGAGTCTAGGTGAAAAGTGTATTTTTTTAATTCAGCTAGAAAAGCCAATAAACTTTTTATAAATATTTAGCTTATTTTTCTTTATACCTCTCACCTTTATAAGTGGTTGTCTTTAGAGAGACTTTTTATTTACCATGCCTTACTTGCCTTTTATATATGAGCTGGTACATAGTATTTTGCCGGATTTGACTACTGTGGTGATATCCTTTAAATATTGAGTCATTAGTATGCCAGCAGGAAGTGAGGGGAAGAAACATCAAGTTATGTCTCTATATTTCTTTATGCTTTTCATCGTGCAATTGAGGCAAATTCAGAAATAAGATAAATTTTCAGGGTTAGCAGGAACGTTTATGCTTTCCAAAGACAGCATGTTGTGGCCTTACCTGAAAACATACTACAAATCAATCATTTTGGTACAGGATGAAGTGTTGTAATGTGCTGTGTTGTGGAGCATACCTCACATCTCTTTCCACGCTTTCAAACTAACTCTGTTGATAAGTGACCGGTGATGGACTGAAAAGCCTGTAAAGGTAACCTTTATATAATTGTGCAAAAAATAATCATATAGTTGATCAACAGACCAAACTGGTAGCATATTGGGAAGTCAGTACTTCAGCATGAAAAGTGTAAATTATTCCATGTAAAGTACAAATGAGCTGCTTTATTTTATTAATGCCATTTCTTTATTGCATGTACAAAGTTCAGTGTAATAATGCAATTTTCTGATAATATGAAGCCATATAAACTTGGAAGCCATTATGCAGTCACGAGCCGGCCAAAAATTCCTTTAAGTCTAATTAGAATTAATCCACCCAGAGAAGGAATTGTAGTTATAAACGTGTTGTATGTCTGCATTTCTTGATTTTAGCTATTTGGTACTGTGTGAAGATTGCTTAGAGACTTCAGTATTTTGATCTAACAAGAGAGGTCATGTAGAGCAAACGGCATCTCAAGTACAATTTTGACCTAGCATTAAAAGCAATAGGAAGCATTGCTAAGCTCTATAAAGTGTTCATTAGAAGAGGAAAGTCATATTTGATGAATGAAGTTTTCATACATATTTGCACACGAAATAATAGTGGGGGAATATGCAATTATTACACCAAAAAAAGGTAAAAAATTTTGGTAAATTGTGCAATACTAATGGGAAATTCTCAAGGTAAACCTGAAACACCTATGATTAGAGGGCTGAAAGAGTGCAAGAAATAAAATCTGCTTTGACTGATGTAACAAAAATCCCTATTTTTGTTAATAATAGTCCAAGGGCAGAAATAAAGATAACCAAAACTGACGTGAAATACTAAATTAGAGAAGGAGTCAAAATCTGTTTGCTACATAAAAATTGAGCAGGAAAATAATTGAGCCGTTAGCTGGTTTGACAACCTACTTCCACGTTCCTATATTCAGTTTCATGAAAGATGACATTTTAAATGCTCTGTTTTCTGTCAGGACCAAGTTAAACAAACGTGAAATATTTTTATATTGGGATACCAAATTAATCAGACTGCTTACTTAGAGATAAATAGATAAATACAAAAATAAATATTTTTAAATAAATATGAATAAAATAAATCTGGTTCATTCTTTCGTAACTTTCATAAACATTTATATAAAGCTTATAGATACTCACTCTGCCTAAGGAGCTAGAATATTTTTCACTATCAATTACCAAAAATACCAAGTACCCTGATGAATGCAGGCATGATTGTGTCTGTTGTAGCCTCTTTACTGCACTGTATTGTCACTGATGCAAACAGGGAATTTTGAGTCTGTTGACAATCAAATTAGATTAAGACTAACTTAGGAACTAATTGATACCTGCTAACTTTGCTAGGTAAGTTTTCAGTCAATAGTACTATAAATAATGCAGTAAAGCAGCAGCTTATGCGTGCAGAAATAAAGAAGTGTAATTAACTTTTTCTTATTAAAATGACAACAGTTTTTCTGTACCATACACTGGAACAACATGAGGTGCAACAGGGTACAGAAGCCTGTCCTCTGAGAAGAGACTCAGTATGTCATTTCTTAATTTAGATGTTAATTTTTGAGTGGGGTTTAACTATGTGGGTTAACACAGTAATCTCTTAGTGGCTGTGCAAATCACTTTCATCAGCTTTGTATCAGCCTAACTATTATTATAACAATATAATCTTTTTCTTCAGTACTAGATGTAAATCAGCACTAGCTAATAACACAAACATTCTATCTTAACTAAAAATACCTTGTATTTATTACTTTTTCAGCAATAAATGAGAACATCATAATGTTCTGTGTGGGAAAGTAGCTTCTGTATTTCAATTTGCAAAAAATTTACTTCTACCAAGCTGATTTCCCAGGCTTTATTTTCCTCAGTTTATGTTTCAAAGGAGCTAAAACTCTTTTATAGGGTCAACATCGAACCACGAGGTGGAGATAGAAGAAAACTTGCTTGGGGTGGGGGAAGGAGGAATTATTCATATTCTTTATTTTTTAAAAAATAAGAATTCTTAGTGCTCCAGCAATTCATAAGTCCTTTTGTCACTATCTGTAAAACCAGTAACCATCAGTACGAAGAAAGGGGCTCAGTGATGTAAAATACATGTAAAAACTCTTTATGGAAACTTTTCCCCGTGTAGTATGTATACAGTGCCTGGAATGAAGGGCCTAATAAAGAAGAGATCAAATTTACTTATAAAATTCATTAAAGAATATATTGCCTTAGAGAAAATATCTCCAAATAAATCAAGTACAAGTAAATGACCTTGATATCACAGATGTCATCTGCTACCATGGGAATTGCTTTCAGAGGATGATCTGGAAGACTGAAGAATTACTTGCCTTCAAATGAGACAAAACGGAAGAAGAGAGGCTAGTTTCATTTCCTTCATAGCAGGTAAGAAAAGGCATTTAAGCAAATGAAAGATGAAGGCTACCATGAATGAAACACCCACAAGTAGTTTCATAATAATGAGATTATTTCTTCTACCAGCAGGGAGAAATGAAGTCCAGAGAAAGAATTTTCTGCTATGTTATTCAGAGGGTCTTATTTTATTTCAAAAAAAGCTACTGCTTTAGAGTGGCTGTAGATAAATCACTTTGTGTAAATTCCACTGTTATCCTCAATTTTTAATATTGTTCAGAGACCAAAGACTAGTTTTTGTTCATGCAAAGGACTAGCCAAACAAGAAGAGTTTTGAGAAAGACCCGCTCAACAATACATGATTACTGAGTAATTAGGACATTGTTTTGGGAGTTGGGACATTTTCATTCAGGTTCCTTTAAGGATAGCTGTTAATGGATAAAAACACAGATGTGTGGGTAAATTCTGGCCTTCAAAGAGATAAGAGTAGCAGTACCTCAGTTTTGAGGACATGGATTTGAAATACAGGTCCTCAACTCTATTCATGGGTTTAACCCAATTTTGTTTCTCTATCCATATCTGTAAATATCAGTATGTCATATGATATGACACCTCTATGAAGAAGATGAACGAATCAATGCTTGGAAGATCTTAGTAGGTCATGTGCTGAAGAGCATGTATAGAAAGTCTTATAAATAGGTTAAACATCAACACATAAGCAGTTAGCATATTTGTTGTGTTGATGATTGCATTTGTGTTGGGTTGCAAAGTGGTCCAGCTGCTTCCTTGAGGCAAGGGCAATGGGACCAGTGGGGGTTCCCCATGGGGAAGCCATGGAGAAGGACAGGCCAGAGGGTCAACTGAGGGCAGCTCCAGCCCAATGAATCAAGCATCTCCCCAGGGATGAGGATGGGCTGAGGTCAAGGCAGGAGTGCAAGCCAGCAAGTCAGGGTGAGGATCCTGAACATCTTTGAATTGCAGCTGTGTATTTTCTGACAGTGGATGATTTGGTGCATCTACAATGACCTGAACACTGCTGTTAGCAAACTTCCTACATTACACAAGTATAAACAGAGACTGAGGTACAGAATTTTGTAGACCAGGAGAGAAAAGCTGCATCCTATATTTCTGATGAATTGTCTTAGATCTTCAGAAGAAAAATTATCACTCTTAGGATGGCTATTGCCATGTCTACTGTCAGTGAAAAGCTAATAATGAGCTAAAAGCATTTCTTCTGAACAGATATTTCTATAAAGGTATCTTAATGTACGTGTGTTCACATTAAACGAATGGTTCAGTAGCTGTTCACACCTTATACTAAAAAATAAATGTTGAGTCATACACTGAAGCAAAAGGGAGTTTCACATTTTACTAGATCGACAGTTATCTATCAGTTAGGCAGGCAGGCATAATGTAAAGGTTTGTTTGAATGTTAAAATGCAGACACAGATCAATAGTAAACTGAAAAAACAGATTTGAATTTTGAAACCACACTGAAATATTATCATAATCCATAAGCTTCTGTCCTGGTTTTGGCTGGGATAGAGTTAATTTTCTTTGTAGTAGCTGGTATAGTGCTGTGTTTTGGATTTAGTATGAGAATAATGGTGATAACACACTGGCGTTTCAGTTATTGCTAAGTAGTTTGTACTAAGTCAAGGTTTTTTCATCTTCTCATGCCCTACCAGTGAGAAGGTAGAGGGACACAAGAAGTTGGGAAGGGACACAGCTTACTTAAACTGGCTGAAGGAATATCTTATATCATACGACGCCATGCCCACTATATAAACATTGAGGGAGTTAGCCGGGAGGAGCAGATCGATGCTCTTACATGCTGGTCTGGCGGAGTGGTGAGCAATTGCATTGCGCATCTGTAATGGGTTTGCGTGGCAAGGTTTTGGTAGCTGTTGCAGGAGTGGCTTCTGTAAGAAGCTGCTAGAAGTTTCCCCTATGTCCGATACAGCCAATGACAGCCAGCTTTAAAATGGTCCTGCCACTGGCTAAGGCCGAGCCAATCAGCGATGGTGGTAGAGCTTCTGTGATAATGTATTTAAGAAAGGAAAAAAGTTATTGCACAGCAGTAATTGCAGCCAGAGTGAGAACATGTGAGAGGAACAATTCTGCAGACACCAAGGTCAGTGAAGGAGGGAGAGGAGCTGCTGCAGGCACCAGAGCCGTGATTCCCCTGTGGCCTGTGGTGAAGACCATGGTGAGGCAGGCTGTCCCCCTGCAGCCTGTGGGCGGTGGAGCAGATGACTGCCTACACCCTGTGGAGGATGCCACGCCAGCGTAAGTGGATGGCTGACAGAAGCTGTGAACCCATGGGAAGCCTGTACTGGAGCAGGCTCCTGGCAGGACCTGTGGACCTGTGGAGGGGGAAGCCCATGTTGGAGCAGGTTTGCTGCTAGTGATCCCATGGGGGGAGCCCATGCTGGAGCAGTCGGTTCCTGAAGGACTGCACCCCATGAAGGAGACCCACGCTGGAGCAGTTCATGAAGAACTGTAGCCCATGGGAAGCAATCATGCCGAAGAAGTCATGGAGGACTGTCTCCCATGAGAGGGGACCCCACGCTGGAGAGGGGAAGCAAGTGAGGTGTCCTCCTTCTAAGGAGGAAGGAGCAGCGGAAAAAACAGTGTGATGAACCGACCGCAGCTCCCATTCCGTGTCCTGCTGGGGAGGAGGGAGAGAAATTGGGAACAAAATTAGGTCCAGGAAGGAAGGGAGGGGTGGCAGGGAAAGTGTTTTAAGATTTGGGTTTGTTTCTCATTACCCCTTTTTGAGTTAACTGGTAATAAATCACATTTTTTCTCCCAAGTTGAGTCTGTTTTGCCTGTGACAGTAAATGATGAGTGATCTCCCTGTCTTTATGTCGACCCACAAGCCTGTTGTTATATTTTTCTCTACCCTGTCCAGTGGAGGAGGGGGAGATTGATAGAGTGGCTTTGATGGGAACCTGGCATCCAGACAGGGTCAAATCACCACAGCATCTCTTGTCTTTCTTGGGTTTTATTTCACTCTCGTTTTCTTATATTCCAATTATTATTATTATTTCAATTATTAAAGTGTTCTTATCTCAACCCATGAGTTTTACTTGTTTTCAGTTCTCCTCCCCATCCCACTGGTAGGGAAGGGGAAGAGTGAGAAAGCAGCTGTGTGGTCCTTAGTTGCTGGCTGAGGTTAAATCACAACAGCTTCTTAACATAATTCTTTTTCCTGTTTGTCCAATGAGGTGAATGGTCCTCTTCACATTCTCTACTTTCTTGCAGTTCAGCAATTGCAATGCTTAAAATAACATTTGAATGTAAGCATCTTGTTTAACAACCTAATGCATTATCTTATTGATTTAGAAGTTTTGCTTGTTCATATAACTTACTGAGGAAGTTTTAACAGATTAATCACTAAGGACTGATCTAGGCTAATGGCTTTACCTCCCATGGCCAGCATATGAGGTTATTTATGAGATGAGAGAGAAACGAAAAAACAATGAATTTGCACTAAAAGAGATAAGAGAGACTGGACAACTACATGACAGAACTGGGCTATGTTACTGAAATACGGTAAAAGCACAAAAGAAAATCAGAGTACTTAGTGTAGGAAGAAAATCATAGCCATTTCTAAAAGTGCAGCACATTTTCTTTTTGAGGTTTAGAGGGAGTTTTGCCAAAGTGTTTACCAACTACAGCACGTGCTTGAGGGAAAAAATGTAATCATGCAGGAAGCAAATCTGGGGAATCTAATATTTGTTTCATAAAGAGAAAAAATGTGTGCACACACGTGCATACAATACACAACTGAATCCCTGAATAGTGACTTTCTTAGGAGAACATGAAGTGATGTAGTAGTCTATACTGACACTTCTGCGAGGATATGTGGGGAGGAATTACTAGAGGCATGAGAGGAACTTTGCCATGATACATTCATTGCTTAAATTCAAGTATGTAAAGGTTAACCATTTAAAGCGTAATGGTAAGAAAATAACTAATCAAGAACACCTGTATATTTCATGCATATTTCTTGCTTCCTTTTTAGTGAGGATGTGTGATGCTTGTTCCTTGGCCAATAAAGGATGATCCTATTCTGTGTTTACATTTGTGAGGAAAACCCACACAATTTCTGTCATGGTACTTTAGATAAGGGTATTTATTAGTTGTTTATGGTAATAATGGCTCAGGTAGCATAACTTTGAACTGGAGGAAATATTTGATAGTACCAGAGTAGTTATACTGACATGGCATTACTATCTGCCATAGAACTGATTTACAACAGGTTCCCAGAAGAAGTGTGAGGTATTCAGAAGGCCTTAGTAAATTCAGGGGAATGACTTCCCCTGGTGGCAAAATGTAGAATCTTACCCAGAATCTAGAAAAATACTGAGGTCACTGGTGATACAGGCACAGGGAGGGTCTTTGCCATATACAGAATTTTAAAGGTAGTGATAAAAACCTGTGGAATGCATACTGCCATGGAAGGAAAGAAAAGAATATATCCCTTGCTGTCTTTGTGAATAAATACAGACGAAGTGGTGAGTTCTGAAAACTGTCACTTCAAATAAACTCATGATAGAAAAAGCATGCAGTAAGGAATGTAGCACATGCAACACAAAATTTTATGTATATCTACGCAAGTGTGTACGCACATGTGCACATATATTTGATGTGGTGCACTTGCATTGCTGCTCAGATAAAATTGCATTAGGTGTAATGTGTTGCTTTTGCAACAGATATTCATCTGTCTAATCTTTAGAATTCATTCAGTTTTCCTTTTTGTTTTCTGTCATGTGCATTTTCTATTGCCTTGCTTAATGTTCTTTCTTTTCTGGATCAGAAACAAATAAAATTCATCCCTCAGCTGTGTGGCAGCCCACTTGTAACCCTCACCCATCTGTACTCATGTGTTTTCACTCTTTAAGACTATTTGGTATCAATCTTCAATTAGTTTTGTGCTCAAATAGCTTGCTGTTTCACATCAGATCTCCTAACCTTGTAGATTAGTCTTCTGTGTATTATGCTGCATTGAAAAAATTTCTTGAACTGTTGCTAAATTATGTCCCCAGATTTCACCCCGTCAACCCTTTGTATTAGCTCTTCAAAAAGTTCTATAAGATCTATTACAAAACCTTTGGCTTTTCTGAGTCCATGTTGTGTCTATCTTTAATCAGACTGTGCCTCACTAAATGCCTTTTGGTCACATTCCTGGTTGGTCCTTCTGGTATTTTCTGCTAAACTGAATCCAGTCTTACATTTCTTTTGTCCTAAGGTCTCACCAGCTAATCTACTTTTTAGGAAACTTACATTTTCCATGTTATTTAAAATGTATTTTACAAAGGACAACGAAAGATTACAGTCACTAATAGCTTTCCCCCTTCATTCAGAACAGAGGACTATAAAAGGGCCTAAAAGACCCTTTTCACATGATCCAAAGGTTAAGAGGATCACACAGAATCTCACTGAATCACAAAATTACAGAATGATTGTGTTTGGAAGGGATGTCATCTGATCCCACCGTCACACTTGAATACGGACATGAGTTGCCCAAGACTTAATATCTTTAAGGAAGGAGGCTCCACAACGTCCCTGGGCAACCTGTGCCAGTCACTCTCACAGTGAAAGTGTCTCCTGATGTTCAGCTGGAACTCCTTGGGTTTCAGTTTGTCCCCATGGCCTGTCACTGGGCACCACTGAAAAGGCCTAGGCTCCATCCTCTTTGCATCCTCCCTTCAGGTAAATATATTAAGGTACACATCAAGATCCCTTTGAGCCTTCTTTTCTACAGGCTGAACTGAGAGCTGAAAGTCCCAGCTCTCTCAGCCTTTCCTCATAAGAGAGATTCTCCTGTCCTTTCACCACCTTAGCAGCCCTTCACTGGACTCTCAACAATATGTTCATGTGTCTCTTTTATTGGGGAGCCCAGAACTGGATACAGTACTCCAGGTGTGGCCTCATCAGTGCTGAGGGGAAGGCTCACCTTCATTGACCTGCTGGCAATAACTTTCCCTAATGCAGCACAGTATACCATTCACCTACTTTGCAGCAAGAGCACATCATAGGCTCATGTTCAGCCTGGTGTCCTCCCAGATCCTTTTCTGCCAAGCTGCTTTCCAGCTGGGTGAGCCCACAGCATATGTCGGTGCATGGGGCTGTTCTTTCGAAGATGTTGCACTTCCCTTGTGGAACTTCATAAGGTTCCGGCCAGCCCACTTCTCCAGCCTGTTGAGGTATCTCTGGATGGCAGAACAACCTACAAGTGTATTGGCCACTCCTCCAATTTGGTGCGTGTTGTGGTTTAGACCCAGCTGTCAACAAAACACGTTGTGGTGACTTGCTTCCTCCTCCCCCCACCCCCCTGACTCCAGTTCTGTCATGTCTGGCATGACAGCACTCAGAAGCATCGTGACTTCATTCGGGCCATGATAGACTACTGTTAGTCTCCACTCTCCATTAGATTTTTGCACCAGCCATATAGGGCTGTTAAAGGGTGAGCAAGTTTTGCTGATCACCCCTTGGCTCTCCAGTCAACAAACCAGCTTATGGATAGGAATCAAGGAGTTTCAATTGGTGTGATATTGCCATTGCTGCACTGTTGAGTAGCGACTGACACCTGTTCTTCATCCCTCAGCAACCTTACCACAGAAGGTTCCTCTGAGAGACCGGGCAAGATGGACAATGGTTTAATTTCCTTTGTCTCCAAGCAGTTGTACCAAAGGCCCACCGGCACACTCTTGGGTCCTTGAAATACCCCCTCCTGAAGTAATCTATGCCAAGGATGCGTGGAGTCTCTGGGCCAGCCACAATGGTGTGTTTATGCCACTCATTCCCAGTTAGACTCACTTCAGCTTCCAATAGATAGCTGTGGGGATCCCACTGTCACTTAAGAAATACAGATGGCCTCTGCCCCTTTATAGCTTGAATGGCATTAGGGTACATTGTGCACAGATGTCCACTACAATGTTATGCTCCTGTGGGTCTGACGTGCCAGGCCTTCAAATCCACACGGTCCAACAAACCTGGTTGTCCCTTTCCTCCACCTGTCTGGTGACAAGGCCCCTCTAATCCTGATCAGAGTCACTCACTTCTTGTGAAAATGGCTTAGATTTCCCTTCAAGAGGATCAGAAGGAAGACCAGCCCTTCTACTCTAGGGAATTTCCCACTGGAAACTGGAGCAGCATTTTTCTTGGAAAAATCCCTTTTGTTATTGCTTTCTCTTGCAATTCATGCACCCATGCATCTAGGATCGAAGTACATTTTGCATCCCACTTCCTCATGCCTGCTCCATGGTCACGTAGGTGAAACCACAGGGTACCCCATGGCGTGTACCTTCCATATTCTCTCACTTGAGCAGAGAATCAGCTACTTCTAATAGCTGAGATATGGGCCTGTACAGCTGAGGAGTAGGACATATCCTCTGAATTGCTGGAACTCCTGGGAAAGTTCCTCCGCAGCTGACAGACAGGCCTGTAGGGAGGAAGGGAGACTTCGACAGACAGGCGTGTAGGGAGGAAGGGAGAATTCCTTCATGTTGCTGGAGTCAGCCAGCCAATTCATCCACTGTTTGTGCCTCACCTTCTTTCCAGGACATCACTGCCAATGAGCTGGCATACAACAGCGGTGCACTGCATAGAAACTTCTGCCACGTGAGTTGTGTGCATCGGACTTCAGCTGAATCTATAGCTAACTGACCATTCTCCAGATCATTATAAATCACCTCCAGCACAGCTAATTCCCTCAAGTAGTGGATACCTCTCTCCATGGTGGTCCACTTGCCTGGGTGACATGTAATGCCTTCCCTGAAGCAGTACCTCCCCTTCAGACCTGACAGGAGTCTCCTCCAGAGGCTGAGGGCTTGTGTCTGTTTTCCAGTCGAATTGTCAATCTCCCTTCCCTAGACAGGGAGCCCAGTTGCTTAGCTTCCCTAACCTCTAATTCCAAACTACTGGCCCCATTATCCCAGTGTTGGAGCAGCCAGGTAACAATGTGCTTGCCTGGATGGCAGCTGACATCCTTTTGCATGTCAAGCAACTCACTCAGGGATAGGGATCAGGTGATTATCTCTGGATTTGCATCTTCCTTCTGTTCTTGTGATAATCCTGGTTCACCTCCATCCCCCACTAGGCGAACTAATTTTTAAATAGGGGCAACTGATACCAGCACAGGTTGGTTCTCTGGTTCAGCTGCAGTGCCTGTTGCCTGGGTTTAAGTAGCCACAGTGCTTGTCACAAGGGCTGGAATAGCCACAGTGCTTGTCGATCTGGTTTTGAGTCCAGAGACTTTCTCTGCCCCTTGAGGATACTGAATAGTGTTGAAAAGGGCTTGGTAGGCATGTGCTGAACCCCAGCACATTGCAGTGATTTGTGTCTCTGGAACTGCCATCTTGAAAGCCTACTTTTTCCAAATATTTTACTAGTCTTTCAGGATTCTACACTTGTTCAGCGGTGAAATTCCAAAACATTGGAGGTAATTGCTGCCCTAGGCACTTGCCCACACTCATAACTATCCAGCCTCAGGGCAAATCTCTGGGTGGTGTTCTTAAACATTTTTTGTGTAACCCTAAACAAGACCTGGAACATATTCAGGAGATAGAGCAATAAGAGCATGATGGCTTGGACATCCCAGGGATATTCAAAATTCCCAAAAGCTGTTGTAATTAGCTTGAAGGAGAAAGGGGAGGTGAAAGGGCAGGAGAAAGTATTCCCCCCATCTTCCTCATAGATTAAGTGTGATTACTAATAAATTCCAAGAGAAAGTATCCAAGGTATGGGCAACAATGCCACATACAAATACCTCACAATCAGTGATGTAATCATGTCATAAGTAGACGTTACCTAGTGCAGCAAAATGATAGTCCTGATTCCTCTCCCAGAGGTCACAAATATCACCACAGGGAGTATGCAGTGCATGTAAGGATTTACATAACACCGTCATGGGAACAAAAGAACCAATATTGTTACCAGCAACTATTTAACTAGTGTAAGAAATGCGTATAAGAAAACTGTTTTGACACACTCTGGTCAGATCTGCCATTATCTCAACACTTCAAGCCCCATGTCAGGCATCAAATGTTACAGCTGACTTCTCCTCATTGCTCCTCCCCTGTGGTGGAATGGGGAGGAGAATCCGAAGAAAAAAGGTACAGCCTTGTGAGCTGAGATAGGGACAGTTGAATAGAACAACGCAAGCAGAGAAGAAACAACAGTAGTAACAATAATAGTAATGAAATAATATATAAAGTGAGTGACGCACAATGCAACGGCTCATCGCCCAGAACCTGACACCCCATCTGCCAGCTCCCCCTTTACATACTGAGCATGACATCATATGGTATCAAATATCACTTTGGCTAGTTCAGTTTGGCTGTCCTGGCTGTGCCCCCTCTGAGCTTCTTGTGAAAATTAACTCCATCCTAGCCAAATCCAGGACAGCGTCATAAACAAACTTGCTGAGGGTACACTCTGCCTCATCACCCACTCATTAACGAAGATGTTAAACAGGACTGGACTCAGTATTGACCTAATGGGTACATCACTATTCACTGGCCTCCAACTAGACTTTGCGCTGCTGATCACCACCCTCAGTGCTCAGCTATTCAGCTAGTTTTCAGTCTGCCTCACTGTCTACTCATCCAGCCCATACATCAAGCAGTTTCTCTATGAGGATCTTATGGGAGACAGTGCCATATGCCTTATTGAAGTCCAGGTGTTTTCTGAAAACTTATGAAACAGTAAAAGTTTACATACCAGACATTACTTTATTTTTTTTAATGGACAGAAGGAACACACATACTTTCACAGAAGTAAAACTTCATTTTAACTTTTAGTGCCTTCCATAAGAAATAAATAAAATGAACTCTTTTTTTATACAGAAGAAAATTTTCAGATTAATTTCATTTTATGTGTTCTAAGCATTCATTTTGAACACGTAATATGATTTAATTAGCTTGCTGTGTTAACTTCAGGAATCTACCCATAAATGCTTTGTGAATGTTTAATATCAGAGACTCAACTTTGATCATAGTCAGAACAATGATGGAATGAAAATCTAGTAATGATGGAAGATTTTAAAGGATTTGGAAATCAGTTGTTCTAGTATGGGAAGAATCATATAGAGAAATCTGACTGCATGTAGAGACTAACAATAGGACATTTGCACCATGCAGTCATGTACACAGAACGTATGTTTCAAAAGAGAACAGTACCATGTGACTGAAGCAACAGTGAAGGAAAGTAACTTAACTTGCAAAAAAAAAAAGAAAAATGCAAAAGCATAGTCTTAGGAACAGGTATTCCACAAAAGAACATAACCCAGAAGAATATACAAGTACAAAGTATTGTGACATCTGTCTTGCTATTACTTTTCCTTAAATTTTAGCTGTAGGCTTATAATACTTGTCAAATGTTGTTAAATTACAGAGATCCAAGTCCAAAGTAAAGAGCAGTTCCTAACTGGGCCAGTCATCGCCTTCTCTGTTTCAGAACATCTGTTCCACTTTCTGTCATAAAAATTCAACCCAAGTTTCAAAGGTAATTGGCTCATCGTTTACTTTCCCATGCAATGCAGTCGTATTTTTCGTTAAAAAGGACTTGTATACCACCTGCTCTTTCTATTCACTTGAAAATGTTTGTCTTCTGGTTGAAAATCTCTCTTTTTCAAAATATGGAAAGTCTTATGCAGCCACTTTGAATAGTTTTATATGACTCTCATTTTGGTTCCATTTAACTGTATGTTCCTCTCTGATAAGGTGACCAGAATGGCATACATTATTCTGTGTTAGTCTCACTAATTCCTTATATGGTATTAAATAAAAATTTGATTAAATTATTCTAATATCTTTATGCAGTCTAGTGTTTCTATTCTTAATTACTCTGTAGGATAATTCAGCATTTATTCAGATTCTTCTCATCCTCTCTATTTGTACAGAAAGTCAGTTTAGTTTGATATACTTCATTCTGCACTGGCTCTTTTCTCCCTTTCCTTATCACATCTAGTGATAATGTTGCTGTTGTCTGTCATATTATAATTCTTATTACTGCTATTAATAGCTATGTTTTGGTAGCTCCGCAAGGCTTTGATCATGGTCTGGATGTTGTGAAAACACCACTTGTTCAAAGAAGCTTGTAACTGATGGGCTTACATTCTTAAAATAATCACACTTGTATAGAATCTATATTAAATTTTTTTTTTGTTTAACAGTGACCTATTTCTAGTGAGAAGCCAAAAGCAGGCATTATTTAGTCTGAACTGCAGAGCTGGGGGATTTCAGGAATAGGAAAGTTTGCACAAGTTTGACTTATTGCACAGTTTAAGGAGTGCTAACATTAATGCTACTTCATATTGTTCACATTTTTAAGAAAGTAATGCTTGGACACATGCAGAGAAGGTACAATAGCAATTCTCATTTCAATATTCCGGTGCAGAAGTGAGAAATAAGCAAATCTCTGTATAAAAGTCAGCCCTATTTCCTATCAAGACTGATTTCTTTGTATGAAGGCAGCAGTTGAGATTTTTCAGAAATTAAGTTTTCAAGAGCATGACATGTTTCTTTGCCCGTGTTTGCTGGATTAAATGAGGTGTGACAAGACAGAAACTAAATATGGGCTTTTCAAAGTAATACTTTATGAAAGAATACAGGGATGTGTGATTCTGCTTTTAGTAACTAGCTCTCTTTTCAGAACAACACAAAGGATAATTAAAAAAAGGCAGACAGTTTCTTATCAGCTGCTGATCGTACTTTGAGCCATTAGTAACAGAGAAGAACCAAGTAAATATTTCAAGGTACATTTTGGGTTAAATTATTCTCCCATTATTTTCTTAGAAATTAAATCTGAAATAATTTTTTATTAAATTGTCTCTATGATTTCACCTAAGATCTAACTTCCATTCTCAAAAATAAAAGCAGGCATGCCTCATCCCTTCCCTGCTCTCCACTGGATGATACTGCACTGAGCACAGAGGACTTGCACGTTACTTTCTAGTTTTCTAAATTCTTCATTGTAGGTTTATAACATTAGTTACACCTTGAGTGTGCTGAGCCAGATGCACTGCAAGGAAAGAAAAATCTAGCTTCTTGACCTATCTACTGCCTTCTTTGTCAATGAAATCCAAACCAAAATACATGTAAGCACTCTGAGTAGTGTCATACTACCCATGTCCCACTTTATTACAGCAAGAATTGAGACCTTATTCAGGAAATGAAAGCGGTGTTACCACAGCCTGGGTCAACCTAAGACAGCCTTAGATGAAACTGACAGCAGAAGTGATCTTTATATCAAGTATACCTGATTTTGGTGACATTGATTTATGTACATTTCTCAGTCTTGTAAATTTGGGGAATACTGCTCATAAATTAACTGAAGGGATAAAACTTTATTGTCAGTATTTATTAAAATAGTGAATTCATATATATCTTTGCTCAAAAGAGTACTAGCATGCGGAGACGGGAGTTGGAGAATCCACAAAAACTCAATATGAGTTATATCAGGAAACTCGTTTTATTGTGCAGATGCACCTTCTTATATAGCATAATTTTCCAAAGTCATCATGACTTGCAGTTTTTCATAAACTATAATTGTGCTATACATACATCAGTCATCTGCTTCTACCTATCACTTTACTATTAATATTAATGCGTTCCGCCTCATACGGATGTTAGCTTCTAATCCTTCTATTCTGACCCTCAAGGCCGAAGCGTCCTTGAGGCCTACTATATTAGTTTAGACAAACTGTTCAACAGAGTTTTCCCTGCGCAGGCCCTCTAGCATTCCATGCCTGTTTTCAGCGAGCTACGCTCCCACACTAGCAAATATTCACCTGTAAATAAAAATAGATTTAAAATGATAAAGTGGTAGTAAACTTTTAAGGAATGAATCTCTGTATCTTTCCTCAAGGCTTCACTGACAGATGATAGTCCTTATCATCTTTCTGGGCAGTGACACTTTTGGGACATTTCAGTGGGAAACAGGTACCAACTAACTTTAGACTTCACTCATACAGTTTAGATAAGGTTTCAAAGGTGGTGTTATCATTTCAAGGCAGTCTAAAAACCTACCTTTTTCATTATTAGTGAAATTTGTCAACTTCAGTATTGCCCGTAGTTCTCTTTCAGGCAGATTCTTCCTCTGATGAGTCAGTCTGCATACACACTACTACAAAGATCATGTTTTTTGGTGATTTACTCTGGGGCAAAGGAACAAGGAAGTATTGGATTTCATTGCAGCGGTGATACGAATTTCAGAAATTTTCATCTTACTCCATTAACAAAGTGAAGCCATTGAGGCATTGGAAGGAAAGAGTATTCAAGTACAATAATTGTACTATCAGTATGCAACTGTTCTATAAAATTATTCTTTTCCCTTAATCACAAGTATCTACTTGTCTTACAAAATTTTTATAAGTTGTTTTGCCTTGTTTTGATGTAGCCATTTAGATGCCACGAAAATTACTACTTATGTAATGCTTGTTCTATCGTTTAAAGGCAATTCATCACACTATAGCCCTCTGAAGCAAATTAATAAGCACTATTTCTTAAATTCTCTTGATGTCTGGATTCTAGAAAGTTGTTTTTAATTTGATGCATGTTTTTATCCTTTTACACAAGATGCTGAATTGCATCTTTTAGATTTCGGCTTCCATGGTTATAAAGGTTCACTACAATTCTTATTAATTGTTCTCATACTCAGCTGTCAGAGATTCACTTCATCAGTTGCTGAACTTACTACAGTGTTTTAAATAATTAGTGGCAAAAATAGTGACTAAACTGTGAGAATGGGTTAGACGTGTCTGGATATTTTAAGAAATTTGCTCATTCTTTTCCAATAAGTTAACATCCTAAGAGCCCAGAAACAGGTGCAATTATGCTGCTTGTCAAACCGTGATCTTTGTATAAAATAAATTCTTAAAAGAAAGACGAAGTTTTACAGCAAAAAGAATATTCTTCAGGTTTAGATGAGGCATGTTTTTCTCTCACTAATAATTTCTGGAATTTTACCTGCAAAGGATGCAAGAGATACTGGGTTAAAATATGACCTTTTGTCCACTTATGCCAAGGTGGGAAAAACCAGGAAGAATTATATGCAGAAAAAGGGTATCATTTTACACTTCCAAAAATAGGTGGCTCTATAGCTGTGTTGTATGAATGTTCTTGAAATATCCACAGATGTATGTACACACACCTCTACAGAAACCCTGGGGGAAAGGGAATAGAAGAATAGGAGAGGAATGTCTTGACATGCTTCTAGGTCTTGATGGCAGATTTTATCTTGACTTGCAAGCTGTTTCCACATCTGTACTCAAAAGTTTTTGGCTACTAACTTAATGTAACTATTTAATGAGGCTGTGAAGTTCAAAGATATGCAATTTATATTCAAATGCAGTCTTCATAAGAGTTTGAAGTACAGAATTAGGCAGGTGAGCAGAGGAATCACAGAACATTAGGGGTTGAAAGGGACCTCGAAAGATCATCTAGTCCACCCCCCTGCCAGAGCAGGACCACCTAGAGTAGATCACACAGGAATGCGTCCAGGTAGGTTTGGATGTCTCCAGGGAAGGAGACTTCACATCCTCCCTGGGAGGCATGTTACAGTGCTCTGTCACCCTCACAGTGAAAAAGTTTTTCCTTATGTTAATGTGGAAACTCCTATGCTCCAGCTTGCATCTCTTGCCCCATGTCCTATCATTGGACATCACCGAGAAGAGCCTGACTCCATCCTCCTGACACTCGCCCTTTACATATTTATAAACATTAATGAGGTCACCCCTCAGTCTCCTCTTCTCCAAGCTAAAGACACCCAGGTCCCTCAGCCTTTCATCATAAGGGAGATGTTCCACCCCCTTAATCATCTTTGTGGCTCTGTGCTGGACTCTTTCAAGCAGTCACCTGTCCTTCTTGAACTGAGGGGCCTAGAACTGGACACAATATTCCAGAGGTGGTCTCACCAGGGCAGAGTAGAGGGGGAGGAGAATCTCCCTCGACCTACAGACCATGCCCCTTCTAAAACACCCCAGGATGCCGTTGGCCTTGTTGGCCACGAGGGCACCTTGTTGGTTCATGGTCATCCTGCTGTCCACCAGGACCCCCAGGTCCCTTTCCCTTACTGACTCTAACTGACAGCTCCCCAACCTATACCTTTACGTGGAGTTGTTCTTTCCCAGATGCAAGACTCTACACTTGTCCTTGTTGTATTTCATTAAATTTCTCCCCATCCAGCTCTCCAGCCTGTCTAGGTCCCGCTGAATGGCAGCACAGCCTTCTGGTGTGTCAGCCACTCCTCCCAGTTCTGTGTTATCAGCAAACTTGCTGACAGCACACTCTGTTCCCTCATTTAGGTCATTGATGAATATATTTAATAGTGCTGGTCCCAATATTGACCCCTGGGGGACTCCACTAGATATAGGCCTCCAGCTAGTCTCTGTCGCATTGACAACAGCTCTCTGATTTCTTTCCTTCAACCAATACATAATCCACCTCACTACCTGATCATCCAGTCCACATTTCCTTGGTTTAGCTGCAAGGATGCTGTGGGAGATGGTGTCAAATGCTTTACTGAAAACAAGATAAACTACATCCATTGCACTACCATCATCTATCCACCTGTTTATGTCTTCATAAAAGGCTCTCAGGTTGGTCAAACATGACTTCCTCTTGGTAAAATCATGTTGACTGGCCCCAATGACCCTCTTATCCTTGACATGCTTAGAGACAGCACTGAGGATAAGTTGGAACAACTTTCCAGGGATGGAGGTGAGGCTGATTGGTCTGTAGTTACCCGGGTCCTCCTTCTTGCTCTTTTTGAAGACTGGAGTGACGTTTGTTTTCCTCCAGTCCTCAGGCACCTCTCCTGTTCCCCACAACTTACCAAACATGGTGCAGAGTAGTCTAGCAATGACTTCCACTAAGTCACTCAGCACCCGCGGGTGCATCCCATCAGGGCCCTTGGATTTATGTATGTCTAGATGGTTTAATTGATCCCTAACCCTGTCCTCATCAACCAAGTCAAACTCCTCGTTTATCCTGACTTCCTCTGGGGCCTCAGGGATCTGGGACTCCTGAGGACAGTCTCCAGCAGTATAGACAGAGGCAAAGAAGACATTCAGCACCTCCACCTTCTTTGTATCCCCTGTCACCAGGGCACCCGCCTCATTCAACAGTGGGCCTAGTGGGCCTCTAGTGTTATTTTTGTCTGCAATGTATCTGAAGAAGCCCTTTCTGTTGTCCTTGACCTCCATTGCAAGGCTTACCTCCAAGGAGGCCTTAGCTTTCCTAGTTGCCTCCCTACATCCTTTGACAACAGTCACATTCCTCCCAAGTCGCCATCCCCCGCTTCCAAGTTCTATAGACACTCTTCTTCCAATTGAGTTTGCCCGTCAGTTCTGTATTTAACCATGCGGGTCTCCTGTCTCCCTTACTTGATTTCCTACCCGCTGGGATGTCCCAATCTTGAGCTTGGAAAAAGTGATCCTTAAAATAAACCAACTCTTTTGGGCCCCTTTACCTTCTAGTACTGTGTCCCATGGGATTTCCCCTAGCAATTGCTTGAAAAGGCCAAAGTTGGCCCTGCTGAAGTCCAGGGTTGTGATCCTGCTCGGTATTCTGTTCCTACCACACAAGATCCTGAACTCCACCATCTTATGATCACTGCAGCCAAGGCTGCCCTCAACCTTCACTGCTTCAACCAGACCCTGCTTGTTAGTGAGTATAAGATCTAGTAGCGCTCCTCTCCTAGTTGGCTCATCCACCATTTGCATCAAGGAGTTATCATCGATGCACTGGAGGAACCTCCTGGACCGCAAATGGCTAGCTGAATAAGCCTTCCAGCAAATACCTAGGTAGTTAAAATCCCCCAGGAGTACCAGAGACTGTGATTGCAAGGCTGCTGTCAGATGCCTGTAGAAGGCCTCATCAACTTCCTCATCCTTATCAGGTGGCCTGTAATAGACACCCACAACAGTATCTCCCATGCCAGCCTGCCCCTTGATTCTCTCCTACAAACTCTCAACCCGCTCCTCATCCACCCCTGGGTGGAACTCCATACATTCTAGTTGCTGTCTCACGTAAGGAGCAACACCACCTCCTCACCTTGTTGGCCTGTCTTTCCTGAAAAGGACATAGCCATCCATGACCTCATTAGAGTCATGTGAGCTGTCCCACCCTGTGTCTGTAATCGCCACCAGATCATAACTCTTTGACCGCACACAGATTCCTAACTCCTCCTCCCCATGTTGGGTGCATTAGTATATAGGCATTTCAGGGAGCGAGCTGAGCACACTGACTTCACCCCAGGGGGATGGGAGGCCTTCTGGTCCTCTTTAATACTAGAGCGCTGCCCCACCACTGCAAACCCAGCTACAACGCCAATCCCCTTCAAAAGTAGTTTAAAGCTCTATGTATGAGCCCTGCTAATTGTTGCCCTTTACAAGATAAGCCCTTCCCACGTATTAGCATCAGGTCTGGTGTCTTATAAAACCAGCCATTATCAAAGAACGCAAAACCCTGCCTGTAATATCAGTCTTGGAGCCAGGTATTTACAGACTGGATCCTTCTATTGCTTCCCATATCATCACCCGCAACTGGAAGGAGGGAAGAGAAAATACTTGCTCACCAGACTCTTTCAGTAATTGTCCCAAGGCCCTGAAGTCTCTCGTCATTCCCCTCGGACTATGGGTTGCAGCTTCCTCCCCTCCTGCCTAGAAGACCAGTAGCGGGTAGTAGCCTTATGACCGCACCGGATTTTCCTATCAATGTCCCTAATTCTGGCTCCAGGAAGACTGCAGAATTCCCTGTGATGAGGGTCAACCTGACATACTGGGCCCTCTGTTCCCTTTAGGAGTGAGTTTATATATATAGACTATAACTCTTCTCCTTTCTGGAGGAGGTTGCTATATGGCTGGAAGGCCTATCTGACTGTGGTAAGACCTCTGGTATAGGTGGTCTATCTTCCATATCCTCATTAGTCTGCCCGTCCTCCAGCAGGTCCTCATATCTATTTCTCAGAGGCCTCTGGGGAGGTGAGGCAGGTAAGGACAGTGCTTGCCTTCTGTCATGGACATGAACTTGCTTCCACTCACCTCTTTCATTTAGGCTTCTGTCTTCCACCTGATGGGGGCAGGATACAGGGGCCCCTTTATCCTGGGTGGTATCTGATGGGTGCTCCTGTTTCCATTGTAGGGAGGGCAGAGCCTGGTTCCACCAGCCTCCCTAACACTCCTAAGCCTTTTCATTTCACCTTATAACTTTTCAGCTTCATCTTGCAGCTGTGCCACTCAGCTGAACAGATCATCTACCCGCTCACATGGTACACAGCCATACTCATGGCCATCGTCTCCTGCCAGGCTGTGGCATTCCCTGCAGCCTGTGAGCTGGACACCTGCATGTTTACCTGGCACCTCTGTTTGGGTCACCACATTTCTTCAGACAACCCGTTTTGCCCAAGTTGCCATCATAGCTGCCCACACCACCAACTGCTCGAGCTGCCGTGGCACTCTGAGTGTCAGCGCCCTTCCTGCGCAAGCTGCCGCACCACTCTCTGTTTGCCTGCTCTGTTTGCATCGCCTCTGGTTGCTGCATTTTATTTTTCTCAGGCTAACAGACTCACTTTAGCAAAAAGAAAACAATTCATAACATACAGTTCAAATAGGCTTCTCAGTATTTTATTTATAGTGGAATGGAATTATCCATGGTTAAAATTATAGAACTAAAAGCATAGTTTAAAAATAAAGAAATGAAATGCAGTGCAAAAGAAATCCTGTTGAAAGGGACACTAGAAGCAAATAGAAAAGAAAGAAAAGAGAAGACATGGAAAAAAAGAAGGAAAGAGGAGGAGAGGAGAGGAGAGGAGAGGAGAGGAGAGGAGAGAAGAGAAGAGAAGAGAAGAGAAGAGAAGAGAAGAGAAGAGAAGAGAAGAGAAGAGAAGAGAAGAGAAGAGAAGAGAAGAGAAGAGAAGAGAAGAGAAGAGAAGAGAAGAGAAGAGAAGAGAAGAGAAGAGAAGAGAAGAGAAGAGAAGAGAAGAGAAGAGAAGAGAAGAAGAAAGAAAAGAAAAAAGAAAAGAAAAGAAAAGAAAAGAAAAGAAAAGAAAAGAAAAGAAAAGAAAAGAAAAGAAAAGAAAAGAAAAGAAAAGAAAAGAAAAGAAAAGAAAAGAGAAAAGAAAAGAAAAGAAAAGAAAAGAAAAGAAAAGAAAAGAAAAGAAAAGAAAAGAAAAGAAAAGAAAAGAAAAGAAAAGAAAAGAAAAGAAAAGAAAAGAAAAGAAAAGAAAAGAAAAGAAAAGAAAAGAAAAGAAAAGAAAAGAAAAGAAAAGAAAAGAAAAGAAAAGAAAAGAAAAGAAAAGAAAAGAAAAGAAAAGAAAAGAAAAGAAAAGAGAAAAAAGAAAATTTTAGTTGGAAGGGACCTACAACAACTATTAAGTCCAACTGCCTGACCAACTCAAGGCTGACCAAAAGTTGAAGTGTGTTATCAAGGTCATTGTCCAAATGCTTCTTAAACACTGACAGGCTTGGGGCATCAACCACCTCTCTAGGAAGCCTGTTCCACTGTCTGACCACCCTCTCAGTAAAGAAATGCTTCCTAATGTCAAGTCAGATCCTCCACTGACGGATTCAGCTTTGAGCCATTCCCAGGCATCTTGTCACTGATCCCAGGGAGAAGAGCTCAGCAACCCCCTCTCCACTTCCCCTCCTCAGGAAGGTGTACAGAGCAATGAGGTTGCCTCGCAGCCTCCTTTGTGCCAAACTAGACAAACCCAGGGTCCTTAGCTGCTGCTCACAGGTCATGCCTTCCAGCCCTTCCACCAGCTAGCTTGCCCTCCTCTGGATGCATTCAAGTACCTTAGCATTGTTTTTAAACTGTGGGGCCCAGAACTGCACACAACACTCAAGGGGAGGTCACTCCATCACCAAATACAGTGGGTTAATCACCTCTTTTGACCACCTGGTTATGCTGTGTTTAATGCACCCCAGGAGGTTTGCACCTCTTGACTTCCAAGGCACACTGCTCACTCATAGTGAGCCTGCTGTCAAAAAGCACCCCCGGAACTCTTTCTGCAGGGTTGGTTGTCAGCCACTCCTCTCCCAGTTTTTACTTTGTCCAGCGTTACTCCATCCCAGGTGCTACAGGGTCCTACATATCCCAACACTGCTGGCCAGCCCTCTGGGCTACCCTGGTTCCTCCCACCACACATCGAAAAACTGGCAGACAGTCTTCCACCTAAGGACAATTCAGGAGATGTGAAGAGGTCTCCAAAGGTTGTGTCTCTTGTCCTCTGCCTCATCTCAGGTAACCCTGTCCAGACTGGGTGGAAATACACATTTAGCTGCTTATAAATATGTGGATATGCATCATATATCTGAAGGGGTGTAATCAATTTCATTTTGCAATAAAAATCTTCCTCCCCTCCTTGCTTTGAAACTTGTAACATTACTGAGATTTTTTGCTGCTATTTGCAACAGAGGTTTTCAGCTGGAATGCCCTGAACATCCCAAGAAATTCTCACAAGCCCTACATGGAGACCAATGATGTGACTTGATCTAACCAATTAAAGGATAATATTACTTGTTGTATTGCATGGCCCTTCTCCTTGCTGACAAAGGATTTGAGGGGGCACATTGCTATACAGGAGTTAAAATAATTTCATCTATAAATGAATACAGTGTATTATAGGGAGTCTGAAAGAAAAGCGTGGTCTCTAATTATTTCTGTTTCCCCAGGTTCTTTACTTTAGTCAGACATTTTAATGTAAGCTGCCTCATGTAATCAAGAAACACATAGAAAAAAGACTGAAGGCATTACATCATCAAAAGCTGCCCTCTAATTTGATGATATATTTATAACTTGTTGTGCAACATGCCCACAACACAACCAACAAAGACAACAAACAAGCAGACAAAGGAGAGGCTGAGGAAGTACCACATCATTTCAATGACCACTCAAAGGAAAAAATTCCTAACAAGTGGTGTATTCTTACCAAAGTCAAAGGAGTGCCTTGGACTGCATGAAAAGAGAGTAACTTGGAACAGATGATACACCAGAAGGGAAGGTTTCATGTCAAAGTGGCTTTTCTGGGCCTATGAGATGAAAGGGAAAGGTACTTGAGCATTCTTTAGTTTTATTTTTTCCTTAATTCACCAAACGCTTCCCTGAAATAGTGTTGTCATTGAGACTGGGCTTACAAGGATTTCCCAGTGGAGTTGGGAACACATACCCCATTCATTCTTGAGTCTTCAATTCTTTGGAACCACATGCTTCTCTGCAAGGTATGGTCTTCCATCTTAAATCATGGCTGTATGGGCAGCCACTCAAGTTTAATTGTCATTTCTTCCAGAAAATTTGCTCTCTGAAGCAAATTAAATTCGATTTCTGCTAACTTGATCTTAAATTCACTTTAAGTTGCAACAGAAGGGGTTTTTTTTCCTTATAACTATCTGATGTTTTTATTTCTTTACTAATTCCTGTCTTCATTTCAAACTTGATTTATTGCTCAACAAAAATCCTTTCTGCTGAAGTACTGGAGGAATTATAATCTTTGAAGTTCAATATAATTTTAATGAAGAATTTAAAATTATTTTTATTATGCTTCCTGGAAGTCTTTAATTGTTCATGCAGGTATTTTCCCCATGCCTTAGAAATGAAAAGCAACCCTATTTCCCTCTTCCATTGCCAAAATTGTACAACTATAGCATTGCTGTAAGAGTTTATATTTTTAGTTGAATAAAAGACAGGCCTACTGTCATCCCGCAAATGTTTGTTAAATCCTTCCTTTGTCAACTAAATGCTGATTTTGATAGTTTAAAATGTGTAAGGGCAGGGCCATATAAGTAATTTACATTTTATTGTCAAAACACAGATAATTTTTTAGATGTTTTGGACTGACATCAAATATACAATCATAGAATCATAGAATGCATTGGGCTGGAAGGGATACCCAGAGATCATCTAGTCCTATAGTTATTTCCATTTTATCATTAAGTGATAAACCCCAAAATGTTTATTTCCAATTGAATGAAATGAAAGGGGGGAGATAAGAGTTGAAATTCATGTTGCTACCAGTACCTCAGTGATAACAACAGGCACCTTACATATAAAAATTTCACCCTGAGGAGACTGATTTGGATCTTCTGCAAAAAAAATTCCTTTGCTGCAAGCTACGGATCCATCAGTAAATGGATCTTACTGATACTGTGTTATTTTTAATAACTAAATTCAATGGAACTGATAATAGAATTCAGGCATACCAGTTCCTTCATATGTGTTTTACTTGTGGAGTAAAGAAGTAGGTTTCAGATTTTCTGGATCAATTTAAACTTAAGTACTTTATATATGGATAGTAGTGTCATAGATCACGTTTTTCAGAGTAGTCATTAGACAATAGTCTTCGATGTAGTGTGAGATGTAAGACCTTGTATTGTGATTGCATGGCAAGGTTTTGGTAGCAGGGGGCTACAGGGGTGGCTTCTGTGAGAAGCTGTTAGAAGTTTCCCACATGTCTGATACAGCCAATGCCAGCTGGCTCCCAGTTGGACCTACCACTGGCCAAGGCCTGCCAGTGACAGTGGTAATGCCTCTGTGACAAAGTGTTTAAGAAGGGGAAGAAGTTACTGTGTGACACCAACTGCAGCCAGAGAGAGAACTGGAGCAGATATCTGCCTGCAACCCGTGGAAGATCCCAAACCAGAGCAGTTGGATGCCCTAAGGAGGCTGTGACCCTGTGGGAAGCCCATGCTGGGGCAGGCTCCTGGCAGGACCTGTGGACCCATGGAGGAGTCCCTGAGGAGCTCATGCTGGAGCAGGTTTGCTGTCAGGACTTATGACCCCATGGGGGACCCATGCTGGAGCAGTCAGTTACTGAAGGACTGCACCCCATGAAGAAGACCCACACTGGAAGAGTTCATGAAGAACTGTAGCCTGTGGGAAGGACTCTTGTTGGAGAAGTTCATGGAGGACTCTGTCCCGTGGGAGGGACCCCACGCTGGAGCAGGGAAAGAATGTGAGAAGTCCTCTCCCTGAGGAGGAAGGACCGGCAGAGACAATGCGTGATGAACTGACTGCAATCCACATTGCCCATCCCCCTGTGCTGCTGGGGGGGAGGGGTGGGGGGAAGTCGAGACATAGGGAGTAAAGTTAAGCCCTGGAAGAAGGGAGAGGTGGGGGGAAGGTTTTTTTCAAGATTTGGTTTTATTTCTTGCTACCCTTCTCTGATTTGATATGTTTTTTCACCAAGTCAAGACTGTTTTGCCTGTGAGAGTAACTGCTGACTGATCTCTTCCTGTCCTTATCTCAACCCACAAGCCTGTCATTATATTTTCTTTCCCCTGTCTAATCTAAGGAGAGGAGTGATAGAGTGGCTTTTGCAGGCATCTGGCATCTAGCCATGGTCAACTTGCCACATTAATTTCTCTTCATCACGTGAGCGAATTCAAACACCTCACATAAATCTTCTGAAAAGGAGAAGAGTTGTGATTGTCATGATATTACTCTCAGGAAAAAATCCAACAGATCAAACTGTTAGGCAAACCAGCCTGAAATCACAAATAAAATGGAACTTAGGAGGTTGGAAAATGAGAGGAAAAATGGAACATTAGCTCATAAACTATTTGTTGTTTGACAGATTTCTCTTGCTTTGGTCTTGATGAAATGGAGCACAAATCCCTTGCAACTCAGTTTAGGGAACGTTGCTTCACAGCTGAGAAAAATCTGTTTCTATACTTCAGTCATGTTTGACTTGAAATAATACATGTAAGTGTTGGATATATCTATGTGATGTAATCATTCAATCAGGAAATTTGCATACCTCCAGCAATTTGTTTCCCTGAACCCACAGGCTTATGAAAAATCAGTATATGGACATTGAATATCTGAATGTGTAGATTTATCTGGTTTACAGAGCCTCTGCTGTTTAAAATGAAATGGTCTACTGAATATAATATCACCCTATGACAAGATTACTTAACATGTGTCAACATATTTCCCAGTGCTTAAGACATCCTGTATATAGTGTGTATCTGTGCATACATACCATTTTAAGTACTGTGGTGTGAAAAAGGATGATCTCACAGTGATTGATATTTAGATTTTTTTATTTCTTTAACTGATTGGCAGGTGACCTGGAATTAAAATGACCTATTTGAAAAAATAAAGCAATTTAGGTGAAGCAGAGATATAGAATTAATATGAGGTTAAAGTAAACCACAGGGAATAATTTCTGAATCACAGTCTGAAAAGGTGGACAAATTAAGCAGGAAAAAAGGTTAATAAAGTAATAATACCAACGGAATAAAAGAGTTAGACTACGTAACAATCTGCAGCTGAAAGAAAATGTCAAGCCTACAAAGCTTCAATAGACAGTAATCTCTTTCCTATAAGGTTGTGAGCAACTACATGGAAGGAAGGAAGGATTTTCCAAATATGTTTACTTGTTGAATATACTACCAGCCAGGACTCAGCTAATGAACTACAGCAACAAGTCTCAGCTGTTCTGTAAAATACTGTACTGACAAATGGGAGCTTGCTTAGCAACAAGCATTTTCTCAACAGTTAATCACTATTTCTACACCTGGAAAAAGAAAAGGAACAGAGAATTAGACAAAGAAAAACTAAATGTGTGTGTGTATATATGCTCACAGTACATCGTTTTCTAGTCTGCCAGGTGAGAATACTTGAAGGCAGGATTTTGTTTCTGTAATAATCTGCATCTGGTTACTTTGTAACAGCAGAAAGAAGTATCAGAAAAAGCATTGGACAGCTCTTTTACACCTTTCAACAGCAGCTGAATTCTTTTGATAGTGAAAATTCTTTGATAGTGAAAATTGAAACTCTGGTTCCAGTTTTCACCCAGTTGCATGAAAGATCAAGCATTTAGTGGACACATGCGCCTAAACACGCAGGTGTGGAGCAGAGTTCTTCATCATTTCATAGTGACTGTACCGTACCCTTAAAACTAAGGGCAGATGTAACCTTTATTTTTAAAAATGAGGCTCTAAATTTGCTGCTGTTCAAATTCTTTTTTTGTTTGTTTGTATGTATCTCATTTGTTTGTTGGTTGGTTTTGGGTTGGTTTTGGTTTTTGTTAAGGTAATGGAAGTTCAAACTGTTCGTCCTCTTTCGGTACAATTATAAGTTTTTGTACTGGAGTGAGGATTTTTTCTGCTCTCTGTTCCTTAGGGATAATAGATAGTGGTGGCTTATATCTCTGAAAGAAAGATCTAGTCTAAGATATATCTCTCAGATATGCTGTTTGGTATTATTAGGCTTCAGGTTTGCCGTTTGCAGCTTTTAGCTTCTTGCTGCTAAGTTCTTCGAATATATCTCAGACTACCCAAGCCTGATGAGATGTAAGCTGACACAAAAGTAATACAATAAAAAATAAATATGTTTTATGATCAAGGTTTTAAGAAATAGGAATAAAACATTTTTTAAAGGAGAAAGAAAAAAAAACAAAACTACAAAAAACCCTGAAGATGAAGCAATTTTCTGAGTCTACTAACCCAGTACTTCTTTGAATCTCTTCAAGATGTTCTAGCTGCAAGGTTTGTTTAGTCTTGCTGACTGCTTTGTTTAGTGTCTTGCTATTTTAACTTTTTACATTTTGTGTATTGTGTTCTTCAATCCATACCTTTGTAATAATCATCTGGATTACATGAAAACTCTTTGTTACAACAGCATTCTTGGATTGATTAATGCAAATACGTGACACTAGAAGCAGGGCATTTATGCACTCTAATTTTGTATGTGTGTACGCATGTACATACATATGCGCAATTTCTTTTTATGTTCTTAGCTTTTGAAAGGTTTTTGAATTTTAAGAGACCTTTTTTAGACGTAAGATATATCACCTGTGAAACCCCTAAGAACAAGGACTTCTTGGTAAGTCTGCAAGGACACATTGTAGACTCAACCTCATACACTTTAGCTTAGAAAAGTCTAATTTCTGTGGATGATAATTAGTAATTTCCTTGAATGCAGAAGAAGACCTTTAACTAAAGCATAGTAAATATCTTTAAAATAGTATCCTGAAAATGATAGTTTCTATATTATTGTCACTGTTAGGATGCACTTATGTCTTTACACTGGTATTTTAGAGTGGCAATAATTCAATAATGTAAGCAATCTTAAAAAACAAAAGTGGAATTTGAAATTTCTTAACTGTGCTCACCCTAATAAAACCATAAGCAGATTATGTGATTAAAACATCTTTTATAAAGCAGAATAGAAGTTTCTGTATGCTATTGTTTAGTATTGGTCAGTCTGATAGATTCTTCAGTTTATGTAGATGTCCTTACCTGTGCAAGCAAAAACCTGTAAGTTTTTTAGTGCACTGACATGCTAAGTAATGTTAAAGTGAAAGTATTTTTAAATACCGAAGGCACCTGACAAATTTAAGGTCACAACTGGAAATGGGTTAAATTGATGAAACTCCTTAAGTTTATAGGAGTTTTCCATAAGTAAGGATTTATAGTCTTATTTAGGTAATGTAATTAAATAAATATTGTTTAAGGTATTATAACTTATCCAAAAGATTTACATTTTTGCACTGTAGTCTTTTAGTTGCTTTATCATCATAGAGCTCTCCAGAGAGATTCCTCATTGATTTTCCTTGACTATGCTACGTAGAACCCATCGATTTGTATTAATATTTCAAACATCTCCTCACCTTTAATTTCTCTTGCAATATGATGCTTTGCAGCTTACTTTGAAATCCTTGTAGTGCTCCTTATAAAACTTTCTGAGATTAATCAGTCTAAACTATTTGATCCCATTGTCAGATTTTGCTGTCCTGTCACTTAACTTCCCACTGCTAAATACTGTCTTTTGCTGCGGATACTCTCCTAAGGATGAGAACTGATATTCTGCAGTAGTTTTTGGGCAGTATTTAGAGAAACTGTTAAATTTTTGGAAAGTATGCAAGGACATTGATACGAGTGATAATCAAACATGGATAGATAAATCAAGCCAGAAGGGTCTTGCATGGAGATGTGATTTACAGGTCCTGAATGCATTATTTAGTAAATGTTCAATAATATTTATTTATAAATATGTATTTTGATTTTCAGCAGAAAAAAACTTTCGTTGGTACCATACAGCTATATCCTGCTTGAAAGTTCTAGTTCATTCATAGCTGTGGGTTATCTCAGTAAGTCCTATAAACCTGTCCAGGGCTTCAACAACACAGCTCATAAGAGTGTTCTCCCGATCAGTTGTAGGCATTGCTCAAAACTGTTATTCTCCTGTCTGGACTGTGATTAATAATATCAATATAACAGTGAACTCAAAGGAAACATTACAGTATTTACCACAGGAAAACATCACCAGAGATAAAACATCCTACCAGCTGCAGCAGACGCTAATCTTATATGGCTGTTGCCATCTAACTACAAGAAACTGAAACTGTAAACAGTGTATTTTCATTGTTTCCCCTTGGTTTTACCAAGGCAAAGTCATGTTTGACCAACCTAATATGGCCTTTTATGAAGACATAACCAGGTGGATAGATGATGGTAGTGCAGTGGATGTGGTTTATCTTGATTTCAGTATAGTATTTGACACCATCTCAAAGCATCCTTGCAGTTAATATCACAGAATGATAGAGGTTGGAAGGGACCTCAAAAAACCATCTAGACCAACCCTCCTGCCAGAGCAGGACTGCCTAGAGTAGGTCATACAGGAATGCATCCAGGTAGGTTTTGAATGTCTCCAGAGAAGAAGACTCTACAACCTCCCTGGGCAGCCTGTTCCAGTGCTCTGTCACCCTCACAGTGAAAAAGTTTTTCCTTATGTTAATGTGGAAACTCCTATGCTCCAGCTGGTACCTGTCACCCCTTGTCCTATTATTGGAAACCACTGAGAAGAGCCTGGCTCCATCCTCCTGACACTCGCCCTTTATGTATTTATAAACATTGATGAGGTCACTCCTCAGTCTCCTCTTCTCCAAGCTAAAGAGACCCAGGTCCCTCAGCCTTTCATCATAAGGGAGATGTTCCACCCCCTTAATCATCTTTGTGGCTCTGTGCTGGACTCTTTCAAGCAGTCACCTGTCCTTCTTGAACTGAGGGGCCCAGAACTGGACACAGTATTCCAGATGTGGTCTCACCAGGGCAGAGCAGAGGGAGAGGAGAACCTCCCTTGAACTACTGACCACACCCCTTCTAATACACCCCAGGATGCCATTGGCCTTGTTGACCATGAGGGCACCTTGCTGGCTCATGGTCATCCTGCTGTCCACCAGGACCCCCAGGTCCCTTTCTCCTACGCTACTCTCTGGCAGCTCAGTCCCCAACCCCAACAGGTACATGGGGTTGTTCTTTCCCAGATGCAAGACTCTACACTTGCCCTTGTTGTGTTTCATTAAATTTCTCCCCGCCTGTGGTGGTTTGGTGTCTGGTGGGGTTTTGGGGGGTCTTGGTCGTGGGGGAGGGGGCTATGGAGTTAGCTCCTGTAAGACGCTTTGAGAATCTTCCTGGGCTCCAATTGTGGACCTGCCTCTGGGCAAGGCCAGACTAATGGTGCCTCCGTAAATAACTATTTAAGAGTGAAAGAAGCGGTTGATTGAGTCTCTTTGTTCTATTTGTGTTGGTGAGCCAAGGGGAATGGGAGAGAGACAACCCTGCGGACATCCAGGTAAGTGAGGAAGGAGAGGGGGAAATGTGCCGGTGCAGGGATTCCCCTGCGGCCCATGGTAGGGTGGCAGCTGAGCCCCTGCAGCCCATGGAGATCAGCAGTGGCCCAGAGGTTGGCCTGCAGCCTGCAGAGGACCCCAGGCTAGAGGAGCAGCGAGCTGGCCTGAAGCAGACTGTGACTCCGAGGCAGCCCATGCTGGAGCAGCACGTTGCTGTGTGGGTGGCAGCCCTGGGAGGGACCCGTGCTGGGGCAGTTCGTGGGGAGCTGCAGCCCCATGGGAAAGGACTCACATTCGAGTGGTTGGAGGAGTCTGTCTCCTGTGAGAGGGACAGCACACTGGAGCAGGGGAGGACTGTGAGGACCTCCCTCTCTGAGGACAAAGAAGCAGCAGAAGCTTTTTTTGCTGGACTGACTGTAACCCCCATTCCCTACCCCTGCACTGCTGGGGGGGAAGAGGTAGCAAGTCTGAGCCCAGGAAGACCGGAGGGATGCCAGGGGGAGCATGTGTGTTGTATTTAAGACCTGGTTATATCTCTTATTTTCCTTGATGGTGGTGGTTGTTTTGTATTAAAATTATATTGTTATCTCCAAGGTGATTCTGTCTCTTGCTTGTGACCATAACTGTTGAGTGAGCCTTCCTTGTTCTTTGTCTTGATCCTCAAGCCCTTTTGGTTGCATTTTCTGCTCCCAATCCCTCCGGGGACAGGGCAGGGGTGAGCAAGCAGCTCTGTGGTGCTTTTGGAGCCAGCTGGGTAGGCTCAAACCACGACAGCAGTGAAACAGAATTTTTACTTTTTCCTCTTTTCTAGTCCAGACTTATCTAAACTAGTTTTAAGCATTTGCTTTGAACGAAAAGGAATTAATCAATAATACGTGTTTTGTTCAAGAGAACAAAATTGCTGAGTGGTTTATAATTGATTACTTCCTCTTGTATACCAAGTTCTTTTGAGCATGAAATGGCAGTGCGATAACCTTTTATCTTTTTATCCAGCTTTCCAGTTTCAATTATTTTACTCTATACACTATCTATTAGTGACTTTGTCAGTTAATCCCTACTGACAGAAGCTGAATCAGCATTTTACGAGATGAAAGGCTCTGGACCTTCATTTGTTGTCTGTCACTTCTCAGACTAGTCAGTGTGAAACATGAAAAGTGACAGTTAAAACCTTCAGAAGCGCAACCATTAGATAAGAAACTTGCTTTACCACGTATACAAAGAGGCAGCTGGCAGGATTTATATTACTGTTTTCAGGTAGCACTCATTTTCACTGTATTTTGGCAATAATACTGACAGCTTTATATGAGCTAGTATAAAAAAATCGAGGGATTCAAAAATTATTAAAAATTATTTTAAAAAATTCTTAAACTTACATATCCCAGTTATTACCCTGCTCATTTTTTTGTTCCTCCCTTGTTATGGAGAAAGGCCTGTATGAAATGACTGGTGCTCTGTTCACAAAGCTTCATGTATTGTAAAACAGGAAAGAAATATCACACAACCTTACTCCTGCATGCTTTCCTTATGTTGAATATAAGAATGGCTTTCAAAACAGGATAAAATACAGTACAGAACATGAGTTTCTGCTGGGAAGAACTTTGCTTCAGAAGTGGGAGGTATGTCTTTATTTGGATCTGTCTGTATATGATTACAAGCTTGCTAATGTATTAAATCAATTAAAGCCTCAGAATTAAATATAAGAGTCAGTCCATGAAGAAGGAATCACGACTATGAGTAACAAATCAGTTCTAGAGAGGTTCTTTGTTGATTTTGGCAATAGTGATTTCCAGGTGGATCAGTAATGTAAACTGATATGAGGATTCTTCATCGTAGGAGGAGAAAGCATTTGCTGTTAACAATTTTGCGTAAATAGACTTTCAAACACAATCTCATTTGATAAATCAAGGAATGCTTTACCATATGCTGATAGACATATCTATAGGCTCACTAGTGGGAAACCTTAGGTTACAGCTTCCACACACTGCAGCAGAAGGTGCTGGTGATGGTGGTTTTCCCTCTACAGTCTTCAGAAGTGTTTATAATTACTCATTGGGTAAGCACCTTCAAACTAGTGTAGGAACAGACATTCTCATGGAAGTAACTAAAAATTTTTAGCTTTTTGTATTTTTTAAAAGTTTGACAATATTTTTAGTTACCTAAATTTCACAGTCAAGATACTGTGAGGAGGATGTTCAGTTGCATGTCTAGTAACCCCTTGTGGTATATAATCTTAACTGTAATCACCTTTTCTTGTTTTCTAAGCATAGAAATATGTCCATCTCTTATTTCTTCTCTCCTTGACTGGAAGAGATGGAAGTTTCAAGCTTATAACAAAAATAAATGGGCAGGAGTATTTTTCCAGACGTCAAAATTGAGGCCCTCTGTGATGTTTTAGAACTCATATTCTACTCTAGAATCTTGATTGCACGTTTTAGGAAAAATGTTAATTTTTTTTCATATTTGATTACTTTGTAAAACTTCAGTTCTTTGGTCAAGAGCTGTTTTTTTTTGTTTGGGGTTTTTTCAGTTATTTTTGTTCAAAGGAATGTTACTTTATGTTTTCCTTAGCTTCAGTGCAGTAGAGGCTGCACAGAAATTAAAGATGTTCCTATCTAACACATGTGACACACTTACTACATGTGTTTTTATGTTTACAGATTAATACTTTTATGGTTTGTTATGTTCTTTGTTGGGAGTGTTAAAAATGTTGTTGTAACACTGACTTTTCATATCTTTTGTCTAAAGATCACTGGAGGGAGAAAAGAAAACTGTATTCTTTGAATACACAAGGGAGAAAACTCAACACAGCTTAGATATGAAGTTTCACTTCCAGCAGCTGAAGATGATTATGGTACAAGATTAATGCTCAGACGTGGAAAAACAATAGGTCACATTTTTTGTTTGAGATACTTTGACTTCTGCATGTTCCTACGGATGCACAAACAGTTAAAGTAAAAAACATACGAAGAAGTGGTTCATTGAGTTGGTTTTACCATTTATGAATACATGGTATGTTATTTGAATGGGCTTTATAGTACTTGTGCACTAAGTTTAGACATGCCTCTGCCTGTGTACCATGTCCTTGTTCCCCTCAAATAAAAAGAATTCCCCTTTCTTAATATCAAGCACAATAATTTTGTTGTCTGCCATCTGTATATTGAGAACAGTGAAATAACTCTTGCTATACTTTAAACTCTAATGGTTGAAAGAAAATAATACATATTTTAAGCTGCTAGAAGTCAGGAAGATAGCAGTTCAAACAGCAATGAATATTGAAAATGCATTTTTTTCTAAGATATGAGTTGACTTCCTGTTGAATTTTTCTTACATACATAGATACTTATCTCATATTACTATTATTGTCATCTATATATGTGTAAATACAGCTTATGTTTACTTACTCTTTTTATCTCCATATTGATCTTGTAATAAAGCTTTCATAGTTCTAGCAGCGTGTAAGCTTGCATTCATGTCATATATCGTATCGTATCGTATCGTATCGTATCGTATCGTATCGTATCGTATCGTATCGTACCATATCATAGGATTGGAAGTGCAAGTAGTGTTCTCCTCTATCCCACCTATTGCAGGGAGTGATGAGGGTTTTGACAGGAAGAGTCGTCAGATGAATTCTTGGCTTTGAGCCTGGTGTCACCAGCAGAACTTTGGGTTGTTTGACCATGGCCTGGTAGCAACAGATGGGGTTAACTTGTCTCAAAGGCATAAAATGATCCTGGGACAAAAATTAGCAGGGCTTATAGAAGAGCTTTAGAACTAGCTTTAAAAGGGAATGGAGATGAAACCAAGCTTGCCAGAGAGGAACCTGGATACGGCATATTGGTGCTCGTGGGTCAGTGCGCTGGTGTTGTCTTTCAGTTTGACATCTCAGTTGAGGTGGGGGATGGTGACCCACGCAGCAGCAAAAACGCTAGGCTTATTGGTAAGTTAGTAACCATGAAAGAGGCTGAGAATGGTCAGGTAGGAATTAGAGCTTCTTCTCCCAAAATGGAGGCAGGATCATTAGCTCAGTTGAAGTGCATCTTTATAATTCGTTGGGAGAAGTTTCACGATTGCTACCCCTTGTTCTTGTGGGGGACTTCAATTTTTCAGATATGTGCTGGAAATATAATACAGCAGAGAGAGAACAGTCTCAGAGGTTCCTTGAGTGTGTGAAAGATAACTTCCTGACAGAACTGGTATGGGAGCCAATCAGGGAAGGTGCCTTCCTGGTCCCGCTCCTTGTGAACAGAGATCTTGTGAGGGAAGTAAAGATTGGAGGCTGCCTAGGGCATAGCGATCATGAAATGATAGACTTTTCAGTCCTTGGGCAATTAAGGAGGGGGGTCAGGACTTTGGCCAGTTCAGGAGTCTGATTGACAAAGTCACTTGGGAGGCAGCCCTGAAGGGTAAAGGTGTCCAGGAATTCTGGACATACTTCAAGAAGGAAGTCTTAAAGGTGCAGGTGCAGGCTGTCCCCGTGAGCTGAAAAATCAGTCAGCAGGAAGAAGACTGGCCTGGCTGAATAGGGACCATTGGCATGACCTCAGGAACAAAAGGAGAGTTTATGACCTTTGGAAGCGAGGGCAGGACTGTCATGAGGACTATAAAGAAGTAGTGAGGCTATGCAGGGAGAAAATTAGGAGAGCCAAAGCCCAATTAGAACTTAAACTATCTACAGCTGTTAAAGACAATAAAAAGCGTTTCTATAATGGACAATAAAAAATGTTTCTATAAATATATCAACCACAAAAGGAGGGCTAGGGAGAATCTTCCTCCTTTACTAGATACAGGGGGAAACAAAGGGACAAATGATGAGGAAAAGGCTGAGGTGCTCAATGCCTTCTTTGCCTCGGTCTTTAGTAGTAGAACTAGTTGTTCCCTAGACACCCAGCTCCTTGAGCTGGAAGACAGGGTGTGAGGGCAGAATGTGGCCTTCACAATTAAAGAGGAAGTGGTCAGTGGCCTACTACACCACTTAGATGTACACAGGCCTATGGGGCTGGATGGGCTACATCCAAGAGCACTAAAAGAATTGGTGGGTGTACTCACCAAGCCTCTTTCCATCATCTGCCGGAAGTCCTGGCTAACTGGCAAGGTCCCAGTGGACTGGAGAACTGCAAATGTGACACTCATCTACAAGAAAGGCCGAAAGGAGGATCCGGGAAACTACAGACCTCTCAGTCTGACCTCGGTGCCAGGGAAGGTCATGGAGCAGATCATCTTGAGTGCCATCATGAGTTATTTACAGAAAACCAGGTGATCAGGCCCAGTTAGCAAGGGTTTATGAAATGCAGGTCCTGCTTAATGAACCTGATCTCCTTCTATGACAAGATGACCCACCTGATGAATGAGGGAAAAGCTATGAATATTGTTTGCCTCAACCTCTGTAAAGCCTTCGACGCTGTTTCACATGGAATTCTAGATAAGAAACTGCCTGCTCATGGCTTGGATGAACATATATTCTGCTGGGTAAAACACTGGCTGGATGGCCAGGCCAGCTGGTGGCCGGTCACAAATGGTGCTCCGCAGGGGTCAGTACTAGGGCCACTTCTGTTTAACATATTTATCAATGATCTTGACAAAGGGATAGAACGCACCCTTAGTGAGTTTGCAGACAAACACCAAGTCAGGCTGGAGTATTGATCTGCTTGAGGGTAGGGAGGCTCTACAGAGGGACTTGGACAGGCTGGATCAATGGGCCGAGGCCAACTGTATGACCTTCAACAAAGCTAAGTGCCAGGTCCTGTACTTGGGCTACAACAACCCCACACAATGCTACAGGCTTGGGGAAGAGTGGCTGGAAAGCTGTCTGGTAGAAAAGGACCTGGGGGTACTGATTGACAAGCAGCTGAATACAAGTCAGCGGTGTGCCCAGGTGACCGAAAAAGCCAATGGCATCCTGGCTTGTATTAGTAATAATGTGGCCATCAGGAGTAGTGAGGTGATCGTCTCCCTCTACTCAACATTGGTGAGGCCACACCTTGAGTACTGTGTTCAGTTTTGGGCAGCTCAACACAAGACAAACACTGAGGTATAGGAGAGAGTGCAACAGAGATGGTGAAAGGCCTAGAGAATAAGTCTTATGAAGAGTGGCTGAGGGAACTGGGGCTATTTGATCTTTAAAAAAGGAGGCTGAGGGGAGACCTTATTGCTCTCTACAACTACCCAAAAGGACATTGTAGAGAGATAGGTGTTGGTCTCTTCTCACAGGTAATTAATGATAGAACAAGAGGGAATGGACTTAAGCTGCACCAGGGTAGGTTTAGGTTAGATATTAGGAAAAAAATTTTCACTGAAATGGTTGTCAGACATTGGAATAGGCTGCCCAGGGAGATGATTGGATCACCATCCCTTGATGTGTTTAAAGGTCATTTAGATGTGGCGCTTGGAGATATGATTTAGGGGTGTACTTGGTAGAGTAGGGTTGATGGTTGGACTCGATGATCTCAAAGGTCTTTTCCAACTTGAATGATTCTATGATTCTATGAATGAAAAAAATACTGCTGATGTTTAAATCTATCACCTGTAGCGAAGGAATTTGCTACGCCTGCCCCCCTACCAAGAGCTTCATCTCTTGAGTGGCAGCAATGAGAGAATCATGACAATGATCTCCAGAATTCCCATTATTTGGGGTTTTTGGAATTCAGCCATGGTTGCCAAAGAGAACAATGTGCAACAAATAGTCAGACTAGGAAACAACTAAATGTTTTCCTAAACAGCCTTTTATCTGAAAGCTCAAATCGCTTTCCAAACTCCTAATTCTTGATTTTACAGATGAGTAAACTGGTTTATCTGCAGATTAAATAATTAATTAGTTACATAGTTATAGAGCTAAGGAAAAAAACGTGTTTGTTCTTAGTGGCTCTAACTTCTAGAGCTGTTTTACCAGATGATGTAGATGACCCAGCAGTGGAAAGAAAGCTTCAATAAATCTAAAATCTGCAATGTAAATATAGGTAATGCTCTGAATGCATTTTATGTATGAAATTGCTGCTTATACTAAACTGGAGATTGTCATTATGGCCAGATTGTAGCCTGAGAGATAAGGAAGAGAAGAAAAAAAAAAAAGGAAAAAGAAAGAAGAAAAAAGAAAACATTATATGCAGATGCAGTGTTGGACCCCTTTCTATTAAAAAAAAAAAAAAAAAGGATGTGAATTTTCAAGGTGCTAACAATTGTAATTCCTGGAACCTATGACCATCTTTTTATAGTGTTACTCTGCTCGTACAACAGCAGCTGAAACAATTTTAAACACTACTTAAATATTTTATATTCAGATAGTTATAGCCACTTTACTTGATTTTCTAGTTACTGTATACCTGGATACAGTCTTGAAATCTAGCACTTATTTTCTATGGGAAGAAAATGGAACATTAAAGGCCTTTGTTGCAAAGGAAATGTACAAATAATACACAAAAGCTGAGAGCAGCTTTTGATATCATGTATGTTTTTTTCATAACCTTTGACGTTCCCCAGTCATTGTATCTCTCTCAAATTTACAAGCATCTTTTTAAGATTTGTCTTTCAATCTGTCTTTCATTATCTTTCTCAACATTACAATAATTTTTACTTTAAAACTTAAAATTCCTCAGTATAGTATTCAGCTGATGGGAAAGGAGAGCTCTTGAATTTGTTTTGTTTGTAAACTCTGATAGTTTGAAGAGAACATACGGACATTTTTCTCATAACAAATAAATTAGTTTATCAGTGTTATTGAAGAAAAAATGAGGGACACTAATAATAAAGATTCAATAATTAACTTTCGTAGGTTTTGATGCTTTGTGATACAAAGTAATGCGGTTATATATGTTATGCATAAGTTAAGACTTCCAATGGCCTTTATGTGGTATTCTCCTAAACTGGATGAAAATGTTTTTCCATTTCTTTTATTACAGGAAACTACTGAAAAAGCTAGCAAATAACATTTACATGCTAAGTATTACATCAGATTATATTACGGTCTCCAAATAGGTGCTTATATAGATTCTATTATCATCACTGTTCCTTTGCCATTTCATTACCCAGAACACTGCACTTTTTTTTGCGGCTTTTTAATTATTAAGTTACTATAAAATTGAAATCTACTCTGTCCTAGTGAGGCCACATGTGGGGTGCTGTGTCCAGTTCTGGGCTCCACAGTTCAAGAGACATAGGGGACTACTGGAGAGAGTCCAGTGGAGGTCTACAAAGATGATTAGGGGACTGGTGCATCTCTTATGAGGAAAGGCTGAGAGACCTGGGGCTCTTTAGCCTGGAGAGAGAAGACTGAGAGGGGATATTATCAGTGCTTATAAATATCTAACAGTGGGAGTCAAGAGAACGGGGGCAGGCGCTTTTCAATGGTGCCCAGTGACAGGACAAGAGGCAATGGGCACCAGCTGGAACACAGGAAGTTCCATCTGTACATGAGGAAAAACTTCTTTTACTGTGAAGGTGACAGACCACTGGAACAGGCTGTCCAGGGAGGTTGTGGATTTTCCTTCTCTGGAGCTATTCAAAACCTACATGGACATGATCCTGTGCAACCTGCTTTGGTAGAGATTTTGGACTAGATGATCTCCAGAGGTCCTTTCCAACTCCTACCATTCTGTGACTGAGTTGTATAAAAATATAATGAATTATGTGAGAAAACATCACATTAATTTATGAAATCTGTATTATTAGATAGTTTTCAAAACACTGGTGATTAGGAGTCAAGCAGCTCATAAATATTCTGCATCCCAGAGGTTAATACAAAACTTAGGCTAAAGGGAAAAATTACAATGCAGTAGTTGGAATTTAGGCTCCTTCTCCAGTGAGCTCTGCATATTTTTTTTAAGAGTGATTATAAACTGAGAACATGAATGTAATTATTTAGAATCCTTACCTACTTAACATTGTCATTTACTTTGGGCTAGCATTGATTTATCCAGTTTGAAAGCATAATTCTAAATTATGATAATGTTTTATTGTTTACTGCACTGTTAAAGGCGAGCTGATAGGCAAACGAGCTAGAGACTTTCTGTGTTCAGCATCTACTTCCTTATGTGAATCAGACTGAGGAGGAACTTGAACTTACTGTTTAAAAGGTTCATGTCAGCAGTTGAATCTGCTTCCTGCCTTCTATAAATGAGATAGTTGACTGATAGAACCATTATCTGGGGATTTGTTAGAATATTACCAGTAACATCTTTCACCGAAGGCTACTTTCCTAGATTCACTAATGTCAGCTTGATGTGATGCACAAACTAAGAGCTTTCCATGGACAACAGTTCATTGGATTGAAGAAGACCACTTCCAGCGTATGATACTGTAAACTGACTGTTCGATCAGTTGTCTAGGCTGTTTCTTCTCTCACATTTACAATCAGAGCACTAGTCACTGTATACATTTGAAAAGGGGAGTTACTACTAACTCCATCCCCTGGACTTCAGTTCAGAAATATTTAAATCTGATTATAATATTTATCAAGTCCTTTTCATTTTTGTTTTATTGTTTTAGCCATTTCACGGTGAATTTCATGAACATGAGAATATAATCAAAAAACCCAAACTAGATGACAAACTGCGCTGGCATTTCTGAGAGAATATTTATCTAGTATTTGAAAAAAGATTGATACAAGTGGACTATTCCAAATTAGATGCTACATAAATCTCTGCTATATACCTGATGTATGTTTCTACTGTTAAGACATCTACAGTGGTTACCTGCTCTTCTTGCTCTAATTATGAATACTGGTTTCTTTTCAATTTAGTATTTAGCATAGATGTTTGAGTCCTCAATTTTCATCTCATCTCATCTCATCTCGTCTCGTCTCGTCTCGTCTCGTCTCGTCTCGTCTCGTCTCGTCTCGTCTCGTCTCGTCTCGTCTCATCTCATCTCATCTCATCTCATCATCTCATCTACGGTAACCAGTACAGGAGCACAGTCTTTTTGACCCTTATTCTCCTAAGAATGCTTCATATCAGCACCTTTTTATTTAGAGGTGGCTTCTTACTTGCAGTAGAGAGTACCTAGGCAGACAGCTTTCAATGAATAAACAATTAGTTTTACTATCAGGGCTACCATGGTCTTCAAGATGACAATCTACATTGCTTAATTAGTCCAAGTTTTTCCTCTCTGCTCTGTATCTTTATGTACTGTTAAACAGCCGTTTAGACATCTCCTCTGAACCTTTATCTACATAGGTCTGGGCCTTCATGCCTAATCATATGAGCTTCCTGGATTGCCCTCACCATCTGCTCCTGGCACTGTGGGACACTAATCTACCTCCAGTAAAGGAGTCGGCTGTCCACTGACTCAGGAATTTTGTTTCTCCAGTAGCCATAATGGCACTTAGAGCTTGCCAGAGAAAACTCTAAAACACATCATGAATGTGATGTTCTCAAGAATGAACTTGCAGTTTCTTGATTCACCACTCATGAGAAACAGGAGTGCACACTGTTAGCCAGATCTCTTGGAGTGGGTCTATGCTGATACCCTTCTAAAGTTGAAGAGGTATTTACACCACCTAGCATTTAGTTTGTGGCCTCCTCTGGACCCCATATAGTGTCTGTGGTCTGAAAGCATAAATGTGTGTATGTGTTTTTCAGGTTCAGAAAACCTAAATTGTGTTCTGTTTCAGTCCATTGTAATGGGGTTTACACACTCAGAAACAAGAGGTATTCCAGTTCCTAGGGGTATTCTAGTCTGCATACGATGGGAAAGTACATCATAGAGTCTGAGGATTCAAAATCTTACTATAGCATTGAAGGTAGCGGTAGCAATGGTGCAGTCAGGTTCATACTCCCACTATAGGCAGTCCTCATGTTCCCTGAACCATGTCTGGATATTGCCCCAGTGAATACTATCAGTCAGAGACAAAAACAAATGTGAGAGAACATAGTATGCAATATGGATAATCAGTGCTGCCAGTGTTAGAGCTGTCTTGCTGTCTTTATTCTGTTTAGATGCACAGGCATCACTATAGGCATACCTTCAAAGCTCAGTGTGTGACTGGAGGAGATCAGTACATGACATTGGTAAAATGTAGGATAAGTATTTGATAATAAAATTTGAGACAAAGAAACAGAATGAAAATAAAACAAAAAGCACTTTTAAGAACTATCATTATTAAAATCAACCAAAAAGTCTCAGGAGCAAAACTCAGGGGCATTTCTTAGGGTGACATCTAGCAATCATTGATGCTAAGGGGACCATTTCAGTGTTAATTCACTGTCTTAGTTACTTTGTGAAATTGGCTGCTTGGTTTCTGGTTATAACCTGCTTTGTTGGTAATAAATAGAAGTAAATGAGAGGAACCTCGAATGCTATTTTATTTTCCTTCTGTTATTCCTTGTGTTACTGTAATTGTAGATTAGTTCTATGTACAATGAAGATGAGAGTGAAGCATTTTAGTCTTGTCCAGACACAAAAGGCAGCAGAAAATCTCTTTGAAATGCAGCTTTGATATCTCGGAATCGCCGTTCTGCTTAGATTTCCACTGTGCTCTCTGACTAGTCTGCTTTTTCTTGCTTAGACACCTCTTTGTCTCTTTCTGCCCAGCTTGTTTAAGTTTATTGTGACATGCCATATAACATCAGAAATAATTGCAGTACAAACACTTATAGGCCTTACTATTTTCCTCTGGCATTTTATAGACACCAAATTTGACATCGCAGTATAAAAGAAAGTTTAGGATGACTCAATAAAATTCCACCTCTTCTATTTTAGGATTATTGCATTGCTTTATTCATCTTCGAGTGTGGACCCTTTAGGCTACGGTGCTAAAAAACTTTGACTTTCAAAACAGTTTGGTGAGTCAGAACATTTTTTGTTTGAGCATAGTTTTTCCAGGTTTAACTACAGCCAAAAGCTACATTATGTAAATCTGGTAGTTTTGCTAGTTAAAATCAGTAATATTCAGCTCTAATCTTCTTACAGGGAATCTGAAGTAATCTTACGTGAATAGTACTCTAAATATAATGAAGCTATTTTAAGCACTAGGATCAGGTAATACTACCATTATATTAATGTGAGATGATGAAGTAGAAACTAATTTAAAAATCCTTCTTAATGGAAACAAATTCAGCAGCATATCTTTTATATATTTTAAATCTCTCTTTTCCCCTCCAAAGCTGATTGATCCTAACTCAGCCCAAACTCATTAAGCTTGTATTAACTGTCTATTCCAAGACCATATTTTTGGTTCATGGACAGAATTTTTACCTTGATTGGTAAAACTGACTTCATTTTTCCGAAATAGGAGAATGAAACAGTTGTAATACTGCAAACACTGTTCATAAAGTGTTTTCTTTATGCCCAGTATAAGAAGAAAAAAAGCAAACCAAAACTTTTAATGATAAGGTTCAAATTGGCCCTAAAGAGGTGACCGGAAGGTTAATATAACATGACCATAGTTGTTGATTTCTGGTAGGAATTTTTTGTATAGAGAAATAGTGTTACTGAAACCGGGAAAACAATCTGGGTCCTTGTGGCTAAGAATTCCATGTTTTCAGAACTTTCAGCTTAGGTTTTTGTACTGATATATTGGTCAGTGTAAGCTCCTCTCTTGCACACTGTGTGGTTGCAAGCTTCTGTTCAGACCATTATAAGCAGGCAAACAGAGCCAGGATTATAAGCACACAGAGATGGAAGAATTTTTACTCCTGGAGGTTAGTTTAAAATTGGTACCTTATTACTTCCGGCATTATATAAATACCTTTAAAAATATTCTCCTTTCTGCAAAAAGGTTACAATTTAATGGCAGACAGAGCTGAAGAAGATAAGGCTATAAACAATAGGACTGGGTTAGTGTGTCTGTGAGGTAGTTTTGTTTTCAGTCCCATAGTTATTTAACTAGATTACTTATTCCAAAGCTTATGTTTATTGAAAGCTGAAAACCAGCCACTGAAGGATTTTTAGAAACAGAATTTTTACAATCAGGATCATTAGTTTGTGCATTTCTATGAGATTTTACATGAGTGTTCCTGTCATAAGTGCTAGGGTGGGAATGAAGTTCACATAAATCTTTCCCCTGTTTTTTAGAAAGTTTTGGATAACAGATATTTGATATTATTTTACTTTCATGACACAGGAATTCTCAGGCATGAGAATAATCCATTGACTTGAAGAAAAAGACCAGTGAGTAAACTACTCTTCCCAAGTCCTGGAGAGGCTGATTTACTTGAGGTTTGTACTATATATGTCTTCCTGTTTTCCTGAGCCTGTACAATGCCATCAGTCTTTGACTTATTTCTGTCTAACCCCTAGCATCTTCTTATGCCCTATAAAGAATGAATGAGCACTATTCCAAAGTTATATTTATCTGGAAAAAAACCCAACAAACATTTATTTAACCAACATAAAATTCAAAAGATCTTTGTACTAAGCTCTGGAATATATACCTGTTTTGTCTTGAAGATATAAGAGTCATACAATTGTCTTCCTTTCCAATAAGCTAGAGAAAAGATGCAAAATTTGGTTGCTGCATAGAAAACCAAAACAGTAAAGAAAAAAAAAAAGCATCATCCTCTGGATGGTATCTGGCAATATTAGATCTCTCCCACAGTGTTACTGAAGTGTCTGGGTGCTTCTGCAGGCTGTCTTAGATACTGGAAAAAATATTTAGAAAGATGCTTAACACTTCTAGAATTGGAATATCAAATCTAAACCACCGTCGATTCTCTCAGAGATCAGACAAACACGGCAAAATGAGAAAACCATTTTGTCTTTCCAAGTGCCATAGTTATTTTGATATTCATTTCCCTTCCAACAGGCCAGAATAATCTCTAGAGCTTTGGTACTGGGCTTGACAGAGGAGCTTTGGTATCTCACACACAGGACAAGTCTTTCAAGTGTTTTTAATAAGTTTAAAAGTATGTGGGGTTGTTTGTTTTTTGTGTTGTGTTTTTTTTTTCCTTTTTGCAACTTGTCTTTACAAGCAAAAGAAAGGGTATGCTTTAGTTCTTTTCCTTTTGCCAATTTTATGTATAATTTTAGCTTGTTATCATTATGGTAGTTGGTTTTCCTAGCAAGCATACATATGAAAAAGTCCAACTGCTTGGCTATTCTGTGCTCAGCATGTCTCTTTTGGAAGTGACCTGGTGCAAAATCAGTATCTCTGGTGTACCTCTGTGTAAAAGCATCAATGTAGATAAAGCATGTAAATAGTAAACAAAAAGGTAGCCAGTGATACAGATTAAAAAAAATAATTTAATCTGCATTTCATCTATTATTTTTCTGTCTATGTATAATCTACTCACAACTGAATAGATGAATGATACTTACTTTCCTTTTCAATTTTCTCTGTTTTCACTTGATAATCAGGTATTGCTTGGGTTTTCTGTGCTACTAAATAGTATCAATATAATTGAATGTAAATATACAATAGAATAGCATGAAGCAATTTATGTTACATTAAGCTTACAGTAAAAAAAGCCTGACTCACAGAAATAGTTTTGATCAATTCAACTTGCTATGTGTAAGTAGCCTGACATATATACACATCGGTTTTCTTTGCTGTTATATAATAAGCAAAAGTTAAATTTAGTGCATTTCACACATGTTTCCCAGCAAATACATTTTATCTCTGTGCTATAATTTTAAAAGTGTACTTTGGGTAAACACATCATTTTTATTGACAGTATTGTTTTATGGATCAGTTTGGTTGTGATAGAATCACAGAATCACAGAATCACAGAATGTTAGGGGTTGGACGGGACCTTGAAAGATCATCTAGAACCTTGCTTTCATAGAGGAATCATGATTTAAAGCATTTTCTTGTACTTATTTTAATGCTTATTTTTAAAATGCTGCTACATTTCTGTATTCATTAATATTTTGACAGTTTTATTTAGATTAGCACTATTAAAAGGGAAATAAATTTTGTTTATTTATTTATTCTTTACACATCACACTGAAACAAAAATGAATGTGTCTGAGTTATTTAAAAAGACCTTTTATATATGTGGTATTTGAGAGATATCTATTTTTCTTTTCTTTTCTTTTCTTTTCTTTTCTTTTCTTTTCTTTTCTTTTCTTTTCTTTTCTTTTCTTTTTTTTTTTACATAAAACTTCCAGGACATAAGCAAAAAGAATTTTCAAATATTATCATTTTCACAATCTTAATCAATATCTCAGTTTTCATCTTAAGACTAGACTTATTGTCTTGCCAGCCCTTCTAATTGGAAGGCAATCAGAATATTTTGCGAACTTATTTTCTGGCCAGGGTTTTTCCAAATAATACTCGATTCCGTGTGTTGTGCATTGTTTTGTGACATCATCAATTACATGACCTTCCCATGAATTAATGGTAACTGCATAGTAATTTGCCTTCCTTTGCTTCCCTCTTTCAAATGCTGAATGCCTCTAAATAGAGCATTTGCAAAGCTCATGAAGACATTTGTTATCCACAGATTATTAATGGCATTTGTTCTGGTCAAAACCCTACTCAGTTCTCTGAAATACCAGGAGTAAGTTCTTCCCATTAGGCAAGAAATGCACCCCTAATCCTACCTCTATTTCTGTTGCTCTGAACACTCACTGGCCACACACCACATAAACCCCAGGGTTAACTATGCTTTTCACTTGTCATCCTGTCTTCAAAATCCTTGTTCATTCTCATTCTTTCCATTATTTGGTTTTATTTGATTACTGTGACTCCCTGCTTGCAAGTCCGATACAGTTTTAGACCCAGGATACTAAACACACATCACTGCTGAAAACCAAACATTTTTAGTAAATATCTAACAACAAGTGGACATTTCTCAGCATTACTGTCTCTGAACATTTATAAACATATCATTCCTTCTTTTGCTCTCAGGATCAATGAAAGCAAACTTTAAATTACATTATAATTTTACTTAAATTTGTGGTCTTTCCTTAGTGTTCTTGTGACTTTTTGTTCCTCTATTGTGCTGTGCAATACATATTATCTATCCATATACTGTACTTAGTACCTTGAACCTCTTCAATTCACTGATGTGTGTATGCCCTTAGTAGACTGCTTCACTGATCCACAGGCAAGTATCTCCTCTTGTCAATCTCACCTGGGAATTCAGTGCAGTGCACAAGAACTGATGTATGACAGAAGCTGGAGTTCTGCCGAGGACCCCACTTCTAACATCCTAAAATAAATTGCTCAGCTATCATTACACACAAGCATTCAAAATCAGCTTTATTTATGGATGGTTAGAATGGTCTTAGCACAATTCAAGACATGTTAAAGTTTTTCTGCCATACCTGAGCCCCAGTCCTCATTGCTGCCCGGAAGGGACTAGGTAGCCTGCAGCAACAGACTGGGGCCTGGAAAGAAGTCACACAGGAATAGTGACATAAAAATGAGCTAACACCAACAAAAATAAATCATCTTCTGACCAGCGGGATGAGAGAAAGGGAAGTGGGGATCCCCAAAGATAACCTAAGACTAATTAGAGTAGTAAAAATCACACCCCTGGGAGCACAACTTACATGCTAATGTCAGACTGCCTTTGTATAATGAACTAGCCACTAATAGGAGCATGTGTAGAAAGGCATTAATTATATAATTGAAAGGTGACTAATGAACAATTTTTGTGTAACTTTCTCTTTATTGTAACCTGTATAAAAACCTACAACCCCTCTGAAAAGGGGTACTAGCTTTGTGAACTCTTGCCTGGCACTCCTTTCTGTACGGAATTGCAATAAAGGTTAGAGAGCAGATCTCAACTTGGTATGCTCATTGGCTTCTGAGCACCAGGCACAAACCTAAATATTGATTGAGGGACAACACATGGGTGCAGTATTTTAATACAAACAATGCTGACTTGCTGAATAATGGAGCTATTCCAGCTACACAAATAAAAAAATAAGAACTAAAAGTAATGCAGAATTCAGTTTTTATTTCATACCACAAATAGTAGTTGAAGACGATCCAACACAGGGATCCTGTAATCATAATTTGAAGTGTTGGACTACGGAAGACACTGACAACTGTATCGTCTCACAAGATGAAATGCTGCACTTCAAAAGTTGCGACCAGAAAAAAGGGTGCAAAAAAAAAGACAGCTGTTGGCTGACTATTACTGATAAAACATTACATGAACTGTTAAGGAATGTTAGTTGAGAATGGCTGTCACCATCAATTGCTCTGGCCTAAGACTTGCTCCTGCCTGGCTGGTCATTTGCACTGCCACAGGGGAGGCACACCAACAGCACCCACGCAGAGGACTCACACAGCCCCAAGGGCAGACAGAGCAGCCCCACCCTCCAGAGGTCACTAGTGCAGCATAAACGGGACACTCTCCGGGTTCACAAGCACATCTACATTCGTGGATCCCCCAAGTACCAGCATGGCCCCTCTGCCTGCCCCATGGGTCCCCGACTTACTGGCTGGCCCAGCTTGGTACTTGCCCCAAGCATGCAGCACCCCACGCTCACAGGTCTTCCTGGGCACACTGGTGCAAAACCCTGCCCCAACCCAGGACATCCTTCTTGCTAGCTGGTCCAGATTGAGGTTTGCTGCTGATTACACATGCACACTCCACACACACTGGGTTTGGGAAGGACACAGGCACACGCCCCCCAGCAGCAAGCACATGGGCTATGAGCTTCGGTCCTGCTCCAGCTGCCGACACTGAGCCCCTCACTTGCCTCAGTTGTGCTGGTGATCCCTGGTAGATGTTTTTGGGAACACACACCATTCCCTTCCCAGACAGAAGGTTAAAGAGCCCCACTTGTTCCAGTTGCCAACACTGAGATACCCCACTTGCTCCAGCAGCTGACACCACAGGACAGGGCTGCCCACACGTCTGGTCTGAAGTCTGACCAGCAGCTGGCACCCAGTACTCTCACAACAGTCCCCCAGCAGCTGGCACTGAATCTTTGCAGCATTCACACTCATGGGATAGAGAGTGAGATTACACAGTTAAGGAAAGATTTAATGAGGAGTTAGAACAGACTGCAGGATTCAGGAGCAGGGCTCAGCCAGACAAGTGTACTGACTGGCCATGGTTTACGTGCAACCAGCCTGTTTTCTGTCTATTCCTCTTTTCTTCCTCTCCTGCACATTGCCTCACCAGTTTGCATAGTCCCACCAACTCCCCTCCAACATCTTGGGTCCTCAGCTCTGCAACCTTATCAGTCACAAAGTCCATTTGTCTGCAGTTTCTTAATAGCCTATCAACTACTGCAACTGGTCAGTTTTGTTTCTGGTTGTTTTCATTAAAACTAGTTGGTCAGGTTTTATGTTTCTGAGCCTTTCTCTCCCTCCCATCCCAATTTGGCAAGGTCCTTAGTCAGATAATCTTACTTAAACAGTCCCACACTCCACATACCCTTACCAATTAATGTGACTGATCAGGTTTGTTCTCATCACTGCCTCCTTTATCACTTGTCTGATAGGCTTGTGTCTCTCTGTGTTCTTGTGTATGGCTTTCTCCTTATCTTAATATCCCTTTTTGTATTGAAAAGGCCCTTCACCACATACCCTTAAAGAAGTCGGCACACTTCTTCCATGTATCCTTACATGAACCACTGCAATCGTTAGGGCTCTGCATCACAGGCCAGATACTGACAGCAGGATTCCTTGAAGTTGAAGTATAGATTTTTTAAGACATGAATAATTTTAAGGATACTAACTAACTTTACCCTTCTTTCCCCAATGTACTGAAATTCTTACTTAAAACATTTCAGAAGTCCCAGGCTTTCAGATCAGTCAAGCAGAAATTTTTGAATATATGCTTATAAGGATGTTTTCATAGTCAAGCGAGCAGTAAACTTTGAAATGGAACTTTTTATTTACAGTTGCATTTTTTATTAGAGAAGTATTTATCCAAATTGAAGAATAAACATTAGAAAGCATAAACTGAATCCACTGCATTATCTTCACTCAGAGTTTAAATACTCTGTCTAAACTTTCACAGTTCAGCTGTGCCTTCCAGGGCTCCAAGTGATTTTCAACTTGAATTTCTGGTGTTTACAGTAACACTACCGGATAACAACATTCTGTTGCTAAAGGACAATCTTCCAGTGTTGTGGTTTTTGGCTTACTATAAAAGCACCTCACCTGTTAGAAAAGCGTTTTTTTTCAAATAGGAGACACTATAATTATGTCATGGTATTGCTGCTCTTGTTAATAAATAGGCATCCACACAGCTTTTACAATTAGCAAATAATGCAGTCCATAATACTACACCTAGTATTGTTCTTTGGGTGAATGTGTCTGCAGATTTCTATTTGTTTCTGTAAATTGTTGTGCCATTTAAAGTTATTCTTACCTCATAGCTCCTGGTTTCGCTATATAAACTGGATGTTGGTAACATGGCCCATGTTACCACATTGTAATAACTTTGGAACAAACCAACTATATCAACTAATCAGCTGTTTAATCTAACAACTTTGCAAGGAACCAGATGAGTGGTGATTTCATAGTGCTTCTTGCTTGCTGTCCTTGCATCTGAATCCTGCTTGCTTCTGATTCTGCAGTGAATATTTGACAACAGTTCATGACATTTGCTAACTCCACTAGCTGTGATTTTATGTTTTTAGCTAGGTTCCTAGCACTTGCTTACAGATAGGAAAATGTTCAAGTGGACAGAGTTCTGACTTGGAAACCAATCTAATCTCTTATTAAATTATTATGAGTAATCAAAGCATTTTCAAAACACTTAAATGGCTGTTGTTGTCTTAAAATTCAAGTTTGCTACTTGAAAATTGTTACCTAAGAGTTTAATCTTGCTAAGCAGGTAAGTGAGAAGATGATCAAAGCTGAAGATCCAACTGGTGGAACTAACTTCTATCATGTTTATATGCACAAAAAGAAATGAGTCTTGTGAGTGACTAATACTGATGAAGAATACACCATGAGAAATGCGGATATTGGAGAATGGCAGGATTAAATTCAGTTTTGAAATTAATCAGGAACAAAATAAAACTTTCTGAGGAGAAAACCCAGGGAATTTTAGCTCATTTGAAACTTCAGAAGAAACAGACGAGTCAGATGAATGAGTGGAATTCTGTAGACTCTTTCTGTAAAGAATGCCATGGCCCGTGAAAGAAAAGGACTGCAAATTGGAAGGAAGACTAGGAAAAAAAAGCATGACTGAAGATTCTATAAAAGAGGTCTTTAAAGAATTGCTCAAAGCTCTAGGAGATCTCATTAATGTGTGAGGTTTTTTGATAGTCCTTAAAAAATATTTTCTATTATATATGTCAAATCTAAACAGCTTCTCTCCCCATGGTACTTGATAGCCAACCATAAAAAGCCCACTAGGAGTGAAATAATCATGCATACTTTCACATGTGATTGGAATGGTACGTGCTGCCTAGAGCTTCATATTCACTCAGAGGCTGAATAGAAGACTTTCTTCCTCTAAATTCAAGCTCTGAGTTAATTGTGAAAAGCATGGGAGACATAGAATGAAACTTTGTGTAGCAGTGTGCTGGTTTTGGCTGCAGTAGAGTTAATTTTCTTCACAGTAGCTAGAATAGGGCTATGATTTGGATTTGTGCTGAAGACAGCATTGATAATTTAGGAATGTTTTCATTATTGCTGAGCAGTGCTTACACAGAGTCAAGGGCTTTTCTGCTTCCCACACCACCACACCAGCGAGCAGACTGGCAGTGCTCAAGAAGATGTGAGGGGACACAGCTGGGACAGTGTCACGGAGACACACACACAACAAGCAGAACAGTCACTTAGAACACGTCTACAAACCTGAGCAGACCACAAGTGTGGATGCCAGGCAGAGGAACTCACAAAACAGACAGAGCAACTACTCCAAAAATGGGGATTTATTCCAACTAAAGTTAGATAGCACTCCTAGAGAAAAAAATAAGGTTTGGATGTCAGTTGGGAATATATTACTACACAGCTGTCTCAAGAATTTCTAAGTTATTCAAACAGGGCTGTTAGGAAAACAATCCAAAATATGCTCTTTTTCACCCATGAAAGGGGAAAATCTCTCATTCAAGGGTATGGGACCCAGAATCTATAATCACTCACCCAAAAGGGCAAGGGCTCACTCAAGGATATAGCCAGCAGAAATCATTCATCCAAGATGGGGGTTGAGGGCACTCAACCCCGGTGAGTTTCCTCAGTCAGCGTCCCAACTCAAGGGCAGAGTCCATGACTGCAGATTTTCTGCTCTGAGGAGGACCAGCTCAAATCAATTCTCCAGTCAGGCTCTATTTATACCCAAGTCAAGTCTGGCCTATGGTCCTTGTTAATTAAGTTGGTACCAGAAGGAGAAGACAAGGTAACAAAGTTTCCAAAGGCCAGAAAGCCCCCATCTCCAGGTCTTTTGTCTAGTGTCCTGAAAGGCCTGCTGGTTTTAGGGTCTTTAGCAAGCCCTAGTTGTTTTCAGGTCCAGGTGGGCCCAGGTGCACCTGCCACAGACAGCTGACCTCAACTGACCAAAGAGATAACCATACTGTACGATGACATGCTCAGCATATGAACCTGGGGGAAGAAGAAGGAAGAGGGGGATGTTCAGAGCACTGGGTTTTGTCTTCCCAAGTAACTGTTACAAGTGACAGAGACCAGCTTTCCTGTAGATGGCTGAACACCTGCCTGCTAATGGGAAGTGGTGAATGAATTCCTTGTTTTGCTTCATGTGTGGCTTTTAGTTTCCCTATTAAATTTTCTTTATCTCGATCTACGAGTTTTCTCACTCTTACGAGGGGCGGTGAGCAATCAGCTGTGTGGGGCTTAGTTTCTGGCTCGGGTTAAACCGCGAGTCTTATGCAAATCAAAAGCTCCCTGGAGTTAAAAGCTTCTGAAAGTGCAGGGCAATACTAAGTCTGGTTCAAAGTTACACTTCACAGTCTGCAAAAACCAGATACTAACAATGAGGAAGATGTTTGCCTAGAGTATCTGACAACAGCTGTTTCTGAAGTCTTTGTTATCCCTAAGAGTTTACAGTAAACAGAGATGAAAAGAGAACTAGACTTAGTAACGTTTGTCTTTCAGGAGTATTATGCTTCAGGTAACCAAGAAAATTTTAATATTTAAAAGCATACAATTTGGTATTGCTATTCTATGGTTAAAGAGTCAGCTTTGTAATTTAGGAAACAACTCTTAGACTCTGTTTACACTAAAGGGGGCTGTTGACTGACCTAGAGTCTACTTAAGCAGTAAGAATTGGTTAAGAACGAATCATCCATCCAGACTGAATCACCTTGGAAAGTGGCTGTGCAGAAAAAAGAAATCAGTATTTTGAGTGGATCAAGTCTATACAATATTGAAAAAATTATACACAGAAAGTGTACATAGTTAGCAATTCTTTGGACTTTTCCATTTAAAAGCAAGGATCGCACTGCTTCAGAACGTGGAACTGGGCAAATAAACTACCTGACATGTCCATAACCATTGTCATCGGTACATACAGTAGTCTTACAAGAGCTAAATACCAATCTGAAAATTCCTAATGCATGTTTGATTCAGCTTTCGTTTCATATTCCTGCTTAGGTACACCTAGAATTCTAGCCTTTAATGTCAGCTTCCAGGTGGATACGTAAAAGGTCCACCCAGGTTCTGTCCTATCGTGCCCCTGACAACAAAATCTTTGCTGTTGACTACACTATTCTTCATACTTGCCTTCTTTTTCTTGAGCTGAGGCTCTGGGCTAAAAATGGGTGAAAATTAATTCAGACAACCTCTGGAAAGAAAAGATGATTCTTTAATTTCAGGCCTTTGGGAGAGAATATGATAATATTGTGACATTAAGAGGGGAAAAGAGTCCTACAAAGATAAATGTCCTTATATAAATCTTTGATACATCCCAATGCCAAAATATCACTAGTAATATTTCTCTGTTTTCTAGTCAGAGATTAGAGAGGAGAGATTTCTTATTTTAGCTATCTTTAGCTGAGTGTCTTGTCCAAGACTCACTTAGGTTCTTTCCAAAGTTGGTATAGGAACAGAATATCGCCTTCAGAAAAAAGTTAGTTCTGTTCAATTCAACAACAATCTTTGGCATCACTGGAGGATAACTCATCCGTCTTCATTGCTGAGGTGGTTTTAAAGACTAGTTTAAGACTGGACAGACAACTGGATGATTAAATTAAGTCACCTGATGTCCTACCCATGATCTAGTAAAAACCTAAACACAAAATAGGCCAAATGCCAAATAACAAGGCCAAAACAGGTAACAAAAATAACAGTTTATCTGTACGAGAGAATGTCCTACTATAACAATACTGGGTCATGCATAGTAAATTTTGAGTGCAGAAAGAAGCAAAAAGACCTGACAGATGTGTAAGAAAACCGATACTCCTGTACTCACTAAATTAATTTAAGAGACAGCATATTTAAAATAGAGGAGAAACAGTATTTCCTTGTCAAGTTGAAAGTGACCTGTTGAACTCTCCATTGTGGAATATTATATTGACAAATGACTATGTAAATGTAGGCAACTAAACAAGTAACTTCAGCTCTATTCAGTAAAGATAAAATGGTTTTATATCCTAATTCTTCAAGGTATATGTCATTAAATACATTTTTTTGTCCATATTATATCATTGTAGTTATGAATCCTAATGAGGCTTTATGCCTTCCTATGGAGGCATACATAATGGCTTAAGAGCATATAGTTATTCTTCACATTAGTATGGTAGTTTTTATGGTCTGGCTACATTCAAAATTGTTTAAAACCTACACAGAAAATATTTGATGAAAAATGTAAAATCTTTACTTAGTTCATGACTTTGTGGAACTTCTCCCAGCACATACACACACATGTGCTTACGCATCTGTATGTTTTTAAAATCACATACATGTTCATTAGAATTAATTCAACCGCCTGTATTTAGTATCCTGGTGCTTGAATGAGTGGGCAAATTTAAAGAAAAAACCTGTTAGCCTAAAACGCTTATGCAAGTCAGAGGAAAATGAAACAGAAAAATTCTTCCTATCCTCATGAACATATCCGTATATGTATTTAGGTTTGTTAGATCGGTCATTTAGAGTAAGGAGTGATAGTATGTAGAATAAGAAAATTTTGACCAAATTATTTTTATATGGCTGTTTGCCTCTAGGGCCATGTGACAGTGCTGCAGAGAATCATCTGTTCTGGTAGTTGGTTCAAAAAATTTAGAGTTTATGGTAAGAACGATCATCAAAAATCAAAACATCGGTCTCACCCAAAAGAAGAGAACAGTATTCTTGCACATCCTATCCCAAAGTACCAGTGAGTGTTAGCACAGCTTGATATTAACCCAAAGGGAGTCAACAGGTCTGTACCTCTGAAAAGCCAGGTCAAAGCAGTTTTATTTTATAGTCCTTTGGCTCCCTTAACAACTATGTCTCGTGGGATGTGTTTTGCTGCAAATCATGTATCTAAAGTGAAAGTAAGAAAGAATAATGTGCCTCTACAAAGACTTTCCCCAAAATTATTGTTCACTGGAGAAAAAAATGAAGAAATTACATGATCTGCCCAATACTTTCACAGATTAGATTAATTTATATTAGATGAAACCAAGGATGTGCTAAAGCACGTGAGGTTTTTAGGAAGTCACTATTCCTGCCATCCAGTGAGATAAATGAGATTTTTTGATTACATGAGAGGTTTTGATTAAGTTCTGCTGTGAAAGAGGCTGGAAGAATGCACTATGATGCACAATACCTAGCAGTAGGTTTTGTGACACTGAATAATTCAGATAAGCGTCTAGCATGTATCCAAAACTTTAGTACGAAACAAATATTAAGTAAATTCTGATGCTGAAGAAAATGTGAAATATTCTCATTGATTTCTGTTTTACCCGGTTTTCTACCAGGAAGATATGTATTTTACTCATTATTTTCACTATCATGAAGGTGCTCTGTAATCAAACAAATAATTGATTTTGTTGTTGTGAGGGGTTCTGGCAGAAATTACTTGTGGCTCTGAGCTCCATACATAATGACTATAGGACAGACCTGCAGTGTCCTACATGAATCGCAGGTCTCGTGTGGCCATTCCACCGCTGCTAATGCAGCAGTTTCCCAGAACAAATTAGCTAGGGTAAGCACTTTGTGTTGTGGTTTGGATTTTTTTTCAGGGAGATGGCAGCTTGTCATATATGGCAGTTACAATATTAGCGGCAGGTTGTCATATATGGCAGTTACGATATTAGCGGGTACTGAAGAATGAGCAAGGTTTGTTACAAGAAGCTGAATTACCACCAACCAGTTCCACTGTGAAAAGAAGTGTCCTGCCACTGCATTGACCTTCTAGAAATCAGAGACGTCATATCTTCTTTTAGTATTGGGATCTGGCAAATACCGGAAGAATTAATGGTTTTTTTGAAAGTTGTAAACTAAAAATAAAAGCAGATCTGTTCCCTTAAACTTTACATTATTTTTCACCATAAAGTCAATGAGATAATTACTCTTTTTGGTAGAAGACAAACAAAGCAATTTATATTGCACATTTAAAATTTACCATATAGTCATTATGATATTATTACTGCAAAACACTGTACAGACAAATATTCTTTATGTAAAGGTAAAAACTAGATGGGCTTAAGGCATAATGTGAGGAGAAAATGTTCATCTCTAGAAGAGAATGAAAAGCGAGGTGTTAGAAAAATGATGCAACCTTTCTTCTGCCTGCGTGTCTTTTTAAATCCCGTAACAAAGGAGTATTTCCTATTGAATCAAGTCTTTGGCATATTTATTAGAAGATGTCTATTCCTGTTTGCTAGGTAGAGTAAACCTGAAAGTTTTATGCTATGTATGCATATTTCCCTTCATGTGCAAAGATGATCAAAGACATTTTTTGAAAATGTTGCTTTTAAATAATGCTGACTTGCGGTAGGCAAACCAATATCTTTTCCTTTGGAAGGTGTATTGCAAGCTTAGAAAAAACAGGCTCAGCTTTGTGCTTTGCATCTTCAATATATGTGAAAATGTACTTTGAAATGAACAGCAAACTCTTATGCCTCTGCTGAAATGCACCCCATGCTTGCTGCCTGCAAGACAGCATTGTTAGAAATACAATGTACAATACTACTATTGTCCTCCACCTGGAGAACATACTAAGAAGCCCTTGATTCGCATTCATAAGTGAAGATGAGACCTTTAAATTGGGCTTTTTGCCTTGCCAGCTATACTGTTTATCGCATTAAAGAATACAGTGTGCCATCAGAATGAGCCGCAGCACTGCATGGGACAAACGGTATGAAGCTTATTAATTTTAAGGCTGTCATACCAAACTTTCCTGTAAACACTTAATTTATTTCAGAAGCACCTTTTTTTTTAATAAAAATGCGTCAAAGCCTGAGTATTAAGAAATGTTCTTTACTTTCCCAAGTTTATAGAGCTGCTTCTGAGTCAAGAGCCAAAGGAATATCTTTGCGCAACTGGGGATTTCACCACCTATGTTCTCGATGGATGGCACTGGATGGGTGATTGCAGGGGCTGGGTGAGATCTGCAAGGAGTTTCTCAAAGCTTATTCGGTGAGAGTAGGTGTACCAGATCTGGTTAGGATGGAGTTAATTTTCTTCATATCAGCCTGTAGGATGCTGTGTTTTGGATTTGTGACCAAACTAGTGCTGATAACACACCAGTGTTTTAGCTACTGCTGAACAGTTCTTGAACAACATCAAGGACTTTCCTGTTTCTCACTGCGGCCATACCAGGGAGTAGGCTGGGTGTGAGCAAGAGTCTGGGAAGCGATACACCCGGGACAGCTGACCCAAGCTGAGCACAGAAATATTGCATATCATGTAAGGTCTTGATTGACAATAAAACTGGGTGTGGGGAGTTTTTGCGAAGTAACCATTGCTTGGGGGCTGGCTGGGCATTGGTCTGCTGGTAGTGAGTGATTGCTTTTGCATCTTGCAGGGTTTTTCTTTCTTTTTTTTTCCCTTTCACTTATTAAACTATAACTTGACCTACGAGTCATCATGCTGGAGGAGAGTGAGTGAGTGACTTAGTGGGGACTTCTTGCTACTCTAGCTCTCATTCTATCTTGTTCTCTTTTAGCTCTAGCATTATACCTGCTTTTCTGCGAAGTGATTCAATTTCAAACAAAAAGTTGGAGAGTGATCTATTCCTTCTGCACATTACAGGACTTCTCTGCTACTGAAAACGGATGGTTTGAGCTTACTTCATGTTCAAGTGAACCTAGAAATCAAATTCTTATGTGTGAGGTGAAAGTTTTATTTGTTATTATAAAATGGCTTTTGTTATAGTTTTTTTCATCCGTGGTTTTCCTGAACTCTGTGTTATCTTAGTTTATTAGATATCTTTAGAGAAAGCTAAGCAGGGATTTAGATGGAATTTTGGACCAAGGTCCAACACTTTTTAAACCTGAGGGCTGCCTTGATTTAGGTAATCAAAATAGTTCTCAGGGCCTGATGTCTGCCTTTTAACCACCAGAAATAGGCAGCATGAAGTTACAAGTCACAGCCTAACAGGATTTAATCCTTCTGAATAATAATGGAAGGCCTATAATTTAACTGTATTTGACATTTTCCTTACATTAATCTGGAATCTTCCAAAAGATATTTTTTTATCTCATTCACCTATGAGATAACCATGCAGTTATCTTAAGAAATCAGAGTCCTCAAAGTTCTTTCTCGTTCCCAGACTATGAGTGATGCTGGCTACTAGATAGCTAGCACAGCTTGCTTGTACTACAGCAAGTGTTTTCCTTTTGAATAAACAGATAATGCCAGGCAATTGGTGCTCAGTTTGGTATAGCTATACGTAAATTACCTGACTGTGCTGACTGACCTCTGGTCCTGTTATAACAGGAAGTCAAACCTCTGCAGTCTTTCTAAATACTCCATTTTTTGTCAGGTTCCTTTCTAAATAATTTTATGTTGCATTGATCTGAGGGGTTTTAACGTAAGCCACTGGTCTCTGGGGTGGTCTTATGTCTGTAAGTATGGATAACCCTATCTTAGGTGAGAAGATGGACTCTTCCAAGCTTACTATTGTTTATATAGCTTTGAAAGTCTGAGAGAAACAAGCTCAAGACTACCGCTGAGTTTCAGCTAGTGCCAGTTACCAGGTAGGTTTCTGTCAATCTACCCTTCTACAGAGGTTTCTTACCAATCACAGCTGTGTAACACTTATAAACAAAACAAAAACAATTTGATAATTTCATTTCTAATGATCCTTTCCTCTGATCCTACATCCTGTTCATTTCATTGCAAAGTATTCTCTTCTCAGTGTGTGAATGTTTACATTCTCATGAAAAAGTCAATTTTAAGACTTCAGTATAACTCTGACTTTGTTTTAGCAGAAAGGTCCTCCCAGATTTGAGGGCACTTTTGAATGAATGCCATTTAAGAATGTATTATGGTATTCTTTTGAATTCAGCTGACTAAAAAACCAGATATAAACTTCCTCAGATGGACACGGAAAACATGTTTTTTACCCTTCAGTGCCCTCAGTAGCTATTTTAAAGAAGGATTTACAGTTCAGGAAGACCTGGCTTAGGAACACATGTTTTCTAGAATGTAAGGAGTTAATGGGAAACACCATTTTAGTTAAGCAAATGTCATTGCTTGTGTTGGATTTGCACTTGCCAGTTTTAATGCAAGTTAAGATGCCCCTATAATGTGCCTCATAAGTTAACATACTTGACTCATACGTGAAGCAATAACACTACAACATAAATTTACTATCAGCATGTGTTTTTCCTTACTCTTACAAGCATTTGAGATGAGACTAGTACTGTTTTATATTCTTCTGTGTGCTCCTTTTATTTAAACTGACACTAGTCATCTTTGCTAATTAACTGGAATTCTTTTTTGTAGTGTTCCTGTGGCTACTTTAGTATTTTCATTTTTCTGACCATGGTTTGCCAGTACCTTATTGTGACAGGAAACTTATGCCTAGCCAAAATACCTAACATTCAGACAACTCATAAATCAAGAGCTATTAAACATTTGGATCTATGAAATGAGTCCTTTGCTCATTTTACTACAAAAACTATTCCTTTTTTTTTTCTCTTCTCTTTGTTCTGTTGGGGTTTCATATCCTAGACTGTAAGATTCTACAAAGATGTTCACGTTCCTGTTATAAAGGTATTCTCAACAGACTGGATAGGTTTCATGTACAGCATTCTATCTGTGAATTGTTTGATTCAAACTTGTGACTTGTTAATTCAATTTTACTGCAGAAGGTCATGGTAAAGACTTCTCAGACTAGGACTCAGGACTGAATTGTTTGAAGTTTTATGCTGCCTTTGCCTGTACGCTCTTAAGCTTAGCATCCTAGTTCTATTGCAAACTCAACAAGCTTAATGAGAGTCTTTCTAAAATGTCAGATCCCTGAGATACTTGCTTAAGTAATAATGTAAGATTTCATTTTAAAAAGAAGTGTTTACAGAGATTGTGGTTGCAGAAACAAACTGGAAAACACAAAATTAATACTTCCAAGTGAATCTGCTCTTTTTTGATCAGAACATACATTCATACCAAGAATGTATTCTGATCTAATCTAATAATTTTTAATCTGTCAAAAAATTACTCTAGCTAGCTAGTATACTCTTTCTATAAATATTCTTTTTGTTTCTTTCTTTGTGATTTCTGATTTTTGCAGGTTATTTCCTTACTATGGTTTATTTATGGACTTTGAATTTTTAATGGAAATTACCTAATGTCCTGTAACTTAGAAATTACAGTTTGCCAAATTCTTCTCCAAGTCTCAGTATTATTCCAAAGTGACTTTATTGCCTGGTCTAGTAAATAACTGAACACAAGAATACTTGTGGGTTTTTTGTTTGTGTTTTTTTTTTTTTTCCCTAGGTTATTCACACATTACTTTCTTACTTATACAGAACAAAATAGTTGAGAATTGGGATTTAGGTAAGAGACAAATTTTGAACCATAGTCTCAAAACAACAGCTCAGTAAAAATTCCTACCTACAGATGTTTGTTATCAACTTTTCTACTGACTTAAACTTGAGTTGCATACCCTGTGTGTTGGGGCTTGTAATAACTCTCCCCCAAAAGAACATCAAGGATTTATTAAAAAAAAAGGTTTAATATTCAAACTTAAAATGCAAGTTTGCCAGTTGTCTTTTTTTTTTTTCTAAAGAAGGACTAGATTATTCATTGGATTAATGAAATCATCAGCTCTGAGATAGATAATACAACCATATATTACCCAGTATTCACTAGAAAGTGCATGAACCACGGTATTCAAATTAAAAAACCAACCAACCAAACAAAAATCAATCTAAATCTGGGTGAAATATTTATTAAACCTCTTAAGTTCTGTTCATGCTTATCAATTTCTCTGCTCGTGGATAAATTCCATAAAAGTATTAACTGAGATCCTATGGTAAGCACTAAAGAGCCGAAATATGCAGGTGACATTGTTGTCTGTGTCTGCTATAGGCTGCCTGACCAGGAAGAACAAGCAGATGACACCTACTACAGACAGTTAGAAGTAGTCTCATGTTGACAGGCCCTGGTCCTCATGGGGAACTTCAACCTTCCCAATACCTGCTGAAGGGACAACACAACATGACATAAGTAATCCAGGGAGCTCCTGAAGTGCATCAACGACAACTTTGTAACCCAAGTCATATAGAAGTTACCAGAAGCGCTCTGCCACACCTCATATTTACCAACAAGTAGGGGCTCACTGGGGAAGTTAAGATAAAAGGTAGCCTTGGCTATGGTGACCATGAGAAGGTGGAGTTCAGAGTACTGAGGGCATAAAGAAAAGTGAAAAGCAAGCTCACAATCCTGGGCTTCAGGAGAGCAGACTCTAGCCTCTTCAAAGAGCTGCTTGGAGGAATCCCACGGGATACGGCCATAGATAGAAGATAGGCCTAGGAAAGCTGGTTAATGTTCAAGGATCATCTTCAAGCTCAAGAAAGTTCCATCTCAATGAGTAAGAAGTCAGGCAAAATTGCCATGAGGCCTGCACGGATGATGAAGGAGTCTCTGGGAAAACTCAGACACAGAAAGAAAGCATACAGAGGATGAGTAACCTAGGAGGAGTACAGAAACATTGTCTGAGCATACACAAGCACTGTTACGGAAGCCAAAACCCAACTTGAGTTGAATCTGATAAGGGAAGTGAAGGCAACAAGAAGGGCTTCTTTAAATACACAGATGACAAAAAGAATGCCAGGGAAAATGTGGGCACGCTGCTGAATGAGGCAGGAGACCTGGTGACACAGGACATGGAAGGAAAAGGCTGAAGTACGCAATGCCTTCTTTGCCTGTCTTTACTAGAAAGACCAGGCTTCAGGCATCTCAGGTCCCAAAGAAAGGAAAGGGAGAAAGGCTGGAGCAAGGCAGACATACCCTTGGTGGAAGAAGATCAGATCAGGGAATGCTTAAGCAAATCGGATGTACATAAATAAGTCCATGGACTCTGATGCGTTGCACCCGTGAATACTGAGGGAGCTGGCTGATGATATTGCAGGCCACCCTCAATAAACTTTGAATGATCATGATGATTGGGAGAAGTGCCCAAGAACAGAAGTAAAGCAAAGGTCTCTCCTGTCTTCAAAAATGTCAGGAAGGAGGACCCAGGGAACTACAGGCCAGTTAGCCTCACCTTGATGCCTGGGAAGGTGATAGAACAGCTAATCTTGGAAACCAGTTCTAGGCACATGGAAGACGCAAAAGTCATCAGAACTGGTCAGCATGGCTTCACCAAGGGAAAGTCATGTTTGACCAACTTGATGGGATGAAATTACCAGTCTGGTAGACAAGGTGAGAGCAGTGGATATCGTCTGCCTGGACTTTGGTAAGGCCTGTGGTACTGTCTCCCCTAAGATCCTCATAGAGAAGCTGTTGATGTATGAGCTAGATTAGCAGACAGTAAGGTGGACTGAAAACTGACTGAGTGGCTGGGCACTGTGAGTGGTGATCCATGGCCCAAAGTCTAGCTGGACACCAGCGACTAGCAGTGTACTCTGGGGGTCAATACTGGGTCCAGTCCTCTTAAACATCTTCATGAATGATCTCTATGGCAAGGTAGAGTACACCCTCTGCAAGTTTTCTGATGACACCTGTCATGATCAATATTGGGACTTCGGCAGAGGTTAAACCCCCTTGCTTTCCAACTGATCTCAGATAATTCTGGGTGGCTAGGAGTAGCTATGTTTAACTTCTGAGTGATGTTCAACTAGATATTTCATCATGACTAGATTCTTTGTATTCTCGGGAACAGAATTAAGACTTAGAATGGAATCACTTTATTTAGCCAACAACAAATATGAAGCAAAGAGAGAAAAAGAGTGGAAAAAGAGAAGTTTTGATAGCTACCACCATGGATCTGCGACATCCCGTCAGTCAGATGCATCTTTGAGTCCAATGGGAGAAAGTTCTGGCACGTCTCCACTGCTCTTGCCTTTTATAGCTTTGCCTTGTTGCATAGTCAATGAGTTCTTGGAGATGCTTTGCATATCCACGCCTCCCGCTTGGCGGTTGGGTGCATGTCCAGTACCATCACTAGAGGGCCCTTGAATGTTCTAGAGGGTCCAACCGCCTCCCAATATGCCTTCAACCGACCCTGGGCCCGGGTGTACACACAGAGGTTTTGGGCTATGTGCTCCAAGCCAGCAGGATGTGTTTCTAAAGGGAACTTGCTCTGTTTTGCTGTGGTGATGAAGACCTTGTTGTTACACAATCCTGCCAGCAATGTTGAGGCATATCTCTAGTCACTTAAAACACCAAACTGAGAGGAGTGGCTGATGTGTCAGAGGGTCATGGTACCATTCAGAGGGACCTCAACAGGCCGGAGAAGTGGGCCAATGAATCTCATAAAGTTCAACAAGGGGAACTGCAAAGTCCTGCACATGAGGAAGAACAATCCCAGGCACCAGTATGTGCCTGGGGCCCACCCAGCTGGGAAGCAGTTTTTCAAAAAGGACCTGAGGGTCATCCTTGTGGACACTAGGCTGAACATGAGCCTGCAACGTGCCCTTGCCACAAAAAAGGCTAACAGTATCCTGGGCTAACAGTATCCTGGGCTGCGTTAGGAGCATTGTCAGCAAGTCAGTGGAGGTGATCCTTCCCCTTAGTACTGGTGAGGCCACCTGGAGTGCTGCGTCCAGTTCTGGGCTCCTCAGTACAAGAGACATAGACACACTGGAAAAGTCCAGCAAAGGACTGATAAGATGATGAAGGGACTGGAACTTCTCTCCTATGAGGAAATGCTGAGAGAGATGGAACTATACAGCCTGGATCAGACAAGGTTCAGGTGGAAAATTATTCATGTGTACAAATACCTGAAGGATTGGTGCAAAGAAGGGATAGCCAGGCTTTTTTCAGTGGTGCCCGGTGACAGAATCAGAGGCAATGGCCACAAACTGAAACACAGGATTTTCCACCCGAGTATCAGGAGCTTTTTCACTGCAAGCTTGACTGAGCACCAGCACAAGTTGCTCAGAGGGGTTGGATAGTTCGAACATGATCTCACAGAAAAAATTTCAAACAGAGGTGTGTAAAATTAGGTAAATTGAAATAATAAAGAAAGTGTTCTACCTTACAGAAACACATAGACTTTAGAGTACTGATAAATCCGCAGAATTGTCTTTTTCTCTTCATTTTATTGCATGGCGCTTTTTGGATTTCTACAGAAGTTAATATATTCAAAATATATGTTGCTGTTCATTAAAGTGGAGAGTTATGTAGTGATGTGTTTATATTGCAAACCATCACAGTAAAATTTAAACTGCATAAGTTTTTGCTTTTAAGCCAATAACTTACCTGGAATGGCAAAATTAATAATCTGCATGGATATTTCCATTCAAGGGAAACCACTGTGCGTAAGTATTGCACAAGTAAAGCAGCATTGATTTAAATAACTCTTTCCACACACAGAATTTTTTTGGAGCACCTTATTATCATTTCTTTCTTTTTTACTTTTGTGTTATTTTTGTTTGCTCCCTAGCTCACGTTTAATTCTGAATTTGTCAGTTTGGGCAAGGTTTTTGCTTTACTATGGTATTGATGTTCTCTTTAGCAACTATTGTACTGCATTTATAATACTGCCACACAATTCAACTTAGAGCATGACTTGGAAGATTTCTGGCAGTAGAGAAGTACTTTAATAGATAAAACAATTTTGAAATTATTTGAAGAATTGTGGCAGTCTTCAACCTCTCAACAGTTCACTTATCATCTTCTGTCTTTATGAAAAAATTGGCACAAGTCTAGGATATTTACTGTATCAAGATTTCTACTACAGAACTCTTTACCTTCATCTAGATAATTAGAGCTAGTTGTTTTGATTAAATGGCATTTCTTTATTTTCTTTGGCCGTTATGCAGATCCAAAATGTGTTCCACCTCCACACCCCACTCCTCATTTTTATATGGCTTCCCCCTACTTTTTCTTGGATTTCCACAAAATTGTTTTTGATTACTGAAAGAAATGTGAGGGATTCTCATAGTGGGTGGAAAGGAATGTAAAATAAGGATATACAGTACTGCTGGGGAGGAAGGTTGGGAAAAGTTGGGATCTATATTCATTGGATTTCAGTCCTTAAATGCTGTTATTTCTATGCTATGAAATTTTCCTAGAAATTTTTTTTAGTCCTTGCATGGAGTCACTCCAAAGCAGTGCAGTGGGATGGCCAAGCTGGACTTACTTTTGCTTGAAAAATCACAGTCTGAAAAAAAAGTGATTTAAATGTTCTCACGTGTCCTGGTCCAGGACAGACATCCTTGCCTGGTACAGAGAGGCATAGCTACAGACTGGGAGCTGCTTGATGATAATTGCAAGGCCGCTCTCAATAATTTTTGAATGATCACAGTGATTGGGAGAGGTTTCACGGAACTGCTTCTGCAGAAAAGACTGCTTCATGCTATGCCAGGCCTTCCTCAAAAACCTTACCAGGCAAGTACTCTAGTCCCTCCACAGATAAATATTGTACCAAATTCAAGGCCTCTAGTGTTTAGATTTTTCACTCAGAAGTGAGGGATCTGAAGTATTTCAGAGGAGTTTGAAATGCTGTAGATAGTTCTACAAAAGGGGTGCCTCACAAGATATTCAGTGCAACTGACAAAAATTAAACCTTCTAAAAATTTCTTTCAAATGAGCAAGACAAATCTATGTCATCTAAGCTGTATTATTTTTAGTGTATGCCAATGGAGATACGTCATACTTCAAAACATAAATGTCAGTATATGAATAATTCCTCACAATGGATGAGCTTTGTGAGCCAAAACCAATTATTTCACTCTTCAGCATCCGGTACTTTCAAATGGAGACATTGATAAAATGTCAGTTGGTACTTGAAAAAGTTTTAAAACAAAACATACCATATTCAGAGAATAATGCATGTATGATTTTTACTGGTTTTGTGATGAACCCAGCAAGTCTCATCTTCAGGCTTTACCCACTTTTTTATTACTTTAATAAAAATTCTAGGGAATGAGCATTAATGTTCTCTTCTCAGATATAAACTTTCGTTATATTTAAACCAACTGGCCTGAAAAAAGTGCAAAAGAATGAGAATTTGTAAGCTCATGATTGTTCATTTTTGTTCAACATTGATGTGCTTTTTTCGGAAGGTCAACAAAATTTATAGATTTAGTGTTTGACATAGAAAAAACTAATATGTTTCAGCTGTCATGATGATAGCAGTACAAATGCCAAAGTTCTTTAATGTTGTGAAGTTTTCTTCATAGTAGCCAGTATGGGGCTGTTTTGGATTTGTCCTGAAAACTGTGTTGTTTTCAGGGATTTTTTTTATTGCTGAGCAGTGCCTACACAGAATCAAGACCTTTTCTACCTCTCACACTACCAGTGGCTGGGGGTGCACAAGAAGCTGGGAGGTGACACAGCTGGGACATTTGACTCCACTGACCAAAGGGATATCCATACCATATGAAGTCAAGTTCAGCATGTAAAGCTGCAGGTGGAGGGGAGAAGGAAGCGGGGACGTTATGGTGTTTTGCCTTCCCAAGTAACAGTTATGTGTGAGGACCCTGCTTTGCAGGAGATGGCTGAACACCCACTTGCCAGTGGGAAGTGGTGAATGAAGTCCTTGCTTTGCTTTGCTTGCACATGTAGATTTGCTTTAATGTCTTTCATAAAGCAAACACTAGCCAGTTCTAAGGCGAAGGACTGGGATTTTCACCTGCTGTAGTTTTTAATCAGTGTTGTTAATCAGAGCTTTTTCTATGATTCAGGGATTAAACTAACTATGTGATTCTATTAAATTCTTTTGAAAAAGGTGAATGCAAGTAACCCCTCTCCTTTATCTTCTCTTGCATATTGGTTAAGATGGATTTTTCATTGTTTGTTAAAATAGTTTTGGTCCATTATGTTTTTAGACTAACCAGGTTTTAATCAGCTACTTGAGGAACAAATGGCAATGGTCAGAGAGGTCCACAGTTTCTTTGGTTATGTCTGTTTCTTCTGTTGTAAGTCTCGTTTCCCATCTGGTCAGTGATATGCTTCTGATATAGAACATATTTCGGTGCAGAGTTAAAATCAGACCAGAAGAAATCACTTGCAATGACTCAGACCCCTGTTGGTCCTTTTGCCAAGTGAAATATTCAAACAAGGTTTTAACAGATTTATTGTATTAGCCATCCTCCTCAGAGTTAGGTATATCAAACCATCTGGCACAAATTCAACCACCCAGTGCTTTAGGCCATTCCAAGGAGAACTGGTCCGTATACTTCTCTCCACAGAGAGTTCTTGCTGATTTTTCAACTGGCCAAAGTTTACTGAGCTTTCTCCAGCTACCAGGACAAGTTTCTCACAGGAAAGCCAGAGATTAATTTCTGCCAGTGAGCAAGGAAGTGTAGCAAGTAAGGTAGACTGCTATCTAAAATGAATTAATTAGGTAACTCCCTTGAACACTAACTGCATAGTCCCCACTCTTTACTAAAGCAATTACTAGGTGCCTTACTGCGTGAGAAGGGGAGGATCCTCCCTGCCACTCCCATCCACAATACTACTTGCTAGGGTGGATGGGAAAGAGGGAGGAATTTGATAAATCCCCTTAGGGGGTCCTAGGGAGAATGAAATTTTGTTGTGATGAGCATGTTTTATTTAAAGTCAATTGTCTCATATATGACTTAAGTTGGTATGAGAAAAGATATAGCCTTTCGTAGGGACCTTTCCTGCACTGGGTAATATTTTCTACTGCCATCTGATGAAACTATGAGGTCATCTGATAAGACTTCACTGCCTATCACATGAAAATGGCAGCGTGTGCCTGATTCTGATAAGAACATCTTGTTAGGAACATATCATTGCTGTTGTTAAGAATATATCATTAAGCATCTGAGATTTTCCGTCTTTGAAGACACTACAATTTATTGTTATCCCTCAGTCTTCTGTCTGCTTAATATATTTGTAAGCTTAATATATTAAGACCTTAAAGATTTTTGCTATAAGGCTTTTTCCAAACCAGAAATAATTTCTGTGACTCTTTTCTACATCCTTCACAATTTTTCAACATTTTTTAAAAGCATGAATGCCCTAACTGACATTTTTCCAGTACATGCTTCATCATGATGATAAGCAGAGATAAAACCTGCTCTTTTTATATAGCTGGAGAATGCTTTAGAAAACCTCACTGCAGCATAGTACCAAGAGTTGCTTGTCCACTTTGATAAAATCTACAACTCTTTTCAGAATTGCTGTTTCCTTGGATTTATTCCTTCAGCAATTTTTATAGCCTACATGCCTTGTCAACAGGGGTGGAATTAATTTTGCCTATCATTGGCAAGCTAATTACTGCAATCCAATCTTGATAAGGTCTAAAGTCTGCTGCAATTTAAACCACTGTTGAAGGCACCCTATATAACTTTACAAGAGACAGAGTGTGAGAATCCTTGAAAAGGAACTGATCTTACCCATCTGAATCATCTAATTTAGGATGGAATGAGCTGAAATATTGAAAAATCTTGATGTCAGCTGAATATAAAGAGCCTGTTTTTATATGGGATACTAAGTAATAAAGTAGAATATCAACATAATAATCAGCAGAGCAGTTAAAATATGTGATTTTCTTATAATTCAGTTATTGGAAATGGTTAGATATAGTAATTCACATTTTGAAATTTCTCAGAATAACCTCACAGGAGAATACAAAAATACAATGTCATTAAGATACAGAGAGAGCATTTCTTACACTAAAAGTGTTGGATTTTTAGTGTTTTCCTCCCTCCCAAATCTCACTTCAAAATGAGGCAATCTGTTCTGATTGAGACATGTATCTTCGAGCCAGTGTATTTTAATCTCAGAGCGACCAGTTGTGGATGTGTTGTAGGTAGATCAGTCTTATGATATCAACACAACAAAAGTAACTAACTGCAACCAAAAAGAGTTGCTGAGGTTCTAAAAGTTTGAAGGAAAATGTATAGTTTAAAATAAGAAATCTATTAGTGTCTGAAAGTGAATGTATGGGTCAGAGTTCTATGAATCTAAAGGCAGTGTTTGTCAATCCTTTATTTCCAAATTAGAATTAGGCAGCTTTAACTTCTGTCGGATAGTCTTGCTTTCAAGCTATATAAGAACTAATGGACAGCCAAAAGAGGAAGACATCAATTGGACAGCGACAGAATACATATATCTTTATAGATCATAGAATCATAGACTGGTTTGGGTTGGAAGGTGCGGAGACGGGAGTTGGAGAATCCACAAAAGACTCAATATGAGTTATATCAGGAAACTCGTTTTATTGTGCAGATGCACTTTCTTATATAGCATAATTTTCCAAAGTCATCATGACTTGCAGTTTTTCATAAACTCCAATTGTGCTATACATACATCAGTCACCTGCTTCTACCTATCACTTTACTATTAATACTAATGCGTTCTGCTTCATACGGATGTTAGTTTCTAATTCTTCTATTCTGACCCTCAAGGCCGAAGCGTCCTTGAGGCCTACTATGTTAGTTTAGACAAACTGTTCAACAGAGTTGTCCCTGTGCAGGCCCTCTAGCATTCCATGCCTGTTTTCAGCGAGCTACGCTCCCACAGGAAGGCACCTTAAAGATCACCTAGTTCCAACCCCCCTGACACGGGCAGGGACACCTTCCACTAGATCAGGTTGCTCAAAGCTGCATCCGACCTGGCCTTGAGCACTTCCAGGGAGGAGGCATCCACAACTTCTCTAGATGACCTATTCCAGAGTCTCACTGCCCTCACAGTAAAGAATTTCTCCCTAATAGCTAATCTAAATCTGCTGTCTTTCAGTTTGAAACTGTTACTGCTCGTCCTGTCTCCACAGTCCATTATAGAGTCCCTGCCCATCTTTCCTGTAGGCCCCCTTTAAGTACTGGAAGGCCGCTATAAGGTCTCACTGGAATATTTACTTCTCTTCTCAAGTCTGTTTTTCAAGACACAGTTACAAGTAATGTATGGGCTTTACTAAGCTACTCAAAGAAGACTCTTATTAGTGACGTCTTGTATGTTGTTTTGGAGTTTTGTGTTCATAAGTAAAATAGACATATCCTCATACTGTTCTTAGTTATTTCTGAATATTCATTCATGAGGCCTTTAAAAAGCTTTCTTTCCCTGGTACTTTGTGCTTCTACAAACATATTTGTGTAAATATATTTTGTGATCCTTATTTTTATGAATTACAGTTTATGTTTACACTGTTCTTTTTTAGTAAAATATTGACCTTTCTATATAATCAAGGTTTGTGTATTATAGAACAAACATCCTGTTTCTTGGTCTTTAATGAAACACATTTTAATGATCAGGAAAAAAATGTTCACAATTTATTCTAAAAGATTACATATTAATTCCTGAAAACAAGTCTTAACAGTTTCATTACAGTTCATTTTGCCTTACTCATCATACATTTTTTCAATTTTCCCAATTTAATTAGCAATGGTAATAAGATTCTAATGACAACTCAATTGCTTGACTCCAGTTACCAGTCTAAATAATCAGCTGCCTGTAATGTTATCCTCCTCTACATATATCCTTTTATAAAAGTCTTATTTTGCAAAGCAACTTGTGAAAGGGAATTACTGTGTCATCAGTTCTGTATGTATACGGAATGAAAAAACAAAGTAAACCTTTTTCTGATTTACTTGAAGAAGGGCAGTCTTGGAGGGAAAAGTAACTGGAACTAGAGATAGACAGTGAATCATAGAAGAATATATGTATCTTAATCTTGACACTACATTTTAGAAAGCCTGTAGTAATACTGAACTGTGTTATTATGGTGTTGCTTGCAGTTTTCATAACCCTTTTAAATCGTACAAGTTGCACTAAGGATTGTCAGCTTGGACCTGTTTGAAACAGCAGCCAAAATGGTTGCATTTCATCAGTCATAATTTTTGCCAGACTGGGGAAAATAGACCACTATATATGCATGACAGCATGCTTTTTACACCCAGGAATGTTGCCATTTCTGCCCTGCCTGCATGTCTACTCCTGTTGCAGCTGATACACCTATATTGCTGAGATACCCGGGGCTAGATCCTTCCTGAATCCTACTGATACTGGGATGACATCAAACAGCATCATTGAATCAAAATATTTCCAGCTACACCTGTCTTCTGTGTTGGTCCCTTCCAGAGTATTTCAAAGACAAGTTGAAAAGTGACTGGCTTCCAATAACCCAGATGTTCTGAGATTAACCCCGCAGTTCACTTAATGCTTTAAATGCTGTGTGTTTCCTGCTGGAAATGAGCGCCGTTTTGTTGATGTGAGCTGTTGATGATGGCAAGCATCAGACATATGTATCTTTTGACTATGTGGTATTAGTTAATAAAAATGTTTAAATTACTCATTTGCCACTGTTATAAATCATTGGATCTTAGTAGGACCGATGACAGTTCCCACAAAATAAGTCAACTTATTGCCATAACGAGCTCTTCACTGTATCTATACTCAGTCGTGTTCTGGTCACGACTGCTCTTTTTCCTCTCTGACTCCCAGAATACCCACAAATAACTTATTTTAATATGTCCTGAGCACATCTGTTTCCTGAAACACTGAGGTGGAGCTCTTCCTGCTCTGCCATCTGATCCCAACTCTGAATACTCTTCTAATGCTCTGAGGAAGACACAAAGAGAATGTATTTAAAACTATCAGCAAAATTACTTATGCTTGTCTAACCAGCATGGAAACCACTAAAAAATTTCCAGAAATACTTAAAACTGTCATTATAGATTAGTTTCACCCTGTTCCTGGATTTTCTATACTGCCATGGCAAAGGCGTGAGTTCATGTGTACAAGATACACTGAAGACTAACAGTGGTTAAGCAGAAGGAAATGTGTTGCGGGCAGCAATATTATATCAGCAGATCAAAGGACCATTTACTTCACAGTTCTTTTCTCATGAAGCTTTCAAAAGTATATCAAAACTTACTGAAAACTAGCCCAGTAGGGCCACTATGTAGAACTATTGAGGGATTACAGTACTAATTAATACAAGCACAATGGGAGAACCTAATCCTCTTGAATGTTTGAGTCAATGAATTTGGTCCAAGCTACTTGGGAAAAACAAACAAACAAACAAACAAACATATCTCAATGCCTTACAGAAATTATGTGTAAGATGCTAAATAAAAATGCTATCAATATTTTGAATGTGGTTCAAGCCAATACTTTTTTATTCTGAAAATATTTTCTGACTGTTTCAGGAGATCTTCAAAAGCTTTCCTCCTTTATTCTTCATTTAAAGCTACATTTGTAATAATTCAATAATGCATTAAAATAAAACAGTCTTTGTATCGACCGTCTTCATTGTGTTCCTGAATTTGAGAGGATATAAAATCATTAAATCTAACATTGTGCAAAGGAAAGACGCAAACAGTTCTGATTCCACATTGCTTTATCCCTCCTTTGCCATAAAATTGAATACTTAACACAGAAAATCTAGATATTTTGAAATCTGATTTTAGGTATCTGGAGGCAGGAACTATCAGGTTTGTCTTTTACACATTCCTTTCCACTTGTCTTGTTAGTTTGTGAAACCATTTGACACCCCATATTAACCACTGTAGTACCAGGTCTAAACTTTCCCTCTACTTCAGTCTGCTTCTGTGACAGCCTCAATGGTAAGGTGTCAGGTGTTCACAGAGGATTACTGAGAGGAATCACCTCGTTTAGATCACTGATGTTCTGGTTTATATCTAATTGTGTATATGTGTAGGAGACGTGTAGAGCAAATTCTTTTTCTTTTTTTGAAATCACATCTTCATACAGTTTTCGTTCTACTGCAAAAAATACGTCACGTGCTATCAATACACAATATTAAGAAGAAATAAAAACAATTTCTGTATATTCATGTGACTTTAGGCACATTATCTTCAACACTCAGAAGTTCATAGAAATAGAAGTAAGGCTGCCAATGTTTTCTCACTTTGACACCGCTACAATTACTTGCTGTAAGTAACTATTACATGAGTTAGTAACAAAAAGAAATAGCATTGTCTGCAAATGATTCTTTCCCATTTACTGGGAAAGATTATTTAGTATTTTTCTCTTCATGAAATATTTAGTCTTCTGGTAATTGGAAAAATTTAACTACAATTTTCATGGGTATGGGATCATAAAAACAGGAAAAAACATCCAAAACTCCGTAATTTTGATTTGATATTATACCGTGCTAGAATTTGCACGTTTGCAATATTTGTGTATGCTTCGTGTACCATCACTACAAGAGAGCAGTCACAATCTGTGTCAGGACTGTACCCTCTCTACCTCAGCCAAGTTGCTGAGCAATGTCTTATGCATCAGAAAAGCACAGCAGGAGAGTTTTGTGTTTGTGATTTAGTAACTTTAAATTTTGTTTTGAGCAGTGGGGAAGTTAACTCCTTGGAACTGTAGGACATGATCCCTTCCAGTTTTCAGGTGTTGAACTCCAATTGAATTAAAACTCCTTGATACTTTGAATTTATACATCTTGGTAACTTCTGATTTGAACTTTCATGAAAATGGCTCCTAAGACATATGTGTTTGGGTTTTCATAGTCTACTGCTAAGTTTCCTAGGAGGTTGAAAAATTTGTGAGCAGTGTTGCCAGCAAGTGTAAGCAGAGGTGGATGCATAAGCAAAAAAAAACTCTCTTGGTGAAACCAGTTGGTGTGGCTGGGTTCTCAGGTTCACCTTGTATTTCTCCCAGCGGGAACTGCATACATGAAAAACAAAATATTCCATATGTTATACTCATGCGTATCTCCTTGAACAGATTATAAGCCAACCCTAATGGTTCATATTGTATTGTCTTTCTCTCTCCTTTGCCATGGATTATTTCTGCACAAATTCTGCAAGTCCAAACTTGAAAGAAAATGGTCTTTATATGAGAATATTGGCATAATAACATTAAACACTCTAAAAGAAAATAAGGAAGCTTGTGGGACTGGTAGAGCAGATTTTGTTAGGGGAGCAGTAGTGTATTACAGTAAGCTTAAAATCAAATATTCAAGTATCAAAGAGTCCTTGTAAACTGACAATCTAAAATTACTCTGTGTATAGACTAGGGCTATTCTACCAGTCATTTTGTTAGAATCATGCTAGTGGTCATTTTGCAAAAGTATGAGGACTTCAATAAAAAATTAGTAAGTATTGGCAAATACTTTTATAATTATTACGTAAAAGCAGTGAAGCAACAATGCAAAGGTAAAGAAAGTGGTTTGTTGGTAAGTAAAACACATTTGTGATATATAGACAATTTAAATGCATAAGAGACACATTGAAAAAATACAGTCATGTTTATAAAGCCTCAGCCTGTGTTTGTAATTTCACCCTTTTTCCTCAGGTGGTATAGAAGCAGACACTTCTCTCACATCCCAAACATGAAAAAAATTATTCTTATTAGGCTGATTTTCCACTAATAGTGGATAACATTCGTTTGGGCAATGAAATAAAGTATTAAAATGAGAAAAAAAATATTTCTGAGCATGTATGGATTGCATTAAACAAATTTAATGTATGTCAGTGTCAGAAAACTATTACTAGGATGGCTGGACAAAACTTGAGAAACCAGGATCAGTTTTCAATTTGGAGTCCTAATTCTGCATCAGTTCAGTAAATTAATTCATTTTTTAGATAAGCCAGCCCATATTGAACTGACTAATATTATTTGAGGACATTTAAAAAAGCCTTAATAAAAATTCACATTCCTATATAAGACATACCCTACAGTTTGTTTTCATATCTATTGCTGCAGCAAAGATGTGCTGGAAAGCTTATTTTCAAAACTTCCCAGCAATTTAAATAGTGTTCTGCAAGGCAGGGGGGAATAATTCTCTAAGGCAGTAAACAGCAGGTTGAGCATTGGGAAGGCAAGCTGGCAACTTGTTGATGAGTTTGATGAAGAAAATATATTATACTTGCATCAAACACACGGGGACTAGTTAACCTGAACAACCATATTTGTCTTGGTTCATAGTAGTTAGACACATGTATCAGGGGGTTGTTTTTTCTCCCTTATAGGAGACAAGAAATAATCTTAAATTGCTTTTGCTGAAATCTATTTAATAACTTCTATAGGCCATTGCCTTAGTCTGTTGATCCTTCAGTTTTCCCCTAGCTGGATCTACGTAAATTAATGCTCTGTTTAAAACCATGCAGAGCACACAGTAGAAAGAAGAGCTGCTTCTCTATGACATTTACGAAGGAACAGTGTGTACTAAACATGGGATTTCTGCCCTTTCATTTGGTCAGCCATGGTCACCAGTGCTTCTGAGAATAAATATAAGGAAATGTAATGCTTTAACAATACACTAAAATACTGTTAACAATATGGGTAATGCATAAAAACATTCCAGAACTCTTGAAATTATAATGGTGTATCTAATTATTATTTAATAGCTAATCTTTGAAAATGAAGCTGAATTCATTATGACATTGTCTAGTGGTTTCTAAGGGTAGTTCCTGTTTGTTTTTCAGAGTTTATTGCAACTCACACTTAGAACACTTATCAATTCTGTCTGTCTTTAACATGTTCTTTTTTTTAATTTTTCTTTCTGAAATATGTATTTCAAGAGCTATTGTTTCTGTGGTGAGGTACTTGATCACTAATATTTTCTAATGATATTTTGCCATTCATTCCGTTTTAGGCAGTATAGAGAATACTGTTTCTGCCTTATGTCAGTTTCTACATGTATGGCAACTAGAGGCTATTTGATATCTAAGTTTGAAGTATTTGTCATGGCTCTAAGCTTGGGTTTCCATTTTTAGGCTCAACATTTATATACACTAGACACAAGTACTTGACCACATCAGCTATGTTTTTGCTGATCACTATATTCCTTTATGAATTCTCCATCTTATATATCTTTGACATATGAATGTTGAAATGATTGTGGGCTGCTTTTCCAGGTTATGAAAGGGATCGTTATGCATTCAATGTGATGAAGTTGTTATCAGCCTAGGTTTTAGCACGTGATAAACCTATATTTTAAGGCCTAATTTGCATTCGTGATACAGAATATGGAAAATACATCATAGTTTACCCTGCTCTGTTTTCCACAGAAGCTATTTTCAACCACTTACAGGGACTAGATGAAACAGTATCTAAATATATTCAAGACAATAGCAATATTAGATTCAGTTTTTTGGGTCTTTAACATTCACTATCTTGGTCCATATAGTTAATAAAATATCAGTCACAATAAAATGTCCTGATGGGTAGTCACAGAACTGGAAATTTAATGAGATACTTCAGTACTAGGAAGTGTCATCCACGCTCTTTTGAAATCATTATTTAACAACTACATATGCATGGTATTAACTATAGAAGACACCCTTTGCTTACAACCACAAAGATTCCAAAATTTTGCTGGAGTCTTTTAGCACAACTGTCTTTTTGTCATTTAAATTTTATTCATTGTTTCAATATATATATTAAGTGCCTTTATCCTTATCCTTTCCTTTAAAGGTCTGTTCATGAAATATCCTTGGAAAGGTTTCTTGTGCTGAAATATTGAGAAACAGCAGACACAGACTGGAAGTCACTGAGTCTGCTACATTTGCTTTCCAAATCTCCTCATTCCACTCTACAGTATAGCACAAAAATTTCTCATATTCTCTAATCCTGAAATAATCTGTTCATTTGACCAAGTATGTCAGGATTCTTTGATAATTGCTTCTGTTTGACATCGGATCATAGTTGTCTTGATTTCACATTATGCCTTAAAATCTCTTTCTGATAGACACTCTCATAAATCAATAATTTCTGTCTTTCTGCTTGTTTGATTGATCTAGTGATTAATGTGGTTTGGTTGGAAAGAGGAAGGAATTAGAACGCTGTTGATTTTGTTTTTTCCTTTCCAATGTGTTTTGGTCTTTGTGGAAATCTTGATGTGTATAGGGGAGAACACCTTGTAGTTTGTGTGTTTTAGTTTGGTTACTGCTCCTCAAAAGTTGCTCTGTGGCTCCCTAGTTTATTTAAAAATATTTTAAGTGCCACATAAAGATGTTTGAAGAAATGCTTGAGAAAGCTGTGTCAAATATGAACCACTGTGAACTTTCTGGTGAAATATTTGACATGTTTCACATCCCCTAAGATTTTCTAGGCTTATTTGTGATACGACACTGATAATTAATTTCTTGAAACTAGCTGTGAGTTCCATGCATTTTCATCTGTGAGATATCATATCTATAACCTTATCTTTCAACAAAATATAAAAAAATACACAAAAATAAACAATTTACTGCATTATCAGGAGAAGAGATGACCCTTGTCCATGAAACCGTAAGACAAAAAAATATTTATTGTAACTCCAGGATGGTGGCCAAATGACACAAATACATGAATTTTGGAATGTAGAGATAAATAGTTGTTCTTCTAATACAGTTTGTCTACTCTTTATGATAGAATTACAATTGTACAAAGCTGTCAACTCTCTTTAAAATACATGTCCTGGATTATTTAGCTATATTTTGGGAGCAGATGCTCATGATATTTGTCCAGAACAAGATGGTTCATTTTGCCATCTGGCCAAAGTTATAAACTGCTTTGGGGAAAAAAGAGTGAAAACCAGGAATTATGCATTTTTTTTTCCCTACACCCCGACATTTTTAATGCTCTCATATAGAGAGAGAGCAGCTGTGCAAATAATTGATTTAGTTTTGGCAGAAACAAAGTGGAAGATGAATCACAATGGTAGTGGGTTGGGTAGAAGTAACAGTAGAAGCTGGAATGAGTAAGAGAAATCCTAAAAGTAAACTTCTAACATCGGTGAACATAGCAACCGATATACTGATTCCCACTGAAGTGTGTAATACCATGATTGCAGTACTTACTGCATCCAAACCTAGCAGTCTGTTTCCATGAAGCAGGGAAATTAAAGAGGTAAAAGTAGTTAGGTTAGACCTCAGAACTGGACATAGTAAGGTGTAAGGGGTAAGAGGAACCTTCCTTAGATATTTTTGTATCTTTGGCTTTTTTTTTCCTTTGCAAAGCCTTTTATGTTACTAATCCCTGAAAAGAAAATATTGGAAATATCTGTTCTTTGTAGAGGAAAGCAGAACACCAAATTTGGAGGGAAATATAACTGAAAAACATCCTCTGATGAGTACGTTTAATAACATGCTGCTTCCATACAAGAATCCTCAGTTGCTTAGTGTGACTCAAATTTTATTATTTTACAAGCCTAAAAGAACTCCTCAAAAAGGTCCTTTACTGTCCTCCACACACCCTTTTTCCTAACAAACAGAAAACTTTTTTGTTTGATCAGACAAACTGCTAATCATTGCTAAATTGTTTCAGTTACAGAAATCCTGTTTTGCCTCAAGTCCCGTAATATAAAATAATGTTGAATCCTTTGGGACAGAGGGTTGACACATTGTTCATGAAACAATTAAAACTTACAGAAGAACTAACAGAACTTTAGTATTGTGACGGCTTTTTCCCCAGGTGGGATTTAGAGTCTATAAATATATTTCTTTGTGATCCTTAAGAAAATGAAAGCTCACTTCATTTATACTAAAGAAAGGAACTAAATTACTTTCTATCCAACTGTGATTGCTTTGTGAGTATTAGTTAATATTTGTTTATTTATTGGTGGCTTTTCCATCAGAATAAAAAGTCCATTAAGTATCTTCTGCTTCCTTCTGGGGTGGGAGGGGCAGGGGAGTAGCTTCTATTGCAAAGTAATATGCCCAAAAATCTTGGAAATGTCAGTTGCCTGGATGTTTTCAGATTTTATCCGACTGTAATCTTGTTCATGGTAAAGGCTGTATCATCATAAACAAGTAACCAAAAGTTCATTTTGACTTGACTTTTGAAAAGCTGCTGCTGCAACTAATGTTTTTCATGTGTGACATTTTCTAATGTAAAAGAAAGAATACCTGTTTTGTACAGTTTTGTGGTAATTTTTGTGGTGATACAGTTTTTCCCCCTTCCTTTATTCGTACTCTGGAATTTAAATGGTCCTCATGGCAGTGTAAACTTTTGCAAGGTCTAGCTGCATTTACTGGTGACAGAAGAAATTCGTTCACATGCAAGAAGATAGTTAGGTGGAGCAAGTTGGGAAGTACAGGCAAAGGACCCAGAAAATTATTCCTTTCCTATTCCTTGCAAAAGTGGAAGGAGCTTGTGCTACAAGTACTACCCTGGAGAGGCAACAGAATTTTAGGAAAACTGTGTCAGACCAGGCAAAGGATCTGAGGGCCTAGCCTTTATCGGCCTTTCTTTTTCAATTGTTAAACCACTTTGCAAAATTGATAGCAGATATCCAGTGCTAGGTAGGTAAATTTATCCAAAATGTGAACTTCTTGGACAACAGAATGCTGCGCCATGAGCTATCTCATTCTTTTCCCACTAGAACACTGTTATATTATTGTACATCCTAAATGTGTTATGCAAAATTTGATGATATCAGCCTACAGTGGCTTCTGGTGTGTTAAGGCACAGCAGAGTGAGTCACAAAATACAATAACTATCCGTTCAAAACTCCGTGTATGTCTAAGTCGTGAAGCAAATACAGATATTTCCCAAACTGTATAACTACTTTTCCATTGTCTCTCAATCCACAACCACAGCACAAAAGCACAGGTATATCCTGTACTAAATGGAAGACAGCCTAATAGGTGAATGACACACCGTATTTGACAAATTAATTTCTTTTATGAAGCTGCTTTAAAACTTCAGTGACAACCAAAATCTGTGTCCCTTTGCTGTATGATTTGGAAGATAACTGTCCAGAGAAAAAGAAATTAGTGACTGTCTATAGGTGACTGTGCTTCATGAAGCACATCATTCCATGGCCCTTTTTCTTTACTTGGATTTTAGCATTCATATTTACAGATTAATATCTTCTGTTACTAACCAGTCTCTTTGGGGAGTACAAAAGATGCCTGTTCTACATTGCAAGAATTTTAATAAGAGACCTGTAAAATATTATGCATCTTTTAAACATCTTTCAGGGATGTCATGTGGAAACGTAAGACAGTACATAAGAAGATTCAGCCACACAAGAAAAATAGTTGAGCAAAGCCTCTGGGATTTAAAGGCTCAAAGACAAAAATGTAAAATGCATTACTAGCTGTCTAGCTCTTGGGTAACTTGTTGCATGTAATAGTAATTAAATGGAGCAGGAGTAAATAGCCTTGGTGTAGACTGGAGAAAAACAAAGTCTAGTCCTACTGATGGGTTTCCTATTTCCTTTAAAATTTAGCACCTTTCACCAGAATTGTAACATTCATAGAACATTTCCAAGCTTAAAGAGAAGTGAAAATCTTCTTTAATCTATAAAGATTTGTATGGTTGTGGGGGCTTGATCCTGGCTGCATGTCAGGTGCCCACCAAAGCCACTCTATCACTCCCCTCTGCAGATGGACAGGCGAGAGGAAATGTAACAACAGGCTCGTGGGTCAAAATAAGGACAGAACAATCACTCAGCAATTACCATCATAGGCAAAACAGACTTGACTTGGGGAAAAAAAGTAATTTATTATCAATCAAATCACAGAAGAGTAATGAGAAATAAAATCGAATCTTAAAAACACCTTCCCCCCACCCCTCCCTTCTTCCCAGGCTTAACTTTATCCCCCATGTCTCTACCTCCTGCCCCCGAGCGGCACAGGGGGATGGGGAATGGGGGTTGTTGTCAGTTCATCACACGTTGTCTCTGCAGCTCCCACTTCCTCAGCGGGGAGGATTCCTCGCATTCTTCCCCTACTCCAGCTTCAGGTTCCTCTCACAGGCTACAGTTCTTCACAAACTGCTCCAGCTTGGGTCCCTTCCACAGGGTGCAGTCCTTCAGGAACCAACTGCTCCAGTGCGGGTCCCCCATGGCGTCACAAGTCCTGCCAGCAAACCTGTTCCAGCATGGGTTCCTTTGTCTCCATGGGTCCGCAGGTCCTGCCAGGAGCCTGCCCCTGCATGGGTTTCTCACAGGGTCACAGCCTCCTTTGGGCATCCGCCTGTTCTGGTGTGGGGTCCTCCATGGGTTGCAGGCAGATATCTGCTCCACCATTAACCTCCATGGGCTGCAGAGGGACAACCTGCCTCACCATGGTCTTCACCATGGGCTGCAGAGGAGTCTCTGCTCCGGTGCCTGGAGCACCTTCTCCCACACCTTCTTCAGTGACCTTGGTGTCTTCAGAGTTGTTTTGCTCACATATTCTCATTCCTCTCTCCGACTGCAGTTGGTGTTGCATAGTGAATTTTCCCCCTTCTTAAATATGTTATCATAGAGGCGCTACCACTGTCACTGATGGACTCAGCCTTGGCCAGCAGTAGGTCTGTCTTGGAGCTGGTTGGCTTTGGTTGTGTTGAACATAGAGGAAACTTCTAGCAGCTTCTCACAGAAGCCACCCCTGTACCCACCGCTGCTACCAAAACCTTGCCATGCAAACCCATTGCATTGGTCAAAAGTATCCAAGTTTACTGTCACCCTGTCATTACAGGGTCAAATATTACAGTCCAGGGTAAATACAGTCAACTTTCAGCTATCCATAGCCTATTATCTGTTATGGAAAATGCTGTGGGTGCAGAGCCAGTTCCCTGACCAAAAAGCAATGCCTTGTAAGCAATGCTATGCTTGCTACCTCCAAGACAGCATGATTCCAGTGGTCCAGATGTTTTTTTACCAGGAGGCACTTGTGCTAATACATGCTGCTAGGCCTAACAGGCTCCATGCGCAGATGGCTCTGAACTACATTTCCAGTGGGAACCGCTGAGAGGAAGTATTCCATTGTCTATATACAGGTTGGTTTATATATGTGCTCCGGGTTCATTTCAGCTTATTGACAGTCAGATACATCTTAGAGGAGACATTGGTATTTTCAATTATGCTTATTAAGAACCAGTTTTTATGCCCTTGAACTAGGATTTTTGATCACTTGGGGTATCCCCACACACCTCCAACCCCTTACTTCTCCAGAGACCGGAGCTGATGATATAATATTTTTAAGATTTATATTTGTAAGTATGAGTTTACAGACTGCACATAGATATTTATATTTGGTGAATTATAGAAACTCAGAACAGCTGGCACTGACAATGGCAACCTTCATCTATATCTATCAACCAATTCATTGGTGAGCATACATTATTTTGTGATCTCTTAGCTCAGAGACAGAACAAATAAATGTGCTTTGAATATATATTTGACTCAGTCCCATGTCAAGTTTATCAGCTTTTGCAAAATGGCCCACTACTTCTGCTGATGAAGATTCACAAGAATGTTGCAGATGAAAGAAAAGATTCGTTTTGTTCTTCATACTGTATAGCAACTATAAAATGGCACCTTCCTGCAAATGAATGTGTCTCGGGCTTCCATGGTACAAATCCCACCATGATGAAAACTGTGGATAACTTCTGCTGTGCAGCTGAGCAGTTTTGTTAAAATTAAGATAGACCCACTCACCTGCATATCAAAAAGAGGAGCTATCTTCTTGGCTTTGATAACGTTTTGTTTATTGTATTCTATATAAATTGTTCTCTCTCCTAAGGTTCAAAACCAGAATGTCAACTTCCATGACACTTGGCAGTTGCAATTAAGTCTGTGTGTTTCTGTACAAAAATGCTAAGACATTGATTCTATGCATTTGCATATCAGCAACACGAGATAATCTTTGTGTCTCTGCTACCAAGTTCAGCAACAGTTTGATCAAATTTCAAGAATCATTCAAAATTGCAAACTCTTCTTTTACTATTAGGATCTCTGAATTAATAAGCACATTTAAATAAAATATCTTTCACCTCAAATATTCCTTCATGAGAGGTTATATAACTTGGCCTATGCAGCACTCAGCTATTTGGTTTCTCCAGATATCTACCAGTACAAAATTTTTTCCAAGCTGATAAATTTTAGCTGTGACAATTCCCATTCCTTCTCAGCCTTAACTGCTGGAAACCAGATACTTAAACATAAATATTTTGAAAATTAAAGTCCTATAATCCGTATTAACAATAATTACTATTTCTTTTGTGCACAAGGACCAGCAATCCTTGAAAATCTTATCATTGCAATACACACCAGCTGAATACCGCTGTGTGTTAGGCATCCCCACTGGTGCTGAGTTCAGTTTTTCTGTTCTTTTTCATTTCCTGAATTTAAGAGGTAAGCTGAAGACGCGTTATGTGGCATTGTCTACTAGAGCAGGTTTGCTACCACTAAAGGCTTGCAGCTTTTGTGGTGACTCTTTTCCTGGTGAGTCATTTAGCAAATCTTCAGATAAGGAGATGTAAATGTTAAATAGAGCTTACATGCCAAAAATCTATATTTAAATGCAAATGTTATGTCTAATGCAGAAATAACATTCTTATTTGGAAGCATTGGTTTATGGCTTTGTTTTACAAGCAACAGTTTTGAATTTTTGTATTTATTCTCACACTTAAAATTTTTGTAATGGAATTTATGCTGCAAAACTAATAAATTATTGATAATACTATGTAATTTCTGTTATATTTGAGTCTTGACAAAAATGAAACTAACATTTATAATTTTTTTTGTTTGTCCTTTGGCATTTTTCCTCACTGTCATGCAGCAGATAAACTCTTATATTTCTAAGATACACTAGAAACTGGAATAATTGTTTAATTTAATTTTTCTGAAATGCTTGATTGCAGCGAACAAGGGTGACATGGGTTGCATCTGTCTTTGTTAACATCACTTTTCACAGCACAATGTACTTTTAAAACTACAGATTTCATCCATTTGTAGTTCTTAAATATTCATCCATGATATGATTTTATTTTCAACACTTCCTGTATTTGTTATTCTCGTTCAAAAAAGGAAAGTAGAAATTTATGTTTTGTACATGTTCAGTAAGATTTGTTTTGTTTCTCATTAATTTCCAGTGCTTCCAGTTGCTGAGTATTTCTTTAATGTCTAGTGTCATACCTTTCTGAATACATGAGCCACAGACTTACTGTTGGAAAATTGTCTTGGACTGTAAATTATAGCTTTTTAAAAAAAAATTCTCCTTTTGATAATCTCATTTTATGTGATAGACTAGGTAATTGAAGAGAAGATATTAATAATGGGGTGTCCATGAATCACAGCAGTTCATTCAGTCTACCATCCAGCTAAGCTGCTTCCAGAAATTTATTTTGTGACTGTATTTTTCAATTTTCTGTATGCTGTATTGATTTTCTTGTTTTTTAAATAGTCCAGACACACTTCATTTAAGACAGTACCCTGATAACCCTCTGAATACATTTCTTTAGTTTTACATAGATCTGATCAAGGGCAAAAAAAATTTCCTAGTCAAACCCGTAGACTTCGGTTACTACTAGGGACAATTATTTGTATGTCTTTTTTTTTTTTTTCCTAGTAATAGTTACTTTAAATGCTATGTAATTCCTATTCTGTGGTACAAATGTATTCTTGTATGAAACTCTGCACAGAATATCAAGACCAGAAGAACTTAGACTAGATCTATGTTTAGTAATCTGTTACTCATGATTATTTAACAGACCGATGTAATTTCGGCATCTGTAAGCTTCTTATAAGAACTTTTTATGATGGAAGACTGAGAAGGCTCAAAGCAGACACTTTAATAAGAAAGTTATATTTATTCTTTTCCTCCCATCAGATTGTAGAGCAAGGAGTTACGATAATGAAGGACTGTGGACACATACTTCCACTCATCTGGTCCTGCACAGAATCGCAGAATCACAGAATCACAGAATCAGAGAATCACAGAATCACAGAATGGTAGGGGTTGGAAGGGACCACAAGATCATCTAGTCCAACCCCTCTGCTAAAGCAGGTTTGCCTAGAGCAGGTTGCACAGGATCATGTCCAGGCAGGTTTTGAATATCTCCAGGGAAGAAGACTCCACAACCTCCCTGGGCAGCCTGTTCCAGTGCTCTGTCAGCTTCAGGGTAAAGAAGTTTTTCCTCATGTTGAGGTGGGACTTCCTATGCTTCAGTTTGGGCACATTGCCTCTTGTCCTGTCACTGGGCACTACTAAAAAAAGCCTAGCCCCATCCTCTTGGCTCCCACCCTTTAGATATTTATAAACATTTATAAGATCTCTCAGTCTTCTCTTTTCCAGGCTAAAGAGCCCCAGGCCTCTCAGCCTTTCCTCATAAAAGAGATGCTCCAGTCCCCTAATCATCTTAGTAGCCCTTCGCTGAACTCTCTTTAGTAGTTCCCTGTGCCTCTTGAACTGGGAGAGAGTTCAACAGAGGGCTAACAAGATGCTTAGGGGACTGGAGTAAATCCTCCTTACTGCAATTGAAGACCATTACTTCTTGTTCTGTCCACTCTGGACGTGGATAATACATCATACTTTTCTTGTTTACAGCAGCTCCTCAGTGTTTTAGGACCATAATTTTATATTCCCTTGTCTTAATTTTTTCACATTAAACTCTGAATTTTTCACCCATGTCATATTTCTTAAACCTCCACGTATTCTCTTTGATCTTTTCTGGGTCTTCTTCATTAGTGTCTTAATGTCCTTGAATTGTTACACCCCAAACTGGAAACCATACTGCAACTGAGACCATACTGCCACTGAATATAGGATTGCTTTACATTTTACAGGCAGTGTTCTTGTTTGTGTCTTATATAACATAGTAACATCTACCATCTTTTTTCTCTAGCATCTTTAAAATGTAGAAATCCTGTTTTGATAATACTCTGGAGCAGAGGTAGTATTTAGGCAAGGGGACAGTTACTATTTTCATTTTCCTCTCTCAGGGGACTTCTGGAATTACTAGCTAGTATAATAGAGGTTGCAGTTCAACTAAAGCAATAAACAATCGTTTGCACCCAAGAATCTTAAAAGTTCCTTATAAACATTAATAAAAGTAGTCTTGTAACATTGCAGTAATCCTAGAGTTATTATCCCAGTTCACAAGCTGGGAATATTGAAAGGATAAGGTCATACAGAAGGTTTTTGGCAGAATCTTGGGTGAAAGCCCATCTACCCTGACACACAATGCTGTTCTTTACTCATAGTGTCATCAGTAACACAACAGCTACAACTATTTTAAGCTAGCAATATATTCAAGACATGCAGTCCGTTTTTCTCTAAGTTTTTCTTTTCAATATCTTCTGTTTAAAAAAATGCATTTATTATCTGGGATTATGTCATAAATGATGTGTAAAATTTTGCAGTCTAGATCTCAGTTAGGCTTTTCAGGCTAGGTCAGTGGTAGTTCGTTCTTCTAGTACCTATATTTCTATATTGATGTGACTGTTTCAGTCTGTAAGGATCAGGTTACTAAAAGCTACAAGCTATGTAATCACAATCAGAAAAACTTTAGCCAGTTAATTATAGACTGCTTAATATGCTCCATATTGTGGAAAAGTTACTAGAAAATAAAGAAGTAAGCTATAGGACTAACTCTGTGAAGAGCTGCTTAAAACAACCTCTCTCTGAAGAAGGATTTATATATCACCTCAGACATGTCTGTAAGTCCCACTCATGAACAGCAGTACTTTTAAGAGCCTTAATCAAGCTAACATTGCCTTCAGCAGAAGGGGGATTTAGTATGAATTCTAGAGTCCATGTAAGAGAGAAGCTCTAGATTAATGTCTCTTTTTTTATCTCTTGTCACTACAATATTTAAATATTTATATGAAATAAAGTTTTTGCAGAAGAGACAATTGTAGTTTTCTTAGCTTTGACTGGAAGCACAGAATCAACTCCTGCCAACAGTGAGCAAACGGAAGACAGATTTCAACATGCCTCTAGAAAAAGGATGCAACGCCTGTGCAGAAGACAGAATGACAATGACCTGTTCTCCTGCCTGAATTTGTGCAAGGCTTTGTTTAAGAAGTGTTTTCAGAATACAACCAGCAGCCTAAGGCTCAGAGAGGCAAGAAAATCACTGCGCTGTGGACCTCACCAGGGCTTAAGTGCCAAGTTTCCTGCTTTCATAAGGATTCATCTAGCAATGCTTCTGTTATATAAGCATTTGAGAAACTTTACTGACGGAAACATGAGCGTCTCACTGATTTGCATGCATTTAAGGGAGGGTTTTTGTGGTGGTGGGAGCGGGAAATAGAGATAAATCTAACTCAGGGAGATAGTTGTGTCTTATATTACAGAAGCTTTACGAAATTACATTATCTCAGCCGTTCTTCATGAAGTTTATTACACTCAGTTCTGATACCCTGAACTGTCTAGTTCGAATTGAGTGAAAGTAGGAGATGTTGCTTATGGGAAGCTCTTCAAACTTTTGTAGAATAGCTAGAGCACCATGAAATCTTGTGTAATACAGATGAAGGAAAGTGCATTTTTGTTTTGTTTTTTTTCCAATAGGCACCCACTCAGCTTTTTATACAGCTTCTGCCCAATCTGAATCTGAGAGTTAATCACTGTGAAGGAAGAAGTTGGTTAAGAATGAATGGATTAAACCTGTTTCCACTTTTCAAAACTCTCAGAGCAGCCGAAATACTTGTAAGTTTTTTAAACAAAGCTGAGGTACCAGAACTATCTGATATATATTTCAGGCCTGAATAGCATTTCAAATATGCTTTTTAATGATCAAAGGTTAATCACAAAAGCCACAGATGAAGAAATTCTTGTGTTTTGACAGATCATGCACAATAGTCAGGAACATGTAAGTTATAGTGGTGTAATCATGTAATGGTTCATCTAATGTATAGTATAATTCCTACATCAGTGGACAAATTCTCAAAAATTATAAACTCCTCTGAAATAAAACTATTAGATATACAACACTTTTCCATAGTGGAATATATTTCTGACCTTAAAGTGCAATCACTTCTTTGCCCTGAAGCAAGAAAAGCAAAAGCTCTGGCAATAAGGATTTTGAACAGTTTGTCTGGAATACAGGAGGTCTCAATTTCCTATTTTACCTTATAAACATGTTAAAGTATACAACCTCTCTTTATGTATTTATATGCTATTTCTTTATTCATAACCTACAACAGTGGACCACTCCTCCTATATTGTTTTGCTGCTAGTTAAAACTAAATCCCCTGCAGGAATATCTAAGATGCTTTAACAGAAACAGGGATAATGTTTCCAATGTAGTCCTGTTCTTGTTATAGTTACTGTAAATATACAATTTTCCGTGATGTGGTAGGAACAGGGGAGACTCAGACACCTTGTTCTAGGTTTCATGATTGGTGTTTCTCATGTCCTGGAGTTTCAGGTCGTTGTAATGGTGGTGACAGAACTGCCCAGTTTGTGGCTGTCCTGATATTATGTCCAGTATGATGTGAATCTCCAAAAAGACTAGTTGCAGGGGTCTAGCAGTTCTATAATAAGCATATGCATACACTATGCTTTTTACACTTCCAATGCAGCTGCCATTCCCTGCCAAAGTTCAGCTGTGATCTTAATAAAAATTATCTCCTCTCATCTGAAGAAACTGTAGTTTTTAACATGGATGGAGGATGTCTGTTCTCATATCTTATTCCTGGATTTGCCAAAATGTTTGACATAGAATCTCAAAAAAACCCCATTCATTTTGACAGAGACTTTCAGCAAAAAGAATTGTGGTCTTTCTAAGCAACTGGACACTGGTGATTTTCTGTCAACCTAAATCTGCTGTGCTAGAGCTACTGCCTAGAAAAGATTTGGGTTTTGCTTTTCTAAAATGTCACTGCATACTGTATGACCTCTCTTCTATCCCCTATCAGGATGGTTTTATATCTTCAGCTTCAGTAGGTCTGCATTCATATTTGGAAAGTCATTTTGGTGCTAGGAGATGTATTACCTTGAATGCACTATGTTACATTTTCATATTTTATTTTATTTCTCTGTTTGAGAAGAGCAGAGATCATAAATTTTGTTCCCTTCGCTCTGACAAGTATTCTTAAAATTAAAACTGCTGAGGAATTAAAAAAAAACCCACAAATATGGCCACATAATAGTGATCCTATCTCTTTATTAATATAAGCTTATTCCCTACCAGGTTTTTTCCATCACCAAGAAAAATAAATCTTTACTTAAAACCTGTAGAAATTTAAAAAATATTTATCTGTGGACAAACTCATAGGAGAAAATGCCATTTTACATCTTTAAAATCACAAAACATAAAGGTTGCATTTTCTACTGAATGCACAGCTAGCATTATGTCTTGTATGTTAAATGCGTGGTAAGTATCATGAAAGAAAAATAGTCTGAGAAATCTGAAATTATAGCACATTATTTAGATAAAATATGAGAATAATTTTAGTACTATGATTAATCTGTCTATATTCTGATTCTAGTGCTTTTCTAGTTTTTTATGTACCTATTTCCACTGAATACGAATTTTTAACTGCTGCACAGTAACAGTAGGGTGTTACAATTATGTATTTTCAGAAATATGTAGGATTCTTTTGTTTTCAAAAACGGGACACTTGAAAGGAAAATAATATTTTTGGATTATTCCAGTTGTGTGTGTGTATATATATATATATATATATACACAGATATATATATATGTGCTACATATTTTTGCTAATTGTAAAGCCACATAAGGTTTATCAACATACTTACCATATTTATGAAGTCATCCTGGTAGTGTCACAGGACCGGGTTAAAGTCATCCTCACAATACTCCTACAACTGAACAATTTCCTCTTTGTTATTGTTGGTGAACAGAAACACACACTTCAGAGGTCAGACCTATCTTTTCAAGCATGGAACAAATACAGTCAGAGGCAGGTTTGGTTGAACATCCCAAGGTACTTGCAGAACTAGGTAGGTTGTTACTATTTTTAGAAGCATTATGTGTGTGGATCAATACCAACACTTACTCTGTGCTGCAGCTTCAAAGAAGTCTGTGAAAAGGCAAAGTAGTTTCACTGAATATTTCTTCTTTTAGGATCAGCACTTTATCAGTTACCTAGGTAGTTATTAATAATTACATCACAGTAAATCTATTTTAAATGTAAATATATACGTTCATGACACTGTCTGGTCTTGTTTTGCTGTTGATACTACTTGATTTATTACTGTAGCAAACCAGTTTTATAGTGGTCCATTGTTGATGATATTTGTATCACATTAATTGTCTTTGCAAAAGCTTGAAAACCTTATGTGAAAAGCCAAATTATGTTTTCCCTAGGACCACTCAGAACATGGATTTGTATGTTCTGGAAGCAGGTAAGTTTTCATAAGTCTGTTAAAGAAAGAAAGAGAGATAAACACTTTATATTCTGAATTTTTCTCTAATGATTATGCATTTCTGAGCCCAAAACTGCAATTAAAACCTTACCTGGCTAACTGAATGATCATGATGTTTCCTAGATGATTATTATTCACATTATGTGCTGTGTCTCTCAATTAACCTACTGATAGAAGGACAGTCTGGCTGTAACCAGTAGTGCGAGAGGGCACGTGAATTAGCGGGTAGCAGCTGGAAATCTAGATTCCCAAGGCTGTTCTCATTATGATAAATAATCAGTGCTCTTCCTGGAATCATTTTCATTTTTTTGGTGTGTTTTTATAAATTATTTGTATATTCAGCAAGGTGCCTGCCCTCTGTTATATACAATGTTGATCCCAGAACCATTCAGGCATTTCAGCCCTGACAGAATTTTATAATATTCCTTAATTACTGCTGGAGCTACCTGGGGAAAACGCAACTCCCAGTTTTGCAGCACACCCTACAGACCCAGTAGAAAGAGTGACAGGTATAATGCTGCAGGGTTCCAATTTCTCTGTGGCAAAAAATTTCAGGGGGAGAAGTGGCTTTATTCCATTAGAAAGACTTCGCAAAACTTAGCTTGAACATATCTTTAGGATTTGAGGTTGGATTCAAATTAAATGCCTCTGGCTACAGCAATGTAGGTTTGTGGGCTGTATTGACTTTTGATTTTTGATCCATTCACGCCAATCAATTAAGTTGTTATTTTGTGTTTGGGCTTTGCCAAGAGTTCAGACTGTCTGGGTACTTAACAGGCAATTTTCTCTTTGCTTCTAGTTAGCCTGCTTTCTACACCATGTGGACACTTCACTTGGTAATATGCGTTAGGACTAGTTGTCCAGGAGAGACTACTAATGTAACTGGGTACTGGGTCTGGCTGGGATGGAGTTAACTAGCTTCATAGCAGCCCATGTGGTGCTGTGCTTTGGGTTTGTGACTAAAACAGTATTGATAACACATTGATATTTTGGCTATTGCTGAGCAATGCCTGCACACTATCAAGGCTTTCTCTTTTTTCTACACTGCCCTCATGGTGCCTCCTGCCCCACAGAGTAGGTTGGCGGTGAGCAGGAAGCTGGGAAGGGACATGACCAGGACAGCTGATCTGAAGGTGTATTCTGTGCCATATAATGTCATACTCACTGTTAAAACCTGGGACAGAGGAAGAAGAAGAACAAGAGTTTTTGGCTTTCAAGGTGGCCATTGCTGAAAGAGTGGCTAGGCATTCATCTGCTAGCAGGAGATGGTGAATGATCTCCTTAGCATTGCTTGTTGTTTTCCTCTTTCCTTCCCCTGTTAAACTTTCTTTGTCTAGACCCACAAGTTTTCTCACTTCTGCTGTTCTTGTTGTCTCTCCTTTCTTTCTGTGGGGGGAGCAGGGAGTGAGCAAGCAGCCAACATTGGCTGCTGGCTGGAGTTAACCCACCATAGACTACAAAAAAATATTTGTGCTGGTTTTGACTGGGATAGACTTAATTTTCTTCAGAGTATCTAGTATGGGGCTGTGTTGTGGATTTGTCCTGAAAACAGTGTTAATAATTCAGGGATGGTTTAGTTGCTGCTCAGCACTGCTTACACAGAGTCAAGGTCTTTTCTGCTTCTCACACCACTCCACCAGCGAGGAGGCTGGGGGTGCGCAAGAAGTTGGAGGGTGATACAATTGGGACAGCTGACTCAACTGACCAAACGGATATTTCATACAGTATGACAACATGCTCAGCTTATAAATCTGGGGGAAGAAGAAGAAATGGAGGCATGTTTGGAGTTATTGCACTTTGTCTTCCCAAGTAACAGTTACCTGTGATGGACCCTGCTTCCCTGGAGATAGCTGAACATGTGGGGTTAAACCACACAATACTAATATGTGAATGCACATATGTGTGTGTGTAATCTGTGAAACTCTTGATATTTGGATCATTATAATTGAAGGTCTTTACAGGAATCATGATATATGATAGTAACAGAGGTAGTAACTGATTAGTATTAACAGAGAGGAAACTAGGTAATGAATTACAGTCCTTAGATATGTCTATGCATCTCTCCCTGTCACTATAAGGCATGTGACAAAAATTGACACCATTGCTAAAATCTAAGATGGATCCCTTGCATGTATATCATGTTTAGCATCTTGAACTTATTTATGCATTGCAAGGGCTTATTTGCTGGAAAGAAGTACAAATTAAAGAGCTGAAGAAACCAGACATTATTATTTCCAGGTGTGCATACTAATTACTGTAGGCAAACGATTTTTGACCTTTAGAAAATCTGATTAAATTAAATTGAACGTTCTACCTTCACCTTCATTGTACAAACTCTGTAGCTTTCACGTGCTGTTTTCTGAATAAAGTTTATTAATAAGTCAGAACAGATCTTCTCTATCATTACGCAGCTCTTAATTTCAATGATTGTTTATCTTATGTTTCTATCTCCAAATTAAATAAAATGTTAAAATACTGCATTAAAAAGAATACATACTTGAAAGAAACCTACTCATATACATAAATCCCACAGCATCCTCGCAGCTAAACTGGGGAAGTGTGGTCTATATGATCGGGTAGTGAGGTGGATTGTGAATTGGTTGAAGGAAAGAAGTCAGAGAATTGTGGTCAATGGGACAGAGTTTAGTTGGAGGCCTGTATCTAGTGGAGTCCCTCAGGGATCTGTACTAGGACCAATACTATTCAACCTGCATGAGGGAACAGAGTGCACTCTCAGCAAGTTTGCTGATGACACAAAACTGGGAGGAGTGGCTGACACACCAGAAAGTTGTGCTGCCATTCAGAGAGACCTAGACAGGCTGGAGAGCTGGGTCGGCGGGGGGGGGAAGAAATTTAATGAAACACAAGAAGGACAAGTGTAGAGTTTTGCATCTGGGAAAGAACAGACCTAGGTACCAGTATAGGTTGGGGAGTGAGCTGTTGGACAGTAACGTAGGGGAAAGGGTCCTGGTGGACAGCAGGATGACCATGAGCCAGCGACGTGCCCTCATGGCCAAGAAGGCCAATGGCATCCTGGGGTGTATTAGAAGGGATGTGGTCAGTAGGTCGAGAGAAATTCTCCTCCCCCTCTACTCTGACCTGATGAGACCGCATCTGGAATATTGTGTCCAGTTCTGGGCCCCTCAGTTCAAGAAGGATAGGGAACTGCTTGAAAGAGTTCAGCGCAGAGCCACAAAGATGATTAAGGGGGTGGAACATCTGCCTTATGATGAAAGGCTGAGGGAGCTGTGTCTCTTTAGCTTGGAGAAGCTGAAACTGAGGGGTGACCTCGTCAATGTTTGTAAATAAGTAAAGGGTGAGTATCAGGATGATGGAGCTGGGCTCTTCTCGGTGATGTCTAATGATAGGATATGGGGCAAGAGATGCAAGCTGGAGCATAGGAGCTTCCACATTAACATAAGGAAAAACTTTTTCACTGTGGGCATGACAGCGCACTGGAACAGGCTGCCCAGAGAGGTTGTGGAGTCTCCTTCTCTGGAGACATTCAAAACCTGTCTGGACATGTTCCTGTGTGATCTACTCTAGGTGGTCCTGCTCCGGCAGGGGGGTTGGACTAGATGATCTTTTGAAGTCCTTTCCAACCCCTAAGGTTCTGAGATTCTGTGATTCTGTGATGTTAAGACCAACTAGGGATTCCACAAAAATATTCCTTCTGAATGATTAAGCATTCACGATAAACTCTGACATAAGGCAGACAAATTATTTCACAAAATCAAATACAATATCGACTACATTTGGTTTGAGAAACAGAATTGACTTCTAGTAACACAATCAAAGTCCTGAGGAATTGTAATGGGTCTGCCTGAGATGCAGCCTTCACCGTGCTGTGCAGTGGTAGCTAGATAACACACCAGTGTTTTGACTACTGCTGAACCCGGCTCACACAGCACCAAGGCTACTTCCCCAACATTTCCCCAGTAGGCTGGGGGTGGGTAAAAACTTGGGAGGGGATGTAGCCGGGACAGCTGACCCAGACTGTCCAAAGGGACATTCCATACCACATAACGTCTGCTCAACAACATAAGCTGGGGAAAAAAGGAAGAAGGGGGGGACATTCGTTTCGCATTTGCCGTCCAGAGCAACACCTACGCGTACCGGAGCCCTGCTTCCCAGGAAGTGGCTGGACATCACCTGCTGATGGGAAGTAGAGAATAAGATCTTTTGTTTTGCTTTTGCTTCCGCGCGCAAATTTGCTTCATTAAACTGTCTTTATCTGAGTCACGTGCCCGTTGTTACATTTTCTCTCCCCTGTCCAGCTGAGGGGGTGAGAGTGATAGAGTGGCTTTGGTGGGTACCTGGCATCTGGCCAGGGCCAAATCACCACAGTCTTTTTGGCGCCCAAAGTGGGGCCTGGTAACGGCAGTTTTGCATTAAGTGTGCTGTAGCTGTAGTAGCTATTAAGTGGCAAAACTCCTGTGCAGGTCACGGAGTTTGTTAATTGCAGTGCTTGTCTCTTTATTTTGCTCTGCTTGGGAACATGCTAGTAGAAACAGCTGCTATGTACTTCGGTATCATAGTGATAGCTTTAGTGTTCTGGGGAAGCTATTGTGGGGGGAGGATGAAGGAGCTTGGGAGCATGCTAGCTCAAATAATAGCTATGTGCTCTTGCCTGGTAGTGATGGCCTTGTTGTGCTTCGGGAGCTATGTTGTGGAGAAGATGAAAGTATCCATCTCCCTCTCCCTACCTGAAATTGATGTAGATGATTTTGCTATGCAGGCTCCCAAGGTTCTCATTCATCCTTATGTGAGTTGTTTAATATTACTCATTAACACTTTTGGCATGGTACGGTTTCTGTGGAATCTGGCATCATCCTGGTATAAGAGAAGACAGCTTTTGGGTCAGGCAATACTGAAAAGTGCCCTGAGGCGGCCAGTCCCTGGGTGGCAGGGTGTGTGGAAGGATTTGGGCAGATTCTTAGGACGGTTATCACCTCTCATGACCTGGGACTTCACACCTGAACAGGCAAGCAACCCTAGCAAACTAACGCACCACCTGATAGAAGGGTGCCTTACCTACCCCAATGAAACCCAGCAGCTTCTAGCCCTGTACTGGGGCCTGGCCTGTGCCTATCAAGCCACAGTTCAATACTCTCAGAGGACTGTGGCTGAAGCAGGGACCCAAACTACATCTGAGAACACCATGGCTGAGATGGGAACCCAAACAACAACGACTACAGTAATTGCTCCAGTAGTGAAGAAGAAACAGTGGATAAGAAAAGCAACAGGTCCATATCCTCGATTAACAAGGGAGGAAGAAGTATCCGATCAAGAAGCCAGTCCTTCAACAAGGAAATCAGAGGAAGAAGTAAGAGAAATCAAACAAGAAGCAGAAACTACTCGGTCCTTAACCTCATCAGAACTTAGAGACCTGCGGAAAGATTACAGCCGCCAACCGGGCGAGTGGATTGCTGCCTGGATGCTCCAATGCTGGGATAACAGGGCTGACAGTCAACAGCTGGAAGGTAGGGAAGCCCAACAGCTGGGATCCCTTGCTAGAGACCGGGCAATAGAGAGAGGAATTGGAAAAGAGACAGCAATTTGCAGTCTCTGGAGACGGCTGCTCTTAAGTGTAAAGGCAAGATATCTATTCAAGGAAGATCTTGCAACCTCACCAGGAAAGTGGACTACTGCAGATGAAGGCATCCAGTACCTGAGAGAACTAGCTGTGCTGGAAATCATCTATAGTGATCTAGGCAGCGATAGAGTTCCCAAAGATCCAGAAAATGTTCCATGCACACGGGCCATGTGGAGGATGGTGGTTCAAAGTGCCCCTGTGTCATATTCTAGCAGCCTGGCTTCAATGTATTACCCAGATATGGATACAGTGACTGTGGAAAGAGTATCTGCTTGGCTCCGAAACTTTGAAGAAAATCTGTGTACCTCATTCTTATGGGACAGCACCTTAGCTCTCAGGGGTGCCCCAAGAAGACAGTCCTCTCCTGCGCTGGTCAGAGGGAAAGGAAGCCCTAAACGTATGCCACGTGGTGCACTCTGTTTTTTCTTGCGTGACCAGGGGGAGGACATGAGGAAGTGGGATGGTGAACCCACCTCCAAGCTGGAAGCCCGTGTACGTGAACTGAGAGGGAAGACACTTGTTAAGAAGGGATCACCCAAGAAGGCAGGTGGTCTCTGCAAAGACCCAAGAAGGCAATCAACTATCTCCCAGACATAAAAGAACTGAGATCACCTCCCTTGATCCTGGTGAGGGAACTTCTGGTCTGGCAATGCAAAGGTCAGAGAGTGAATATTCTGATGAGGAACAGGAATAGAGGGTCCCTGCCTTTGGCCAGGAGAAGGAAAGGGATGATCGGGTGTACTGGACTGTGTGGATCCGATGGCCTGGCACATCAGACCCACAGAAGTACAAAGCTTTAGTAGATACTGGTGCGCAATGTACGTTGGTGCCATCAGGGTATAGGGGCACAGAACCCATCTGGATCTCAGGAGTGACAGGGGGATGCCAAGAATTACCTGTATTGGAGGCTGAGGTGAGCCTAACAGGGGACAAATGGGAAAAAACACCCCATTGTGACTGGCCCAGAAGCCCCTTGTATCCTTGGCATAGACTACCTCAAGAGAGGGTATTTCAAGGACCCAAAGGGATATCGATGGGCTTTTGGTGTAGCCACTGTGAACACCAAGAAAATCAAACAGCTATCTACCCTGCCCGGCCTCTCGGAGGATCCATTCGTTGTAGGACTGCTGCAAGTTGAAGACCAGCAGGTGCCAATTGCTACCAGAACAGTGCACCAACGACAATATCGCACCAACCGAGACTCCTTGGCTCCCATCCGTGAGCTGATTCATCAACTGGAGAGCCAAGGAGTCATCAGCAAGACTCATTCGCCTTTTAATAGCCCCATATGGCCAGTGCAAAAGTCTAATGGAGGGTGGAGGTTAACAGTAGTCTATCGTGGCCTGAACGAAGCGACTCCACCATTGAGTGCTGCTGTACCAGATATGCTAGAGCTCCAATATGAACTGGAGTCGAAGGCAGCAAAGTGGTATGCTATGATTGATATTGCCAATGCGTTTTTCTCAATTCCTTTGGCAGCAGAGTGCAGGCCACAGTTTGCTTTCACATGGAGGGGTATCCAATATACCTGGAATCGATTGCCCCAGGGGTGGAAGCACAGCCCTACCATTTGTCATGGACTAATACAAACTGCACTGGAAAAGGGCAATGCCCCTGAACATCTGCAGTACATTGATGACATCATTGTGTGGGGTGATAAGGCAGAAGAAATGTTTGAGAAAGGAAAAAAAGTAATTCAAATTCTTCTGAAGGCTGGCTTCGCCAAAAAGAAAAACAAAGTTAAGGGACCCGCGCAGGAGATTCAGTTCTTAGGAATAAAGTGGCAGGATGGACGCCATCATGTGCCTATGGAGGTGGTCAATAAGATAGCAACTATGTCTCCACCAGCTAACAAAAAGGAAACACAAGCTTTCCTAGGCCTTGTGGGGTTCTGGAGAATGCATATTCCAGGTTATAGTCACCTTGTGAGTCCTCTCTATCGAGTGACACAAAAGAAGAACTGTTTTGAGTGGGGCTCTGAGCAACAACAAGCCTTTGAGCATATCAAACAGGAAATAGCTCGTGCAGTAGCTCTTGGGCCTGTCCGGACAGGACCAACTGTGCAGAATGTCCTCTGTACTGCAGCTGGGGAGCATGGTCTCACCTGGAGCCTCTGGCAGAAGACATCAGGAGAAACCCGAGGTCGACCATTAGGATTTTGGAGCCGAGGATATCGAGGATCAGAAGCCCACTACACCCCAACTGAAAAAGAGATTCTAGCAGCATATGAGGGGGTTCGAGCTGCTTCAGAAGTTGTTGGTACAGAAGCATCTCTCCTCTTGGCACCACGATTGCCTGTGTTACACTGGATGTTCAAAGGAGACATGCCTTCTACGCGTCATGCAACCAGCACTACATGGAGTAAGTGGGTAGCATTGATCACCCAACGAGCTCGACTGGGAAAACCCAACCGTCCAGGAATCCTGGAAGAAATCATGGACTGGCCAGAAGGCAGAGATTTTGGAGCACTCCCTGAGGAGACAGCTCGTGCCCAAGAGGCACCACCATATAATGAGTTATCAGAAGATGAAAGGCGTTATGCTTTGTTTACGGATGGATCCTGTCGTGTGGTAGGAAACCATCAGAAGTGGAAAGCTGCTGTGTGGAATCCCACACGACAAGTCATTGAGGCTGCTGAAGGAGAAGGCGAGTCAAGTCAGTTTGCAGAAGTAAAAGCTATCCAACTAGCCCTGGAGATTGTAGAGAGAGAAAAGTGGCCAGTACTCTATCTCTATACTGATTCCTGGATGGTGGCTAGTGCCCTATGGGGTTGGTTACGCAGTGGAAGAAGACTAATTGGCAGCACAGAGGTAAACCCATCTGTGCTGCTGCACTGTGGCAGGACATTGCTGCACGGGTAGAAAACATGACTCTAAAGGTACGTCATGTAGATGCTCACATGCCCAAAAGCTATGCCACAGAAGAACATCAAAACAATGAACAGGTAGACAAGGCTGCCAAAATCGAAGTAGCTCAAGTGGACCTGGACTGGGAGCGTAACAGTGAGCTCGATGGGCCCATGAAACTTCCAGACATTTAGGAAGAGATGCAACATACAGATGGGCTTCTGATCGAGGGGTGGACCTGACCATGGAGGCCATTACACAGGTCACTCATGAATGTGAAACATGTGCTGCAATCAAACGAGCCACGCGAGCAAAGTCTCCCTGGAATAGAGGGCGGTGGCTGCGTTTTCGATATGGTGAGGCCTGGCAAATTGACTATATTGGACCACTGCCACGAACACGTCAAGGCAAGTGCTACATACTCACCATAGTGGAAGGAAATACCGGTTGGCTAGAAACATACTCTGTAAACCATGCCACCGCCCGAAACACCATCTTAGGCCTCGAAAGACAAATGTTGTGGCAACATGGCACCCCAGAAAGAATTGAATCAGACAATGGAACACATTTCGGAAATAACCTAATAAACACCTGGACGAAGAAACATGGCATTGAGTGGGTGTATCACATCCCCTACCACCCACAAGCTTCTGGAAAGATTGAACGATATAATGGACTGTTAAAGACGATGTTGAAAACATTGGGCCATGGGGCATGGAAGCACTGGGATGTAAATTTAGCAGAAGTCACTTGGCTAGTTAATACCAGAGGATCTGTTAACCGTCCTGGTTCTGCCCCAACAAAACCCCTGCATACTGTGGGAGGAGATAAAGTCCCCGTAGTGCATACAAGAAAGTGGCTAGGAAAGGCAGTGTGGGTTGCTCCTCCCATGGGAAAAGGCAAACTTATTCGTGGGATTGTCTTTGCTCAGGGCCCTGGGTGTACTTGGTGGGTAATGCGGAACGACGGGGAGACCCGATGTGTGCCCCAAGAAGACTTAACCTTTGCCGAGAAGTAATTTGTATGTTGCAGGAAAGTAATGTAGCAGGAGTGACCTGGAAAGACGAAGACAGAGTTTTGCAAGAAAACAGAAGAATGCAGCGATGACCAAAACCAAGCCGGTGCTGGTGCCTAACGATTGAACATAGTGCTTCTCTTGTCCTAAACACTCATCTTGACAGATGGAACAGAAGTTGTAGACCTGGGAAAAAGACTATCTGTCTGCTAAAGGACAAGGGATGGTAGTTAATGAGAATGTTAAATCTCTATGTTGGGGATAAAGATGGTTTAAGTATGTAGCGTCAATTGTAAGTTGTAAGAAGGATGTACATTAAATTATGTGGTACCTGAGCATGACACAAGTGCTATGGAATAAGGGGTGGATAGTGTAATGGGTCTGCCTGAGATGCAGCCCTCACCATGCTGTGCTAGATAACACACCAGTGTTTTGACTACTGCTGAGCCCGGCTCACACAGCACCAAGGCTACTTCCCCAACATTTCCCCAGTAGGCTGGGGGTGGGTAAAAACTTGGGAGGGGACATAGCCAGGACAGCTGACCCAGACTGTCCAAAGGGATATTCCATACCACATGACGTCTGCTCAGTAATATAAGCTGGGGAAAAGAGGAAGAAGAGGGGGACATTCGTTTCGCGTTTGCCGTCCAGAGCAACAGCTACGCGTACCGGAGCCCTGCTTCCCAGGAAGCGGCTGGACATCGCCTGCTGATGGGAAGTAGAGAATAAGATCTTTTGTTTTGCTTTTGCTTCAGCATGCAACTTTTGCTTCATTAAACTGTCTTTATCTGAGTCATGTGCCCGTTGTTACATTTTCTCTCCCCTGTCCAGCTGAGGGGGTGAGAGTGATAGAGTGGCTTTGGTGGGCATCTGGCATCTGGCCAGGGCCAAACCACCACAGGAATTCACCTGACATAAGCTGTAGTTGCAACGCTCTTAAAAATCGTACTCCAATTTTCTATCAGAATATTGTGTCAAAGATAAGGATTTGTGGGAAGTTCAAGTTTTCAGGATCATCTTTGATCATCAGTATTTCAAAGCGTATTTTCAAAATTCAGTGGAACTTTCAGAACAGTTCTGGGCAGATAATAATCTGTCTGAAAAACTATATGTGACCTCACAGAAGTTGTGTATTGTTCTTTCGCATGAGAATGGCAGATTTCCTTGAAAAGCCTCAGATCCTTTGTGGATCATAGATGTAACATGAAAGTCCACTGCTACGATCATAAGCAGGAATTTAAGTCACCTAAGACACAACTTCACTTGCAGTCCTTTAAAATACACACCTGGAGAAGTTACCAGAGTATTGCTATGTGTTGGATGATTAACAGTTTTACAATTATATTGAATATTTCGTCTAAAGGAAGAATATGGGACGGAGAATATAATTTTTGTTAATCCAGAGGGAAAAGGAGTAAAAGGATAGTGAAAGGTTACAGAAAAAGCAAATGGCTAACGTGGAAACAAAGCACATAGCTGGAAATAACAGTTTTTCTTACACTGTCAGAGACAGTGCTATGCATTGAAGGTTACTTAGAGAAAATAGACAAGTCACCTGAGGAAAAAGAACTTAAAAAAAAAACCTTTACATGTTTTCGACAAGTCAAAATTGTATGTAAAGTTTTATCTCAGCAAAGCTTCAAGAGATTTCAAATTTTTTTTAGTAAATTTTAATACAAAGGACTGAGTGTGAAAGAGTATTTCTGTCAGCAGTGGTGACTGGATTGTACAGCATTCAGGGATAGCTTAATCCATTTATTTTAGGTTTTCACTTGATACTGAACTATCAAGGTATTCAGTAGCTCATGTTGTCTTGGTGGAATTTCACGTGACGTAGCCAGAAGAACCATACCGCTCAGTGACACAAAATCCAGCATTTATTTAATAAGTGGGACGGGTATAGTGGGTCGATAGCAATTTCTATTTTAAGGTCTCTGTTCTACCACACATGTACATGCTGTGTAGAGGAGAGACATCAACCAAGATGTCTCATCCAGCTCTGCCCACCACCATGGACTCAGGGGAACAGGACTTGTGTTCCAGCTAGTTAAAGTGTTTGAGTCTTGCTGACAGCCTCTTTGACTTTCTCCTTATTTAAAAAAGGTGTTACCTGGATCTCTACCATCTTCTATTCTCTCACCCCAAATGGATCTAAAAGCTATTCATCAGAGCACTGTGTTTTTCTTCAGCACATACCTAATTCATTAAGAGCAGAACAGACATAGTCCAGCCCTTCAGGTATGCCACCCCCATAACATTTGCATATGCTTTCTCTGGGTTCCCAGCACATACTAAAATCATCTGATGAGCAAGAGCAGAGCAGATGTAAACAAAGTCTCATTTTTTTCTGAGTGATACATTTGTGCAGGCTTTACCCTGTGACATACATGTAAAAGCTTGATTATATTTGCAGCTTTTTTATCCTTCTCTATCCCTGATATTTTTTGTTTCATTAAATGACTCTTCTCTTAATTTATGGCAGATGAATTTCTACCCACACTGCCAAAGTAGATAAAATATTTTTCCAAAATTACTTTACCAGGTGAGCAATGCCCGGTCATTATTGATAGGAGGTGAGATAGGAGAACCAAATGGGTGGGAAACAGTTTTATAAAGGTTCTGATACTTTAAATCTGAAGAGGATTTCCCTTCCTTTTCTGAATTCTCCTGGAATTCTACTTTCAAAAGGCAGGTTGCCTTCACCATGAGAGCCGTGAGGTTCAGATTTCCAGTAAGAGTCAAAGCTCAATGCCAGGGGCCTGTCTCAGGTCATGTAGGCTTACTGTTGCCACCACAGTTAAGTGGTCCAGTCACTATAACTCATGGACTGCAGCAGAGTCATACTGCTAGCTCTTTACTAGTGCCATTGTTGAACCCTTAGCTTTGGGAAATTGGTGTCTGTTTATACGAAACATACTCTGAGAGAATCTTCAGTCCAGGTTGTAAATACAGCCCAAACTGGCAATGCAGGAGCCACAGCAAGGTGCCCTGGCTCCACCAACACTGTACTTCACTCCAAGAGGAGTTCCAGAGCAGGAGAACAGAGTTCATTGCAAAACAGAGCTGAAACAGCTGGGACTAAGTTACCTGTTTCCTTGCAATAGCATGGAACAGGTTCCTGGAGATTTCTTACAGGGGTCCTATGTTCTGGGTGAAAAAACATAGCTGCAGAGAGGCTTGTATAAAAAACAACTCAAACCTCCCCTCTGTGGGCCTTCATTAGTCATGTCTAGATTATTTGTTATTTCATACAATCTAGTATGTCATACTAGATTATTTGTATGGTCAACATATCAGTATTTCATAGACCATGGCCACACATCTGGCAATAACACAATCCTCAATGTTAAAGGCATGGCTAGCTTGAAGATGGTCCTAATTGTCACCATAGCAAAGGATTTACATGGGAGAGAAAATGAATAGACCACTAAAATGCTAAAGACCTTTCAACAGTTTCAAGTTTCTGGGTAAAGGTCAAGCAATAAGAGCAAGATCTGATTAAAATTTCACCCAGGTTGTCATACTTTACCTTGACTTGGCAGAAAAGCAGTTTAATGGATTCTTTTGCTCTGGGCAAGCTTCATCTGTTCTGATGATGTTTGAAAGCTTCTTGGTGGAAAAACACGGTCTTGATTGTTATATCACTACCAAGGAATGCTTACAGGATAAGTGAGGAGTTTGAATGAGTCTTCTTTTTTTTTTTTAACCTTCTGACTCTCCAAGTGTTCTCTGAGACACTCATATGCTTTACTTCTGTCCTTTCTAGAAAAAATATCTTTACTCTGTTTTTCACTAAAGAGGTATTCAGTATTCTCTCCCAGTGGTGGTGGTAGTGCAGCTTAAATTACAATGGTAATAGCTTCAGATAGATTTTTGCACTGAAGATACTGTTGCATTGAGCAAAGAAATTCCAGTAATGCACCGGAAAAGAAACATAAAGCAGATGAATAATAATCAACTGTTAGTAAACAGGAAGTGCTGATGATTTTACAGTAAATGACAAAATCCTTAGTGGTTATAGAATCATAGTATCACAGCATCACAGAATCATAGAGTCATATAATAGTTTGGCTTGGAAAACACCTTTAAGGTCACCTAGTCCAATTCTCCTGCAGTGAGCAGAGACATCTTTAGCTACATCAGGTTGCTCAGAATCCTGTCCAGCCTGAACTTGAATGTTTCCAGGGATGGGGCTTCTACCACCTCCCTGGGCAGACTGTTCTAGTATTTCGCCAGCCTCATTGTAAAAAATTTAGTATGCTGCGATACAGTATGTAGGAAATTCAGATGCAGTGGACAAGATTTTTCTACATTGGTAACTATGTGTCACGGTTTAGGCCCAGCCGGGAGCAGGGCACAACGTGACTGTTCGCTCACCCCAGTGCACCCAAGTCCTTGAGCAAAAGCAATCCCACGGATGGGTTTGCCTTTGCCTGTGGCAGGACTGCCACAAACTGTCTTCCCTAATATACCCTTCATGTGCACTACGGGGACTTTATCCCCCTCTACAGTACGTAGGAGGTTTGATTGGGCAGGGCCAGCTCGATTGGTAGATCTTCTAGCATTTACTAACCAGGTGGCTTCTGCTAAATATATATCCCAGTGTTTGAAGGTGCCACCCTGCCATTGCTCTCAGTGTGGCTTTTAGCATACCATTGTACAGTTCAATCTTCCTGGAAGCCGGTGCATGACAGGGAATGTGATCTACCCACTCGGTGCCATGTTCTTTGGCCCAGGTGTCTATAAGGTTGTTTCAGAAATGAGTCCCATTATCTGACCCAATCTTTTCTGGGGCACCATGTCGCCGTAAGACCTGCTTTTCAAGGCCCAGGATAGTGTTCTGAGCAGTGTCATGGGGCACAGCATATGTTTCCAGCCATCCGGTGGTTGCTTCCACCATCTTAAGCACATGGCACTTGCCTTGGTGAGTCTGTGGGAGTGTGATACAGTCAATCTACCAGGCCTCCCCATATTTGTATTTCAGCCATCGCCCTCCATGCCACAAGGGCTTCAACTGCTTGGCTTGCTTGATCTCAGCACATGTTTCACAACCGTGGATAACCTGTGTGATAGTGTCCGTGGTCAAGTCCACCCCTCGATCACAAATCCATCTATATGTTGCATCCCTTCCTTGATGGCCTGAGCTGTCATGGGCCCACTGAGTTATGAATAATTCACCCTTATGCTGCCAGTCCAAATCCACCTGAGACGCTAATCTTTGCAGCCTTATCTACCTGCTGGTTGTTTTGATGTTCTTCAATGGCCCTACTCCTGGGTACACAGGCATCCACATGACGTGCTTTCACAACCAGGTTCTCTATCAAGCAGTAATATCTTGCCGTAATTCAGCAGCCCAGATAGGTTTACCTCTGCGCTGCCAGTTGCTCTGCTTCCACTGGTGTAACCATCCCCACAGAGCATTTGCCACCAGCACCATCTCGGTATAGATATAAAGCACTGGCCACCTTTCTCGCTCAGCAATATCTAAAGCCAGTTGGGTGGCTTTCATCTCTGCAAACTGACTCAATTCAACTTTCCCTTCAGCAGCTTCAGCGACTCATCATGTGGGACTCCAAAGAGCAGCCTTCCACCTCCAATGTTTTCCAACGATACTGCAGGACGCATTGGTAAACATGACATATCACTTCTCATTGTCTGGTAGTATATTATATGGTGGGGCCTCCTCAGCACGTGTCAATTCCTCCTCCTCTGACATTCCAAAATCTTTGCTTTCTGACCAGTTTGTGATCACTTCCAAAATTCCTGGGGGGCTAGGGCTCCGTATTCAAGTTCATTGTGTTCAGGGCTCCATCTGAAATAATTTTTCTTCCATGTCACTTGATAGAGAGAGCTTACAATCAGACTGTAGTCTGGGATATGCGTACTCAAGGAACCCACATCACCTGAGAAAGCTTGTGTTTCCTTTTTACTAGTTGGTGGAGACATGGCTGCTATCTTATTGATCACATCCATTGGAATCTAGCTATGCCCATCTTGCCATTTTATTCCTAAAAGCTGGATCTCCTGTGCAGGTCCCTTAACATTACTTAATTTTATGGCAAATACTTTTTTATTTTATGTCTTTTATGTGCAGGTCCCTTAATCTCACTTTATTTTAGGGCAAATCATTTTACACCTTCAGAAGTATTTGAACTACTTTCCTCTCTTTCTCAAAAACCTCCTCTGCTGTGTTTGCCCTATACGATGATGCCATCAATGTATTGCAGGTGTTCTGGAGCTTTACCCTGTTTCAGTGTGGTCTGAATCAGTCCATGGCAGATTGTGGGACTGTGTTTGCACCCCTGTGGCGACTGATTCCAGATGTACTGGACACTTATCCAGGTGAAAGCAAACTGTGGCCTGTACTCTGCTGCCAAAAGGATTGAGAAAAATGCAGTAGCGATGTCAATTGCGGCACACAACTTGGCTGCCTTTGACTTCAGTTCCTATTGAATGTCTAGCATGTCTGGCATGGCAGTGCTTAGCAGCGGTGTGACTTCGTTCAGGCCACGATATTCTACTGTTAGTCTCCACTCTCCATCAGATTTTTGCACTGGCCATATGGAGCTGTTAAAGGGTGAGTGAGTTGCTGATCACCCCTTGACTCTCCAGTTGACGAATAAGCTTATGGTTGGGAATCAGAGAGTTTTGATTGATGCGATGTTGCCACCTATGCTATGTTGTAGTAGCGGTTTGCACCTGTTGTTCTTCAACCTCCAGCAACCCAACCACAGAAGGGTCCTCTGAGAGACCAGGCAAGGTGGACAACTCTTCAACATCCTCTGTCTCCAAGGCAGATATACCAAAGGCCCAACGGTACACTTTTTGGTCCTTGAAATACTTCCTCCTGAAGTAGTCTATGTCAAGGATGCACGTAACCTCTGGGCCAGTCACAATGGGGTGTTTATGCCATTCATTCCCAGTTAGACTCACCTCAGCTTCCAGTACAGTTAGCTGCTGGGATCCCCCTGTCACTCCAGAAATACAAATGCATTCTGCCCCTCTATAGTTTGATGGCAGCAGAGTACGTTGTGCACCAGTGTCTACTAGAGCCTTATACTCCTGTGAGCCTGACATGCCAGGCCATTGGACCCACACTGTCCAATAAACCCGGTTGTCCCTTTCCCCCACCTGGCTGGAGGCAGGGCCCCTCTAATCCTGATCAGAATCACTGACTTCTTGTAGAAAGGACTTAGAAGTGCCTTCAGGGGTATCAGACGTAGGATCAGCCCTCCTACCCTGTCTGGGCAATTTCCCACTAGAAACCAGAGTGGCATCTTTCCAGGAAGAATTCCCTTCTGTGGTGGTTTTCCCCTGTAACTCACATACCTATGCATGGACCAAAGTGGGTTTTGCATCCTACTTCATTTCCTCTCTGTGGTCATGTAAGTAAAACCACAGGGTAGCCTGTGGTGTGTACCTTCTGCATTCTCTCTCTTCAGCAGAGGTGTGCCTATTTCTAATAGCGGAGAGGTGGGCCCTTACAGGTGGGCAGTAGGACATAACCTTTTTGAATTTCTGGAACTCCCGGGAAAGTTTCTCCATGTCTGAGACACCGGCCCATAGGGAAGAAGAGAAACTTCCTTTGTATTGCCAGTTGGCTAGACAATTCATCCACCATTTGTCCCTCGCCTTCCTTCCAGGACATTACTGCCAATGAGTTGGCATATGATGATGGTGCATGTCGTAGAAATGTCCGCCACATGGGTTGTGTGCATCGGGCTTCATCTGGATCTAGAGGTGACTGCTCATTATCTAGATAGTTATAAATCACCTCCAGGACAGCTAGTTCCTTCAGGTACTGGATACCTCTCTGCATGGTTGTCTGCTTGCCTGGGTGGCATGTAACATCTTCTTTGAAAGGATACCTCTCTTTCATGACCGACAGGAGTCACCTCCAGTGGCTGAGGCTTTTGTCCACTTTCCAATTGCCTTGTCAATACTCCCTTCCCTAGACAGGGAGCCCAGCACTTGGCTTCCCTACCCTCTAATACCAAGCTACTGGCCCTATTATCCCAGCATTGGAGCAGCCAGCTGACAATGTGCTCATCTGCATGGCGGCCAAAATCCTTTCGTATATCTCGCAGCTCACTGAATGGCAGAGATAGGGTGACTATTTCTGGTTCTGCCTCTTCTTTTTGTTCTCGTGATGACCCTGGTTCACTTTCATCCCTCACTAAGCGAACTGATATCTTTATGTACTTCTTCTGTATAGGGGCAACTGATACTGGCACAGGTTGGTTCTCTGGTTCAGCTGTAGCAGAGTACGTTGTGCACCAGTGTCTACTAGAGCCTTATACTCCTGTGAGCCTGACATGCCAGGCCATTGGACCCACACTGTCCAATAAACCCGGTTGTCCCTTTCCCCCACCTGGCTGGAGGCAGGGCCCCTCTAATCCTGATCAGAATCACTGACTTCTTGTAGAAAGGACTTAGAAGTGCCTTCAGGGGTATCAGACGTAGGATCAGCCCTCCTACCCTGTCTGGGCAATTTCCCACTAGAAACCAGAGTGGCATCTTTCCAGGAAGAATTCCCTTCTGTGGTGGTTTTCCCCTGTAACTCACATACCTATGCATGGACCAAAGTGGGTTTTGCATCCTACTTCATTTCCTCTCTGTGGTCATGTAAGTAAAACCACAGGGTAGCCTGTGGTGTGTACCTTCTGCATTCTCTCTCTTCAGCAGAGGTGTGCCTATTTCTAATAGCGGAGAGGTGGGCCCTTACAGGTGGGCAGTAGGACATAACCTTTTTGAATTTCTGGAACTCCCGGGAAAGTTTCTCCATGTCTGAGACACCGGCCCATAGGGAAGAAGAGAAACTTCCTTTGTATTGCCAGTTGGCTAGACAATTCATCCACCATTTGTCCCTCGCCTTCCTTCCAGGACATTACTGCCAATGAGTTGGCATATGATGATGGTGCATGTCGTAGAAATGTCCGCCACATGGGTTGTGTGCATCGGGCTTCATCTGGATCTAGAGGTGACTGCTCATTATCTAGATAGTTATAAATCACCTCCAGGACAGCTAGTTCCTTCAGGTACTGGATACCTCTCTGCATGGTTGTCTGCTTGCCTGGGTGGCATGTAACATCTTCTTTGAAAGGATACCTCTCTTTCATGACCGACAGGAGTCACCTCCAGTGGCTGAGGCTTTTGTCCACTTTCCAATTGCCTTGTCAATACTCCCTTCCCTAGACAGGGAGCCCAGCACTTGGCTTCCCTACCCTCTAATACCAAGCTACTGGCCCTATTATCCCAGCATTGGAGCAGCCAGCTGACAATGTGCTCATCTGCATGGCGGCCAAAATCCTTTCGTATATCTCGCAGCTCACTGAATGGCAGAGATAGGGTGACTATTTCTGGTTCTGCCTCTTCTTTTTGTTCTCGTGATGACCCTGGTTCACTTTCATCCCTCACTAAGCGAACTGATATCTTTATGTACTTCTTCTGTATAGGGGCAACTGATACTGGCACAGGTTGGTTCTCTGGTTCAGCTGTAGCACCTGTTGGTCTGTTTTCAGGTCCAGACTCTTTCTCTTCCCCTTGAGGGCAGTGAGCATTGTTGAGAAGGACTTGGTAGGCATGGGTCAGGCCCCAGCATGTTACAGTCATTTGTGTCTCTCTGGAATTGCCAGGGTGACAGCATACCTTTTCCAAATATTTTACTAGTTTTTTGGATTCTGCATTTGTTCAGGGGTGAAATTCCAAAATGTTGGGAGCGACCACTGTCCTATGTATTTGCCCATACTCTCCTACACACTCTGCCACTCATAATTATTCAGCCTCAGGGCAGATCTCTGGGTGACGTTCTTGGAAAAATATTGTTTAGCCCTGCACATGATCTGGGACACAGTCTGGAGTGTCATGACATGCTGGCTTGGGCATCCCATGGATATTTAAAATTCTCAAAAGCTGCTATAATTAGTCTGACGTAGAAAGGAGAGGTGGAAGAGTGGGAGAAAGTATCCCCCTTCATCTCTTCCGTGGACTGGGTGCAATTAGTAACAAGTGCCGAGAGGAGGTGCCCAAGGAATGGGCACTACAGCAATGCGGCATACAAATACTAGCTAAACCTCATGACCAATGATGCAATTGTATCGTAAGTCAACTTTAGCCAGTGCAGCAAGATGATAGTCCTGATCCCCCTCCCAGAGGTCACAAACATCACCACAGGGATCACATAGCACATGTACAAGTTTACATAGTACCACCATGCGAACACACGAACTAACATGGTGACCAGCTGTTACCTAACTAATATAACAAATGTGTATGACAAACTTTCTATAGGTTCTGGCCTTTCTGGTGTTACTTGAACCCCTCAGGCCCCATGTTGGGTGCCAAAAGGGACTGTCATTGGTTAGGCCCAGCCAGGACCAGGGCACCATGCAGCTGATTGCTCACCCCTTCCCCTATGGCTCAGTGGGGAGGAAAATTGGGAGAAAAAGGTCAAACCCCGCGGGTAGAGATAAGAACAGTTTCATGGAACAGCACAAAGCAAGAAGAAACAACGGTAACACCACCATCACTAATGAAATAATAGGTACTGCGAGCAACATGGAATGCAACAGCTTACTGCCCAGACCACCACCAATACCCTTGACTAGTTCAGTTTGACTGTCCCAGCTGTGCCCCTTCTCAGGTTCTGGTGAAAATTAACCCTATACTAGCCAAACCCAGGACACTGTGACACATTCCAGCAATTCTTTTATTGCTTAAGATAGAAAGGGAAGGAAAAATAAATAAGTATATAGAACTATAGTGCAAAACCACAGTCTGACTGAGGGAGGAATTAAATAACTTTATCGTTTATTGGTTTCTGTTGCAACAAAAAGTTGAAAAGGTAAAATTGAATTGAAATATTTTAAAAATATATGTTAAATTGTTGGCTTGACTCTTTCAAAATATTTTTTCCTGAATGTTTTTGTGTATTGACATATTCTGTGTTTTCTTTAAGCTATAAAAATACACAACCTTATAAGACAACATAAGCTTTTATTCCGTTCTCCATTTGTTATTGAAGATTCTTACATTTAAATAAAAATACCTCAATAAAGTGTAAAGAAAAAAAATCAATAGCCAGTTATGATCTTTCTCTTATGAGCCATAGGAACCTTGTAGCTGTAGCCTGACTGTGTTTCAGGACTGATACTAGGTTTCTTTCAGTTAAATTACAACGGGGTTACTCTATCTGTTTTTCTATCTAGATTACTTAAAATATGTCCTCAGAGTATTCTTTACATCTGCTTACAGTTTTTCTCAAAGCTATTTTGGGCAACATTTTAATGAAATGCAGAACTAAGTAAGTTTGTGAATGAAGGCAATTTACATCCCTGAATGGTGCAGAAGATCACTAAGCTATTACTAACCTGAGCTGCTATGTCCCATGGCACAACATAGTGTTATATGCCATTGATACTACCTGAAATCCTGAAAGCCATGTGACTGCATTTGTGCAATGCAGATGCTTTTTCAGGGCTGATTAATTTGAACTGATTTGCCCCACAACCTCTTGTTTTAACATTAGTTCCATCATCTCTAGCTTATGGTTTCAGCAGGGCACGCATTTTGCAGTGCAGGTTTGCTAGTAGTCCCTTAGTCTGTTGAAAACTTCCCTCATTAATCTCACTTCCTTTCAAAATTTTGTATGTCGTTATTAGCCTGTGTAAAAACAAAGAAAATAAAGCTGTTGTGTGGAAAATCCTGGCAGAAGTGGTCAGTGTTCACATAGGAGACAGAGCAGTCCTGTAAAAACAAACTTTATTGGAATAAAGGGGGAGTCCACTGGGCATATCCCACAGGGTCTCTCAAAGTTGCTGGGGTTGCAGCCCCCTTTTTATCCTAAATTCCCAGCCGCATAGGACCCTCTCCCACTCCCCATCGGCTAAGGTACTAGGAAGGCACAAACTTCCCGATCCACCTACTACATATACTATATTTTTAGCCCTTAACATGTACCCCCCCTTTACATCATGCATTGTACGTTTCATTATCATACCATTATGCATCTCCTGGGTGGAGAAGTTAATATTAATAAGCCTATCAAGCCTGCACACTCTTTCCTAAAATTGAAAAGTTCAGACTTCTCTTGACTTTTTTGAGGTTTGATTTTTTTTTTTTTTAATGATCTTTCTTTATGTTATCTTATCTAACAGACCTTTGCAGTCTGGTGAGTTCTCCCAATTGTCTCTCATTGCTGAAATATATGGCACGTTTTGTTTTACCAGTCCTGGTGACTAGTGTCATATGTCTGTCAAGATCTCCTTGTCTTGTTCTTATTACTTACTAAACACATGGCTCCTCTAGATAAACAGTGCCATGTACTTGCAAAAACACTTTCTTCCTTATCTATTCACTATTTAGGTCTGAGGTATCTTGTACCAGCCTGGGTAAATGGTACTATACTCTTGTAAAAATATTCTCATAATCCTGTCACTGTTGATTGATGTTAAACTTCTGGAGAAGAAAACTGAACTGAAAACTAAGTAACCTGGGATCTAGATTTGTCAGTTAGAAAGTGTGCTACAAATTATCTGCTGGGCACTCTCACTGTTTCAATCACAAATGTCTGCGTATTCCCTCCTTTTCTTGCCTATTATTTACAGATAAGTGGGAAGATTCATTTTAATGCATGTCCTGGCTTAGGCTAGGATAGGGTTAATTTTCACCAGAAGCTGGTGGGGGCCACAGCCAGGAATGCCAAAATGAACTAGCCAAGGGATATTTGATACCATACTGAGTCATTCTTAGTATATAACAGGGAGGGGGGAAGAATGCCAGGATCTGTGTGGTGGCCCGTTGCATTGTGTGTTACTCGCTGTACCTATTATTTCGTTAGTATTGTTGTTGTTAACTTTGTTCCTTCTCTCCTTGTGTTGTTCCATCAAACTGTTCCTATCTCAACCCACGGGATTTTACCTTTTTCTCCCAATTCTCCTCCCCACTGCCAAGGGGAGGAGTAAGTGAGCGGCTGCGTGGTGCCCTATTCAGGGCTGGGCCTAAACCACAATGCAATAACTAATTTGTCAGTATTTGGAGACATTTAGCCTTACTTTAATACTTTTTATAGAATCATACAATCATAGAGGAGCGTGAGTTTGAAGGGACCTTTAAAGGTCATCTATTCCAGCCCCCTGCGATGAGCAGAGACACCTTCAACCAGATCAGATTGCTCAGCGCCTCTCCAACCTGACCTTGAAAGTTTCAGATATGGGGCTTCTACCACCTCTCTCAGCAACCTGTTCCAGTGTTTCACCACCCTCATCGTAAAAAATTTCTTCATTATGAAAAACAGGAAACCAGAAGGCTTTTCAGATGAGGTCTTCTTCCAGACATGTATTTATGGCCTGTTTCCAAGAACAGTTCAAAGATGAAATTTAATGGAAACACGCCAAAGAGCTTTTCTTATCAGAGGAGAGGCCACATATTAATCCTGTTGCTCATGCAGAGCTACAGTGAAATCAATGAATCTTCATACAGTGAACTATTGGTGCGGCCAAAGTTATAGGAGTCTATTTTTGGTTTAGCTGTGAGTGGCTTTGTCTTTCATGTTCAATATAATTTTATGTAACATAAAATACTATATGTCTTAGTTATACTTTAGATATCTGTCTTTGATTTTTGTGTTAGTTATTATTTGCTATTATTTTAGAGTATACAGTTATAAAAATTAGTTTGCACAGCATGTTATCAATATTAACCAGGATGCTCTCTAGAGAACAAACCAGAAATGCTTTCTAATATACTCACTAATAGAATATTTCTGTCTGGATACTATTTTATACTAGATTTATTGTAAGGCATATCAGTGAGATCTGACATCAAGATGATACTCAACTAGTGCACTAAATTCAAAGCCAATTATAGCAAATTTCATAAAAGGCAATTCTGAAAGATAATAGTATGACAGAAAAGGAAAATCCTTGTGTGGTAGTTTCCCACAAACTAATGAGTCTGTAATTCAGATGGATAGTTTATTGTTTGTAAAACAACAAACACCTGTAGAAATATAGGTCTAAGAGACAGTACAAAGCAAAAGATCCTTGTTCAATTTGCTACCCAGACTGAAAGAGATTAAACTCACATTGTTCTTATCCAGTGCTCCAAAGAAGCAGGCCATAGTTTAGATTTTCCCTTTTAGCTTCTGAAAACTGTGAAATGCACAGAAGTGAAAGTTTTGAAGGTTCAGAAAGAGACAAATCAGGAAAACATTGATTCTGTCCTAGGACACTGACAGGATGGATTTTGGTTCCTCTTGCTGCAGCTCATTTCTCAGTTCTAGCCAGTGCATAAGCTAGTGTATATTTTCCAAAGACATAGCTCTGGACTCACAGTTCTGCATTCTTTTAGCTGATTACTGTCAACACTATAGCTAAGCAAAGCCTTCTCCTGTCTCCCTTTTCAGAATCCGAAATTTTTGCCTTTTTGATCACACAGCTGGCTAAAGATGATGAGGATGTGTTAAGGCAGAATTTCTACAGCCAAATATGGTCAGTTATGAGCCCAAACTTGGGCAGTTCCCCATGGTATTGGAGCTATGTGTTCAGTCTGCTTGAAAAGGGTACACCATTGAGATATCCCACTTCCTGACAGCGCCTTCTAATTTTTCAGTTGCAATGCAAGAAATAGATATTATCACTATTTTCACCTTAGCCACCTAGAAGAGGTGCAGAAGGCCGTTGAACGCAGTGGACTGTATCCCTCAGTCAGCTAGCACTGGTCATTTGCTAGTGGTTCCCTGTAGCCTTAGTGGGAAGGATTAGCTCCAGTACCCTGGACTGTCTTGTACGATCAGCAGGGCAACATTGTGTGAGCTGAGTGGTTTGGATCACCTTTTGTGAATCTTCAGTACTTTCATCTCAGTTCAGAAGACATCAAGGATAAGTTTTCAATTCTCTTTAATTCCATCTCTCTTGACTAAGAGTCTAAAATTTCAGTGATAAGTGACCAAAATCAGCATCTAGATTAGATGAACCGTTAGACTCTATTCCAAACAACTAGTATAAAATAATCTCTAGTATTTTCCAGAAGTAAGAGAGAACTCACTGTGCAGTTAATGTAGTCTTAAGACACTTAAAAGCCCATTACAAATATCAAGTATATGATATTCTAAATATACAATATTACAAATATAAAATACACAATATTACAAATATCAAGTATACAATATTACAAATATACGAATAAAGAAGGAAATAATTTTTTCCAACATTCTCATTTTCTCTTCCCTAAATCTTACCTTGTAAATATCTGTGAAATTCCTGGTTCAATAACATCAGGATCGTATAATTCCCATCACAACTAGTGCTTAGACAAAATCTGATCTTATTTAGGGTCATGGGAGGAAAGGCCAGTTACAGACAGAGGCAGAAGCAATAAGTGCCATATAGTGTGCACTTCCTTCTCATTCACAATGTTAGTCTTACTCCCTATGCACAACAATGCAAGTAGCAGTGTGTATTGAGTGAGGTTAATAGGAGGTGAAAGTTTTCTCTGTGTGGCATGTTGTATTCCCTGTAATGTTGCTTGTTGTTTCATTAGACAGTGTTAGCAGACTGATATTGTTAATACTAATGAGTCCTTGATTCTCATCCAAAAGAATTAACATGAAAGATTTTCTTTCAGTCTGTTGTGGTGATAAATTAATTAACATCTTTCATGCCACAGGTGAGTAAAATTGTCAGTAGGATGTGTTTGACATTTAAGGCAATTTGTTAATCCAAATGATACTACTTTCTATTTCTGGCTTTCTAACATAATTTTAATAATATACAGCAACATCTCCTTAGTGAACTTCTCTGTGCTGCAAGCGTAAGCATTCATGATAATGAAAGCCAAATGAGTGAGAAAAGTAAACCTTGCAATATTCATTCATATTAGCTGGTACCTGTTTTACCTACTTTACGTCAATTTTCTTTAATAAAAGGCATAAGTCATGGTAGAAGCAGTATCCTTTTCCAAGTAAAAATGTGATCAATTGTGAAGTCTAAAATATATGTTATGTATAAAATAATAAAAAATAAGGAATAAAACCAAAGGTTGTAAATGGCTGTAGGCAAATAAACAGAAGATACTAGAAGTTTATGATATGCTTGAGAACTAACCAACCAAACAAACATAAAACAACAAAAAGAACAATGATCCATCTGTTTGGCAGGTAAGATGAACTGCTTATGTAAGATGCTTGTATATTATATTCAGGAGATGTAATATGATGTAATAGACATGACAGTTGTAGGCCCAGTGGGATAAGGGAAATAGTGTCAGTATGGCAACATAGATCAATATTCCCCCTTTCCAAAAGACATGTAATTCAAGGCAGAAGGAAGGATCTTTTTCTTGGCTTTTCAGTTATATTCTATTCATTGAGGATTTTCTGACCTGTGTAAAAAAATATTTGGATATCTTCAGGTCAAATTTTCATAGAATCATAGAATAGAATAGAATAGAATAGAATAGAATAGAATAGAATAGAATAGAATAGAATAGAATAGAATAGAATAGAATAGAATAGAATAGAATAGCTTGGGACAACCTTTAAAGGTCATCTAGTCCAACCCCCCTGCAGTGAGCAGGGATATCTTTCACTAGATCAGATTGCTCAGAGCCCCATCCAACCTGACCTTGAATGTTTCTGGGGTGGGGCATCCACCACTTCTCTGGGCAACAAGTTCCAGTGTTTCACCACCCTCATTTTAAAATATTTCTTCCTTATAACTAGCTTAAATCTACCCTCATTTAATTTAAAACCATTATTCCTTGTCTTATCAAAATAGGCACTGCTAAAAACATGCCCCCATCTTTCTTACAGGCCTCCTGTCACAAGTTAGGACTGGGCCGGCCACTAACAAGTGTCAGATACTCTCTATTGACCCCTCTCCCTTCCCAGAAGGGAGAGGGAGAGAGAATAGCTTTAACGAAACAGTGACAATAACAAAAGAAAACAAACAATAAGAAAATAAGAAAATATATACAAATATACACAGAACTACTACCAAACCCATTCCACCATCCCACAGCCCCACCCCCATTCCTCCACCCCCCCCACCCCCACCCCCCGCTGTCAATACGTCACCACTAATACTGCTAATACTTCAGGGCTGTCACTGAGGCCATCCCAGGCTGGACTCGGCAGCAGACAGGATGAGGGAGCTGAATTCAGGAATGGACTGGGGTCACAGACAGAAGAACAGATACAGTCCTCCTTGGGTTTCGGCCATCAAAGAAGAAGAACTTAACCCTCGTGATCTCTCAGCTTTATACCGAATATGACATATGTGGGATGGAATACTCTGTTGGTCAGTTTTGGGTCACCTGTCTGGCTTGCTCCTTCCTGCAGGTGTGACCTTTCACTTCTCTCTGACCCTTTTTCACTTCCGACACCTCAATACGGGACAGAGAACTTAGTAGTGACCTTGGTTGCTACAGGAGCAAGTGTAAGCAAGAGCCTTTCTGCACACCATTCCTTGGTATTAACTATAAACATCAAGCGTTATCACTGCTAGAAGTAATCACTGCCTGGGAAAACATGCTGTTGTTTTTCGGAAAGTGCAGTTACTTAGAAGAGACTTAACTGAAAAGTAAAATCACTGAACAAAATTAATCCCCCAGCCTGTATTGCCCTGACCCAGGTGCAGGATCCAGCACTTGGCCTTGTTGAACCTCATGAGATTCACACAAGCCCACTTCTCAAGCTTGTCCTAATCCCTCTGGAGGGCATCCCATCCCTCAGATGTGTCAATCACACCACTGAGCTTGGTGTTGTCTGCAAACTTGCTGAGGGTGCACTCGATCCCACCGTCTATGTTGTTGATGAAGATATTAAACAGTACTAGTCCCAGTACAGACCCTGAGGGACATTGCTCATCACCGATCTGCATTTGGACATTGAGCCATTGACCACTACTCTCTGGATGTGACCATCCAACCAGTTCCTCATCCACTGAACAGTCCACCCATCAAATCAATTTAGAGAGAAACATGTTGTGGGGGACCATGTCAAAAGCCTTACAGAATTCCAGATACACGACATCTGTAGCTCTTCCTTTGTCCACTGATGCAGTCACTCCATCATAGAAGGCCACCAGGTTGGTCAGGCAGGACTTGCCCTTAGTGAAGCCATGCTCCCTGTTTTCCATGTACCTTAGCACAGCCTCTAGGAAGATCTGTTCCATGATTTGTTCTATGTGCATAAATCTATGAGGCCAGATGAGGTACATCCTAGAGTACTGACAGAACAGGCAGGGGTGCTCACCAAGCCACTGTCCATCATCTATCAGCAGTCCTGGCTGGCTGGGGAGGTCCCAGCAGATTGGAAGTTAACCAATATAACACTCATATATAAGAAGGGACGGAAGGATGATCCGGGAAACTAGAGGCCTGTCAGTTTGGCTTCAGTGCCAGGGAAGCTGGATCAGTGCCATGGAGCAGATCATCCTGAATTCCATTATGAAGCACATGCGGGACAACCAGATGATCAGGCCCAGTCAGCATGGGTTTATGACGGGCAAGTCTTGTTTAACAAACCTGATCTCCTTCTATGACAGGGTGACCCACTTGTTGGATGAGGGAAAGGCTGTGGATGTTATCTGCCTCAACTTTAGTAAGGCATTTGACACTGTTTCCCATGGCGTTCTCCTAGAGAAATCGACTGCTTTTGGCTTGGACGGGCATATGATTTCCTGGGTGAAAAACTGGCTGGATGGCCAAGTCCAGAGAGTTGTGGTCAATGGAGTTAAATCCAGTTGGCGGCCGGTCATGAGCGGTGTCCCCCAGGGTTCGGTACTGGGGCCACTCCTGTTCAACATCTGTTTACCATCAATTATTTGGACGAGGGGATGGAGTGCACCCTTAGTAAGTTTGCAGATAACACCAAGCTGGGTGGAAGTGCTGATCTGCTTGAGGGCATGGAAGCTCTGCAGAGGGATCTAGATAGGCTGGATCACTGGGCCAATTCTATGGGTTTCAATAAGGCCAAGTGCTGTGTCCTGCACTTCGGCCACAACAATCCCCAGCAGTGCTACAGGCTTTGGGGAGGAGTGGCTGGAGAGTTGCCAGGCAGAGAGGGGCCTGGGAGCGTTGATTGACAGCTGGCTAAACATGAGCCAGCAGTGTGCTCAGGTGGCCAAGAAGGCCAACGGCATCCTGGCCTCTATCAGGAATAGTGTTGTCAGCAGGAGTAGGGAGGTGAGCATTCCCCTGTACTCGGCACTGGTGAGGCTGCACCTCTAGCACTGTGTCCAGTTTTGGGCCCCTCTCTGCAAGAAGGACGTTGAAGTGCTGAAGAGGGTACAGAGGCGGGCTACCAAGCTAGTAAAGGATTTGGAGCATGTCTCATATGAAGAACAGCTGAGGGATCTGGGGCTGTTTAGCCTGGGGAAGAGAGGAGAGACCTTATCACTCTCTACAACTACCCGAAAGGAAGTTGTAGCGAGGTGGCGATTGGTCTGGTCTGTCTGTTCCCCCTAGTAACAAGAGATAGAACAAGGGGAAATGGCCTTAAGCTGCACCAGGGGAGGTTCAGGTTAGATATTTCTTTGCTGAAAGGATTGTCAGGCATTGGAACAGCCTGCCCAGAGAAGTGGTGGCATCACCAACCCTGGAGGTGTTTAAGTTGAAGCAGCTACCCAACCTTCCCTAGCCAAACAGACAAACCCTGCAGAAGAGGGGTGTTTCTGGACTTGAGGAGGTCCACTTCCTTATCTAAAATTGGACACTGGACTTGAGGAGGAACATTCCCTTATCTACAGTGAAGAAAACTCTCTTCAAGCCCCTGAAATGTTGCATACTGTGCCTGTGTCGTAATTAGCATGAAAAGCAAGAAGAGGAGGGGATAATGTGAACACAACTCATGAATATTAATGGAAGGGACAATAAAAATACCAATACCTGCAAGATGTCACTAACCCCAGGAGTGGGATCTTTCTTTCTTTCTTTCAAGGGCAGGTCCTGTTTAATCAACCTGATCTCCTTCTATGACCAGGTTGCCCGCCTAGTCGGTAAGGGGAAGGCTGTGGATGTCATATACCTGGACTTTAGTAAAGCCATTGACACAGTCTCCCACAGAATTCTCCTAAGAAAGCTGTCGGCTCACAGCCTAGACAGGTGTACACCAAGCTGGGTTAAAAACTGGCTGGACGGCTGAGCACAGAGAGTGGTGGTGAATGGAGTTAAATCCAGCTGGCGGCCAGTCACAGGTGGTGTCCCAGATGGCTCAGTATTGGGACCGGTCTTGTTTAGCATCTTTATTGATGATCTGGATGAGGGGACTGAGTGCTTCCTCAGTAAGTTTGCAGATGACATTAAATTGGACGGGAGTGTTGATCTGCTCGAGGGTAGGAAGGCTCTGCAGAGGGACCTGGACTGGCCAGATCAATGGGCTGAGGCCGATGTTATGAGGTTTAACAAGGCCAAGTGCCGGGTCCTGTACTTGGGTCACAACAATCCCATGCAGCACTACAGGCTTGGGGATGAGTGGCTGGAAAGCTGCCCGGTGGAAAAGGACCTGGACGTGCTGGTTGACAGCTGGTTGAACATGAGTCAGCAGTGTGCCCAGGTGGCCAAGAAGGCAAACAGCATCTGGGCTTGTATCAGAAATAGCGTGGCCAGCAGGACTAGGGAGGTGATCATGCCCCTGTACTCGGCACTGGTGAGGCCACACCTCGAATACTGTGTGCAGTTTTTGGGCCCCCTCACTACAAGAATGACATTGAGTTGCTGGAGTGTGTCCAGAGAAGGGCAACAAACCTGGTGAAGGGTCTGGAGAACAGGTCTTATGAGTAGCGACTGAGTGAACTGGGGTTGTTTAGCCTGGAGAAGAGGAGGCTGAGGGGCCACTTCATCACTATCTGAAAGGAGGTTGTACTGAGGTGGGTGTCAGTCTCTTCTCCCAAGTAGCAAATGATAGTACAAGAGGAAACGGCCTCAAATTGTGCCAGGGGAGGTTTAGACTAGACATTAGGAAAAAATTTCTTTACCGAAAGAGTAATCAAACATTGGAACAGACTGCTCAGGGAAGTGGTGGTGTCACCATCACTGGACGTGTTCAAAAAACATGTAGATACGGCCTTCAGGACATGGTTTAGTGTGCATGGTAGTATTAGGTCAGTGGTTGGAATTGGTGATCTTGTTGCAGAAATCACCAGATTTAGGATTTTAGGATACTGCTTAGAAATCCTCTTACTTTTCCCATCTTGATTTGAATATCAAGAATTCTAATTAGTGAATATTAATAAAAGAAAATAATCATTATATTGGGAAAATAAGTCTCAAATGGAATAAATAATCAAATATAAAATAAAATCTGTATTGCCAATGCTGCTAGCATACTCCTGTAAAATTCCTGACCCAAGGTATTCATTAACCAATAATCTGTTAGTGGCTAGAAACAAGGACAGTATGTTGTAGTCCAAGATGTCTGCAAGACAGGGTTTATGATGGTACCCATTGTGTATAATCTTTGAATCATGACCAAAGTAGGTACGAGTCAAGAGCCTACAAGCCAAGGACATGTTCCTCGACCAAATATGGTCAATTCGAGGAGTGGTCAAGACCTCCGACCCACAGACCACCTACCCAAATTATACCACCTACTCAAAAGAGAACAATAGAAGACTACAACAGAGGCTGCGCACTAATTTACATCAGAAGCGAGAGAAGAAGAACCAATCATCAAGAGGATGAAAATGAACATGCAGTGTATAAACTAAATATGTATTAATTTAATATATAAATATTTGTTGATTGCAATATACAGGCGGACATCTTTGGGAAGGATCGCATGTCCTCCGTGCACACGGTGCGCATCATTAATAAAGGACCTCTCTACTTATCTAACCTTGATAAGCTTTTCTTGCCCACCGTAGATTTGCAACAATCTCAGAGGTCTATTCCAACCTAATGATTCTATGATTTTATAAGAAGAAGGACAAGGATTTTGATTTCTGTACTCTGCAGAATGCAGGGCTATATTTCTTTCCTTACAGGATATCTGAAGCCTACAAAATGTGGGAATCAGGAATGCAGGACACGTTCTCGCAGCTTTAAAGTGAACAGAACTGGCCAGCCACATAACCCAGGGTGGACTGTGCCCTGCAAAAGTGTGCTGACAGGCATCTTTGCATTCTTGGATATTCTGGGCAGCGTGGTCTAACCTAGTGCTTCTCCACTCTAAGATTATACTGCATCAGAGAGGACATTGCTAAATGGACGAGAGGCACAGGCATCAGAGTGAAGGGTTGTGATGTTTAAAATACCTTTTGTATTTGAGCAATCTGGAGCTGCCTTACAAGTTCTCACTCTGGAAACACTTTTTATGAGGAAACAGCCTAAGGTGCTGTTCCAAACTGAACAGCCAATTGTACCTCATCAGTGACACCTTCTAATTAATGAAATGAACAGCAACAAATCCTCAGTATCCAAAGCAGAAGAGTCACTCAAAAGTAGGAAAGAAACTCGAAATTCAAACTCTAAAATTATTAGCCATAGTGTGTAACTGTGTTTTTTCATGAAGTCTTAGTACCAGAACAGAAACAAAACTGTATTCTCCAACCTTTGAAAGGGCTTTAGGAGGATCATGAAGCTATACACTGTTGAGTTGAGTTTCCATATTAGGCAAGTGGTTTGAAATTATAACAAAAAAAGAGGAGAATTCCTTGCAACTAAGGAGGATCCAGATTATATACTGCTTCTATAGTAAAGCAAATTTTAACATATCCATCACTAAAGACACTTTAAAAAACCCTTACTTTTCATAGGATAAGAAGATGATTTTCTTAGCTATTAACAACTGACTAGGAGTCATTATAAAGCTGGAAATGTACAGTCAGCTTTCACAAAACGATGTTCCCCTGGGTCCGTCCCACCTGTCTCTGACATTTCAATCCACGCTTTAAAGTGAGCAAGATCTTTCAAGGAAGTTGAAAGTGAGCCTGCATAGACGCTTTCTCACTCCTCAGGCCCCTGCTCTGTGGGCAGTGGAGACAAGAGTAAAACAGGATTGTGAAAACTCATGAGCCAAAATAAAGGCAGTGAGATTATTTATCAGTTACTGTAGAGGGCAGAATGGGCTTGACTTTAAATTTATTGCCAATTCACATATTTAGTTACTGATTGGGGTATTGAGAAATAAAAATATAAAAACACACAGGGAGAAAAACACGTCCTATACTCCCAGGCTCAGTTTCACTCCAGACTCCTCATCTCTGTCAGCACCACAGGTTATACTTTCAGTCCCTTCAATGAGGCCATGAGAGGACCATGAGGCCATGAGCGGAGCATTTACATCCTGTTTGGGGTCAGGATGCAAATTTCTCTCTGCTGCTCCTTGTTTCTCAGAGTTTTCCTCTGCACTGTTGTGGGTCCTCCAGAAGCTGCAGCCCCTTTGTGGGAGCACCTGCTCTGCGACAGGGCACCTCCTCCTCCTCTGACCATAGTGCTCCTGCCATTGTTTCTCACTTCTGCTTTATTTCCTCCTCCTCTTTTTCTTCAGTGTTTTCTGTCCTTCCTTAAACATCTTTCCTCAGAGATGCCACCATCTTGGCTGAAGGGCTCAGCTGGGCCCTGTGGTGGGCTGGTTGATGGAACCAGCTGTGTCCAGCACAGGGCAGCCACAGCCTCTCCTCACAGAGAGTGCCCCTGTAGCCACCATGTTGCCAGCACCTGGGCACCTGCACCCAGTAAGCTGGCTTCTGCTTCGAAGTTAGTCAGGAAAGACAAAACAAAAGTCTCTACCAACGGTTGGAGATATCAGCTGACCACAAGATAACATGGCACATGAAATGCAGAGTTTATAAATACACAACAATGAAGATACAGAAAAGCATCCTGAGCGCTGGTCTGACAATGAAGAGCTCCACAGTAAAGGACATTTTTGCCAGCCAGGAATAGTAGTGGTCAGCTCAATGCTCAGTCCAAAATCCTAGGAAATCTTGGAAAAAATAAAGAATAAACCAGAAAATATCACTATTGTACTGTCACATCTTGAACATCACACACAGGCAGGCCTTATAATTTTATTTCAAAATACTGAACTACAAAAGTGCAGAGAAGGGTAACAAGCATGACTGAAGGTATGGCACGATTTTTACAGGAAAAGAACTAATTAGGCTAGGACTCTTCAACCTGGAAAAGCAAAGACAAAAGCAAGATGACAGACCACTGCAAAATCAGGTATGGTAAGGTGCGTGTAGACTGTTCAATACTCCTTTTAGCAGAAAAAGCAGTAGGCATCCACAGAAATGAGCAGCTAGCAGTTTTTTCTGGGCACTTTTTAAGGGTAAATACTTTTTCACAGTGTGTTTAAAATTAAACTTAAAATTAATTTCCACAGAATGTTGTAGAGGCCAAAAGTGTAAGTGAATCTGAAGAAAAGATTAGGCAAACTAATGGAATGTAAAGTCCATGGGGACTATTGAATGTAATCACCTCACTCGAGATGTCATGAAACCATTTATTCCTGTGAAGGCATGCCAGCAGGTGCATCACTTTGTACCTGCCTTAGAGAGCAGGCATTGCAGGACACTGCTGAAGGCCAATGGTCTGGACCAGTATCACAGTCCATAAACTCAAAAGGTAGAAAGTAACCTGACTTGGCCTAATTCCATTGGAGAATTCCATAGAAGATATATACTAAAGAAAATCGGCTTTCAATTTTACCTCATTTCCTCTGTCTTTTTTTCTGTTGATGTTGTAGGCTTCAGTTGTGCATTTTATTTTCACTATTTTTTCCCCCCAGAAAATGCAAGAGAGGTTAGTATGAAAATAAAATTTCAGTATTAGCATTACAGCTACCTGTTATTTACCAGTAGAACCCTGTTACGGAAGAAGGCTCAGACGAGACTGCAAGGGCAACGTGCCCATGAAGCTAAGAGAGTAATGCAGGGTGTGACTGACCACAGCTGTTGCAAAAAAAAGCTGACTTTATCCCAACACAAAGTAGACTGGAAAGTGGCCTTTGTTTCAGGTAAACAGCTATCAGCAGTTGCTGGATCAACTGGTGCTGTAAATGTTTCTCCCTGAGTTCATTAAAACAGTGTGAAAGTTTCATTGTCTCAGCCAGACCTGTATGGGGGGAGTGTGCCTCAGTCCAACATAGAGTATAAAAAGCCAGAAGAGGAATTTCAGAGAGCAATGAGCTTGAGCTGGCTTCAACCCATGTGTGCCTTCCTGGTGACCAGAAAGGCCCAGGGTTGTGATGTTGAACATGTTATAGAGATCGGTAATGGGAATCACATTGGTACTGTGGCTGAACTGTGTATTGCAGTTGCTGTATTTTTCTAAATGTAACTTACATTTGTATTGTGTTTTTAGCATATTTTGTATCATTCTGCTAAATCAGAAATACCATGTAACATCAACTGTCTTCAAATAAGTAAATTTGCTATTAAAGATATCCCTCCACACATGGAATATCTAAAAGAACCTGGTCAGAGAGTATTGGACTCCGACACTACTGTAAATCAGCACATTTCCTTTGAAATCACAAAGGTAATGAAACTATGCTGAGGAGTCAGCCATACCTGAGGAATATTTCAAAGCTTCTCTTTGTTTCTCTGCAAATGATCTGTCTTGACACATTTTAGTTCCAGTTTGGATGTGTTTGTAGGCACAGTATTGACTGCAATAGTAGATTTTGGGTTTTTTTCAGTATACAGTCTGATGATTGATGAATGTATATTGTATAAATAAGACAGCAAAAAGGAATTTCAATCTTTTCTGCACATTCATTTTATCATTTACAGCACAAATAAAGCTCAGCTCACCCTATCTACTTTGGACTTCTCTTCCTTTTTGTTGATTTCGTAGGTTTTATTTCTCTAAATATTACTCGGCATAATGAGTTTTTCAAACTTTTACATTCACATAGCTCCAGACACTCATACCTTATTCTTAATAAATCCCAAATATACCTATCCTTTTTTTCTGAGTAATTTCAGAGCTGATGAACTGTTGAGATCTCTGATAATCTTAGCATGTATTGAAGACACATTCTTTCTAGCAAACAGTATTTTCCTCTGGCAATTAGATGTCTGTTGGTATCTTCTGGATTCCCAGCTTTCATTTCCACAAGTTAATCTGGAAGCAGTAATTAAATTGGGAATGCATATCTTTATATTTGCCTTTAATTTTTATCCTTTTGTTGACCAAACAAGTTGATGAAACCATGTAAGTTGAAAACACTTGCCATTTTATTACATTATATACTTTTGCATATGATGAGTCTGTTTTACTCATGTTCCAAACAGCATGATAGTATTTTAACTTTACTGCAAGAAGAAACTTACTTTCTTTTTTCTTTTGTTGAAAATAGACTTTGTGAAATGCTGACTTCATTTCTAATACTCAGCTAAGGTTTAAAATAACCCTTTCATTCCATTTGTCAATGTGTGCATATACGCACATGTTTCTAGATTTACATGAAGAGAAGAAAGGGTTTTCAGCATTTTTAGCACAGAAAAGAAGGAGAGTCTTACAGGTCATATGGCATCAGAGATAACTCCTTTTTAAAAAAAAATAGAAATTGCACATAATTTTGGATTTACATATAAGTTGAAGTTTATTAATAAACCCAAGTATATATACTTCACTTTTTTTTTTTCTTTTTTCTCTTTTCTTTTTCTTCTGTTTTCTGTTTAAACATAAAATAAATTCAATTAAATACTGTCTGGATGATATGACCTACCAGAAGTTTCATCAGTCCACTGAGTCGGTAATTGAAAAATAGAATGGAATTTCTTTTTTGCAGTTGTTAAGCAGCTGAAGCTGACAAATGAAGAGACCTTTCTGCCTTGCCTGTTTTACTGCTTCGAAGAGTAAGAACATCATCTGCAGAAATAGATAATCTTTTTGTGTATTAGTATAAGGTTGCAGTTTATTGACATGGCAATTCCTCTTTATAGGTCTAAAAATTAGTAATATATATATAGAAGACATATTGAAGTCAGGGAATCAATGAAATTAATGGTATTAAAGAATTCAGCGGCTTGACTTGTGCTTTTTTTTAATTTTCTGTTCTTTTTCTGGTCTTGACTGAAGAAATCATTCCTGTTTAGAAAACTGTTATGATGTGAATGTTTCTCTGAATTAGGTCTGCATAGGGAATAATCAAAAAATTGTGCAAGTAATCAATTTTAAAACATTAAAAATAAAACACATTATACAATTTAACAAGAAGCCAAAATGCTTTAGAAATAGATTGAAAAAAAAAAGATGTGTGAGGTAGATATATAAAAGGACTTAGTTGTTACTCTTGGAAGAAGAGTTCAAACACTTAAGTGTTCAAACTTTATCTTTAGACTCTATGTAAATATGGAGTTACTAGGCATCTTTACACTTTAAAATAGATATTAGGAAAAAATTCTTTACCATGAGGGTGGTGAGACACTGGAACAGGTTGCCCAGAGAAGTTGTGGATGTCCGCTTCCTGGAAATGTTCAAGGCCAGGCTGGATAGGGCTTTGAGCAACCTGATCTAGTTGAAGGTGTCCCTACACATGGCACGGGAGTTGGAACTAGATGATCTTTAGGGTCCTTTCCAGCCCAAACCGTTCTACGATTGTACAATTCTGATTTGAAAAGAATCCTGTTGCAGTACTATCAACATACTCAGTCTACTTTGTATTTTTGAATCTATAGTTAGATGATGGGATTAACATAAACGTAATACTTGGATTGCATTTCCTCACTAGCAAAAATTTTGCTGAAATTAAGATGCAACAACACAGCTTTAGAGCATTATTCACCCTTCAGTCTTTAATCCAGGCCCCAAAGTCCAAAGCATAGCATAGCAAGTTGACCAGGGCTGATGAGTAGGTGCTTAGGATAGCATGAATACAAAATCCAAGTGAGATATGAATGGATCTGACCTTTGCAGATCATCTGGTAGGAGTGGGCGCATACTGAGCCAGCTTCTGTAGCTTCAGCATACTTGGCTGTGTGCTGCTCTGCTTTGGCGCTTTGACTTCTTGATGGATTAACTTAACATCTTGTTAAAACTTTCCATGTAACTAATATAGAATGTTGTTTACATATCTGCACCATGAGAGCAAATCTTGTCCTTCTTCAAATCCTTCCGAAGTGCAGCCTTTGAAAACAATGTGATAACTGTAATCTCCTGTTTATCCAATGCATGCATTGGATTTATTTTTTTCAAACACAGAACTTGATTACGGATTTTAACACTCAAAAAACTGTATTTGGCAATTCTTCTCTATCTCCTACATCTGTATTAATTTCTATAAATATTAGATCACATATGCACCCTGACAATAATTTTAGATTGTGAATAAGAACTACGTGAATTTAAAAGCACCTGCATCTATACTTAAATACACACCACACCGCCACACCCCCCGAAAAAGAATGAATCTGAAGAAACCATAGAAACATACAAATAATAACAGTAAGAATTAAACAGTACCCTAAACAGGGCACTTAAGTCTGAAAACCTTCCAAACTTTTTTGTGATTGAAAAAGGCTTGATTTAAAATACAAATTATTACAAATGTAATTTCTATAGTAATACAGGGGGAAATGCAGTCCACTACCTACCACAGTGCAATGCTTGGGTCTGTCTTCCTTTATGTGCTTGCTATTTTGTAAGCATAGCCAAAGGTCCTGAGAACTCCCCCTACTAAAGGTGAAATGTGTCTGATTTTCTCTGCTGCCTGTAAAGTTTGGTAGAATCCTCTCTGAAGAGATACCTCCTGCGCTTTGAGTTGCAAGAGAAGGCAGCATCTGTCATACTGTTCATGGGCCAGCTATAAACAGCAGTAAAGAACATTCTTGATAATGACACATGAATCACTCCATATAACAGGCTTGAAAGCACTGGTCAGTATATAAAATCTAACTGTAGTGTCTGATAAATGTTTACATGTGGTTCTGGTTTAGCTCAATCACTGTTCAATGATTTTACTTTTCAGTTAAGTCTCTTCTAAGTAACTACACTTTCCGAAAAACAACAGCATGTTTTCCCAGGCAGTGATTACTTCTAGCAGTGATAACTCTTGATGTTTATAGTTAATACCAAGGAATGGTGTGCAGAAAGGCTCTTGCTTATACTTGCTCCTGTAGCAACCAAGGTCACTACTAAGTTCTCTATCTCATATTGAGGTGCCGAAAGTGAAAAAGGGTCAGAGAGAAGTGAAAGGTCACACCTGCAGGAAGGAGCAAGCCAGACAGGTGACCCAAAACTGACCAACAGATTATTCCATCCCATATACATCATATTCAGTATAAAGTTGATGGATCACGAGGGTTAAGTTCTTCTTCTTTGATGGCCGAAATCCAAGGAAGACTGTGTCTGTTCTGTCTGCGATCCTGATCCGTGCATTCCAGAATCCAGCTCCTGCATTCTGTCTGCTGCTGAGTCCAGCCTGGGATGGCCTCAGTGCCAGCTCTGCAGCATTAGTGGTGACATATTGTCATTAGGCGACTGGGTTCGGTATTGATTCTGTGTACATTTGTATATACATTATTATTTTCTTCTTAATATTATTTATCTTCTCTTATTGTTATTGTTTCATCAAAGCTGTTCTAGTTTTCCAGTCCATAAGTCTCTTTCCCTTATTCTCTCTCCTTCTCCCTTATTCTCTCTCCCTCTCCCTTACTCTCTCTCCCTCTCCCTTCTTGGGAGGGAGAAGAGTCAATAGAGAGCATTGGTCATTCATTAGCAGCCAGCCCAGCCCTAATCCATGACACGTGTTCATAACTATGCTGTTAATCTAATGCCTAAAGATAAGTAAGTGCATCCACAAAGCCAGTCATCAGAACACTATTTCTAAAAAAAAATCTCTTTAATAACCATAGCATATATGCAGGGAAGCAGTGGTATATTTTTTCCTTCTTCTTGTTTTATTTAAATGAACCTAAATGCCTTTAGGTTGAAAAGCCTTGACATGCTTCCCTGAGAATCCTAAAACATGAGAGGAGAAAATGGAGGTAATCAGGGTAATATTCCAACCGTGTCAGCTTTTAGAGATTCAGTTACTGCTGAAATGGTTAGCGACTTGCTACACCACTTAGATACACACAAGTCTATGGGGCGAGATGGGATCCATTCAAGGGTACTGAGGGAGATGACAGAAGTGCTCACCAAGCCACTTTCAACCATTTATCAGCGGTCCTGCATAATCGGGGAGGTTTCACTTGACCGGAGGTTCGCAAATGTGATGCCCATCTATGAGAAGGGGCAGAAGGAGAATCCAGGGAGCTACAGGCCTGCCAGTCTGGCCTTGGTGCCAGAAAATGTTATGGAGCAGATTGTAGCAAAATTTTACAGTTGAATAAGCTGCTTTAAAGGCCAAGAATATGTTCTTAGCCTTGTCCTATGTGTAGACCCTCCCAGGACTGGTTTAAAACGCAGTCATGCAGATCATGTAGGAAAATAAAAGAAAATAAGAGTGATTAATTAATAACAGGTGTGCTGAGCACAGGGAAACAAGATTAGAATCAGGATTGTTTGAATTTTACTTATTGCTTAAGTCTTAAACAACTTTGGCCCTTATAAGTACTTGATGTAAGAAGTTCTTAGAATTGTAACCACATAGGACTAGTAGAAAACATAACTTTGTACACAATGACCCAGAGATGATCTGAAACTGAAACAAGAATTGGAAACAGAGAAGACGAACACAGCTGAATAAGGGGATTGTGAGCGGGCTTAATATGTGATGAATATGAAAAACTAAAATATTGAGTGAAGATTTACAAAGACTTTGGACTCTGTGTATTGATAAAGAAAAGGTAAAAAACCTGCAAGGACTTGGAATTCAGTTGCCACACACTCGGGACATTGGCCCAACTCTGAGTTGTTAATAAAGCAGACCTAGAGATACACACATCTGGTCAAGTGATTTATCTCCTTGAATGCAGATCATGTTGAGTTCTATCATGCTGAACGTATAAGACAACCAGGTGATCCGGCCCAGTCAGCATGGGTTTATGAACGGCAGGTCCTGCTTGACTTGTCTCCTGATTAGTCCTGATCTCCTTCTATGACAAGGTGATCCACTCAATGGATGACGGAAAGGCTGTGGATGCTGTCTACCTAGACTTTAGTAAAGCCTTTGACACCATTTCCCACAGCATTCTCCTAGAGAAACTGGCTGCTCATGGCTTGGACAGGCATACTCTTTGCTGGGTTGAAAACTGGCTGGATGGCTGGGCCCAAAGAGTTGTGGTGAATGGAGTTAAACCCAGTTAGCAGCCAGTCACAAGTGGTGTTCCCTAGAGATCAGTATTGGGACCAGTTCTGTTTAACATCTTTATCAATGAGCTGGACGAAGCCATCGAGTACACCCTCAGTAAGTTTGCAGATGACACCAAGCTGGGTGGGAGTGTTGATCTGCTTGAGGATAGAAAGGTTCTGCAGGGGGATCTGGACAGGCTGGATTGACGGGCTGAGGCCAATTGTATGAGAGTTAACAAGGCTAAGTGCAGGGTCTTGCACTTGGGTCCTAACAACCCCATGCAACGCTAAAGGCTTGGGGCTGAGTGGCTGGAAAGCTGCCTGGCAGAAAAGGACCTGCAGGTGTTGGTCCACAGCTGCCTGAATGTGAGCTGTCAGCGGGACCAGGTGGCCAAGAAGGCCAATAGCAACTTGGCTTATATCAGAAATAGTGTGGCCAGCAGGACTAGGGAAGTGATTGTCCCTCAGTACTTGGCACTGGCAAGGCCACACCTCAAATGCTGTGTTCAGTTTTGTGCCCCTCGTCACAAGAAAGACATTGTGGTGCTAGAGTGTGACCAAAGAAGGGCAACAAAGTTGTTGAAGGGCCTAGAGCACAAGTTTTATGAGAAGCGGCTGAGGGAACCACGGCTGTTTAGCCTGGAGAAAAGGAGGCTTAGGGGAGACCTTATAGCTCTCTGCAACTACCTGAAATGAGGTTGTAGTGAGGTGGATGTTGGTTTTTCCTCCCAAGTAGTAGGTGATAGGACAAGAGGAAACAGCCTCAAGTTGCACCAGGGTAGCTTGTACCAGGTGAGGTTTAGATTGGACATTACGAAAAATTTTTGCACTGAAAGGGTTATCAACTACTGGAACAGGCTGCCCAGGGAAATGCCTGAGTGTAGGTGTGACACTTGGGACATGGTTTACAGGTGGACTTGGCAGTGCCAGGTTAATGGTTGGGCTTGATGATCTTGTCCTAGGTTACAGTGTAAGATGTGCCCCAAAAAAAAAAGTATTCTATTACCATCTTCAGGAGCTGTTGAGACCAGGTGGGGCGGTGCTCCCTGCCTCCCCCCTCTGGACTATCTCCTGTTAATGGCCCAGCAAGGAACTGCCTCACGACTCCCCATCCTATTGTGAGATGCTCTGCCCAGGGGGAAGGAGTCAAGCAGTCCATGCCAAATAAAAACTGAGATCTCGAACACCCTAGCAGCCTTCTTCTACTGGATTCCCAGAGGAGCTTTTCCCCCCACTGGAGTTTCAGAGGACAAGAGCTACCTACCTACCACTGGACCTTCAGAGGAAGACCAGACCCTTTTACAAGATCGCTGCTTCAACAGAACTACATCCATCGCTTCAGGAGGACCGCAGCCAGCATCTTATCGGACTGCTACTGACACCCTAACAGAGTGGCAGGTTGTATTTCTGACTCTGTCAGTGTAAACCAGTGAGTTGTTTTTTTTCCTGCCTTGTGTTATATATATATATATATTAGTAAAGAACTGTTATTCCTATTCCCTATATCTTTGCCTGAAGGCCCGCTAATTTCAAAATTATAATAATTTGGAGGGAAGGGGGTTGCATTTTCCATTTCAAGGGAGGCTCCTGCCTTCCTCAGCAGACACCTGTCTTTCAAACCAAGACAGATCTTAAAGGTGTTTTCCAACATAAACAATTCTATGATTCCATGATTTCCTAAAACAGAAGTTCTTTTCAAATGGTGCACTGTCTTCAATCTTCTGTGTGGCACACTGATTTAGGTCTACCAAGGGTAAAAATTGTTGGAATGGACTCTGTTCTAGTATAATATTATTTTGCCTAAAATGTTAAAACATTTTGAAGTACTGAGTGACAAAATAGCTCAACCTGCTATCAAAAAGCAAAACAAATCCAGGAAAAAGAGAAGTTTAAGTCTTGGCTTTATAAAACCCTACAAACCCGGACTGAGTCCAAAACTTCTTAAAATGAGATCATCTACATGCATAGTACCATCTTATGACAACACATATGCTTTAAAATAAGGAGAATGGGAAAATCTTTTCTTAATATTTTGCAAAATTGAGATCTTCGTTTTCTCATTTTGACTGGGCAATCCCTGGTGGATAGCCTTTCTTCAAATAGTTTATCGTTGTCTTTATTTGAAGCCTATGTCTTGTTATTTGTTCTGGTGTAATAAATGAGTCAATTGTAGGGTGTATCCTTGTATATCTACCATGATTCCTGACAAACAACTGATTCTGCATCACTGCCAACCTCAAATTTTCTGCTTTTTTCATCAGCAGGTTTTTTTTTAGACAGCACGTGTTGTTAATGTTGCTGTTACAGATTGTGTGATCTATTGCCTCTTGTCCTGCATGCCTCGGCATTTTGCTTTGAGAACTGCCCCATTTATCACAGAGTCACAGAATGGTAGGAGTTGGAAGGGACCTCTGGAGATCATCTGGTCCAACTCCCCCACCAAAGCAGGTTAGCCTAGAGTAGGTCACACAGGAATGCGTCCAGGTGAGTTTTGAATATCTCCAGAGAAGGAGACTCCACAACCTCCCTGGGCAGCCTGTTCTAGTGCTCTGCCACCCTCAAAGTAAAGAAGATCCTCCTCATGTTCAGGCGGAACTTCCTGTGTTCCAGCTTATGCCCATTGCCCATTGTCCTGTTGCTGGGCACCACCGAGAAGAGCCTTACCCCATCCTCTTGACACATGCCCTTTAGGTATTTGTAAGTTGATAAAGTCCCCTCTCAGTCTTCTCTTCTGCAGGCTAAAGAGCCCCGGGTCTCTCAGCCTCTCCTCGTAGTAGAGATGCTCCAGCCCCCTAATTGTCTTCGTAGCCCTCCGCTGGACTCTCTCCAGTAGCTCCCTGTCCTTCTTGAACTGGGGGGCCCAGAACTGGACATAGTACTCCAGATGTGGCCTTACCAGGGCAGAGTAGAGTGGGAGGACGATCTCCCTTGACCTGCTGGCCACACTCTTCTTAATGCAACCCAGGATGCGGTTGGCCTTCTTTGCCACAAGGGCACATTGCTGGCTCACAGTCATCCTGTTAACCACCAAAACTCCAAGGTCCTTCTCTGCAGAGCTACTCTCCAGCAGGTTGATCCCCAACCTGTACCAGTATATGGGGTTATTCCTCCCCAGCTGCAAAACCCTACACTTGACCCTGTTAAACTTCATTTGGTTCCTCTCCACACAGCTCTCCAGCCTGTCCAAATCTTGCTAAATGACAGCAGAACCTTCCACTGTATCTGCCACTCCTCCCAGCTTCGTATCGTCAGCGAATTTGCTAAGGATACACTTTGTCCCTTCATCTAGGGCATTGATGCATATATTGAATAAGACAGGCCCTAATACTGACCCCTGGGGAACACCACTAGTTACAGGCCTCCAGCTGGACTCAGCACCACTGATCACAACCCTCTGAGCTCTGTTCTTCAGCCAGTTCTCAACCCACCTCACTGTCCACTCGTCTAACCCACACTTCCTAGGCTTACCTATGAGGATGTGATGGGAGACAGTGTCAAAGGCCTTATTACGTCAAGGTAGACCACATCCACTGCCCTCCTCTCATTCACCCAGCCAGTCATTTTGTCATAGAAGGCTATCAGATTGGTCAAGCACGATTTCCCCTTGGTGAATCCATGCTGACTACTCCTAATAATCTTCTTTTCCTCCATGTGCTTGGAGATAACAGCCAGAATGAGCTGTTCCATCACCTTCCCAGGAACGGAGGTGAGGCTGACTGGCCAGTAGTTTCCCAGGTCCTCCTTCTTGCCCTTCTTGGATATTGGAGTTATATTGGCTATCTTTATTTATATTTATTGCACAGACACCTTGTTTCAGTCAGTAATTTACCCTTTGTTTTTTTTCTGTGATTTTTAATTAGGTGGGGTTTCTTTCTTCCTCTGCTTGCTAGCAAGAGATTTTGTGAAGAACAGTTTTCACTGGCCCTGGGGACATTTGTTGGGATTTGCAGAGCAAGCCTCTTTCCTCACATTAACTTTGTATGTTGCCTTTTATGTCTTGCAGAATGTGGTCACTGACTAACCTCTGACTGGGTGTAATGGGTTTGAGTGGCAAGGTTTTGGTAGGGGGGGGTTACAGGGATGGGTTTTGTGAGAAGCTCCTAGAAGCTTCCCCTATGCCCAACACAGCCAATGCCAGCCAGCTCTAAGACAGACCCACCGCTGGCCAAGGCCGAGCCAGTCAGCAGTAGTGGTAGCGCCTCTGTGATAGCATCTTTAAGAAAAAGTTATTGCGCAGCAGTAATTGCAGCAAGAGAGAGGAGTCAGAATATGGGAAAGAAAAAATTCTGCAGACCCCAAGATCAGTGAAGGGGGGAGGGGAGGAGGTGCTCCAGGCATTGGAGCAGCAATTCCCCTGCAGCCTATAGTGAAGACCATGGTGAGGCAGTCTGTGCCCCTTCAGCCCATGGATGACGGAGCAGATATCTGTCTACACCCTGTGGAGGACCAGACGCCAGAGCAGGTGGATGCCTGAAGGAGGCTGTGACCCTGTAAGAAGCCAGAACTGGAGTAGAATCCTGTAAGGACCTGTGGTCCCATGGAGACAGAAGAGCCTACACTGGAGCAGGTTTGCTGGCAGGACTTGTGACCCCATGGGAAACCCATGCTGGAGCAGTCGGTTCCTGAAGGACTGCACCCTGTGAAAGGGACACAAGCTGGAGCAGTTCATGAAGAACTGTAGCCCATGGGAAGGACTCACACTAGAGAAGTCATGAAGGACTGGCTCCCGTGAGAGGGATCCCACATTGAAGCAGGGGAAGCATGTGAGTAGTCCTCCCCCTGGGAAGGAAGGAGCAGCAGAAACACAGTGTGACGAATTGACTGCAATGCCCACTCCCCATTCCCCTGAGCTGCTTGGGGGCAAGAGGTAGAGAAATCGGGAATAAAGTTAAGCCCAGGAAAGAATGGAGGGGTGGAAGGAAGGTGTTTTAAGATTTGGTTTTATTTCTCATTACTCCTCTCTCAGTTAACTGGTAATAAATTACATTTTTCCCAAGTTGAGTCTGTTTTGCTTGTGATGGTAAATGCTGAGTGATCTCCCTGTCCTTATCTTGACCCATGAGCCTGTTGTTATATTTTTCTCCCCCCTGTCCAGTTGAGGAGGGGTAAAGTGATAGAGCAGCTTTGGTGGTCACCTGGCATCCAGCCAGGGTCAATCCACCACACTGGGACATTCAAATACATATGACTTAGCTATATGGCAGGCTTCCAGAAAGATGGGTCTGCAGTTTCACAGGGCATCTTGCAGTTTCCCCCCAAAACAACCCCTTATTCATGAATCAAATAATTCTTTAAAAATTTAAATTTTTAATAACTTAATGTAGCATTTTTTCCTGCTCCTGGTGCAATATATCATAGGTTCTTGATCTTTAAACATGAAGGATTTCACACATCCAATTTCTTTACACTGTGATTTGCTTCAGAAGAAAAAAAAAGCTTTGTAGAGGCTTGGGCTGACAGAGGTGGCAGGGACTGTGGAGGCTTTACTTCACTTTTGCTAAGTGTTTGTTTTCTTTCTCAAACTACATAATAGAAATGTGGCATAGACAAATGAAGACAAGAGGAAAAATTTTAATTTGCTGGCCATTGTCCAGTGCCTTGCAGCATAAGTTGTTTGTTACCTCTGTTACTGAAAAGTGCTGAATTAAACATCCACTCCTACAGATCTCCTCAGTCACATGGTCCAGAAACTTGATGAGAAAGGCATCCAAAAGTTTGCCTTATTTGGGTACTGTCACATTAAGAGTAAGGATGTGATGTCTGCCTGTCAGAGTCCTCTCAGGGACATTTGCTGAAACAGTTTTGGAAACTTTGGTAATTTATTAAGGCGACAGATGTAACAAGTAGTGAAATGCTGTTGATAAACACACTTACTGCAATAGCACTAATACACTATAATAATTCTAGCCAAGTTTTCCTGGGTATTCTTCACCAGGGACAAAGGCATAATTCTTACCAAGAAGGCGTCCATGTCTTGGGTGGAGGAAGAGGAGCACAGTCCATCGATCATCTCTTCTAGACCTTCAGTCCCTTTCTCACAATTTTTACCCCTTATTCTTCTCTTTTTATTCTCTAATTCTTTGTTTTCCCTCCCACAGTTTACATGTAGCATGATTTAGGTGGAGAGTTGAGTAACATAGTCATATACACATAGCATAATGTCTATAATTCTTATTAACATAAGAAGAGGTGTTAACTGTAATATTAATTTTCTAGATAATTAAGCAAAAGTTTCACTCCCTGGCATCGTAACCTTCAAAGTTTCATGCTGAAACTGCTTTTCTTCTTGGTCCCTCACTCTTCAGCCAAAACAAAGGTGTCTTGCTGCCACAAGGCTCCCTCTTTCAGTTGTTATCTCCCCTTGCAAGTTTTGTAGAAGGGAGAAGCAGGTACCAGCATTCTTATTCTTTTGCTGTTTTTTTGCCAGATGAGTAAGTTGCTCAGCTCTTGTCCTTGCTCTATCCAGGGCATGATAAACACATTGCTTTACTTTCCTTAAGTGAAACCTTACAAGTCTAGCATTTCTTCACAGGTACTGAAGGACATCACTGTGAACTGAAGCAAGTTTAAAAGATCAAGGGAGCTGAATTTTCTTTTCCACCTTTCATTTCTTTTTAGAAGGCAGAAAAAGCCCAAACATTCACTTTTGCTGCTGCTGTGAGACCTCTCCTCTCATTTGAACCTCATTTAAACAGCTGAGAAGACCAACTGCATAAAGGTAGGCACAGCTTCAGTCAGGAACTCTGGTTTTAAGTTATTTCACTTCTCAGATACAGAAACTCCAAGGAAGGTCATCATGAACACACAACACAAGTTACAGAGAGACTGGCAGACTTCTTTCACTTCATGAGAAAGGACAGAGCAGACTTGGACTGACTGCCCACAAAACAGCATTCCCACAGGACATGTAGAAATGCAGTGGCTGGAAGGAGAGGGCAGGCAAATGTTCCAGCAGAGTTAAAAATATGGTAATTGTAAGTGACTGACTGAAGTGGTGGCTTCAGTTAATGTTCACTCGAGACCTGAGACAGAAATCAAAGGTCTGCTTACTTATTTTGAAAAAGGAATATGTCAAAGTAGCAGATTTTAACCAAAATGTAAAAAATTACTGAAACAACAAAGGAGTAAGTCTTGCCATCTTGATTGATTAAAACAAATCCTTCCTGAGAGAGATGACAGCAGTTGGAAAATGGAGCAACCATTAAAACAGAGACATAGATGAAACCAAATAAAACTTATTCTACCAAGAAACTTGGAGATAAGAATAAACCATGCTTTGATACAATGATTGCAAGTTCGAACTGGCTTAAACAATAGAATTCTTCTCCAGAAATGTGAATATCAGAATCGTAGAGATTAAGATATACAGGCTGGGACAGCCAGCAAGACAGGGCATTACTTGGCACATGGAAAAAAAAAAGTGCAAGAAATGCAGCAGAGTTTGCATGTGTTGATCAGAACCTATAAAGCATGCACAATGTGGGTAAAGAGAAAGACTGCTGCAGAGCAAACCGAAACTTCCACTTCCATCTCTCTGGTGGAATATAAGAGTGTGCTATGCTTGAATATAAGAGTGAGCTATGCTTAAATACAAGACTACTGTTAAGCATTATTATTCAGGATGGTTATAAAAGCTTCACCTTATGAAAGTGCTTTTTTCAAATGCACGGTAAAGGATCGAAATCATTTTTCAGAAGTTTAAGACATTTCCCAGCTTTTAGGAAGTCATCAGTAAGGCAAAATCTGAAGCTGAAAATGAGCAAATGACACACAACTCATTAGAAAAACTTCCTATGCTGTACAGCAGACAAAGCAAAACAAATTAAGGAAAGCAGTGGGTAAATGACTAGATTTGAGGAGTCGGGACAAAAGAAAAAAACATTCTGTACACAAACCCAAAGAACTGGTAGACTGCCAGAAAAGATGTACCTATTAATGACAAAAAATGAGCACTTGTATGGTGTTAGGACCTGTCAGCGGAGAAAGAGGTCTGTGAACACACACCAATGTTTCACCTGGAGAGAGTCCATTTCCTTAAATTGCTTTTTGGATGGCCTTATAGAAAGAATTTCACAGGGGAACACAACAGAATAACACCGTTGGGATAAAAATTAACCTGGCAAAGAACAATGATTTTTTGCAGCAAGCCTGAGCTCATTCACCAACAACTTGCTTCCTTCCCAGACTGTAAAAATACAAAGTTCCCTGCAAATAATCATGTTTTTGAAAATCATCAGCCTGAATTCTAAAATCATTTCCATAAGAACACTGCTTTGCCAGATGTATCACTCAAATCCTGATAAACCGAGATGCTGACAGAAAGGGTAAGATGAGTCCTGGATGTGACAGCATTAAGCTGTCCAAAGGTTCTAAGAAAGGTGCTGCTAAAGGTCATTTGGAATGGTGCGGTCAAAACAGGCTAATGCATCACAGGTGCTTGTGAAAGCTGAGTGTCAATACATTCATTCTGAGAGATACTCCCATATCATACTACAAAATCTGCAAGCCATTGATTTTTGTGAAGCAAAAGTGCCACCTGGAACTCATCATAAATATCATACTGTTATTGACAAAAGGGCTTCCTAAGCCCTTCCTCATCCTGAGAACACAGAATATTTCTGTGCTCTGTAGCAGTGCTTGGGCTGGTAGGACCTGGCTCCAAAGCAATTTCCAGTGACTGCCAGGGGAGGACTGACATAGTACACTACAGATCTCTTCTGTCTTCCCTCTGCTTGGAATTTTTTTATTTTGAGGCAAGGACATGGAGAGGAGGTACAGGCCTAGACATGGCACGTCTGTGCTTTGCATTGTGGAAATTCTCCACTGAAAGCACACAACTAAACTACAGAAAAATAATTCCAAATTACTTGTTTCTGGGCACAAATCTATATTAACCATATAATTTCGTCTAGCCTAGGACCAAGACAGATTCTCCCACTCTGCAATCAGCCAAAACAGACATATCAAAATAAGTTCTCCCAGTTTTGCCCAGGTAGGTGGTGATTTCCTGTTCAAGCACTTCATACTCAAGATTTGTCCCTTCTTCTGCAATTAGAGAATATTAATGTCTTGTGACTTACAGCGTTTCACATATGTGTGTGTATACATACATTCCTTTCCTTCATGTATTATTTTATTTCAGTCAGGGCTCAACCAGAGATTTCAAAACCAAACATTCCTTTTGGTTTAATGTTAAAGTTTACAGTCTGTGATAAGCTCAATAAATCAAATTTACTTTCCACAGCATTTCTCTGAACTATAAAAAGTTATTGTCTTATTTGTTTCCATGAAAAATAGCTATTTTTGATTTTGTGAAGTAATTTCCTTTAAAGAACACTAAAACATAAAGTATTCTAAGCGAAAAAAAAAAGTTCTCTGCCTTTAATGCAAATCATATTTTTAAAAGCCAAAAGAAAAAGTCTCTGAAGTTGATACAGTGCTTATATTTCCTCAGATGAAAAAATCTTAACATTGAAAAGCTTATAAAGGACTCCTGTAACTGTGACTAGTTAAGATTTTGTATGCTTTTCCTGAGCTATCAAAATATGGAAAAAAATTATTTCCCTCTATACCGCCTTTGAGAAGACTACAAGTAACAGTATTAGATTATTAATGCAATTTCTATGTCATACATTTGTACTTTTTGTCAGTTTTTAAACTTTTCAGCCTAAGAGATGATATATAATGAAATACACTAAATAAAATTAGGAAATATATTTCTTGATATGTTCTTGTTACAATTAGTGGCTTCATATTTTGAGTATAGGACTAGAAGGTAGGACAGCTGAAGTGATACCTTAACCTTGCTGAAGCAAATCCAAATTTTAGTTTCTACTTCAGCAGACTCAGAAACTCAACCTTAGATCTGCTTCACATCTGCCCACTGACCTGGTTGACATATGGGAAGTCCTATTTCCTTGTAGGTTTTTCTCACCCTGGTTGGTGCCAGTGTCTTTTGTGTGGATTGTAATTTCTGAGACAGGCTTTCCCATGGGAATTTAAATACCTAGGAGCCTGACAATCTGTGGCTGGGATACCAAATCCTAGTTTGCAAAGAAATAAAACAGAAAATAAATTAAAAAAAAAAAAAAGAAAAAAGAAAAAAAGAAGAAGAAAAGATATAGCATTTTGGAGAATAACTTGCCCTGAAGAGGCTACTGCTTAAAGATCTTAGTTGTAATGTGGTAGGTGGAATTTTGTCCTGTCTTAAGCACTAGGTAATGGTGTGAGGCTCTTTCTATTACTCATGCTGTAAAACTGTCATTGAAAGCTGTCATTAAAAATGAACTTGATCATAACAATGAAGGCTGAAAGTACAGATTCACAAAGAAGTTACCACAGCAGAGGGTATATTGTGAACTTATAGTGTGTGATAGTAGTTATACAGCAACAGTTTACATGAACATTTTTGTCTGCAGCAAATATGAGATCATGTTGAAGTAGCTCAGCTGTCAACAAAAAAGGGCTTGCTTGTTCATCTGCTTATCCAAGGTCTATAAAATGCTAATGAAGATATCCAAAAACCTTCTCTGACAGGGATTTGAGTCCAAATCCGTTGTATAACAGGTGAGTGCAGAACAGAATAAATTACTGATAGGTCTCACCTCTCCCACTTACTAGAAATACAGTCTTGGACATAGAGTAGATTTCCTTTTACTGAAACGTATAAAGCTGCCATAAAAATATTTTTGAATAATGGTTTTCCAATTAGGAAAAAAAAAAGGAAAAATAATTCACAACAAGCTGTAGTCTTGCTCTTAGCAAATGCCTTATAGTGTTACTGTCAAAGAGACAAGTAAGAAAATATAGCTGAAGGCATATGGAAAGCCCTTTTGTCTGACTTTATCTAACACAATGCAATAAAGGTCAGTCAATTTTGTAGTATCTATCTACACACAGTTTAACCACAACTAAATTAAAAAAAATTAAAAATAGAAATAACAAAATGGGAATTACTTCCCAAAGAGAGAATGGCTCTGGCTGTGGTTTGAATTCAGACAAAATCTTCTTTCCCCACCTCCAAATCTATATAGCCTAGATGGGAATCCTGCTGGGAACTATTAGTAAAATTATTGTTCTCACTGGGAGGCCATTCACAGTTATTCAAATATAGAGAACCTCACAAGTCCACCATATAGCTCCTCAGGAAATTTTTTTCCAGTTCTCAGGCATGGAAAATTCACGAAGTAATCTCATATTATATTTTCACTCCGTTGTGTTTAGGAAATACATTACTCTACATGCAGTAATGAGTTATGAAATATTATAAATAAATGAAACTAAAGCATAGCCTTTCAAATAAAGGAAAAAGTAATTCATGTTGTATCTCCCTTGTTTTTACAACCATGATTACTCACTTGGGAAAAAGAAAAATCAACATGCAAGCTCTACATTAATAGATGTAAAGCAAGTATTATTATGTGTTTCTGATACTGCCTTAAACTTCATTTCTGCAGTAACAATGGAAGAGTAGTCTGGTAGCAGTTGTTCTAACAACATGTCTTAACTACAATTAATCACTCTGTTCCCTATGTGGTGTTTGCCTACTGCACCTTAGCAGAAAATAGGACTCAAAATTGCAGGCAGACCCCATCAACATTGCTTCTGAATAAGTACCTTGATGCTGTATTTTGTGCATGGGTCTGGGCTGTGTGGAAATCTACATTCACCTTGCTGTGATTCCAGGTCTTTCAGCTCTAAAAGCTTGCGTAAAGTATAAAAGAGCAAAAGAGAAAGACTGAGTTCGCTCTAAACTAACTTGGACTTTTTGTGCCCTGTTGAATGAGTATGAAAGAACAGAGATGATCTGTCTGAGTCTGATCTCACTTCCTATCTTGGGAGGCCTGTTGAAAACACCATAGGACCAATATAGGGCAGACAGTTTGGTTCTACTTGGTGTCTCATGTAGTAAAGGACTATATTGGGAACATCAATTTGAGGCCACCGAAAACCAAAACAGACTCAATGCAGCTGAGTTATACCTAACCCTAGCTATAATCCCTAATCCAAACCCTACCCTAATGCTAAACCCCTAGCCCCTAACATCTAACCGTAACACCCTCACTATAACCCTAAATTTTAATGACCATAACCCTAATCCTGATGACACTAACCTCTAACTCTAACCCTAAACCCTAGCCAACCCTGACCTCTCACCCCAAATTTAACCCTAACCCCTAAGAGGAGACACTTTGGACCAATGTTTCACTGCAGGCATGAGTAACCCCAAAAAATCAGGACTAATACAATGTTAACATATAGCTGTGATCTTTCTTCACCTCCCCTTCTGCAATATGGACAGCTCAATTAACATCATAAGAAGGTGTTCATAGTCCTTTTAAACTCCTAGTTATTTCCCACAACTCATAAAAAAAGTCTTGGTGGGGCTGGACAGTAGTGAAGGTTTTTTTAATCAACTCCGAGCAGTCTTACCTGGGAATACTTAAACCATTAGGCCCAGGTTTCAGAGTCTGAAGGAAAGGATGTCTTGTTGCTGTTATGAAGAGAGGAGTTGGACATTTGGTTTAATCAGAAAAAGGAGTGCTTTCTGTAGCTGTAATCATTTATCTAGTTATGTTTTTATTGTCTTCGTAATTTACAGATCATTAAACTGCAAGGACAGAAATACAACCAGAAATATTCTTGACTTGCTTTCATTAGACCAAAAAGAAAATTTTAAGTAAACAGCAGTCCCCTAGCTGAACCATGTTTTACATTCTAGAAAGATAAATTATTCACTCAGACTCCAAAACAGAATTCTATCTGAACCATCAAGCAAATTTAGTGATTGAACACAGGCTCAGGCATATTTAAGCAAGGGAGACAACTGTTTCATTCTCACAGGAAGGACAAATCAAGACAAAAGGCAGACACAACTGTTTGCATTTCTTACCTCAACTTCTTCAGGAGGCCTAAGTTAGTCATGCTCCTTCATTCCAGCAGTTTCTTATACCTTCTCTGGACTTGAACTTTTTTCTTTTTTTGGATCAGATATAGCGATTTCCCTCTCTGCCAGTCCCCAACTCCTTAATCCCTTCATCCCCAGCCTTCTTCTACGTCTACTTCCTCTTCTCTCTTTCTCTTCTGTTAATTTCCCTGTGTTCTAATCCTTATTTCTGTTTCCTCAGTTTTTTTGTTTATCCCAATTATAAAAAAACACGTGATGATTCTTTTCCCCAACGGCAGGTTGCCTTGAGCCTCACTGGAAGAATATGGGAAGTAATGCAGCTCACCATTATCAAATTTCACTCATACAGCCTCTAGCAATGTGACAGCTATTTTGATTTAAAGCAGTGAGGTTTTAGCCTTCCTGAAAGGCATACTAGCTGATAGCCATTTTGAATTAGCAGAAAATTGGCGTATTTGTAACCAACAGCTATGGGACATTTGCAATATCCCATGTCACAAAAGAGGACATCATGACAACTGACAATGTTTTCTCTTACGTTGGCCTTTATCTGTGTGATCACTTCCCTTTAAATGTCAATATAGTTTATATTTTACTACTATATAAAAGTGTGCTTGGATCAGAGAAGTCTGCAACAGGTGTAGGCCCCTAAATAACCACAACAGTGTGCGCGCCTAAATTAATCACCCTTCCTTGCTGTTACCCTGCAACTTCATCTGGGGACCCCTGCGCAAAAGAATGTAAAACAGAATATGGCCTCATTGGGATTGAGTTCCAACACTTTCTAAGGAATTGCTGTAACATTTCTTCTAGAGAAAAAGATGTTCTCTTCCTATCACACACACAAAGAAACAGCTGAAAGATTCAGGTAAGCTTACTGCAACTGTCTACTCATTATTGATCCTCTGTTTGTTCTGCAAGGTGAATGCAAACGTTAAGACGTCATTGCATGTAAGTCACAAAAACAAAAGCGGAGGTAGCTCTGAATATGGATTCTGACTGGCTTTTTTTGTCTCTGAACGTGAAAAGAAATTTAAGCACCACTAACCCAAACCTTGAGTCCTATACAGTGGAGTAACTATACAAAAATGCAGTTCACTGCATCATCTTTAATTCTGTTGCCTATAGAAAAGCTGCTGCATTATACAGCTGATGTATTTGACATGCCGCTACTTGCAGTGCCAGTAATGCTAAAAATATAATACATGACTATATTTCTACTACAATAGCAATTAGATTATATTTCAAAGAGGAAGACATTTTAACAGAAGTATGTACAGATGATGTCAAATAGAAGCATAGAAGATATTAAAATTTTCGTTGTAAGAGTACTTCTGCAAAGTATTAGTGTTCTGTGCACATTAACATTAAGAAAACAATGAGGATGTCTGTTTGCTTGAGCCATCAATGACAATGTTGAAGGATACTGACATCTGCACAAAACCAGATATAAGTATCAGTAGTGCTCAAAAATTTCTCAAAGAATCATTCATTGTTTTAACGGATGTTTCTTTTTTTTTGCGACAAAATCTGAATAGTTAATGCTATTAAACACATTGCATAGGATTAAAAGTGTTAAGCAAATGCAAGAATGAAGCATCAACCATGCGTATTCCTGAAACAGAAGCATGTACAAACACATGACCTTTCCACAATATTGAGTATTCTGTTAAAAGTTACTCTACAGGAATCAGGAAGTTCTACTTGCTGTAAATTAAGCAGATTTACATTCAAATTATATATTAAAAAACAAACAGAAGGGACCTGAAAAAGTTACCTCATATATCCTTCCGCCTTGAGTTAGGAATCCAGAGATTTGTCTAACTTAGTCCTAAAGACACCCGGTGATGGAAATGCTACAGCTTCCCCAGCCAACCTCTTCTAGTGTTTCTTTATCTTCAGTGGTAACAAGGACAGATTAAGTCAGAAGTTATTTCTGTGTGCCCACACATAACGTGAAATACTCTTAATGCAAAAATGACTTTATATCGTAATATGTTTTAACAAATGTAAATGTTTCAACTCTCTAGCTACTTTCTGTAGCATGAAATGCAGTCTTTCAAGAACTCTTTGCAGTAGGAACTAATTAGCACTCTGAAATTTTAAATGCTTGGATGTATGATTATTTGTATTATTCACTTTTTTCCTCCTCCAGTAGTCTTCATGAAAGAAATTTTACTGTCATCACCAGCTGCCATGAAATAGGATTTACTGAACACGTTTCTGGGTTCACAGAGCCATTCCTTTAATTTATATAAAATAAAATATCCCATTTGATATAAATTGTATTCATTATTTTAATATCATTAGATTGTATGAGAAAGAGGAAATAATTTCAAAGGATAGTTTAGCTAGCTTATTAGAATTATGAAGTGCTATTGATGATACATTAAAGAAAGATAATCAAAGGAATTGGTGAAGTACTAGATATAAATTCTCTATACAGTAAACTCATTTTGTGTTATAACAATTTTTGTCGTTGCAAATGAAATGTACCACATCATTCAATTATGTTATATATATATGCTACATACCTATATATTACGTGCATCTGTCTGTTACTTGAGTACATTAAAGAGCTAGAGAATAAGACTATATTAGAAGGTAAACCTGGTCAGAACAGCTGTGAGAGGGGTCTTCCTTACCGTAGTCACAGCTGTAGGGCTATTTCTGAAACAGAGATCAAGACTGATTTGGCTGAGCACTGAACATGTTGGGAACTTGCTCTGGATCAACTTTTAAGCTACTCCTGTGACCCTGGGACTCTGCTACGCAGATAACCTCACACCTTAGAACAGCATACGCAGAAGGTGAAGACAGTGAACCCCTGCAGGATCAGATCAATGAAGACAATAGGTGGTGGAGTCATTAACAGCAGAAGTCTTAAAGAACAGGTGCCTGGGTCACATATATGAGTGATATCACAAATCCTGCCTTGTGATAGGGGATGTGCTGGATTACCTCTCAGGATCCCATAGTCCTCTTCTGACCCAGAAGTATGTTTTCGTAGTAGTAGAATGACATGCATGGGAATAGCCTGAATTTTCAGCAAAATGACCACAGTTTATAACTGTGTGCTTTTGGAGAAGTGTTTTTCTCCATATTTTACCGAAGTGTTAACTGACAGTTTTACATTCTAATAACTGAATAAAAGTTTTGGAGTCTTGATGGTTTGGAGCTTGTAGATACAACATTAAATAGATTCAAGTGCACTGGGAGCACCATAGAGCACATGTCGGTACTGCTGCTGATATTTAAAGCCACACAGACGTAAAAAAACCCTGAAAATGTCCACTTGCCTGGATGAGGCTTCTGTGGCTATCTGCACATAGAGTCTGTTTGGAGTCAATTTTTTTGGCCTCTCAGACTGGTTATAAGCAGACAGAGCACAGAGAGAAAAGTGCACTGCTGAGCAAAGCACCTCATGACACACACATCAGTCTTCAGGTCTCTTGTATGCAAGCAGGGATTCCTTGTGTGGGGTGAGTATTAGTACATATGAAGGAGCAGGGGAGCGGGGTTTTAAGCTTCAGGGGGAAGGAAGTGCAACAGAAGTTGGAGAAGAAGAAGAATATGCATATGGCCTGGCAAAAAAACAAGAGCTATTATAAGCTGCCATTGGTAGTTGTGGGTGGAACCAAATAGAACCATCATTGAAGGTGGGTGAATTTGGGATCTTCTGAATATATTTTCGATATCTATTGCTGATGTGCCCATCTAACTATAATTACAAAAATGATATATAAAAAGGAGTATTAAAGATGTTTAACAGGGATGAAAAGACTGATGGAACCCTAACTTTTAAGCTGAACAACTGATGCGTATTTACAATGGTATTAAAAAGGGGATTGCATTGAATCCACTTTTTTTTCTAGAAGAGACTGTCTGACATGAATTATACAAAGTGAAATTTGAAGTTCACGCTCACAGATAGCACAGGTTTTCCTCCTTTTGCTGCTGATGCTATTTAGAGATCTCTTTCCGAGATGAGGTTATCAGAGCCACAGCAGAGAAGAACAGAGAAAACTCAGCTTGATCCGTCTTATTGTCCTGGGTTCGGCTAGGATAGGGTTAATTTTCACCAGAAGCTGGGAGGGGGCATAGCCGGGACAGCCAAACCAAGTAGCCAAGGCGTATTTGATACCATGCTGACATCATGCTCAGTATATTAGGAGTAACGGCGGGAAGTTGCGCGGTGCTGCGGGCAGTCCGGGAAGTGAGGTGCTGCGTTCAGTGGCTCTCGCTGTACCTATTATTTCGTTAGTGATGGTGTTGTTACCGTTGTTTCTTCTTGCTTTGTGCTGTTCCATGAAACTGTTCTTATCTCTACCCGCGGGGTTTGACCCTTTTCTCCCGATTCTCCTCCCCACACGCCGCAGGGGGGGATGAGCGAGCGGCCCATGGTGCCCTGCTCCCGGGTGGGCCCGAACCACAACAGTCCTTTTTGGCACCTAGCGTGGGGCCCGAGGGGTTGAGATTTCGGCAGATTGTCCAGAGTGTTGAAAGTTTTGTTATGTACATTTGTTGTATTAGTTCAGTAACCGCGGGTCACCATGTTGGTTCATCTGCTCACATGGCGGTGCTATGTAAGCTCGTACATGCCCTATGTGCTCCCTGCGGTGATGTTTGTGACCGCTGGAAGGGGGATCAGGGCTGTCATCCTGCTCCACTGCCTAATGTCGTTTTACGATATGATTGCATCACTGGTCATGAGGTTTAGTTGGTGTCTGTACGCGGCATTGCTGTCCTGCCCATTCCTCGGGCACCTGCTTTCGGAATTTGTGACTAATCGCACACAGTCCACAGGAGAGACGGGGATACATTCTCCTGCTCTTCCACATCTCCTTCTGCCTTCAGGCTTATTATAGCAGCTTTTGAGAATTTCGAATATCCCTGAGATGCCCAAGCCAGCATGTCCTTACTGTTGTGTCTCCTGAATGTGTGCCGGGTATTACTCACAGTTAAACAACATATTTCTATGAACACCACCCAGAGATCTGCCCTGAGGCTGAATAATTCTGAGTGGCAGGGTGGGTGTGAGAGTATGGGCAAGTACATAGGACAGTGGTCGCTCCCAATGTTTTAGAATTTTGCCCCTGAACAAAGACAGAATCCTGAAAAACTAGTAAAACATTTGGAAAAGGTATCACCTTTTGCTGTCACCCTGGCAATTCTAGAGAGTCACAAATCATTGCAACATCCCCATGCCTACCGAGACCTTCTGAACACTAGTTATTGCCCTCAAGGGAAAGAGAAGGTGTCTGGACCTGAAAACAGACCAACAGGCACTACAGCTGAACCAGAGAACCAACCTGTGCCGGTATCAGTTGCCCCTATACAGAAGAAGTACATAAAGAAATCAATTCGCTCAGTGAGGGATGAAAGTGAACCACGCTCATAATGAGAACAAAAGGAAGAGGCAGAACCAGAAATAGTCACCCGATCCCTGCCCTTCAGTGAGCTGTGAGATATGCGAAAGGATTTTGGCTGCCAAGCAGGTGAGCATTGTCTGCTCCAATGCTGGGATAACAGGGCCAGTAGATTGGAATTAGAGGGTAGGGAAGCCAAGCAGCTGGGCTCCCTCCCTAGGGAAGGGGGTATTGACAAGGCAATTGGAAAGTGGACAAAAGCCCTCAGCCTCTGGAGGTGACTCCTGTCGGTCGTGAAGGAGAGGTATCCCTTCAAAGAAGGTGTTGCATGCCACCCAGGCAAGCGGACAACCATGCAGAGAGGTATCCAGTACCTGGAGGAACTAGCTGTCCTGGAGGTGATTTATAACTATCTAGATAATGAGCAGTCACCTCTAGATCCAGATGAAGTCCGATGCACACAACCCATGTGGCGGACATTTCTACGACATGCACCACCATCATATGCCAACTCATTGGCAGTAATGTCCTGGAAGGAAGGCGAGGGACAAATGGTGGATGAATTGTCTAGCCAACTGGCAATACAAAGGAAGTTTCTCTTCTTCCCTATGGGCCGGTGTCTCAGACATGGAGAAACTTTCCCGGGAGTTCCAGAAATTCAAAAAGGTTATGTCCTACTGCCCACCTGTAAGGGCCCACCTCTCCGCTATTAGAAATAGGCACACCTCTGCTGAAGAGAGAGAATGCAGAAGGTACACACCACAGGCTACCCTGTGGTTTTACTTACATGACCATGGAGAGGACATGAAGAAGTGAGATGCAAAACCCACTTTGGTCCTAGCTGCATAGGTACGTGAGTTGCAGGGGAAAACCACCACAGAAGGGAATTCTTCCTGGAAAGATGCCACTCTGGTTTCTAGTGGGAAATTGCCCAGACAGGGTAGGAGGGCTGATCCTACGTCTGATACCCCTGAAGGCACTTCTAAGTCCTTTTTACAAGAAGTCAGTGATTCTGATCAGGATTAGAGGGGCCCTGCCTCCAGCCAGGTGGAGGAAAGGGACAACCGGGTTTATTGGACAGTGTGGGTCCAATGGCCTGGCATGTCAGGCTCACAGGAGTATAAGGCTCTAGTAGACACTGGTGCACAACGTACTCTGCTGCCATCAAACTATAGAGGGGCAGAATGCATTTGTATTTCTGGAGTGACAGGGGAATCCCAGCAGCTAACTGTACTGGAAGCTGAGGTGGGTCTAACTGGGAATGAGTGGCATAAACATCCCATTGTGACTGGCCCAGAGGCTACATGCATCCTTGGCACAGACTGCCTCAGAAGGAAGTATTTCAAGGACCAAAGAGGGTACTGGTGGGCCTTTGGTGTAGCTGCATTGGAGACAGAGGATGTTGAAGAGTTGTCACCTTGCCTCGTCTCTCGGACCCTTCTGTGGTTGGGTTGCTGAAGGTTGAAGAACAACAGGTGCAAATCACTACCACAACGTTACATCAGCGGCAATATCGCATCAAACGAGACTCTCTGATTCCCAACCATAAGCTTATTCGTCAACTGGAAAGTCAAGGGGTGATCAGCAAAACTCACTCACCCTTTAACAGATCCATATGGCCAGTGCAAAAATCTGATAGAGAGTGGAGACTAACAGTAGACTATCATGGCCTGAATGAAGTCACACCGCTGCTGAGCACTGCCATGCCAGACATGCTAGACCTTCAATAGGAACTGAAGTCAAAGGCAGCCAAGTTGTATGCCGCAATTGACATTGCTAGTGCATTTTTCTCAATCCCTTTGGCAGCAGAATGCAGGCCACAGTTTGCTTTCACCTGGAGCAGTGTCCAGTGTACCTGGAATTGATTGCCACAGGGGTGCAAACACAGTCCCACAGTTTGCCATGGGCTGATTCAGATTACATTGGAACAGGATGAGGGTCCAGAACACCTGCAATACATTGATGGCATCATTGTATAGGGCAACACAGCAGAGGAGGTTTTTGAGAAGGGAGCAAAATATTTCAAATCCTCCTGAAGGTGGGTTTTGCCATAGAGTGAAGTAAGGTTAAGGGACCTGCACAGGAAATCCAGTTTTAAGGAATAAAATGGCAAGATAGGTGTTGCCAGATTCCAGTGGATGTGATAAACAAAGTAACAGCTGTGTCTCCACCAACCAGTAAAAAGGAAACACAAGCTTTCTTAGGAGTTGTGGGTTTTCGGAGGATGCATATCCCAGACTACAGTCTGAGTGTAAGCCCTCTCTATGAAGTGACACGGAAGAAGAATGATTTCAGATGAGGCCCTGAACAACAACAAGCCTTTGAACAAATTAAACGGGACAGTGTTCATGCAGTAGCCCTTGGGCCAATGTAGACAGGACAAGATGTTAGGAATGTGCTCTACACTGCAGCTGGGGAAAATGTCCCTACCTGGAGTCTCTGGCAGAAAGCATCCAGGGAGACCTGACGTTGACCCCTAGGGTTTTGGAGTCAGAGATACAGAGGATCCAAGGCCCGCTATACTCCAACTGAAGAATAGATGTTGGCAGCATATGAAGGAGTTTGAGCTGCCTCAGAAGTGGTTGGTACAGAAGCACAGGTCCTCTTAGCACCCTGACTGCCAGTGCTGGGATGGATGTTCAAAGGGAGAGTAGTCTTAACACACCATGCAACTGATGCCACATGGAGTAAGTGGGTCTCACTGATAACACAATGGGCTGGAACAGGGAGCCCCAGCTGCCCAGGAATTTTGGAAGTGATCACAAACTGGCCAGAAAGCAAAGATTTTGGAATGGAGGAGGAGGAGGAAGTGACATATGCTGAGGAGGCCCCACCATATAACAAACTACCAGACAATGAGAAGGAAAATGTGCTGTTTACTGATGGGTCCTGCAGTATTGTTGGAAAACATTGGAGGTGGAAAGCTGCTGTGTGGAGCCCCACACAACAAGTCACTGAAGCTGCTGAAGGAAAAGGTGAATCAAGTCATTTTGCAGAGGTGAAAGCCATCCAGATGGCTTTAGATATTGCTGAGATATATTAGATATTTAGATATTTGGGTGAGAATAGCCAGTGAATTAAACTGTATGATGTAAATTGCTAAATAACCCTGCCATTGTATATTGCCACTACCACAGTTGCTGTATGTCGTATCAGTGGTGTTACAGTGAGAGTCACTCAAATCAATGAAGGATGGACTTTGATGAAACAGAGTGAGAGTCAGTGGTGTTGGAACTTGAACTAGCTTCAGCAAGTTGATCCTCAAGATCAACATCTTGAACCTGCAGGCTGTGAGCATGGCCCATGTGAAATACACCAGCTGCGGGCTCCAGATGCAGCATGCAGCAACCCACCACCACCACCTTGGACAGACGAAACCCCGAAGTATAGGATCTGGGCGTGATGTAGATGGTATAGAATAAGGTGTGGATAATGTCCTGGGTTTGGCTAGGATAGGGTTAATTTTCACCAGAAGCTGGGAGGGGTTATAGCCGGGAAGGCTAAGGCCGGTGGGGCGGTCGGCTAGTGAATTGCTGTGTTCGGTGTTTCTCGCTGTACCTATTATTTCACCAGTGATGGTGGTGTTATCGTTTCTTCTTCTCTCTTTGTGTTGTTCCATTAAGCTGTTCTTATCTCAACCCGTGGGGTTTGCCCCTTTTCTCCCAATTCTCCCCACCCGCTGCAGGGAGAGGGGTGAGCAGGGCGCCTTGTAGTGCCCTGCTCCCAGCTGGGCCCGAACCACGACAGTTATGTAGAAGGAAATCACAAAATTTCCACTCCAGTGAGGATAAATTAAACATTTCCTATTAAACAGAATTGTTTTTTAGAACAATACAACTATTAGCAACTGACATTCTCAAGGATTTCTCTACCCTTTCCTCATTTTTAATGTCTGTGAGGGAACACACACTCAGGAAAGAAAAATATCTGCTTATCTCCAAATTTGCTTCCAGCCTGCTGTGAAAAGTGTGTTACCAAACAGAGACAGCATATCAAACTAAATAGACGCAGGGAAGGTTGTGTCATCCCATAAGCTCCCACACTTAACCTAAGTTAAGAGGAGAGGAGTCTCACTAGATTTGTCACAAACCGTTCCTGGATCCCAGTGGGAGAAGAGTGATGTTGATGTAGAAGCCTGCTCCATAAATGCAAACTTAAAGACTGTGGGCAGATCCCCATCAAACAGTGTGAAAATAGTTCAGGACAGGCCAGTCACTTGGAAGAGGGCAAAATAATACTGAGAAAAGTGGATATAGCTCATGATTTCTTTCCCATTGGTGCATTTTAAAGGGGTTTTTGTTGGGTTTTTGTTTGTTTGTTTGTTTTGGGTTTTTTTTTTTTTGTTGTTTTTTGTTTTGTTTTGGGTTTTTTTGTTGGTTGGTTTGTTTTGGAGTTCGGTTTTGGTTTTGGGTTTGGGTTTGTTTTTTTTTTTTTTGAGTGTTGGTGGTGATTTTGTGTGTGTGTGCATTTCAGAGAAATCGTCCCAGCCGTAGTAGGAAAATAACAGCCGTGTTGAGACCGTGTAGATGAAACAGGACGCCGGGAGCGCGAGTTGCGTGGTCGATTTGGCCAGGGCTAACCTCCGGGCGAGTGTGTGCCAGGGCCCCGCCCTTTACCCTTCCCTCCCCTGCTTTCTCCCCCTGGTGTCGGGGCCATGGGAGCTGCTGAGGCGGTGCTCCGAGGCTGGGAAAAACCTCCAATGCCCTCTTCAGGCTCCAGCCGTCCGTCGGGGAGACTGGAAGAAGAAAGCCCTAAAAATTAACAAAACTCGTATCCTTCTCAGAAAAGGAAGCGTGCCGCTTCTGTTTAGGGTCACTGAGCTGACGGTCCTTTACTCAAACCTTCTGACACCCAACAGGCGACAGGGTACAACACGCTTCAGAAGAGAAAGGCACCCCCTCCCCAAAGACGGAGGAGGGGGTGGGTACAAAGGGGGCGCCTCCAGCCTCGGCCCAGAGGTCCCGCCAGTGCGCTCCCTCCCTCGCAGCCCCCCGCCAGGACCGCTCGCTGCCGCTGCCCTCGGTCCGGCGCCTGGTGCCCGCCCCTGCGCGGCGCCCATTGGCCGCGCTCCGCTCGCCACCGCCCCGCCGTGGGGAAGGAGGTGCCAGCGTCGCCCTCGGGCCGTCGTCGCCGCGATCGCAACGGGGCCTCGGTGGAGGTGGAGCCGGAGCCGGAGCCGGAGCTGGAGTGAGAGCCGAGCAGCGACGGGAGGACCGCGGCTCGGGTCGGCGGGCGCGTAGTGGTGGCGCCACGGACTTGTCCCCACGGACGAGGAGAGCGAGCCGCCCTCTGCGAGCCTGGCTCCTGGGCAGAGGAGGACAGGGTGAAAGAAAGACGAACTAAACGCCAAACAAATCCCAGCGTCAGCGCCCGCCTGATTTTTTTTTTAATTATTTAAAAAAATATTACTGTGATTTTGGCAATTTGTGTGACGCGTGGAGTTGTTTTCCGCACACCTCTGACAAACAAAGGAAAAGGGGGAGGGGGACCGCGTTTCGCAGAAGACATGCGTTCAGTCAGGAAGAGGTGGACTGTGTGCACGATAAGTCTCCTCCTCATCTTTTATAAGACGAAGGAAATAGCGCGGACCGAGGAGCGCCAGGAGGCACCTCTAGCCGGGTAATTGCGGGGCGCCGCGGCGGGAGGTTTCCCCGAGGGGGCGGCGGGGCGATGTCGGTGCCTGAGATCCTCTACGCAGCCCCACCCGCGTTTTCGGGTTCCCCCGGCGCCCCCCGGGCCGTGACTCGCTTCCCTGCAGTGCCACCCCAAGTTCGGCGCTCATGCTGGTCGGCGCAAAGAAGCGGGGGCAGGGCGTGTGCGGGCGAGGGTACCGCTGCGGATGGGTTACGAGGGGGTTTGGCTGGCGGAGCTCCGTGGCTGCGGGCTGGGACGACGGGACGGGCTGGAGGTTGCCCAGTGTCGGGGTTGCGGCTGATGCTGCTCCTCCCTAGCTCCAGTAATAGGGCGCGCCTGGGAAATTCACCTGGCCGCGGCTGCTCCCCGAGGGCCGGGGTGGCTGGAGGTGGAGGTGGCGGCCGCTGGAGCGCGTTGTACCTCTTTTCCTGCTTTGGGAGCCCTTTAGAGGCGAGCGTGCCGGGGTGCTCCAGGTGGCCCCTGCGTTGAAGTTGGCGTGGGAGCTGTGCTTGACTTCAGTGCTCCTTGGGGATGCTCTGAGAGTGTGCGGGGCATTCCTCCTTTAGCTCCCGAGGCTCCTCTGCTAGAAACTCTGATCCCTCGCTGAGACTCTCTGTTAACATGTTTTCCCTTTCCTGCTTGTCTTCGGTTGAAAACAGAAGTCTAAATATCCCTTGCCACTTTTCTGTTTGCACCTCAGCTTTCTCTTTGTTGTGCATTGTGGTTTTTTACGTGCATACCTGTATTCCTCATTTTTCTTCCAACTTGCATCTATCCTGTGAAGATGCTGGATTTTCAGCCAAGCCTGTTTCACCTTGGAGGGGTATAATTTTTTTTTTTTTCACAGGAGGGATGCATAAATTCCGTGGTGGCTTAGTGAAATCAGCAAAGGCGGGAAAGGGGCTCACACTTAGTTTGCTTGGGTAAATCGACTGTGGGGAAGATGCATTCACAGCAAATTATCGTCGTTTGGTGTAAGCCCTTGCCTTAATTTGAGGAGGAGTCGTAAGGATGTTGTAGGTGCCCGTACGGGCCTGGAGAAAGCTGGGGCAATTACAACCTACTTAATCCTCCCTTTGGCCCCGCAGTCGCCGGAGTTAAAGGCAGAAAGTGCATCCCTCTTCCCCGGCCCTTACTCAGGGAGGCTGGTGGCGGAGCAGGGCACAGGCAGCTGGATACAGCTGGGCCGCAGTGGCTCCGCCACCTCCCGGGAGCAGGGGGTGGCCTCGCCTGTGTGCGTGCTTAGTGATGCGATGTTTGCTTCCCTTGGTATTAAAGGTTTTCATAACTTGCTGGTAATTTTCCCTCTCGTTCAGCCTGTGTGTAAGCTCAGTTTCTGCAGTGATGTTGTGGTATCTGCATACTTATGAGATGTACAGAAGTTTAATGAATTGTTTTGGGGTTGTAGGTGTTCAAAAATACATGTGAAAATTAATGTATGAGGGAGAATCAGCATTAGATACCCGTGTTTCTTAATGTCTGACTAGAGGTAGCTGCTAATATGATTCAGAAATTAGTCACTAGGTAGAATCCATATATATTTGCAAAAAAAGCCCCCTTCAGCTTATGATACATTGTTTGACATGATTTAAAATATACTAAAACAAACAGATATAATATTAAATGAAAGAAAATAAGTATTTAGTCATAAATATGTTCTTAACAACACTATAAAATATAGCTGTGATGTACTCCTGCCAGGTCATTTAGTGATACCTCTACTATTTTGGTATCAGTGAGACTTCTTGTGCGATATGGTGTTACTCACATTGGCTAAGGATATTGGAATATAGTTTATTTTCCCAGCCTGTTATCCCATGTATTATTGTACGAAGCAGAATAAAAAAACCCTTAGGTGTACTACTGGTATCTGCTGCCACTATTAATGTTACACTTGCCTTTCTCCTGAAGGAAGGGCTCATGCCATGTGGTTATTTTTGACTGGCCACATGCACAAACAAAGTCAGTTTTCCATGGGGTGTTTTACTTCCAGAAGTACCAGTAATACAGAACTGTGAGTGCCCAAGTGGCCTATTTTATGGTTATTACACTCACTGCAGGTAAATCCCAGATGTTCCAAAATGGATTATGTATGATTCCAAATCATTCTCCTGAGCTGTCTTCAGGTGAAATCTTACTATGCTGTCTTATATAGTCTTACTATATTGGTCTGAGTGGTCACCAAGGCGAGGTGATTCAGAGTGAAGAGACAAAAGTTGCTGTCACACTGTTTCATTTACATCAGAGAGGATTTGCAGTGATTCTAGGAGATACAAAGTAGCTGAAATTTATGTCACAGTTGTTTACACAATGAAGGCTTTTATGGAGTAAATTTAGCTTTTTATGTGTGAGTTTATTTAATATTACTTTACGTGAAAAATAAGACAGTACTGATAAAAGGGAGAGGAGCATGTAAGTGAACACCTTCATGTTCATATTAGAACTTAAACATAGAGTGCCTAGGACCTTCTTTTAGCTCATGAGAACATAATTTAACATTGTTTTACTGTACAATTTAGATAGCTCACTGCAGGTGTAAATTGTGAATATGGAAGATAACCATGTTTCAGATGCTATGGTGCTTTAGCTGGTGGCAACATACTTTGTTGATAAGTTTTGTGAACGGTGTCGCTGTTAAAGTGTCTGCTGGAAAATGTTTAACCCAGCATGAATTGGAGATATCTCTGAAGTACTTTCAGACTGAGTCCTTTACCTGGATATATTTTGGTAATTTTCCTCTAAATGCATACATGCTATGCATCTAGAAAATATATGCAGGAAAATGTATGTAATAAGTATATCTACAACCATTATGGAAAATGTTTAAGGAATAAAACATTTTAAAATAGCAAAAAGGATTTATTACATTCTCATTATTGAATTTAGAGACTTCTGCAGCATCCTTCCATGCCCTCAAGTTAATGTCATTTGGATAACTTGCATACAGATCTTATACCTATACGATTGCGTAAAGTTGCAGGTTTTTCGGTAGGTGGCAGTCTTACCTATGAGTGAGTGCAGTGTCGGTGCTGCAGCGCGTTGGCCTAGAGGGGATGAGGGAGGGAGAGCACTGCTAGGAATTCTGGATTTTTGATGAAGTGTGTAATACTGGTTTATTAGTTACAAGGGCTTTTCCAATCATAGCACTTTTTGCAAATAACTACATGTTACCAGTTTTGTTAATTTAGCTTAATTAATGTCCCATTGCAGCTTAAGTTTTAGTCTGCTAGATAATCTACTGAATATTAATACATTACATGTGTACATATCTATACACACACAGCAGTAACGTTGCTGTAGTTCTTACTAAGGGCCAGAATCCAATTGTTTTAAGAACTTACAGCCACAGGAAAACAGGAGTCAGCAATTCCCTAGAAAGCTTGCAGTCTCATGTCTTTTCAGTTTTGGTTGAATGGCTGGTGGTCAAAAGTTCTGTTCACAAGCTAAGTGAAATTACTGTTATTGGCAGTATTTCAGAACACACTTATTTAACAGATAAGGAGATGTCTGTGTATTACTGTTATATATAGTCCTGAGATACAAGATATTCTACATGTTACAATGTTATATCCTACAACTTTGATATATTTATAATTAACAGCTATGTTTGAACTCAGCTGAATGTTGCTCAGGTGCCTAAATGGAAACAGTATGGAAGATAATGGAAACGTATGGAGATAAAAACAGATTTTAGATGTAACACCTTAAGTTGTGCTTGTAGTGTTTTTGGTTCTCTGTCATGTTTGTGTCACCCTATTAGCTATTATTGCAACTGATAACATCACGATACCTCATCGTATGTTCAGTGGTCATCACTCACAGCTTGCTTTGTATTTTAATTTTGTAAGGTTACCTTACCAAAATTTATGAATATGATAAGATTGATGAAGAGCATAAGACAACTGGAGTTGTTTGGACATGTGTATACAAAAGTTTCAGGAAGTCTTGAGGAAATTTTGTGTTTTGTATGCTGTTAAACTCCAGACTTCTGTGCTTGAAAGTCTTTTAGTATCAATAGGAGGCAAAGGGAGTCTATTAGGCCACTGTTGTAAAACATGAGCAATAGCTGGGCAAAGGCTTGAAAGTTAACACTTAAGTACTGGAAATTTGGAACACAGAAGAGCAGACTCTGCCTCACAAACATGCTGAAGTTTGGTCCATGTTCACAATTTGGAATTTATTATGATTTTTGTTACATCTATTTCATTACAGATACGAGCATATTTAAGGTCTTAAATTGCGTATTCAACTATTAGATATAGACGTCCTTATAGATTTCTCACTGGTACAGTTTATTTGCTTTGGCAGCAGAGAGATAATTGCTTCTTTTTGTTGTGAATGGAAGGAAATATCACTGCTGCTTGTGACATAAATTTCTTAAAACTAGAGTTAGCCTTGATGTAATTGTGTCTTTTCTATATTGCATTGCAGAGATGGTGAACTGAGTTTGAGTAGATCAATGATCAATAGCTCTGACAAGATAATTCAGAAGGGTGGCTCCTCGATCTTCCAGTATGCTGCAGAAGGTTGGAAAATCAATTCTTCCTTGGTACTGGAAATAAGGTAAGTGTCTTAAATAAAACGCAGTTCATTTCATATTACCCGTAATTAGTTTAATTTCATATGGCCTGTAATTCTTCTGTTCTGGAAAGCAGTCATGTGACTTACATTTGCAGATGATGTTTTATAACTGTACATATTTAGGGTTCAATGTTACATGCAACTAAATTACGTTAAGACTCCAAAGTCAAGTCATCTTTTGTAAGAATAAATAAAATATTTTCATCTAGCTGTCTCAGTCAGACCCGTGCAGCCAGTATCTACATTATGCATGTCCACATTTGAGTTTGTTGTTCTGCTGGAGTTCTACTTTCTTGCAGTCAGTTGTGAGAAACTGGCACTTTTAGGACTTGATTTCATCTCATCCTGAAGATCTGAAATAGAACAAAGGGAAGTACCCTGAACATACCAGTTTTTCACCCTTAATTACAAAGGGAGCTTAGGCAGACAACTTAGATGTAGGAGTCAAGAGCTAGGATATCAGGTGGTGCAAATCCAACCCTGTCTGTACCAGGTCCAAGTCACAAGGTCAGGTGTTGACAGTACTCACCTTATGCAGTTTTCTTTCCTGAAGTCAGAGAGGCCAAAAAGAGCCTTGGGCTCATGCTGAGGGGGCAAAACACAGTAGCAGAGTTAAAGTGAGTGATAGTTCTGGTGTGTCTTAGTAGTTACAGTGCATCTGTTCACCTGGGGCCTGTGAGAAGAGGAAGCAAAAGACTCTTAGTGTGTTGTTGTTGTATCTTCCCTATCTTAATCAGGAAGGCGGCCAGTGAGAGAAGTGTTTGGAGCATGGGTTGGCAGTGCGGAGGGCTAGGAGTGTCACATTTTGTGAAAAATGATAGAAAATAACTGGTTTTGGCAGCAGTCACATAGCAGAGTAGACCTGATTTTCTAAATATTAAGATTTTGAATAGGAATTTGATTTAATTAAAATATCATTTCCCTTTCTGTGTTGTTTTTTTTTTTTTTCTAACTGAAGGACAGCTTACAAAACCCTTAAACAGGCAATGTTTCCATTTACAAAAGCGTGGTTTCTCTGAATGAGGAACTTAGGGGTTTTTTTTAGTGACTGCTATTTTATGTCCCTAATTCTAAAAGATGCAGGAGATATGGGTAGCTCAGAAATGTGTAAGGCTGTAGTAAATGATTGATGTTCTGGAAGTCTTGTGCTATGATGGACATAGTGCAGCCCTGCTGCAAAAGCCAAGGAACAGTGTCAGAGATGGAAAGAGTGGCAGGATTTGGGTAGGCAGCAAATTCATACTCTGGAGCCTGAAGTTGTGTCTCAGTGGCCTGGCAAGTGCTCTGTGGAGTCCCCACTCCCTGACTGCCTAGACTAAGGGACCCTCAGGCACTTGGCTCTCCCCATGCACCTGGATTTCCTACTGTTGTAGACCTGATGGTCTCCCTAAAATGCAGCTCAAGTGCAGCTCAGGAATGGAGTTTCTTTCAGGACTGTCTGTTCAGCTGCAGCCTATGTGACCAGTATGTGCTTGTTCCATAAAGGCTAAGTTCTACTCCAGGGTGTTCGAGGAAAGATAACAGATTTTCTATGTCAGTGACAGTATTTAAAATTTACATGCATATAAGTGAAAATTTATGTTGGAGAAATACTGAGTAACATCAGAAGAATACTGTTGAAATTTCAAATGGTAGGTTATGGTTCTGACAATTAGGAGAAAATAACACATTGTTTTACTTGTGCAGTAAACTGATTTGGAAGCCTTTGAGTGACTGTAGGTAGAAACAGATAACTCTTTTCAGTCATTTTGTTGAAAAATCAAGCGTCGTATTTCCTAACCGTTTATAACCAATACACATTGCTGCTCAAGCTAAACAACAAACAAGTAGAAATATTACAATAGCTTTTTGATTAAAATTAAGAAAGAAAATGAAGCATGAGTTGTGCTCATTTTTCACCTGTTTTGAAAGCAAAATGCATCATTCAGACAAAAGAGGTAAAACAGTAGAGAATGCTTTAGATTTTTTTTAAGCCTGTCACAATTGTGTATCATCTCAATCTATTAAAATCATGAGTTTCAAAATCAGTTTTTTCCTTACAGTTGGCTGGGGGGAGGGAAGTTCTCATTTTATAAATTACTAATGTACTCTTAAGAAGCATCATGATGTGATTTTGTGGTGTTTTTTAAAAATTGTACAATGAAGGGTGTTTTTTTGTCTCAGTAGTACAGGGGAGAACTTGTGTCTTGTGCACTGGTTTAAGCAGTAAATGTTCCACTTTATCAGCATAAAAATTTATATACAGTAGAGAGCATAAAGCTAAGGTTATTTAGATGTTCCATTGCCAGTCTTGTTTTGAGATGAAATAGCTGCCATCATGAACAGCAGGGCAGAGAGCAGCTGTTTTCACCGAAGCAGTAAAAGACTTTAGATTAATGTGACTTAGGGCCAAAATTTGACATAAACTCTATGAAAGGAAACAGTGCTATCAGCCAGTCATATTCTTTCCAAAAATCCTTTTTGCTAACATGCGTAGTGTATTCAGTTTTGGTACTCAGTGGTGAGGGAGCGAAATTTGGCATGCTTTTCCCTGAGGAAGCCTCATGCAGCCCCTTGTGATATGTGTTCCACTCTGATTCTGACTAAACAAGGTACATTTTTCTTTTACTTTTACAGGCGGTTTGCTATACACCTTTCTTCCGTGTCACAGCCGTAAGAAGCATCTTAGCTGTAAATATTTTTACACTTTTGGACCTGTCAGGACTAACTTCAAATGTGTCTAGCAATCTCCTAAGATATTCTTGTGGTTAAACTAACTGTTCAGCCCTCCGAAGTACATTACATGCACTGTGTAGACTGTGAAGATGATTCATACTCTTATTGCAACTGTTAATGTGAACAGTCGTGGTCTTGTGATGTGAGGTTGACCATAGCAAATAACATTAAGAGAGAGAGAAAAAAAAGCTAGCACCTGTTGAATAATGTATAGAAAGTTATCATTTCTTAGTAGTGTACCGATTTGTGAAACCATTAGTGTACAGCATAAATACATTTCATAAAACTCATAATCACCCATAAATGGCAGCTACTTTTGTGTCTTACATCAGCTTGACACCCACATTAACAATTTTAAAATGTAGAAAGTATTTGATAGTGAGTTTTGCTTTGAGTGAGGACTGTTGGTATGTCTGGACTTGTTGCCTGGCAGCCGGAATATTATGGTTTGCTGTTTGTTTTGTTGACCATGGGCATCATTGCTGGCCATCTTATTTTGCCTGGGTTAGTGACCAGTCTTATTAGCCCCAAAGGTCCTATGAAGTTTCGGCAAGGCCAGGCTCAGGTAGGAGTCAATGAGTGAAAAACTTCCTTTCTCAGGACCCTGTGGGAGGATGAAAAGCTTCCATTGTATTTCTGGTGTCACAAGATGCTCTCTGGGACTTTACAGCCAGAAGAGGCAACCTAGTGAGTGTAGCAGCTCTTTTGGGAGGGCAGCAGCCCTTTGGAGATGTTAAGCAGGCATTAGAAAAAAGAGCTAGACTTTCTGTGATTGAGGTGGAAATGATAGGTATTATTGATTACTTGAGACTGTAGCATATTTGCTGCCTTGCCAATCATGATTGGTGTAGTGGGAGAGTGATTTTTCCAGGTGATGTTACCTTCTGATTACTGACAACTTCTTTGAAGAATAACTGGTAGTTCTTGTGCCTAAGGGAAGAAAACCTCTTGCTTGGTTCCCCTTCTGTCTGAATGATATCAGTTATGGAGAGAGAATCCACTGTCTGCAAGGTTTTGTGTCTTAAGTCTTTTCTACTCTCTGTAGCAATGCGAAGGTTTTCCATTTACGGAGATTAGGAAATTTTAGTTGTATTGAAGGCCATACAGAAAAGAGTAATGTGGCTGAGATGGTACAATCTTATCTAGGGAAGCCTTCCACGTAGGTCTGATGCTAGCACATATGTGACCTGTGTGAAATGAACTGCAGTCTTACATCTCAGTGCATGATTTTCTTCTTCCACTTATTTTTGATGAAATGTGGGTGTTCATCTTGGAAGGAGCAGATGAAGGTTTTCAATTGCAGGAATGCAAAATGGAAAAAAAAAAAAATGTGTTGAGGATGTGTTTATCTGTTTGCAATATGACACAGAACGCGATGAGTGGAAATTTCCTGTCAGAAAAGTGTCAGAACTTGTAAGATGTTAACACCATCATAAAAAAAAAGAAGCACAACTTCCTCCTTAGAAAGGTTCAGATTATTATCATTGTTTATCTTTCAAGTTAATGTGAAATGGCTATGACAAGTGCAAGCAGTAAATTCTGAACTGCCAACGGAGCAGTACGGTTGCTCTGAAGGTCTTGGAACAACATTTTGGGGCCAGTTGCACTGTTTCCTTCAGATCTTCTGTGTCTTAAAACAGGCAAACTGGGGCTCTCTAGCCTGTTTTAGTCATAACAAACCTTAAGGGGTTTTTGCCTCCTTAGTCCCTTGCTTCAACTTAAAAGTCAGTGTTCACTGTCAGATGAGGTGATGAACTTGACTCCCTTCCTTTTGACTCTAACTTGCTTAACTTCATGAAAAGCTGACATGTGACTGGCCTTTGTCCAGTAAGCAGTAGTTGTCACGCTCTATTTAAAAGCCCTCTTTTCCTTTTACATGCCCACTGAAGTTGTGTGCCTGATTAGTACGTGCTTCAGCTATTGAAGTGGCTTTTCTCGTCAAGTGAGAGTGAGGTGCCTTGAAGGGAGTGAAGAGGGCTAAAATGGGGTCAAGCCAGACAGTGACTTCCTGTTAATATGGCACTTCTGTTTGTGTGGTACTCCACAGGCTGGGGAAAGCCAGGAACATTTCCATGTTAGTTGCAGTTAGACATGTTCTTGACAAATCCAAGTTGGGGGTTGGACTAGATGACCTTTAAAGACCCCTTCCATTCAATGGTTCTAAATGCTGCTTTCCTTGAATAGGTTTTCTTAAAATTCCCTTTCAGTCAAACTGAAGCCAAACCAAACACTCGCAGTCCCCACTGCCTCAGGAGGCCAACAGGAGCTGTAGCTGCAGCCATCTACAGGGGCAGGCTATATACAAACACAGTTTTTGCTGATTCTTTTAATGAAATTAATTTAGTTGGCAAAAAGTGTGCTTTACCTAAGTCGTAGTCCTTGGTGATTTCAAAGAGAGCGCCACCTTTTGCTTTTGAACTGGGGAGCGTGAAGCAGCATCAGGACTTGGTAGGGTTAGAAAATAAAGTTTTTTAAAGACACGTGTTATCAGTCAGAGAAAGTCTGCAGGAGGGCAACAAGAGGGGTCAGAGATCTACAACACATGACCTGTCCAATTAAAAAATAAAAGTTTAAAAAGAGTTGGATGGCTTCTTAGCCTCAGGTAAATGAAGGCTATTGCAGAGAGTAAGGAGTAGTCTGTCCTGCACAGGCAAGATATAAGGAACAAGAACAGGCTTCAGCTGCTCTAGGAAAGATCCAAGCTAGCACAAGGAACACCATGCTGCTGGTAAGGCTAAGGAAGTACTGACATAGATTGTGTGGGGAGTTTGCCGAGTCCCTGCCATGGGACGTTGTTAGGTGGTTAGATAAACATGGGCTGGGGACACACCTTCAGTGGGGTCAATGTGGACTTGGTTAATCACTTAGTCCGTCTCTGTTTCTGTAATGTGGTTGCTGGTGAGCTGGCCCAGCTTTTCCTGGGTACTGAAGCTGCACTTCAGGGGCTTCCTGTTATGGCTGGGGTCCAGACAAGTCCAGATGTCCCAGCAGCAAGGATTTCTGGGAATGCCTTAGTTGAAAGGAATTATTTTCCCAGAAAAAGTGTTGGAGGTTATATTTCAGTGTTCTTGACAATGTCTAAAAATACAAATTTATTTGTAATCTTAAAAGTAAAATTGTAAGTAACTTTTTTTTTTTTTCCTTAATCCACAGAATTCCGAGGCAGATGAGGGAGAGTTTGTCATTGTATAATACTTGTAGTACAAAGCCTACAGTACAAAATAAAACCAGAAAAATGCACATAAGTAGAAAAATGTCACCATGCTGCCCCAGAGCAATACATGTTTGTATCATTTGGAAAGCTGTTCTGAGACAATGCTGTCTGTTACATGTACTTTATCAGATAACCTGGAGTTGTATTTGGTATTTATTTAAATATTATGAACATCTGTTTCTGGTTATCAAAGAAAAACCCTAGGTCAACTACAGGCTGTGACATATGTGAGTCATATAAAGATGTTGCGAACAGCTGCTTGGCTTCAAATAAGAGAGCCGCATCTGCCTTACCTGCCCACAAAGGGCTCAGGCCACACCCCAGATACAGTTTATTCATCAAAATAAAAGTTAAGGGCCACCTCAAATACAACAGTTTCTTTACACATTTTAGCTTACAGTTGCAGAATACCTTGCCTCAAGGTTTACTAAAAATCATGGTGTTTTTTTCCTTCCTCTAATTGAGCTTACTTTTGAATTTTATATGCAGCTGGGTGTGGATTAGCACTTATTTTCATTTTTTTTTGGTCTGTTTAATCAGAATAACCTTATTGCTCTTTGTGGGACAGAACAGAGGTTTAAGCAGCTTCTTATTAACCAGCATCAAGACTGACTGAGACACTCATGTATGTACTTTCAGTTTTTGTCACAGCCGTTAGGAGATTTTTTTTGTCTTAGCACTTACATGAAAATAGGAAGTGCTACTATCCCCATGGTACAGATGAGTCAGTAGCACAGAGGAACTTGAAACAATAGCATGAACTCTGCATTTTTAATCATATTTCTTTCAGTGTTAAAAGATAGCTGTATACAGTCAGATGAATCGATTAAAATATTTTAATGTTAGCATTATTACCCATCTATTATACAAGGATTCCTTTGTGTACTTTAATACCTGTAAATATATTTAATTGAATATGCTACTGACAACTGCAGATAAGAAAATGTTTTTAAATATCTGAGAAGATACTAAGATTCAATCCCTTTTGCCCATCTCAAAATATTATTGAAAAATAAATTCCTTACACATTTTGGAAATTTCAGCTCTGTTAAATAAATGATTGATGATCTGAATCTGATTCAGGTCTAGTTGAAACACTTTGGAAGGCTTCTATGAGCATATGTAAGCACACAGATAAATAAATAAGCTTTGACTGTAAGTAACCACATTAGTAATGGAAGCCAAGATGCTTTTATTTTTTTTTTTACACTGTTTGCATAACTTCACTGCCTTCCTCTTATGTTTTAAAATAATACACAAGATACTCTATTCATGGACAAATTTTGCTACTTGTTTGTTAAGAGAAACAGTATTAGGTCCATTCATTCTAGATATCAGGGACGGATGCTTTAAATTACTAAAGCATATCTTCTGGTGATCGCATGTGACTTTTTTTAGTCAGATCCCTAGAGTTCTGTGCATTTCGCATATTTTCTTTTGCTTTTTGAGACTCATTTGCGGTCACCCCTTCTCACGTCAGAGTGTGTGTGAAGTAAGTCTCTGGATAGCTTGGCTGATGTTACTGCTAACTTTTGATGTGTTCGTCTTGCCCTTTACAGTCACAGCTTTGGTAGGCCTGTTCTTAGGTAATGAAGAACTTCCATCATTTTTAGTACTGCTAGATTGGACAGTTCCTTCTTTCTTGCTCTTTTTCATTTTGTAGCGATTTATATGTCTGTTGCAGAGTACCCACAAAATGAAGCTTATCAAATCCATGGAGATTTTAATTCCATTCAGCTTACAGGCTCAAGTGGAGTCTTCATCTTCCTTTTACAGAAATACCTTGCCTGACCTTACCAAAAAAGCTTTAGACATTCAGGATTTTAACATTGGCTGTCTGGTGCCGTTATTCTGAGTCCCTCATATGCCTCAGCACAAGCTGTCTTTGCTCTGATGCTGTTTCATTCATACACGACAGCTGTAACAGGCAGCCCAAGACACTCTGTCCTTTTTTATATTTTTTTAATTTATTTTTGTCCTAGTTTAAGAAATGAGAGGAAACACTTGAAGAAAATATTTTTGTTGCATTTCACTTCTCCTGTGGCTTTTAAGGTCAGTTCCAGGGCGTGTATTTTGTGTCACTGATTGCAAGGTTCAGACATATTCTTCCCTCTTGAGGTAGTAACACAAGAACTGGCTGGTGAGAATGGTAATGCTGTAGCTCATCCCTTTTCACTTGTGGGGGATTATTTCCCCTTTATGTCTCTGAGCGGGTGTTGCAACTGCTGAGTGGCATCTCTAGTTATCTTTTCCTGTTTTGATCTGCTCTAAAGAAGTTCTGCTCTAAAAAGTTATTACGTAAAAATTGCATTCTTACTGAACAAAAATGTCTATTTTCTTTTAAATTCCACCTTACCTGCTGACAGCAGTGGAAAATATATTTTTGGTTTTATTCTTGTCTTGTTAGCATTGCAGAGGCAAAAGTTTCTATTTGGATTAACACATAGTGAACACTCTGCCCCAGCTCAGCACTCTCCATCTGTTCCTTAAGCATATTGTACTTAAGTATGTGCTTAAGTTGAGATGTGATCGTTATGCCTCTTCACAAATGTACATGATTTGCAGAGCTGGGATGGACACAAGCTTGTAAGGCTTTGCTTGTTTGCAATCCTGAGCTACTAGTGGCTCCTGCAGCTCTGGCCTGGAGTCCTTTCCAGCTTTTTATACCAAGGATAAGTGTGTACTGAAAGTTGCTTGCCACTGCCACTGCAGATATCAGTCATTACATAGCTGCAGTCATTCAAAGTCATTTTTTGAATTTATGTGTAGAAAGTGTGTCAGTTTTTAGATCCCAGCCTCCACCCTTGTAAGTAGGTACAGTTTCAGTGACTTAATTTCTTCAGCTGACATTTAAGCAGGCATTCTTCACCTGTTACTTGCTGTGAACTGGGAGTATACAGCTGTTGAATTACCATAGTTCACTTGATCCGTGTTAACTTGTGAAAGCCTCATATCTTGGTCATGTGTGTCTGAACCCAGCTGATAGTTTAAACAATTAATTGAAGAGCAGCAAGGTAAAGGATTGGACTACCTGATTTAAAGCAGTAATGGAGTTCATAAGTGTTTCTATGAGTTCAACTAACAGCTTGACTAGATCCTGAGCTGCAGTAGTTTAATTTGCAAAGCATATTTTGAGGTGATTTTATTTAAATTGGTACAAAAGACTGCATGTGTCTTCTTACTTCAAATTAATTAGGATAACTTTGGCTGCACTTCAGTAATTAGGAGCAAGTTTACGCTAGACTGAGTTTGTTATTTTTATGGTGAAATAAGAATCTGTAAGAAAACATGGCCATTCCTCAACCAAGATGATGTGTGAGAGATGAGATTGTAGTGAAGCATTTATTTCCTCAATCGTAAATACCTTATGTATTTAATTATGTTTCTATGAAAACAAACTGCTCTGGTCCTTTTTCAAATATGTGTTTATTCCAAGGTTTTTTAAAATACCCAAAAATAGTATGCCTTCTGATTTCCAAAGTCATCTTCCCTTGGTCTCTCAGTGCCTTTGTTTGTAGGAAGTCGTTAAGCTCTATCACTGTAGTGTTTATTTACGTCATACTTTGTAACCAAGATTTGAACTCTGTCCTGACAGCTTTGCTCTAACTCCATCCTAGAGCATGGGAAATGACCTTAGTGTGTCTCATACTATCTACCCTCTGCTTTATGTTGTATGCTCTGTACAGTCTGTGTTACTATTAGATAAACTCTGTGTGAGCAGTGAGTGTTGGGTTTCAGCTGTGATTTTTCTGTCAATGCAGAAAGAACATTCTTCGATTCTTGGATGCTGAAAGAGATGTCTCAGTGGTCAAAAGCAGTTTCAAGCCAGGAGATATAATCCATTACGTACTGGACAGACGTCGCACCCTAAACATTTCTCAGGATTTGCACAGGCTTCTCCCTGAAGTTTCCCCAATGAAGAATCGCCGATTTAAAACCTGTGCAGTTGTTGGGAATTCTGGCATTCTTCTGGGCAGTGGATGTGGAAAAGAGATTGACAGTCATGACTTTGTAATAAGGTGAGTTTTCATCTGCTATTGAAGGTACAGCCCGATGTGTTTCTTGGAGAAAAGCAGAGAGAAATGTTTTAATCTGAGATACAGATTTCAGGCACTATCAGAAACTAATCTAAAACAGTATACTTCACTGTGTGAAGTCATGTTAAATACATGACCATATTGTTGACAAGAAGATTATTTTTACAATGAAAATAAAACAAAGGCCAAAGGAGTTTTGTGCTACCTATTTTTGCTGTTTGGTTTTTTTAAATGTATTTTTATATATTTATTTATATGTAATTTTTGTATATGTAATACATATATAAATATATATAAATCTATATATTCAGACAAAGTAAATATTCTTATGGAGGCCTTGGTAAAATAAATGCAAATGTTTTCTCTTTCAAAAATATTTTTCTTAGCTCTTGGCCAATAGAGATGACCTGTTGTAAATTACTACATTACTTCGGTGCAGCATGGGGTAAGGTTTCAGTGTGATGTATTGATGTTGAACCAAATGACTGCCATTAAGGTAACTGGAAGTCACACATCTAAATCCCTTCACTTTGCTCTAAAAATGTACTCCAGCAGTTCAGGCAAAAATGTTGATATGCTTCACTTTTTATTAATTTTTCAAATATGCCCAGTAGAATACCTTTGGACTTCACATATCAATAGAAAATAAAGAGGAATAGCTGGCCTCATTTGACAGCCTGGCATTATATGGATATAGAGAAGGTTGGGCAAGAGGTAGGTCCTTTTGTTTTTGAAGCAGAAGTTTCAATTGGTTTGGTTTGAGAACGGTGAAGGGGCAGAAAACAGAAAGGTAGTGACAGAAAACAATATAGAAATAGTCATTGCGAGTTATTTTCTTCTTGTTTTCTCACCTTGAAGAAAGATGGAGGCAAAAATATCAAAAGGCTGTGGAAAAAAAAAATTAATTTTTCATTACATAAATCAAAACAGGGTATACACATGAAAGTTGTATTTTATTTGAGAGGTCTACTAAAAAGTAGCAACTGAAACAGTAACACAACACTTTTCATTTTCCTTATTTGCTTTACTTGTGCTACTAATCTTTCAAATCGGCATCCTTACTGTAGAAGGAATCAAAAAAATAATTACCACATTTTAAAACCACATTTAGCCTATGCTGGCAGAAAAATTTAGGTGCTAGATTTTCTAGGTGAAAACTTTCTTTCAGAAGGCAAGGTACATACTTTTACTTAAATCATGTGCTGAATTTCTTTGAAGTCATCTCCATGCTCTTTCCCATGTTTTAACTAGCCATGAAACTAGGTGATGATATCTGATAGATTTAACTAATTCAAGCTATGTGGAGTGAAGATAATATTCATAAAGATTTGTGTATGAATAAAAGAAGAATGAAGCTGAATAGGAACATCAAGAAGTTGCTAATCAGTTGTTTAGACTGGAGAAACATCGCTCGCATGGTGTATGCCTAGCAAAGCGATCAGTATAACAACTAGTTTGTCTGACGATACTGTGGATAATACTCTTTATAAGGTTCTGGGAATAGAATACTTGACCCTGTAGCCTATGGAGAGTTTTAATATAGTGAAATTTTTTGATTTACAAACCAAAGTTAAAATATTCTAGAAGTTCACAGATTATCTCATAGCTTAAATGATACGATATATTTATTTATGTATGTCGGGATGGGTGCGTAGGTACATAACATCTGTTTCAAGTAAATAGCAATTAATTCATTTGTATTTTGAGTTAAAAAGCCAAAACATTCTTCAGAGTTATAGTTGCCTACATTCCTGTTCTTCCATTTAAAACAAAGTTGTATGCAACACGATATGTAGTCATGTGATGTAATGGTACTGACATACTTGGTAATCACTTACCTCTATTGCTATTAGGATTCTGGTATTAAAACGTAATATGACACTCTGTTACTCTCTTTGCTTTCAGATAATTTCTCTGGGAGTAAAATGTACTCATTCCACTCACCAACTGATGGTGTTCTGAAAAACAGTTACTGTATGTACTGTATACAGCTAGGTGTATAGACTGGTGAACGACATTTTTATGGAATCTGCTGATGTTGAGTGCATTATGCCTGTGTGGTGTGGCAAGCATGTCATACTGTTTCGGTTAAATGTGTTATCCAGTTTATTTTGATAGAACTTTGTGTTCTTTTTGAGATCTGAAACAAAAGTATGTGCTTTTGAGAGAGTTTTTCTTAGAGCAGTGGTTCTAATGTTAGATCTAACACCAACAATACCATTTATTTAATGATAAGACTAATAGTGAAGATCTGTGAAAGTGAAGAGGACCAACAGACATTCATCAGTATTTGCATTACAGTGCAATAAACTCAATATCATAGTACCATAGAATCATAGAATACCAGATTGGAAGGGACCTCAAGGATCATCTAATCCAGCCGTATGTTAGTACTGATGGGTAAAGACATAAATGTACGCTTTATTAAGGGTAAATAAGAATGTAAGTACCTAGCACTTTAAGTAATTTAAGTTTGATAGTGTCTGTCAATGTCTTTGAAAGTCATCCAAAGTTGCTAAAAATTGTCCATCTTCCTCTGAGATGTTGCAGCACATTCAGTGCCTTCTATGTAACAATGTCTCTCAAAGAACATTGATCCAAGTCACCAGTAATTAGCATACTTCTATTATGAAAAACGATAAAGAATTGTCATTAAACAATCCTTCTCATGGCATCAGAAATCAAGGATCTAGGGACATAGCTTCTGCTAGGCTAAAATGGATTAGTTCCACAAGTTTAATGAAGTCGTACCTATTTTGGCAGTAGAAAATGTGACCCATCTAGATACAATGGGAAGCAAGGAGACTCTTTGGTATTAAAAAAAACCCTGTGCTGACTGTAAACTATCTCCTGTTTCCCATATGACTTTCCTTTTTACATCTTACGTTTTTATGCCTTGTTAAGTGAATATTGATTGTTGCACCTGTACCACTTTTTGTTGTGGTGATCTAAAGCGTGCTGCATTTTGATACTATACCCAGAAAGAGTCTGAAGCATTCCAAAATCTATGATTCCATAAAATAAATTAGAATGAAAATATAAGATAATCAACCAGATGACTTTTAAAATGTATAAATGGCACAGTGCTGTTGCAGGAGCCATTTTTTGCATGGTGCAGTTTTCAGCTGTTTCTCTAGGTGTTGGGTCAGATATATAGTGCTCACTCCCTGTGAGATTTAAATGCAATGCATTTTATTTTCCACCATTGTCTACACTTTCTGATGCTGAAATTCTTATGCCAGGGCTGTGTTAGCTGTTACATCTTACAGAACAGTTGAACATGTTATATTAAGTGGCATATTTTGAAATGCAGTAGTTACACAGGACTTCCTGAAAAATAGAGCTGTATTTTGGGTAAATGTGAAAAAGCAACACTAAACATTGCCAAGTAATAAATTTCAGATTGATGGAATTACTTCTGGCAGCCTACAATTGCCAAAAAGAATTCAGTTCAGCTTTGGGTTCAGAATTTGAACTATGCCAAAGATCAGAAGAATTTTTTTTTTTTTTTTCAATTAATGGAATTCAGCATTTGTGATGGGAACTATTCAAAATCAGAGGCCAAGTAAGAATTTTAGTGTTACTTGATTAAAAAACAAGCAAGGAAAACCTTCTAAACCTTGTCAATAATCTTGTAGGTTTTCTTATGGTGACAGTACTGGGAAAGTCCCTTTCATTTCAGTGGAGAACAGGCATGTTGAGGGAAGCTGTTTGACTAGCTTAGGTCTGCTCTAACAAAAAACAGTCATAAGAGGATTGCTTCTTTCTTTGGATTGAAGTGCCCAGTTTATATGTTAGAACTCTTCTTTGGTTGGAGTGTTTTTCTGCTAACTGTCAGCACCTAGGAATCAAGCTGAATATTTTTGCCTTCATTGGTGATAAAATTTTGTTGGGTAAATGCAGCTCTTATTTTTCCAGTGTCCTTTGACTTTCATTTTTTAACTTGGCAATTCTTGTGGTTGGTGAAGTTGACATGGAAAAATCTTGTAGTCCTTTAATTTATTTCTTGGTTTATCCTATTCAAAGAGGAGGATAATCTGTTTGACTTCCTGACATCTTGGTTTTGTGGGCAAGCAATTGTGATATGAGCAAAGACAGCACATCTGTTCAAGAAGAAGAAAAGGACAGACCTTCTAACCATACCATGGAGGTGTGTTTGCTCATTTCAGGAGAACAATTTAGATTTCTCAGCTAATATTAATATGTAAGCAGAGAGTGGTAGTAGCTTCTTTCTTCTGTGTTGTTCCTTCAGCTGATAGGAAAAAAACAATCATAAATTTGTCAAAATAAAAAGATTTAGGCTATTAATGTACTTATATTCTAGAACTTTTTTTTATAAGTCTTATCAGCTTTTATGTCCAAATATTTGTTTAATACACTTTGCCTGGAGCATAACCATTGTACCAGTAGAGCTGGATGCTCAGACCCAGCAGATCTGTTAGAAGTGAAGTTGCCAGTTTAACAGATTAATTTTAAAATGTGATTCTTCCCATAAAAATAACATTTGAATACATCATGACTAGCTCATTAGACCTTTTTCAGCTCTCAAATGTGGCAGCTCTGTTTTTGCCTTCTGTCTCTTCCTACAAATTGTTACACTGCATTGAAACGTTAATGAAAGCAGAAGAAAGCCAGAAAGCCATCATCTTCAGATGGTCTTTCTCAATGATTTGGGTGCCTGAGAAAGGGGGAGCACCAGTGTGGCTGTTCGCTGCTTCCCATCAAGTTAGACACAGGTGGCCTCCACAGCAGGAGAACCTTGGAGGAGGAGTGGCTTCTTGTGGCCACATTTTCCCCTTTTGGCTTCACCTCATGGCTTCTTCAGCTGCTGGAAGAGTCCTTTCATGACTGCTTCTCCAGACAGGCTGTGATGGGGCAAGAGCTTATACAGAGATGTCTTCTTATGAAGCTGAATCTCTTACTCAGTCAGTACATAACACCTTGTGCTACCTACAGTGATTGTTCACAGTACTGGATACCCTCCATAAGCATTTAGAATTCCAATTTTGGTGCAACTTACTTTTTTTTTTTCTTTTTGTTTTTGTTAAAAGAAAATTAATTCTTAAGTGGGTGGTATGGGAGGAGATTTAAGGACATAAATTTAGAAGGCTAAGGAAACATCACTGAGAAGTTACTTCTGTAAACCCATGTACAAATGATCAAAGATTCCAAAGTGGTTTCTTAAATAAATAGGTGTCCTATTATCCTGAGATAAAAGAATAAAATTCTTTTAAAGTTGCTTATTCCTATTGTTGATAATACAGAGCTTTTAATTTAGTATTTCTGAGCAGTTTCAAATGCAGAAAAGCTTCACTAATCCCTTTGTTCATTGACCAAATGTTTCAATTAAGAGGTGTGACAATGTTCAGAACAGTGTTAGCCTAAACATTTCATATTTTTGCTGTCTGTATTTTTGAGTCTTCAAACTACTGCTTTTTTTCTACATTCCAAACTCACAACTCCAAAGTGCCTCTCCAAAACAATGAAAATTATCATTTTCCCTGAATTTATTGCAAGGATAATAATTTTTTGTAACCCTTTCTGTCCTCACAATGTTGCAGAACTGTTCTAAAGTTTTCTATATCAAAATAGTAACACTTCTGTAGCATTTTGGTAACTGCCCTATAGAATAGGCACTTTATAGACAGTAATGTGTAAAAATATTTTAACATGAAAAGGCAAAGATATGGGTATTCAGAAAACTACTGAGTTCCATTTCTCAGGTTTTCTTACATTAAAATATCATTGTCAGTATTCTACTGCTGTGGTTTGTTTTTTTTTTCATATGCAACAAACTTTCAGTGATAGAAATTCCTTTCCTTTTTTTGCTGTCAAATTAATGATATTGAAAAGAAGAGTAGAACTCTCTAATTCATGGGCAATGTTGCAGCAAGGACTTACAATAAAGAGGTAAATAATGTGTTTTGCCACTGTTTCTAAAGTACCAGTTAGACCTTATCTGTCACTTTACTGTGCTATGTCAGTTGAGGATAACTTGCATTTCAGTTGCTGATGTTAGGGCAGATGCTAGTACTTAATGATTATCAGTATAGGTTCTAGTTTGGGCAACAAGAAGTAATGAAGTTTATTATTATCAGGTGATGTTACAAAAATCAGTCGTAAATTCAAGTTTCTTGTGGACTTGTGTTATAAAAGGGGTATCAGATCACTAATGGTACATTTTACATGGCACATCTTAAAAGACAGCTGTGATTTCTGTGTGTGAATTACATCCGTAATTATGCTGTACCTGAGACTCTACACAGGTTGCAACTCTCATGAGACATTCTGTATTGTGCCACACAGAGGATAAGGACTGGGATGACGTGGGATATGTCAGGGGATTCCCTCCTAATCTAGATCCCTGTAGGTAATTTGAAGCAATTTTTGTTTTATCAGGAGCCAAAGAAGTATACAGAATGTGTGAGAATCCATGTATTGTACTAATCATTAGATTTGCCAGGGGGAGGTAGGAGGTTTGTGCATAGTTTCATTTTTTTTAAATCTCTGTCTTTTGGATGTATGTATATGTAAAAGTTATTACAGTGCTGCTGTAGACCTTTATCTGAAGAACCAGGTGAAATGGTGTGCTACACATACACAGGTATTAGGGTGATGTTCTTCCTACAGATAGACTGGGTAGAGAGTATTCCAACTGTTAGGTTGTCTGCTGCCTTGAACTCAACTTTTTTTTTGTTTTCCTCCTATCATTGAGCCTTGGATTTTACTTTCACATCCAAGTGTTTCTTAAAATGTCAAGAATCTTTGAATCAAGATTGCAGTTTTGATTCCTACAGGATCTGGTTATGAACCTGAATATAAAAGTTTGCAGGCTATTCAGGAAAGAGTGTATGTTATTGATACTGGTTTAGGTAATGTCTGATGTTTCAGAGGTGTTTATTATTATGTCTTTCAGAAACAATCTAATTTTCATTTTTTGGCTTCTCAGAGTGTATGTGGTTAATATTGTGTGATGGCTTTTCTCTGCAAGGAGCAGATATTAATGAAATAAAGCACATTTTTACAGCACTTTTGTGCAGATTGGGCTTTAGAGTGGTTTCTAAATATTTACTTCAACCTGAAAACCTGAAGTGCACATATTGTTAAAGGATGGACAAGTGTACAGATTCATGTCCAATTCATGCATTATTACTGTATGAAGAATATTTTATTTTTCAATGTCAAATAAAACAAAGAATAATCACTTTTACTCAAGCAAATTTTTATGGCTTTTATCTAAAATTAACTTGAAAATACCAATATAAGGCCTATGAATAATTACGTATTGGCCATTTATGTGCATATACGTGAGCTGTATGTTTATTAGTGACCAAGCAAGTTCAACTGAATATCTGTGGAATAAGTGACTTCTCATTTGAGTGTATTTTTATGAATATGATTTCATCGTTTTCTTTGTTAAGCTCTGCTCTCTAAAAGACTCCTGTGATTTGAGCCTACACAGCTGGCCACAAAAGCACCAACACAGCTGCTCATTCACCCGTACCCCATCCCCTGAGAGATGGGGAGGAGAAAATACAACCAAAAAGGCTTGAGGGTCGAGACAAAGGACAGGGAGGGCTTACTCACCGGTTATGGTTACAAGGAAAAGACAGACTCAACTTGGGGATAACAATATATGTTTAATACAAATGTAACATCATCATCAAGGAAAATGTGAGATACAACCAGGTCTTAAATACAACACAGCTTCCCCCCCACCCCTCTGGTCTGCCCGAGCTCAACTCTGCTACCTCTTGCCCCCTAGCAGGGCAGGGAATGGGGGTTCAGTCAGTCCTCCGGCACAAGATGTCTCCAGTGCTCCTTTGTCCTCGGAGAGAGAGAGAGAGGTCCTTGTAGTCCTCCCCTGCTCCAGCATGGGGTCCATCTCACAGCAGACAGCCCTCCTCGAACTGTTCCAATGTGAGTCCTTCCTGCAGGGGCGCAGCTCCCCACAAACTGCCCCAACGTGGGTCCCACCCGCACTGGCTGCTCCTCTGGCCTGGGGTCCTCCGCGGGCTGCAGGCCAACCTCTGGGCCACCGCTGATCTCCAGGGGCTTCAGGGGCTCAGCCTAACACCCCACCATGGGCCACAGGGGAACTTTGCACCGGCACAGCTCCCTCTTTCCTTCCTCACTGACCTGGGTGTTCGCATGGTTGTATCTCTCCCATCCCCCTTCACTCACCAACACAAACAGACAGAACAAAGGGACACAATCAGCCGCTTCTATCACTCTTAAATAGTTATTCGCAGAGGCGCCATTGGTCTGGCCTTGCCCAGAGGCAGGTCCATAAATTGGAGCTGGGTGAGCTTCTTGGAGCCTCTTCCAGGAGCCACCTCTGTGGCCCCCTTCCCCACTACCAAAGCCACGCCAGACACCAAACCACCACAAAGACTGAGTATGTTATGGATGTGTTTGGGCTGAAAAAGCTGTCACAGCAAACCCAGAGTTGATTACTTTGATGTAAGTGTGGTGTGGCAGCACTTACTCCGTTCTTCAGTCCTTTCTCATGGCATGCCACTCCAGCCATTGGCAGTTTGGTTCTTTTTGCCCCACACTTTTTCTTACTTTTTCCCACTGTAACTGATATATTCAACTGACAGTTGTTGAATAAGCAGGTTTTCAGTCACTGAGACTTTTTGATCTGTTTATCTTAGGATCTAAATTATTCTACAGATACCCAAATACCATGTGATATTTCAGACTAATTTTTCCCTTTTACTCCATATCTCTTTTTATTGATAGCTTTGCTGTGCATGTTCCTATTGAAAATCTGCTGTCATGCTGAAAGCTTGTGTGTGGGAACCTCTGCATTTTTACTCTGAATATTTTCTGTATATATATTTGCCTTTCAGTCTCATGAGTATACACAAGTACTATGTAAATTAGGTGGCCCTGTAAACTTACTGATTACCAAAATCATGTAATTGATGCCTGATAATCCATTTAGACTAACTACCTTGTTGAAATGGGTGTCCTGAGGTTTTGGGTATAGTCTAGGCTGATGTTATGAGAAGAACAGGGACTGCAGCATTAATTTGAGGTACCTTGCATATTACTGCCTGTGATACTGTCAGTCACAAAGATTATGAACGTTTCTCACTTACTTAGGTTTTTTCCTAACCCGCTCTCCCAAGTTACCAATCTTTGTCTCATTAAACCAGTTTCTGGACAGTTCTACTGTAGAGAGTTCTTAGAAGGGAGCAAATAATGACTGTTTATTTGTAATAAGTAATTATTTGCTAGTTTCGTGCTGATCTGCGAAAGAACTCCGCAATCCAAGGTGATTGTGAGGCAGGTATGTTTATTACAGCTCTGCAGCGCTGGGTGCAGCGAGGGTCAGGTACCCTAAGGAGGCTTGCACCCCGAACCACAGTAAATGTGTCTTATTTAAAGCAACAAAACTTAGATATTTACATATTTATCCCTCTGTCCCACTTGGGACGTAAATTAGATCTCCTCCCCCTTGCACAGGCGCAGTCTTCCCCTTCAGGGGTCTTTTGGTGGTCTTGGGGAGGAAGTAAGAGTTCCTCGATAGTCTTCATCATGATTGTCCTTTTGAACCCACCCTCCAGAGGGTGCAGTTCAGCCACAGCTGGGCAGTGTCTTGTCCCAGGACCACAGCTCAAGGCAACGTCCCCCTCCGTGATCACGGTCTGCTGCACAAATACACTTCCTCCCCCATCCCCATTTTACCTGAAACAATGAAGCAGGCCTTCGAGTGATCAAGACCCTACTTGAGCACAATGAAGCAGGCCTTCAAGTGATAAAGACCCTACTTAAGCCCTGACAAGGGCAGGGGGGTTACACTCTTGTTTACCAAAGACAAGGCTAGCTAGCTAATATTGCAGAGACTAAAGCATATCACATATTTCAAAAAGAATATTTTCAGATATTTTCTACTTTCCCATATCAGTGCAAGGGAAACAAGAAGGACCTAGAGCTTCTGATTGAACAAAATTATATAGAAAAAATAGCCATAAGCTTGTTAGTTTTAATGAGAAAAAAAAAAAAAAGGAAACCAAAGATACTAATGAAAACCATTATTTTGCAAAATTATTTTTGCTGGGGCAACGTCATTTCATCATTTTCTCTGGGAACAGTCAATAGCTTGAGCTCAGGAGAAGGAGGTTTTACAAACCTTTATATAATGTGATGTATATTCCCAATGCTTGTATTTACAGCAGCTTGCTTAATTGCTCAAGTCAATCTTCAATGCTATGTGTGACTGTTAATTACAACCTGTTCACATATTCTTAGTGATGATAGCCTTGTAGCAAGCTTGTTCTGCTCAGCTTTGACATGCATCCCACTTACTTGAACGTTGACTAACATGAAAGCAATACTGAAGGTTTTTCTTAAATGAGCGGAAGATGATGGTATTTTGCAGAAAGTTGTGTTTTGCAGTCAAATTTTAAGTAATCATATAGTTCCAAGGTACCAATAATGTGGCATATGAGAAAGAGGAAACTCAGTACGTTACAGTTTTCTATATATTCTTCCTGCTGATTTGATATAGCCATGACAGTTAAAAAAAAAAAAAAAAAAAATACAGTTGAATTTGTTGTGTACAAATTCCTAGGAACATGATAGCAAAGCTTGTGGTGCAGAGTTCCCCTCACCTCCTCATCACTGTTGTGGATATATTGGTCATTCTGTTCCTTATAAATGAGCTAGAATTAAACACTATAACAAGGGAAGGGTACTGCATTGCCTATTTCAAAGTTGTTCAGTTAATTGGCTTCTTAATTTGGCTTAAAAGAAAATAAGTTTATATGTGTCTCTGAATGCGAAGTTTTCTTGAAAGAGTCCTGAGAATTGATGGGAGATCATTGATGTCTGCTAACAAAATAAACTTAAAAATTCCAATAACTCTATGAAACTGTGGCAAAGCTTAAAGATGCATTAGCGGTTAAGACAAAAGCTCTGAAACAGGTAACAAAAGCTATTACAAATACTCAGGTCTATGTGCAAATACACAGTAGCTAGTTTTATTAGCCCTGAAACATAGAAGAAAGATGGGGACAAACTTTTTATCAGGACTTGTTGTGACAGGACAAGGAGTAGTGGTTTTAAACAAAAAGAGGTAATTTTAGACTAGATACGAGGAAGAAATTTTTTATAATGAGGGTGATGAAACACTGAAGCAGGTTGCCCAGAGGGTTGGTATAAGCCCCATGCCTGGAAACTTTTAAGATCAGGTTGGACAGAGCTCTGAGCCACCTGGTCTCCCTAAAGATGTCCCTGCTCACTGTAGGGGGGTTGAACTAGATTACCTTTAAAGGTCCCTTCCAACCCAAACTATTCTATTCTTCTATGATACCTTTCTATAAAATTTTCTTGAACTCATCTGGAAATATAAATCATCTTGTACTAGGAGCTTATGATAAGTGTTATAGTTCATCACAAGCACATAAACTCTTGAACTCGTATGGACATAACTGCTCCATTTACTCCCTACTGAAGAACATGCTGGGTTTAATTGATGGGGTTTAGCAGGTGTTCTATATTTTCCAACTCTGTGGAAAATATTGAATAAATATTCAATATTGATACTTCTAATTTAATGAGCACTGTAATCATTCTTTGAAGGAAGTAACCTCTAAGAAAATGAGAAATGGCTTAATGAAGGTAATATTTTTAAAACTTGGTCAACTAAAACCAATTTAATAAAGTTTATTTGCTTAACAGAGCTAGAAATTTGTGTAGAGCTTGTCTTACATTTGTGTTCTACTAAAATAACAATCTTAGCAGTGTACTGCTCACAGCACCTAGTTACTTCTTTGAAAACAGACCCTTTCAAAGTGCAGATGTACTTACAGCATTATTTCATACTTCAACACTGCTACTAATCCATATTTTTAAAAATCAAAGGTTAAGAGGTGCTCTGCATTTGAAAAGCAAAATGCCTTACCTGCCTCTAATATTATAATCTAGTGTCTAGTTTGAGACACTAAAGCTTGAAAAATATGACTAATATTCTAAATAACTGTTCATAGACAACCCGATTGTTACTGAGTGCGTTTGGATTGGCCATTACTTTGAGGGAAGGGGTTAAGGATATCTTGGTGAAAATATTATTGCTTAATGATGATCTAGATTGCTGTGTAACCCAAAGAATCAAGCTAATGGATACTGCTTAATATTTTGCTGACTATTGTACAAACTAGTTGAAGCAAGGAATGTTGTGGCCTCTTACAAAAGACAATTCCTGATAAACTCACGGAAGCATGAAGATTTATGGCTCCACACAAGGACAGTTCCTGATAAGAACCTGGGAGATGCCTCAAGAATTGACTAAAACCAACCCTACAGTTTGGGCAAGAGCCAAGGAGCAACTGAGTCTGCGCAAGAACAAGGGGTTACTAGCGGTGTCAAAAAGGAGCCATCAGCCTTCAAGGGGTTACTAGCAGTGACGAAGAGGAGCCATCAGCCTTCATCTCCACGACCCCCGACAACCACCACAAGGAGGCACTGCGCAAGCACAGTTAGGAGGAGTTTATGGAAATGACCTTTTGGAACTAATTTTAATACAAAGTGGAGATAGGTTATGCATATGTGTAGGCGTATTGGGAAACCTCATGTACATGTAGCATCTGACCGTATAAATCAGAGACAAGTTGCCGCGTTGGGGCGCACACGACTTTGGTGGGGCTACCACCCCCCGTGCTGCCCAGCGCTGAATAAACTTACCTACTTCACAGTCTCACAGATTGTGGAGTCCATTTTCCGCACGTCAACTTTCTGAAGTTATACTTGAAAAGTCTGAATATGCAATATGTTAAGAATTTATCATGCTTACACTGTATACCTTTCTAAATTACAGTATTTGATATTAAGTATACTACTGATGAAGCAGTAATGACATGCAAGGTAGGCAGACCATGTATTTGGTATGCCTGTGAATCAAAGGAAACTCAATAACAACAGAGTGTTATTAAGCAGGTATTCTTTATTACGACGTCAGGCAGCATGGAGGATAGCTCCTTCCATATGTGCTCCAACGGGTTAGCAAAACACATCAGTTCATATACACAAAAATCATACATATTCATCAGATTTCCTGAGAAGGGCAGTCTTATGGTGATGAGGTCCCAGCGTTCATAGTCTTCCTCACCTGTCCACTAGTTGAATCCTCCTTCTTGAACACAAGCCTGGGCCCCTTTTCTGATGCAACCTTTTTTAACAATCAGTTGTGCACTAGAGGTGTCTCCTTGATGTCTGGAGCTTTGTCTCCTTAATGTCTGGCAAGGTGTTATCTATTTATCAGCTTTGCTCAGCAAATAGCTAAAACCATCCTTTCAGGGGAAGAAAGACTTAGGAGAAATGCAAGTAGGTTTTTATGTATCTTAGGGATTGTCAGGGGTTTGACTCTTTCACCTCTGATAATTTATTTCAGGATTTAGGTGAAATTACATTTATATGCTGTTTTCAAACTGCATACACTTTTAAGATTTAGGCACTGCTGTTGGCAGATCAGAAAGGAGCTGTCAAAAGACATGGAATCATGTTAGAACCATAAGGCCTATGTTATACATGTACACTTTGCATATGGTGTACAGCTTTAACAAGATAGTGTGGTACATGGTGCTTCTTAAACTTGGACATAGAAAGAGCAGGATTTACAATGTCAAGCTCTGCCTTACGTTTATAAGTACCAGATTTGCATATATGTGTGACTACTGAAAACAACCCTGCTGTGCAAGAGTCCTTCATTATATTGTGCAGTCTGCCCTCGAAAGAAGTATTTTCAAGAGCAGCAGTAATTCAGTGAACTTGATTGGTTGATTTTAAGTCCTTGGTTTGATTTTTTTTAAAAAAAAATTTAGATTTTATGCAACACTGAACTTTGGACAATTCCAGGTTATACATTCATGCATTAACATTTTTAGAAAGTAGTTTCAAAGCCATTATGTAAATCAGTGGGAGTTTTTCTTGTGCCCTAACTACCATTTTCTAAGATACTAAGCAGCCTGTAATACATGCGGATGGTTTGTGGAATAGATGTATAAAGATACTGAAGAAGGTAAGTACGTTTCTTAAGAAAGCTTACGTCTGCCCACATGTCATCAGAAAATTGGACAGCTTTATCTCCTAAGAATATATAGGCTTTATGGTTTTCAGAACATTTCTTTCTGAAGAAGATAGGACCACTTCTTTAGTTGGTAATTACAGAATGAAAATGATATTCTGAGGAATTAGTATTATTAGTTAGGACTAGGTCGTCGGTTGGTGTTAGTCAATATTGCCCTGCTAACTTCAGAGGGATAAGCTTAACTAAAAAGTTCATTGTACCAGAAAAGAATCGCAGAACTAATAGAGTACTATTTATATTAGGAGTATAATAACATGCAAATGTTTTGAAGGACGTCGTTCCGACATTGCTTCTTAGCATCCTTCAACTGAACAGAGCAGTTTGTTAAATTGTGAAAATATTGTTGTGTCAGGATAATTATTTGGGACATACCAGCTGCAGACTAATTCACTGAGGTTGTTGTGGAGGTGATTTGCTTCAGTTAGATCATACTGGTCACTGAAATGACAATTAATTTCTGAATTGCATTTTGCCACTTGCATGCAATGCTGCCCATGGAGAATGCTGCCTCTGTGTGATTACATGTATATGTAGTTAAATAACTGAGGTTAGAAACTGCTGATCAAAGGCCTGATGAGACTTTTTTCTCTATCCTAGTAAAAAGCACAAAGCTACTGTGGAATTAAAAAAGGTTTGAAAATAAGACATCAAGGAAAAATTGAAAGATTAGTTCTTTTTCCCAAAAATTTAATTTCTAAATAAAATGAAAATATTAAATTTCAAAACATCTGATAAGCTGCAATGATAATACCAAAAACCAAAATACCAAACCTCATTTAACAGACGGTAAAGTTCATTTGTAAATTGTATTTAAATACTGTATTGTAAAAAAAAAAAAAAAATGCAATGACTAACCTGTGTAAATTATACCTTAATTGGCTGGCATGGCTTCCTTTAAGAATGTGAGCTGTTGGTAACATGATGACAAATGAACACTAATGAAAGGTAATAGGTGTTAGAAAGCATGCTGTTATTCACAAGTGCTACTCTAGCTGTTGATGCATTTTAGAGCATGATGACATGGTTTTCAAACGTACAAAGAAATTTTTTTTTTTTCTTGTGGCATTATGTACATTAAATGTTTTTAAGAATTTGTCTAATGGATGTGCAAGTTGGGTAAAATCCTTTGTGTTATCACACTTATTATCTCTGGTATTTTTTTCTCATGTTAAATTGGAATGGGCTTGCATGTTTGTTTTCAGCTTTCTCTTCATGCAGACATTTTTCTGAGTTAATTTTTCATAATTATTTTAATTTTTTCATTAATTTCTTCCTCTTCAGGTGCAATCTAGCTCCTGTGGTGGAGTTTGCTGTCGATGTGGGAACTAAATCTGATTTTATTACCATGAACCCATCAGTTGTACAAAGAGCATTTGGAGGCTTTCGGAATGAGAGTGACAGAGAAAAATTTGTGCATAGACTATCCATGCTGAATGACAGTGTCCTTTGGATCCCTGCTTTCATGGTCAAAGGCGGAGAGAAGCATGTGGAGTGGGTTAATGCATTAATCCTTAAGAATAAATTGAAAGTCCGAACTGCCTATCCATCACTGAGGCTTATTCATGCTGTCAGAGGGTAAGTGTCTGGAAAAGACTGGTCTGTCTTTGGCACAGTGAAGCTCTTAACTAGAATACCTAGCATACGCAGAAAAAAGCTCAAGCAAAATGTTAAAGGGAGTATGATATTTCCATTTTCATTGTTATAATGGATTGCATTTATGATAAAATAAGTTTGGTAATAAATGTTGTCCACTCCTTTAGCCTGCTCTAGTGCAAACAACTGAAATGCATTAGCACAAAAACTTTTCACTTTCACTGTCATGTACAAAAATTTTTTATGATCATTATTGTGATAAATTAATGAAAAAATAGCGTGAATTCAAAGGATATCTGTGAGTCATCAAATCAGAGGACAATGAAAGTGCTACTTGTCATCTTTTGGGCAAGACTATGGCCATAAAAAGTATAATTTAAGTAGCACAGAGGGTAAGGTAACAACCATATAAATAGTGAAGTCTGGCAGGTCTGAAAATAATGAGCTCCTTCCTAAAATGTCTAGGATTTTTGTAGCAAACTTTCTTCTTTTGAATTTGGCCAGATGCTTGGGCAATTAAAAAACATTGGTCAGCATCACTGAAAACACTACTGTAACCAGTTGTTAAAAAAACCCAAAGAATCCTTGCTTTGTGCAGAGACCTTTTTTTTAACCCTGTAATTAAACAAGACTGTCAGATGAAGACTCCAGTATCTTTGCCACAACGAGTAAGAGTTTGAGTGTATAGGGCTGTGCATGAAAAACATTCAGAAGATGATGGTAGTGCAGTATCTGTTGTGAAGTGAATTCTGACAGTCTGATAATATACAGCTTGAGTGCCTTGAACTATGCTGTCGGTGGAGTTTTGAGAGGGGCCTTAAAGTATTGGTATTGTCTTTTACGCCAGTTACTGATTATCTAGCTGCCTAAAAAGTTGTTACTGTTGCAGCAGAGATAAGATCAGAGAGGATGTTTGAACTGGTACCTCAATCTAGTCTGAGAGTATGAGGATAAAGCTTAGAAATATGTTAGTTTTCAGGATATTAGGAATTTTGAATGTGCTTTTCTGCTTCTGCCATGTCTCTGATAGGTTAGCTGCTGCATTCTTCATATGGTACACTTCTGGCACTGACAAAAAAAAAATCTGTTCCCTTTGGAATTTGGAATTCCTTTAATTTTTTACTGAGTTGCTTGGTTTCCATAGTTGTTTTGTTATACAGGTACACTTTAGCTATTTATGGTCCTTGATTGTGCTGAATTTTCAAGTATTCAAAATGCTTATAACATTGATAGGTGTAATGGGTCTTGTGTGTGTGTATAAATCTGAATAAATAATGTTACTTCCAGTTTACAAACAGCTGTTCTCATTTCCATCTGCTAAACCTGGGCAAAATTATCAAGTATGAATGATAATTCAGAATGTGCAGTCTTTCAGTTGGCCAGCTTGAAAGTCCTTTAGGGGGTTTAATCTTAAAAAAAGGGTTAGCACCTACATTGTCTCTCTGAAAGAAAGGCAACAAAATTGTGCCATCAGAATTGTGTTGAAAATGTAGTCTAGACTGTATTTCAGATTATACCTAGCAGTGTCATCTGATATGATTGGATAAAATTGTCAGGTTGTTGAATCTGTGCTGTAAACCTTAGGTCCTCCACTTCAAACCTTGTTTAATCACCTTGCTTTCCCTTTTTTCTTCTTGTGGGAAGTAACGAGTACCGTCATGTATCCTTTACTATTCTTTTTTGTAATTTGAGTAAGAACAAAACAAGAAGTCAAATTTATCTTTGGTCTAACTCTTTAGGAAATGAGGTGCAAGAGGTGAATATGTCTTCATGAATCAAGTTTGGAAGTGATACAGTTAGCAGTATTGTATCTGGAAGAAATATTCTTTAGATGTCTTAGAAGGCAGTCTTAAAAGACCAACTCCTAATAGTGAGCTTTATATTACAGTAAAGTTAAATCTATGGAAAGAGTGTGATCTTGAATTACATTGCTTTAAGATCTGCTACGTTTATGTGTCAAATGGAATACCATGGTAGTATGAGAAACTAATAAGCAAAAACTGTTCTTAAATTATGTCTTGGTTTGAAAGACAGGTGTCTGCGGAGGAAGGCAGGAGCCTCCCTTGAAATGGAAAGTGCAACCCCCTTCCCTCCAAATTATTATAATTTTGAAATTAACGGGCCTTCAGGCAAAGATATGGGGAATAGGAATAACAGTTCTTTACTAATATATATATATATATATATATAACACAAGGCAGGGAAAAAACAAACAACCACTGGTTTACACTGACAGAGTCAGGAATACAACCTGACACCCTGTTAGGGTGGCAGTAGCAGTCCGATAAGATGCTGGCTGCAGTCCTCCTGAAGTGATGGATGTAGTTCTGTGAAAGCAGCAATCAGGTAAAAAGACTCTGGTCTTCCTCCGAAGGTCCAGTGATAGGTAGGTAGCTCTTGTCCTCTGGAACTCCAGTGGGGGGAAAACTCCTCTGGGAATCCAGTGGAAGAAGGCTGCTAGGGTGTTCGAGGTCTCAGTTTTTATTTGGCATGGACTGCTTGGCTCCTTCCCCCCGGGCGGAGCATCTCACAATGGGATGGGGAGTCGTGAGGCAGTTCCTTGATGGGCCATTAACAGGAGATAGTCCAGGAGCGAGTTATCGATGGGTCAGACGATAAGGCATTGTTGTACCCATTAACGGAAGATAGTCCAGAGGGGGGAGGCAGGGAGCACCGCCCCACCTGGGCTCAACAGCTCCTGAAGATGGTAATAGAATATTTTTTTTTTCTTTTGGCACATTTTACACTGTAACCTAGGACAAATTAAAATGTGCCTGAGCTAAAAACTGTATTTTTTACAAATAAGTAAAGTATTGAAAACATTCAAAAATAAAGTAAAATTTAAAGCTGCATAACCTGATTATCAAATCAGTCCATTTTGAGCTGTAAGACTGGGCAAAATTTAAGCAACTTACAACTGCTAACTTCAGTTTGAAACTAATGGACAGCTAAGTCTGCTGCCATTTAAAACAGTGTGTGCATACTTAGTTTTAAGGAAAATCTTCATAATACTGTATTCCATCTATTGTGCTCATGTTTATTTCAAATTCAGTGTAAACTGGTGATCTATGAGCCTCTGAAGAGACAATACCTAAAAAGAAGTACTATTAAACGGTCCTTGTTTTATGAATCTGAACTGGTTTTGTGTATTTGTTTTGATACATTTGGTATAATTTTTTTCGTATATTTGATGCTTTTGCAAGCTCTCTGCTTGGAAGTTTAAGTCTTTGTGACCATGTTAACAGTGATGACCTAGTAGAGGCCTGTGGTGATGCAAAACAGAAAGTGTAAAATAAACAGAATGTGAAGATTGCTGTTAGTTGAATGAGAAGCACAGGAAATCTACTTACAAAACCTGCATGTTAAACACACAGTAAGACCTGTGCAGAGCATCTGACCTCCTTCTTAGGGTGGCTAAACGTGCAAGAGTGTGAGAATGCAAGGCTTATGCTACATCTTTCAGCCTCTTAAGCCGTAAGAGGGAGATGGACTTTGATTTATTGATGAAAGCATGATAAGGGAAGCTGAACTGCAAGAAGCAGTTTTTGTAGACTGTTACTTTACACAAGGAAACTACTTGCATCTGCAACCTTTGTTTTGTAGATTTTGAGCATTCTCAGATAGTTCTATCTTTGTGCTTAAATGTTTCGTTTCTTGCCTTGGTAATTTCAAAGCATTCTAGCTTTGTATTTTATTTGAGTATGCATATTTTGCATAAAATAATAACTTAGATGAAGGTAGGTAGAGCAGTTTTAAGTTAGACTTTAATGATAAGAGAATCAGTCAGGACAGTCAGTCTGGGTCTTATGTTGCTTTTTATATCTTGAAACCCTTCCAAATTTGTAATAACTTAAACACAGTGAGATTTTTGTTAGACCATGCCAAAGACTTAATACCAGGAGGATCTGCTGAAGAACTGTCCTCAACTTGAAAGCATATTCTTATGGAGACAAATAAAAGGTGCAATTTTATTTTGAATTCTATTAAGCTGTTTCGAAAGACTTATGCACCCATGCCATTTTCCTATGGCAGATATACCTGGTAGGTGTAGTATACCATAGGGCTATATCATATCCATGTCATTCAGCTAGTTGAAATGAGGCTTTTGTTTGAAATTTTAATGTATTATATTGCAACTACATGTCTTCATAATCTCAAAATATAAAACACTCTACTATAGGCCTGAACTGCCTAGAAAAAGATGATGCCTGTCCTAAAGATTACAATTATAAAGTCATCTCTTTTTTTTAGAAGAACAAACAAATTTCCAGTGTAAATTTAATGCCCCTAGAATTTTATTAAAAATATGGCAATGTAGTGTATTGTGGGCTAAATCATTTGGTAACTAATCATCACTAAAGTGAGATTCATAATTCCCATCTGACAATTAAATACTAATAGAGACATTTAATGCCAAAGGGTGCAGGCTGACAGCCACAGTGTGTATCACACAGCCAAATGGTTCAAGCAAATTGGGTTTTTCCTTCATCAGTCCTTAAAGCATAAAGCATAGGCATTTTCTAAAGACAGTGCATTAACTTTCTTAGACTTCTGATCTAGTGAGGCCAAATTCTGTTCCTGTGTACAGTTAAATGTCATAACAGGGCAGTTTTGCTGCAATCACATATTGCACTGAAATTCTCTGTCATGGTTTTCCTTCTCTTTTAATGAAAGAAACTTTCTGAGCGGGAGAAACTCCATAGTATTTGGGAGCTGCACTTGATCAGATAATTTTGAAAACGTTATTTTTTCCAGTCAATTTGTGCACTTTTTGGGTCATAAAAAAGGTCATGTGGTGTTGGAAAAAGAAATTACTTTTTCTCAGATTTCATGCCTTATTGAACTTCTGTGAGTGATGACCACTCCTCTAAAATCTTCAGAGGGTTTCAGTTTTAAAAACAGATTATGTATATAGCAAGTCCAACACGATAACTACTTTTTTAATCAGTAGCATATTTTAAATGACCATTTGATTCAGATTTTTTACTTCAGTAGATTTAGATAAAGTGGTTTCATGTGATAATTTTTTTTCTCTATTTTGCTTTTGTACTCCTTGATCAACATGGGGTTTATATTTCAGCTTAGAATGCTGGATTTGGAAAGTGATTTGGGGGCAGTTGCATGATTTTTTCATGAAGTATTTCTAAATGCTCTTTTATGCAATTTTAATGTGATTGTGCACATATTATTGACAAAATAATTGAGGTGATCAATATGTAACAGAGTTCAACATGGAACTAGAATCTATAAATGAAAAGCTTAACTTTTTAAAAGGGTTTACTTGCTCTCTAATGCCACTGCCAGGAAGGTTAATTATAAAGTAATTACAATGAGCAATTCACACAACTTTGCTTTTTAATTGAATTTAACAACAAATTTCAGAAACTGATTTATTAATAGGCCTCAGATTTAACACTGAATACTTTAATTAGGATTATTTTTATAAATATTTTTCCAAGTGAGATGATACTCTTTGAAGTATGGACAGTGTTTGCATACAGTCTGGTCTCAGTAGCAGAACTCCAATGGATTATGCATTAAACAGCAGGCAAACAGCCTGCTGGACTTAGAATCCAGATCTTACTGTTTACTTCCAATGATGGCAGACAAAAAAACCTGAAAGTAGGATCAGCAGATGCTTTCTGCTATGGAGCCTGCCTCACAGTTCCCTGGAGGGAGTAGAGAGGGCTCCTGAGACTAAGCATCTTGTTGGTACATTAGGTGGAGGTCAGAGTTGACTCCCAGAGCCCTGCACAGCTCTTCTTCTGCTTCTGCTGGCAAGTATCTGAAGAAATCTGCTGAAGAGTCAGAACACCACCACGCCCCTGCCCTGCCAAGCAATACAATCTTTCACATTACAGTAGTTTTCTGAGAAGTTTTTTCCCATGTTGCCTCTCCCAACCCCACAAAACAAAGTTCTCACACTTATCTTCATGTGTAAGAATGTTTTCTTGGCTTTTTTTTTGCTATTGGAGCCATCCCATGAACTATTATTAGTCACTCGGCAGCAGTATCACGGAAATTGCTTCACATAAGATTCCTTCCTGTCTCTTGGGTACAGAACAATCATGTGGACATCCTGTGGGATTTGTCTGTGCTCAGTTTATTTCCTCCATGATACTGCCTGAGAAAGAGTGATATTAGAGTTGACCCTGCATTAAACATGGCAGAATTCCCAACGAATCTCTGCGTTTTGCCTGTGCAGGGAGTATGCTGTGCCTATTTATGGTCACTTTTCAGTGTAGTCTTTTTTCCTTTATTAGTGAAAGCAAACAGCTGTTGTTTGAATGTATTGACCTTTTACACAACTTCACCATGGCTCTAGAGTCCTTTGCTGTGGGAATTACAGAAAAAATACTTGGAGAAACTCAAAGATGCAGAACTCAAGTAGTTCTCTGGCAGCTCTGTGCTAATCAGGAAACAATTGCTGCGAGCAATCCATATAGTAAACACTTCTGTTTCTTCTCTTATGGCTAACAGGCTTTACTTTTTTTCTTTCCTGCTAAAATATTTCTTAAGAAAAGACATTTTGGAGTACATGGATGAATAATAATCACTGCAGTAAAGAAAAGATTTAAAAAATGGCCATTAAGCTGAAAATACAGTACTAAATGTAAAAATGACCATGTCTTTTGCATCACATCATACAAATATTCAAAATATTACAAAAAAAACCCCACACTTTTCCCTACTTTTCAGTGGAATACAATCCCATATTTCACATATCTGGATGTTAAAATAGGGTTTCTATATTACAGTATCCTTATGCCCTTGTGTAATGTCAGTATTGCTGGCTTTGTTTGGTAAGTTATACAAACAAATAGGATGCCAGTTAGTTTGGATTTTCATAACTGAATCTATTCTGTGAAGTATTTCTTTGGATCCTGGGATCTTATCCTAACAGGAGAGCAGGAGGTGATGCTCCTTTTCCTGAAGTGGAGACATTCTGGGGTGGATCTTTCAGCCTAGCAGCTAATTGTCAGGGCTGCAGGGCCTGTGCACCTCATGAGGGTGCTTTCTCACCTGGTTCAAAGTTTCTCAGGATAAATTTTTATTTCCTTTGCACAAGATCTCCTATTTTATTGTGTTTCAGGAAGATTTAGAAAGCTGTGTTGAGATATGTCACTTTTTGAGAGCAAAGAGAGCTTTTTCAATCAGGGCAAACACAGTTGAAATAGAGGACGACACAAAGGAGAAACTGAATGTGCACTGAACTGCATGATTTTTATATTTTTCGTTGCCTGGATCAATCCGCAAAGTAGGCCATGAAAGCCAGGTCATGACTGTAGGGAGAGAATCGTTATTATTTTTATTTAACTTTTGATTATTAAATTCTGTGAGTTGCTGTGGCAACTGCTTCATTCCAATTTATCAGCAAAATATATACTTAAGGCTTGTGAAACTTACTCTTCCACGGTTGAGTTTCAGGTTTCAACTAAAGAGCAACAGAATTGGTCATAAGAAAAATAGTAATGAAATTGCCCATTTTCAAGTTCTGCTCCTTGGCTTGTCTAACATGAGCAACAGCACTGTACCTAATGATAATGACTGTTAGCAGCTAAGCAGGGAATAAATAACATATAGTTTATTCATACAGTGTATCTGCAGATTTATATTTATTTTGAAAACTATTTTGCTACTGTATTATTATTATTTTCCAATTCTAATTTGTTTTTTTTTAATTATTTTATCTTCCCTTGTACAAAATCTGTTAATGTCTGTGTTTCTGAAAACTATAAAAATGTGCAAAATTAATTGACTGTCATTTGACCATATCATATTTCTGTAAAAAAAATGTAACTGTGCAGCTGAGAAGCAAACCAGAAACAGTTTTTATAGTCTGTTTTTGAGGACCAAAGTACAGAGAGGACTGGACTCCATACAGAGTCATGTTGGGCAGATAATATTACTAGGATGGAGAGTAGCTCCTGTCTACTTTTTTGACACGTGAGGTGAGCTGTCAGTTGATTCTGTGTGATGCATATGTGCATAAGGAAGTTCTGTCAGGTTTCCTTTCTTTTTAAAGTGATATTTCTAAAGTGAAACTTACAATAGTAACAATTCTGCTATTTTTTGTTTTAATTGTAATGCCTACCAAGAGTTATCAAGACATGTGTATTTAGCTTTGATCTTACTGAACTTTTGTGATGAGGAGCAGTTGTATTGAGCATCCAGCCAGTAATAGATTTCTTCAAATACTTAGTTAATTACTGCGGTACCATGGAAATAAGCAAACAAAGCTATAGCACCATATGGCATTTCATTTGGTCAGTTCAGGCCAGCTGTCCTGGCTGTGGCCCTTCCTAGCTTTTTGTCATCTACCATCTGTCTAAGAATGCCTTTGCATGTGAACTTTTCAGTAAAAGTGGAGAGTTGTTATGATACCATGTTATCATATGATATGTTCTACTAGTTCTAAATATATTTATTAGTCTTTTTTCCAACTGGATCCCTTCATCTGGAAAAAAAAATAGAAAATTTAAAAGACTAAGTTGTTTTTTCTCTTTTGATCTTTGTTACAAGTTTTCAGGGTGGGGGGGGAGGGCTGAGGATGACCAAAACAAAAAGCCCAAACCAAACCAAAAGAGAGAACATAGAAATGGATACACATGCCTGTGATTGTTCCTTTCGTAATTTGGTATTACATCTCTAGCTGCTACACTGGCATTAGGAGAGCTAGATCGAGGACAGAGTATGGCATTCCTTTCTGCATGGATGACCATGACACATGAAAGCTGATGCCACCAGGTGCTGTGTTACCTTATACTCCAATTCAAGTCATTAGGTTGTTTTTGAAAATTAATAAACAGTCCAGTTTTTCAGTGAAATAATACCCTGGAACAAACCTTAACAGTAGTGTCAGTACAGGAAGGAGCAGTTTGGCATAGTATCTTCTGTAGCCTCCCTTTTTAGTGCACAGAAGTTTCTTCAAAAATGCTTTAATGGGTTTGTTTGAAGTCCCTGGGTTCTTGTTCATATATGGAAAAAGGCTTAAGTGCTTAAAGTCAGAAGCACTGAGTAGCATTTGGGCATTTTATGTCTCAAGTTACTAAATGCCAAGACTAATGGCTACTTTCCTCCCAAACCCAGCTTGTGGGGAAGCAGTCCATCTCTTTCACCAAGGAGTCCAGGCTTTAGAGTATTTCTCTGCTGTATAAGAGAAGAGCTCCTGTTTAGTCCTCTGAGTTGTACTGGGTCTGACTGGGATGGAGTTAACTTTCTTCATGGCAGCCCTGTGCAAAAAGACAGGTGCTGTGTTTTGGATTTGTGGGTAAAACAGTGTTGGTAACAGGCCAGTGTTTTGGCTAGTTCTGAACAGTGCTTGAACAGCCTCAAAGCCTCCATGTCTCACTCTCTCCTCCTCACCGGTGAGTAGGCTGGTAGTGGGCAAATAGCTGGGAAGGGACCCGGCCAGAACAGCTGACCTGCACTGACCAAAGCGAAATGCCATGCCATACAGTGTCATGCTCCGCAAGCAATAAAACTGCTAGCAGAAATGTGGGGAGTGGTTGTCTTCCATGGTCCTCAGTCTGCTTGTTGGTGCTGGTGAGCGATTACCTTTTTTCCCATCTTTTATTCAGCTAGCAAGCTGTATTAATCTTGATTCATGAGCTTTCTTGCTTTTGTTCTTTCTCTTCTCTCCCCCATCCCACTGAGGAGAGAGCAAGAGAGCTGGAATGGGTGAACTCTCCACTGGACAACTCTACATGGCCAATTCTACATGGGTCTGTCACAGGAAGTGGAAGGGGGACGGCCTGCGAACGCATTCTTGCCGTGCCTGCATTATATGTTACATTAGGGGCAGGAGGAGGAGAAGGTGTGCAGGCAGGGGGGCAAGTGGCAGGGGGGTCTTCCAGCTGCCTGAGAACTGCCTGATGGGAGACCCTGCCATTTTGTAAGCCTCTGCTTGGTTTTTTATTCTTTTCTTTTTTTTTTTTTTTCCTGGGGGGTTGTCATTGGTTTTTAAATTGAGGGACTTAATGGGCATGCCATCCCACCACCCCAGCATCATCCTCAGCCCTGGGCAACGAGGAACACAGGGAGCCAGCAGTCCCCGCCACCACGGCGCTTCTTCTCCATCTGCACAACGTGGACAGCAGTACCAGCACTGGAGCAGCCACGGGGGCTTGGCAGGCAGCGGGAGGCAGCAGGGCAGCTGCAAGCTCCCCAGTTTCCCGAGCAAAACCCTCCTGTAGTTCTCCCCACCTGCCTTGCATCCTACCTGTGCATTAGCTGGCCGCTAATTTTAATTTTTGTATTGCACATTTGATTTAGTTGCCTTTATCTCATTGTGAATTCTTTCGTTTCCTGCCATATAGTGCTCAGGCGGCCAGCTTCTACCTTGCGCCCAGGGCTGCGCCTGGAGCTGCAGCCTCCTCCCCCTAACGCACTGCACACTGCAGGCACAACAGGAATGAGCTGGCAGGCCGTCCCCCCTCTGCCTCCCATGAGAGGCTGCTCGCTGCCAGGTGCTCCGGCAGAGCCCCAGAAAATTAACTTAGAGAAAGTTATTTCTAGGACTTACTTTTTCATTTTAAATGTAGTTGTACTTCATTGGCTAGCAGTGGGATACAACAGTATTTCCAAACAGAATAACCATTTTCTCCTACAAGTTGCAGGCAAAGAAGACCTGTAAAAGGATCTGAGATAAGACCCTGAGATAAGAGGACAAGGGCAACTGCTGGTTTCAGAACATTTTGGAGGCTCATGAGGGTTTTTTTACGTTTAGTTTTTGCATTTCAGTTTGAATGTGGGCACACTCACTGGAGGTATTGGCAGAGAGGAAGTTGTGGGTGTATCAGAGTCGTACTGAAACCAACAGGTGATACAGCTTATGCTTGTATAAAAATCTTCAGCTTCAGATGAAAAGTAACATAGAGAAGGGCTAAGAAGGCAGTATCCTCCTGCTTGTTTTTGACTGCTCCTGTGATGTAAAATCCACGTGTGGGCTTCGCAAGCTGTTTGAAAGATTCATGATTCACCTTTAGCTCGTAAGGGACAGAGTATAGAAGAATATGCAACAGAGAGAAGGTAGGCTGCAAAACATAACTGTCAATGACAAGAAGATTTCAGAAAATAATGTTTCTTTTTATGTTCCTTTGCAGAGCTAGCTGTCTTTTTAAAATCACTAAAACAAAACCATGAGGGCTGGTAAAGACAGGCTTAAGGAGGGAACCCCTCCCTTAATGCTGCAGTGTCTTTTCCTCTAAACCATGAGGTACACATGCCTGCACCACTTGTGAACCTGCATGGCTGTGTGAAACCTCAGCTGTGAGCCATGCTGTGGTGTCTGTGTGCTGAGAAGATGGTGCAGCATGGCCGGCTGTAGGGGATTGCTGTAAGCTGGCACTGGAAACAAAACAGGGCTTGACCTATAGACCACTGATGGCAATTGGGATTTCTGTTGCCTGCAAAGGGTTTGTAATGGGTTTTCATAAAGGTTGATTTGCTGTAGTTCGTGAGTTTCTCTGAATCCCCAGGGACATTCCACAGTGGAAGGAGATCCACAGATATGATGCTGGCTAGCTGTGAGTCAGTTAGAAGGTGAACTGAATGGATTTGGGGGAGGGAGAAGGACAGGTTTCAGAGGATGTGGGTAGAGGAAGATTTGGCTTATGTATTTGGAAATCTTAGCTCTCTGATATTAGCAGTGAACATCTCCTTTGCCTCCTGAATCCCTTTAGAGAACAGTAGGCTCCTCACCGACAACGATAATGCACAAAGGCTGTTGTAGAGTGCAAAATTTGCCTGAGATCTCCTGGTTTTAACTCATGAGATTGCTAAGCCATTGTTGCTATTTTGGTACGATGATCATCCTCTGAAACAGAGGTGAAAGAGAAGAGGAAATCTCTCTTTCTGATTTTGTTTTAAATTTCTGTAAACTTGTTTGTGATATGCAAAGCAAGTTCTGGGTACGAAATATCTGGGAAATGTGCCAATGTGTAAAAAATTTCATTCCTATAATATTGGTGACTTGAAGTTGAGTAGCTTGAATACAGACTGAATTATCTCACTTCAAATTACTGTTAATTAGATGACCGATGGCAACTTAGTAAAGCCACCAGCAATATACCATGACTTTTGGTGTGGTAGAGCATGGTAAGTAACAGTAAGAGAGTTCAGGTTTTGCTTAAAGGCTTTAATCAAGGAAGTGACAAGTTTTTTCCTTTCTTTTAAAAAATTTTTTACAAATGCTTTTACATAGACTTTTTTTTTTCTTTCTTTCTTTTTTCTTTTTTTAATCGTAATCTTACAGTTTAGTGAACTGGCAAGCTGATTTGTTTTAGGATTGTTGTAATTCTTTTTTTTTTCTTTATAGTAATATAGTAATAATAGTAGATACCTACCTGCTGGATGCTTCTGTTGGTATGTTTTAAATTGCATGAAACCCACAGAATGAAAATAAAACAAGTTACGGAGAGGAGGTATCTCGAATTTTTTTTTATAAATACTAGCCAATCATTTTGTTATGTATCTCTGTATTCATTTCTGAATTATGTTGTAGAAAAGATAAATTGATGCAGAAGGCTGTTGGTATCAGCAAATATTTGAGGAAAGCAAGCTAAAGACAGGAAATCTTTCTGAAGGAAAAACATTCATTAATGTCCTCACTTGAAAAACACAGGAATTTCTGTTGTAAGCTTATTCCTTGTAAAATAAATAGTAGTCAGTCACTGAGGGGAGCTGCTCCGGAGCTGGCCTAGCCCGCACAGGAGTGGCAAATGTCAGCATACAGCAGCTTTTCCTGAGGGAAGGAGATGCCAGGGTGGCGGAGAGGCCCGCCTGGAGACAGCAGCTCTTGCGGGAGGCGCAGGCAAGACCTGGGCATTGCCAGAGGAACGCCACCCTGTCTGATGCCTGTAAAAAGGGCCTGGGGAGCACTAGTGATCAGAAGCACTGCGAACAGAGCGTGGCATGTCGACCAGAGCGTGGCATGGCAGCTTGCGTGGGCAGAGCGCATGGGAAAAGCACTGATTCTGCCAGGGCTGCAGCAGCTCGAGCAGTTGGTGCTACAGGCAGCCACAGTGGCAAGCTGGGCAAAACCTTTTGTCTGAAGAAATGTGGCAACCTAGACAGAGGTGCCAGGTAAACTTGCAGGTGTCCAGCTCACAGGCTGCAGGGAATGCCACAGCCTCTCACTGGCAGCAGGGGGCAGCCATGAGTATGGCTGTGTGCAGTGTCAGCAAATAGGTGATCTGCTGTCGAGTGGCACAGCTGCAAGGCTGAAAGGTTACAAGCTGAAATAAAAGGCTTAGGAGCATTAGGGAGGCTGAAATGGAGATAGACTGGTGGAACCAGGCTCTACCCTCCCTACAATGGAAACAGGAGCACCCACCAGATACCACCCAGGATAAAGGGGCCCCTATATCCTGCCCCCATCAGGTGGAAGACAGAAGCCTAAACGAAAGAGGTGAATGGAGGCAAGTTCATGGCCGTGACAGAAGGTGAGTGCTGTCCTTGCCTGCCTCACCTCCCCAGGGGCCTCTGAGAAATAGATATGAGGCCCTGCTGGAGGATGGGCAGACTAATAAGGATGTGGAAGATAGACCACATATACCAGAGGTCTTACCACAGTCAGATAGGCCTTCCAGCCATATAGCAACCTCTTCCAGAAGGGAGAAGAGTTATAGTTGTTGGAGACTCACTCCTAAAGGGAACAGAGGGCCCAGTATGTCGGGCTGACCCTCAACATAGGGAATTCTGTAGTCTTCCTGGAGCCTGTAGTCTTCCTGGAGCCGGAACTAGGGATATTGCTAGGAGACTCCCCAGCCTAGTGCAGTCATCAGACTATTACCCACTACTGGTCTTCTAGGCAGGAGGGGAGGAATCTGCATCCCATAGTCTGAGGGGAATGAAGAGAGACTTCAGGGCCTTGGGACAATTACTGAAAGAGTCTGGTGAGCAAGTATTTTCTCTTCCCTCCTTCCAGTTGCGGGTGATGATATAGGAAGCAATAGAAGGATGCAGTCCGTAACTACCTGGCTCTGAGACTGGTGCTACAGGCAGGGTTTTGGGTTCTTTGATAATGGCTGGTTTTATAAGACACCAGGAGTGATGCTAATACGTGGGAAAGGCTTATCTTGTAGAGGGAAAAGGGTTCTAGGGCAACAATTAGCAGGGCTCATACATAGAGCTTTAAACTACTTTTGAAGGGAGATGAGGTTGTAGCTGGATTTGTAGCGGTGGGGCAGTGTTCTAGTATTAATGAGGACCTGAAGACCTCAGCAGCATGGGGAATAAACAGGAGGAGTTAGAAATCTACGTGCGGTCAAGGGCTTATAATCTGGTGGCAATTACAGAGACATGGTGGGACAGCTCACATGACTGGAATGTGGTCATGAATGGCTATGTCCTTTTCAGGAAAGACAGGCCAACAAGGCGAGGAGGTGGTGTTGCTCTTACATAAGAGAGCAACTAGAATGTATGGAGTTCTGTCCAGAGGTGGATGAGGAGCAGGTTGAGAGTTTGTGGGTGAGAATTAAGGGGCAAGCTAGCATGGGAGATACTGTTGTGGGTGTCTATTACAGGCCACTTGATCAGGATGAGGAAGTTGATGAGGCCTTCTAAAGGGATCTGACAGCAGCCTTGTAATCACAGGCCCTGGTACTCCTGGGGGATTTTAGCTACCCAGGTACTTGCTGGAAGGCCTATTCAGCTAGCCATTTGCAGTCCACAGAATACCGAGCAGGATCACAACCCTGGACTTCAGCAGGGCCAACTTTGGCCTTTTCAAGCAATGGCTAGGGAAAATCCCATGAGACAGTGTACTAGAAGGCAAAGGGGCCCAAGAGAGTTGGTTTATATTCAAGGACCACTTTTTCCAAGCTCAAGATTGGAACATCCCAGTAGGTAGGAAATCAAGAGCCAGGAGACCCGCATGGTTAAAGAGGGAACTAATGGGCAAACTCAAGTGGAAGAAGAGAGTCTATGGATCTTGGAAGGAGGGGATGGCGACTTGGGAGGAATATAAGACTGTTGTCAGATGATGTAGGGAGGCAACTGGAAAGCTAAGGCCTCCTTGGAGTTAAGCCTTGCAAGGGAGGTCAAGGACAACAGAAAGGGCTTCTTCAAATACATTGCAGACTAAAATAACACTAGAGACCCACTAGGCCCACTGTTGAATGAGGCGGGTGCCCTGGTGACAGAGGATACAAAGAAGGTGGAGTTACTGAATGCCTTCTTTGCCTCTGTCTGTACTGCTGGAGACTGTCCTAAGGAGTCCCTGAGGAAGTCAGGATAAAGGAGGAGTTTGCCTTGGTTGATGAAGACTGGGTTAGGGATCAGTTAAGCCATCTGGACATACATAAATCCAAGGACCCTGATGGGATTCACTCGCAGGTGCTGAGGGAGCTGGCAGAAGTTGTTGCTAGACCATTCTCCATCATCTTTGGTAAGTCGTGGGGAGGTGCCTGAAGACTGGAGGAAAGCAAATGCCATTCCAGTCTTCAAAAAGGAGGCAAGAAGGAGGACCTAAGTAACTACAGACCGGTCAGCCTCACCCCCATCCCTGGAAAGGTGATGGAACAACTTATCCTCAGTGCTTTCTCTAGGCATCTTTATCAAGGATAAAAGGGTCATTAGGAGCAGTCAGCATGGCTTCACCAAGGGGAAGTCATGTTTGACCAACCCGATAGCTTTTTATGAAGACATAACCAAGTGGATAGATGATGGTAGTGCAGTGGAAGTGGTTTATCTTGATTTCAGTAAAGCATTTGACACCATCTCCCACATCATTGTTTCAGCTAAACCGAGGAAGTGTGGTCTGGATGATCGGGTAGTGAAGTGGATCGTGGGTTGGTTGAAGGAAAGAAGTCAGAGAGTTGTGATCAATGGGACAGGGCCTTTAGTTGGAGGCCTGTATCTAGTGAAGTCCCTCAGGGGTCAGTACTGGGACCAGTACTATTCAATATGGTCATCAATGACCTGCATGAAGGAACAGAGTGCGCTGTCAGCACGTTTGCTGAAGACACAAAACTGGGAGGAGTGGCTGACACACCAGAAAGCTGTGCTGCCATTCAGAGAGACCTAGACGGGCTGGAGAGCTGGGTGGGAAGAAATTTAATGAAGTACAACAAGGGCAAGTGTAGAGTCTTGCATCCGGGAAAGAACAACCTCAGGTACTAGTATAGGTTGAGGAGTGAGGTGTTGGAGAGTAACGTAGGGGAAAGGGACCTGGGGGTCCTGGTGGACAGCAGGATGACCATGAGCCTGCGACGTGCCCTTGTGGCCAAGAAGGTCAATGGCATCCTGGGGTGTATTAGAAGCGGTGTGGTCAGTAGGTCGAGGGAGGTTCTCCTCCCCCTCTACTCTGCCCTGGTGAGACCGCACCTGGAATACTGTGTCCAGTTCTGGGCCCCTCAGTTCAAGAAGGATAGGGAACTGCTTGAAAGAGTCCAGCGCAGAGCCACAAAGATGATTAAGGGGGGGGAACATCTCCCTTATGACAAAAGGCTGAGGGACCTGGGTCTCTTTAAGTTGGGGGAGACTGGGGTGTGATCTCATTAATATTTATAAATAGGTAAAGGGCGATCGTCAGGAGGATGGAGCGAGGCTCTTTTTGGTGCTGGCCAATGATAGGAGAAGGGGCAACAGGTGCAAGCTGGAGCATAGGAGGTTCCACATTAACATAAGGAAAAACTTTTCACTGTGAGAGTGACAGAGCACTGGAACAGGCTGCCCAGAGAGGTTGTGAAGTCTCCTCTGGAGACACTCAAAATTCACTTGGACACGTTCCTGTATGACCTACTCTAGGTGGTCCTGCTCTGGCAGGGGGGTTGGTCTAGATGATCTTTCGAAGTTCCTTCCAACCCCTAACATTCTGTGATTCTGTGAATCTGCAGCCTTTCACATAGTTATCATATATTTGTTTCTGACCAAGTGTAGCAGTAACTAAAACCAGTTTTTTCTTGGTCTATTGCGTGTCCTTGTGAAACCAGTTGGTGGGCTTGGCGGAACTCCAGTCACATCTCATTGCTGCTAGTTGGTATTTTGGTTGGCATTATTTGCAGTGAAGGTAGATCTTAATAGCATTTTCAAAGTGAGGAAAAGTCATTCTTTAAAGGTGCTGGTCCTTTGGCTTGGCAATGTGTTCTCGTGTATTGTTTAAGTGTCCTTTCCGTATTTAATGGACTTTGTAAAGCAATCTCTTACTTTTGAGCTCTGAATGAGGTTGCGATGCAGCAAATTTTTCAGTCATGTTCTTCAACACATGCTTACACATGCCTCAGTGAATGCTTTTTAACTGAAGGTTTTGTGTAATCTCGATCCTAAGGAGTAGCTTCTGGCTCCTTATTTTACTGAAGTGGTTTACTTTTATTTGTATGAAGCCTGGCTCTTCTGCCCTGTTAATTCTTTGACAGCTATGGGGTTTATTATGGTAAAATCAATAGCTATTATATCTGATTAATCTACTGTGGTTCATTGCATTGCTCAAATTTAAGAGCCTGTAATGGATATTTTATATAATGATCTCTAAAAGGGAGACTTCAGATTGTATTGATTAAATCAAAAGAGGTCAGATTTTCTTCTATATAACTGAAATTAGTGTAACAAGTAACATAGCATTGAACATGTTGTTTTACTGTATTCAGTGCTGATGTTAGACATTACTGACTTCAGCTTTCAAGCAGAGTTGGGCAGAAGCTAAACAGTTTTAACCTGTTTAGCAGTCCAATGATCAAAGAGCATCTTGAACATATTCTCAAGTTCACAGGCTACATTTTTCCACATAATTTTCAGTATCAGTGCCATCCATGGTACAGGGCACAGTCCTCATCCTGGAATCATCTTTATAAATTTCCCCCTATTACAGGGACAGAGAATATAATATTCCACAGCAGGGAACAGAATGTCCCATGGTTGTGTCTGTTTTGTCTTTTTTTAGTGTAGATGTAACAGTTTATATAAGGTGTTAGAAATGGTCTCGCAAGAATACAGACTTATGGAATAGAAGTTTTGGGGAACAAATAAATTATTCTGGGGTTTTCTGAAGTGAAAAAGACGGAATTAAACAATACGAGTAAGTCCTTCCATTATTGTGTTCCTAATTCCTTAATATACATTGTGGACACACTGAATTTTATTCTTATTCCTCATATATTTGTTTTTTTAATCTTCTGAATATGACAGCATTTGCATTGTTTTGAAAAGAGAGAGAATTAATTAGTTAGGATTTTTTCTGTTATGGAAGTATGTTTACTGGGCATTAGCGTAAGAATAGTTATTCATATGAGTAGGAAAGACTAGATCTAATGTTAAAATCTAGAATTAGTACAAGTTATTAACTTTAGTTACATCACTCCAGTAACATTCTGTTGCAATTTGCTTAGGAAAAATGCTAATTGATTGTAAGTTGTAGTAATGCTTTCATAAAATATTAAGAATTCCATAGGTGTTTGAAATGCATGTTTTATAAATTTAAACCAAAGTTACCTGTGTTTCAAAGCACTTAACAATGTCCACCGGTCAATCTGCTGCATGTTACTATTATTATAACTGCAGTAATACTACATTGTTCTTTTTCCCTTACTAGCCTTTAGCTGAATTGTTATCTTTGTTCAAACATAAGATTTTCCCCTGTTCTTAATTTGACACAAGTTTCCAAAAGAAGCATTGGCTGACATGGTTGAGGAGTCTTATTCAATCAGTCCCAGTCTTGTATTGTTAAAAAACAAATTCCTTTTCCACTCCATTTGCCCATGTTTGACATGGCACATAGCTTTGCATGTGGGAGTTTTTAATGAACATTTTGTCATGTCCTCATCAATCCCTAGAAAAAGTCAGGACCCCAGGACACAGTTTGACAAAGCACAGAAGTTCAAGATTAACATGAACACATGGTTATGTTGTATTATGTGTTATTTCAATGACATGTGTATGTATTACTTCAATTGAAACTAAAATTCATAATTACTTAACTTTTTGAAGCTGAAATATAATCTGTGTAATTGCCATCATGTAATAGATATTTAATAGCCATGCAATAGGAAAATTTTGGGATTAGAGGATTCATCATTGCTGTGCAGGACATGGGCCAAATTAATTTTTTGGTTGTGGTATCTTTGCTGACACAAGGCATTATCAAGGTTTCCTAGCAAGGAACTGCTTCAATAGCCTTTCTGAGGCTTGAATAGCTACTCCAAAATGTATAAATAAAGGCACTTTCAGGGAGGGAATATGGCTGGTAGAAAGCAGACTGCTTATTTGTCATTCTATCCAGTCTCTGCCTGTTAAAATTGCTGCTGTGGGCCAGGTGAAATCAGACACACTCTTGGATTCTGGTTTCTCAGTTTTAGCTCCAACAATAGGAGAGGTCTCAGTGTGGGCTTGTGTCTCTGCCCTTCTGCTGGAGGCCGACCTCTGGTGTCAACTGTGCTGATGTCACAGACCAAACTTCTGCCTAGAACGCTAGCACATCATCACAGTTGGTCTGGATCAACCCTTAGTTCCATGAAATGTGCGAGCAGCAGGAAGCAGTGGTGGCTGTCTCATGTGTCACCCCTGAATGGGTAGGTAGGCCTAGAAGATGAGTTGAGAGGAAAGGAAGGGTTTTTTCCAGCAGTGGCGACAGCTCAGGGCAGAGCTTTTCCTTCGCTGGAGGAGGGAGTTCTGCTTCAAAAGTAGACACAGCATGATTGTGACTCAAAATACAAGCTTAGGCTATAAGTGTCCTAGAAACTTGAAAATATCAGTGAAGTAAAACACCTGTCTTCTATGGCTGCCTTCTAATTTTGCTGTTAAGAAGTGCTGTTGTTTCTGTCTTCTACATGTTTTCTTTTGTCTGCCTCTTTTCCGTACTTTCACTCTCTGTTTTGCCTTATTTCCCTCACCTCTACGTATGTTTTTGTGTGTGAGTTTGGTAGGTAGTCCTGCGGAGAAGGACTTGGGGGTGTTGGTGCATGAAAAACTGAATATGATCCAGGAATGTGTGCTCACAGCCCCAAAACCAGTCGCATTCTGAGCTGCATCAAGAGAAATGTGTCCAGAAGGTCGAGGGAGGTGATTCTCCCCCTTTACTCTGCTCTCGTGAGACCCCACCTGGAGTACTGCATCCAGCTCTGTGGTCCACAGTACAAGAAAGACCTGTTGGAGCGAGTCCAGAAGAGGGCCACGAAGATGATCAGGGGACCGAGGCACCTCTCCTACGAGGACAGGCTGAGTTGGGGTTGTTCAGCCTAGACATGAGAAGGCTCCGGGGAAAACTTATAGTGCCCTTCCAGTACTTAAAGGGGGCCTACAAAAAGAAAGGGAGGGGGACTTCTTATCAGGGAGGGCAGTGACAGAATGAAGGGTTACGGTTTCCAACTGAAAGACGGTAGATTTAGAAAATTAGTTATTAGGAAGAAGTTCTTTTTTGTGAGGGTGATGAGACCCTGGAACAAGTTACCCAGAGAAGTTGTGGCTGCCCCCTCCCTGGAAGTGTTCAAGGCCAGGTTGGATGGGACTTTGAGCAACCTGGTCTAGTGCAAGGGGTCCCTGCCCATGGCAAGGGGGTTGGAACTAGATGATCTTTAAGGGCCCTTCCAACACAAACCATTCCATGATTCTAGTTTTATTTTACTGAACAGAAAATCAGTTGTAAAGGCAAAGGTAGTTCCTACTCTAAAACCAATAAGATATTCTTGTGCCTTTGCCAAATTGATTATGATTTTGCTCTTCCTCCCACTCGTCCCCTTGCTTCATCACTTTTGTTTAATCCAAACTAATTCTGATACTCTTTTTAGAGAAGGAAATAAGTAATATTTACAATATATATGAGAGCGAAAAAAGCAATTGAGTCCCTCTTAAAACATGCTTAAATTTCTAGCCCCGTTTACTTAAAATGCAATTGCTTTCTTTTGCTTACTTTTATAACTGTTTTGTTAGGATTGAGTCCAGTGTGCTTTCCAGAGTGGAAATCCAACACTACTTTTCGTGCCAAAGTTTTTTGTTTGTACTGTCAGTATGCTTCTCTAAGTGTTATTTGCTTGTGTTGAGCAGTTGATTGGGGAATGGAGACATGGTGGTGCTCCAATCTTTAGTCTCCAAAGATTTGTATAGAAGTCTGAGCTGAACTGTCTTCTAGATTATACGTACACTACTTGTTTATGAAGTCCCAACCAGGTATTTCTTTCCAATTATGTTGTAGAAAATTGGGAGATACTTGTGTAACAGAGAGTATATCATTAATGAAAAGTTATCATGAAGAAAGATTCCTGTTAGATTATGCGGATGAAACCCAAGCCCCAGTGAAACAAATCAGAATATATCTATGAACTGCCATTTAACTGAGATTGTACCTTTTGCTCTAACCTGGTCTTTATAGGGTTAGCATTTGAATCAGGAAGAAAGTTGAGAGAAGAAAGAAAAAGCTTGCTAAATTAGTACATTGGCAAGTCACGGAAAAGTTCTGAACGGGAACATGCATCGGTCAGTTTGTAGCTGTACTTTGTAGCTGTAGACATAGGAAAATAGTTTCTGTTTTATGAATTCATGCAGAAGGAATGAAACAAAGGAAAAAAGGAGGACCATCAAATTATCACAGAATCAGAGAATGGTAGGGGTTGGAAGGAAACTCCGGAGATCATCTAGTCCAACCCACCTGCTAAAGCAGGTTCACCTAGAGCAGGTGGCACAGGATCACATCCACGCGGGTTTTGGATATCTCCAGAGAAGGAGACTCCACAGCCTCTCTGGGCAAATTATGGCAAATAGTTGCTAGGGTTTGGTATTCATCTTTTTGGCTCTATGATTTTTCCTGGTTAAGCAAATGGTTTTTTCTTTTGTTCTGTTTTCTCAGCATTGCTACTGTACCTTCCTAAACACATTTGTTTTTTATTAGCTTGGATTTGACTGATTATGAACCTTCTAAACACATCTCCTGTCTTCCATTTCAAATGCTCATAAATTCACATACATACTTTTTGATCACTTAAGGGTCACTCTATTCAAGAGTTCTCCATCATTTTTTAAGATTTTATCTTGGCCCGTAATATTTCCATGTGTTTAAACAGGTCCATGGGGCAAGAGTGAAATGTATGAAAAAATAGTCGTCTTAACTATTGGAAGTGTAAGGAAAAAAAGAGCCCATTAACGCCAGCATCTTTTAACCAATATATAATAAAAAATAATTTATTTGATGCAAGTTCTGTCTATATTAATAAAAAATGTATTGATTGGAACTTAGAGACTGACATACTGGCTTCTATCTTGTAAATACTTCCGATGGTAGTTCATTCATTTATAATGTGTGAAGGGGGAGTGAAATAAAAAGATATTGATGCAGTTTTATTATTTATCACTGGTGGTTCTAGTTTATGGTCACAAATTGAAAAAAAAAAATGTTTTTTTGAGCAGGGACAGCATTTGTTAACCTGAAGGAAACATTAACATATCTTCAATCTTTGTATATGGCAGTATATGCTCACAGCCCAGAAAGCCAGTCACATCCTGGGCAGCATCAAAAGAAGTGTGACCAGCGGGTCGAGGGAGGTGATTCTTCTCCTCTACTCCACTCTTGTGAGACCCCACCTGGAGTACTGCATCCACCTCTGGGGTCCACAGCACATGAAAGACCTATTGGAGTGGGTCCAGAGGAGGGCCACAAAAATGATCAGAGGCCTGGAACACCTCTCCTGTGAAGAAAGGCTGAGGGAATTGGCATTAGAATCATGGAATCATTTTGGTTGGAAAAGACCTTTAAGATCGTCAGGTCCAACCATTACCCCAACACTACCAAGTCCACCACTGAACCATGTCCCTAGGTTGTTAGACCTGGGGAAGAGAAGGCTCCAGGGAGACTTTATTGTGGCCTTTCAATATATAAAGGGGGCTTACAAGAAAGACAGAGAAAGACTTCACCAAGAGCTGTAGTGAGAGGGCAATGGGCAATGGTTTTGAACTGAAAGAAGGCAGGTTTAGATTAGACAGAAGGAAGAAATGTTTTATAATGGGGGTGGTGTGACACTGGAACAGGTTGCCCACAGAAGTTGTGGATGCCACATCCCTGGAAGTGTTCAAGGTGAGGTTGAATGAGTCTTTGAGCAACTGTTCTAGTTGAATATGTCCCTGGTCATTGCAGGGGGAGTTGGACTAGATGATCTTTAAAGATCCCTCCCAACACAAATGATTCTGTGATTCTATAATTCATAGAATTCTGTGTTTTGCCCCATTATTTGAATTTCAGTAATATGTTATTGTCTAAGTATGTCACAGAAATAAGGTAAACGTTGAACACTTTGCTGAGAGATACATCTCTTTCCACCAGACCTCAGGTAGGAGATGATGTGCCAGAACGGAAACCCAACCTTTTCTCCAGTAGTTTATGTGTTAAGATTTCTTAGTCTGTAAAATGTACTCTAGCTCTATTTTTACTGCGTCTTTGCTATGTACATGTGTGCACATCTAGTGATCTCTAAACATATTATTTACCACTGACTTCTTTTAAAATGAAAATACTTTTCACTCTTAAAAATGGTTTCTTGCATCAGTTGTGAGAGCAATGCTTTTCAGCAAGGCACGTACTGCGCTGGAATGAGTATGAGCCAATGACTTTCGACTCTGAGCAAGGATAAGTGTTTAAGTCGCTATGCAACAAGACATACCACATTTACTGTCAAAGGTTCAGCGCTCCTTTTGATTCCTAAGGGCTTAAATTACTTTAAAAAATACATTTATGGATATTCTTTGCTATTTTCAGTAGCTACATATGTAGGTAGCTTCTATTCTCCCTTTCTCTCCTGTAGTGTGATATATCACAAAAACCATTTCTAACTACCCAAGCAGCAGATCAGTGTTTCTGAAGTGTTTCGAGAGTTGGAGGAAGACAATAGTCTAGGCATGCTTGGAGCAGTAGGCAATACTGACTAGTGGTGAGCAGGTACAAAGATCATGACTTGTTACAGAAGTAACAAGTGCAGGTAGAGCTCTGATGGTGCAGCGTGAGTCAGTGAGTCATTTCTGTGGCTTAAAAGTCAGTGAAAAGGGAAGTGATTGAAGTAATTTCCCAGAAGCTTGAACACTTTGAGAAAGGAGATGGTGAAAAGGAGCTGTGAAAAGCCCCGTTCAGGTTTTTCTGTGAGAATGCTGAGCAGTTAAGCACGGCCTGAAGACTAAGATATTCCGTAAGATGTCAACAAAATGTTTGCTCAGCAAAGTTATTAAAAAGTTGTCATGAATGTGACTGCATTGAGAGAAAAGCATGAAAATAAGGTAAGTCAAAATGCATCTTCCCTCACTGCCGAAAAAAAATTGTGTAGCTAATTGTAGATGACAGTGAATAAATGATCTGGAATACCAATGATAAGCAGGAAAAAAAAGCCCTTCTACTGAAAATAAATCACAGAATCATAGAATTGTTTAGGTTGGAAAAGACCTTTAAGGTCATTGAGCTCAACTGTTAACCTAACAATGCCAAGTCCTCCACTAAACCGAGTCACTAAGCACCACTTCTACCACTTCTACGCATCTTTTAAATACCTCCAGGGATAGTGACTCAACCACTTCCCCAGGCAGCCTGTTCCAGTACTTGATAACCCTTTCAGTGCAGAATTTTTTTGTAATGTCCAATCTAAACCTCCCCTGGTGCAATTGGAGGCTGTTTCCTCTTATCCTATCACCTACTACTTGGGAGAAAAAAACAACATCCACCTCACTACAACCTCATTTCAGGTAGTTGCAGAGAGCTGTAAGGTCTCCCCTAAGCCTCCTTTTCTCCAGGCTAAAACAACCCCAGTTCCTTCAGCCACTCCTCATAAAACTTGTGCCCTAGACCCTTCATCAGCTTTGTTGCCCTTCTCTGGATACATTACAGCACCTCAATGTATTTCTCGTATTGAGGTGCCCAAAACTGCACATAGTATTCAAGGTGTGGCCTCGCCAGTGCCAAGTACAGAGGGACAATCACTTCCCTAGTCCTGCTGGCCACACTATTTCTGATATAAGCCAAGTTGCTATTGGCCTTCTTGGCCACCTGGTCCCGCTGACAGCTCACATTCAGGCAGCTGTGGACCAACACCTGCAGGTCCTTTTCTGCCAGGCAGCTTTCCAGCCACTCACCCCCAAGCCTTTAGCGTTGCATGGGGTTGTTAGGACCCAAGTGCAAGACCCTGCACTTAGCCTTGTTAACTCTCATACAATTGGCCTCAGCCCGTCAATCCAGCCTGTCCAGATCCCTCTGTAGAACCTTTCTATCCTCAAGCAGATCGACACTCCCACCCAGCTTGGTGTCATCTGCAAACTTACTGAGGGTGTACTCGATGGCTTCGTCCAGCTCATTGATAAAGATGTTAAACAGAACTGGTCCCAATACTGATCTCTAGGGAACACCACTTGTGACTGGCTGCTAACTGGGTTTAACTCCATTCACCACAACTCTTTGGGCCCAGCCATCCAGCCAGTTTTCAACCCAGCAAAGAGTATGCCTGTCCAAGCCATGAGCAGCCAGTTTCTCTAGGAGAATGCTGTGGGAAATGGTGTCAAAGGCTTTACTAAAGTCTAGGTAGACAGCATCCACAGCCTTTCCGTCATCCATTGAGTGGATCACCTTGTCATAGAAGGAGATCAGATTAGTCAAGAAGAACCTGCTGTTCATAAACCCGTGCTGACTGGACCTGATCACCTGCTTGTCCTACACATGCCACGTTATGTTACTCAGATGGTCTGCTCCATAACATTTTCTGGCACTAAGGTTAGGCTGACAGACCTGTAGTTCTCTGGATCCTCCTTCTGGCCATTCTTGTAGATGGGCATCACATTTGCTAACCTGCAGCCAACTGGGACCTCCCTAGTTAGCCAAGACTGCTGATAAATTGTTGAAAGTGGCTTGGTGAGCACTTTCACCATCTCCCTTGGTACCCTTGGGTGGATCTCATCTGGCCCCATAGACTTGTGTGTGTCTTAAGTGGTATAGCAGGTCGCTAACCATTTCCCCTTGGATTGTGGGGGGTTCATTATGCTCCTCGTCCCTGTCTTCTAGCTCGGGGGGCTGGATACACCAAGAACAACTGGTGTTAGTATTTAAGACTGAGGCAAAGAAGGTGTTAAGTACTTCAGCCTTTTCCTCATTCTTTGTCACTATGTTTTCACCTGGATCCATTAAAGGATAGAGAATGTCCTTAGCCCTGCCTTTGTTGCTAATGTATTTATAGAACAAGTGACCTTGGCTTCTGGAAGCTACTAAGGGAATGTTGAATGGACCAAAGCTTAGGACCTAAGGAATTCTAATACAGGTACTGAGATGAAAAAAAAAAAAAAAAAAGTACTTCTAAGTAGGTCTTAAAAATAATATGTCGGTTTTAGAGGATGTGCATGTGCTCCAGCCTACCAGGAAAGCCATGAAAATATGGTTATTTTGAGGTGAATAGAGGAAATGTGGATATGATGGTCCTCCTACCAGTAATTAGTTTGGACTAGATCAAGCCCAGTCTGTTAATAATAGCATTGTGTTATAAACAGTTTCATTCTGCAAGCTTCTCTAGTGATCTTTATTTCCAACCTGATTCCCCAGTTAAGATAATCTTTATCACAATACGTTTAAAATGTCCTTGTTCCATTGCTTTGATTTTGGTCTTCATTGTCCTGAAAAATACGTAGCTGTTTCCTAGAGGATATTCTGCATCAAAACTGCTATTTCAGTGTCTCACATACAAGCACACACATGCACACTATTAGTTCTTTTTCATCTTTTTCCCCATTATTTCACTACTTTATTGTTCATAATCACAACCAAGCATGACAATGGCAAGTCAGGTCTAGCTATTGTGCTAACATCAGATTTGCAGTCATTCTTTCCTGATGAGTGCTAAACCTAGTCTGCCCTGTCAGACAAGAGTTGTCACCTTTTCTCATGATCTCCATTCTTGACAGATATGTAGTCTCTGATGAGAATCAAGAGGCATCACTTTCAGTATTAAAAAAAAATAAATTGTTGCTTTTTCAAGTACAGTAGGGCATTATTAGTGAGAGACCTCAAAGAATTGCTTATTCATGCTAATTACAGTCTTCAGGAAATATCTTGGAGTCTGTATCTGTTACCTTTCAAGTGAATAGTTGTCATTGGGTGTTATTGGGTGTCTTTACATTAGTGTATTCACTTTGCATCAGAAGTCATGTTTTAAGTAAATGTCCTGATCGTTCTTGTTTACTGTTCTTTATGTCATGGAAGGGTCTGAAAGCACATGATTTTCAGATTAAAATAAACTGGGGCATTCCTGTGGCTTACCAAGTATGCCCCAACTCAGTCTGCGGTGAAAAAAACCCTGTAATGGGTATGGTGTGGACATCCTGTATGTAGCACCAACTGTCTTGCCCTACAAAGCAACTCCTAATAGTCCCCACTATTGCAAAAGAAAATATATACAGGCCTGGGCTAGTATCTCTGCACCCGTGTTGCTTTCATTTAGCATAAAGTTTGAAATTTAATGTGCAATACTACTTTGCAGTCTGATTCTTTCTGGTCGTTCTGGAAAAGGTTAATACACTGTTATGTTTACGTTATTTACAACTATTCTCATCAGTGAAATCTAAAGTGTACCAGCTGTTAAATCATTGGGGTTTTTTCCCACATACCATCTGTTTCAGGATTATTTCAATTGCTTTTTAAAATTATATGTAGATAGTATTCCAGCCATTTCTGTGGGTTAATTGCAGAATTTATTCAATCGTGTTATCTTGAACAGCCATAAATGTGTACTGTTTATTGCTTAAATTTGGCTTAATTTTAATTTCTTTTTTTGTTCTGTAAGGTTTACAACTCCTGAAGGCTTTCTCCTTCATACACAGGCCTTACTGCCCCATCCTTACAAGTATTATGTAGGGCACATGGCTTATGGCTGTGGAGGATTCCAGTTGTTACACAAAATCTTTTCGTGTATGACAAAAGAGTTATAGGCTTAACTAGTCTTTAACAAGCATTTCTTAATTCACTGGCAACATCAGGGCAATGTTATGCTGTATTTTGATACTTCTTTATTCTTATCAAGTCCTTTTCCTATTGAGGTGATTTTCCAAAAGTTGATTAAAGCAGCTTTGGGAGTAGATCATGCTAGAGCAATGGTGCAAAGCAGAATAGTCTCCTACACCAGGGAAGCTGAGTCATTTTATTTTAAGACAGGTGAAAGTGAGATTTAATATGTACTTAATTGTTTTGCCTTAGCCGATAAAGACTATGCTCACAGTGGTTAAAATTCTCTGCAATGGCAGTGACACTGTATGGCAGTCTGCTGGCCATGATCTCATTTAGCTGTGGTAATGCAAGGTATGTAACATGACTGCTTTCACCTTTAATATCACTATTCTTTTCTTTCTTTTCTAAGGAAGATTGCCAGGCAGAGTCCAGTCTCTGGAGGGGTCATTGAAATCTGCTCTATAAGCAATAATTCAAATGTGATTAACAGTATAAGATAAAAGGGTAAAGGAAAAAACCCCAAACAAAAAAAAACCCTTGAACATTAAAGTAGAAAATTAAGTTCACTAAAAAGCAAATGGCAAATTTGGGGAGTGTTTCAGCTCTTCATAAAGTACATTATTCCTTTTAATGAAATGTTATTTCAAAATATTGTACACTGACTACTATAAAGTAGATTTTACGCAAACACTCAGCAGTTGTGGCTGTCATACTCTCAGTGTTACTGTTCACATTAATTCTTTCACGCTCTAAATTCCTTGTGCAGCCTCCTGCCCAAGGCATATCTCAGTAAGAATGACTAATAATGCATTTTTAATTAATACATTCACATAAATTGAGAGGGTCAGTTGAAGGGTTGTTCATATCATTGATGCGATTAATCCCACTGAAGACATGAAAGTATAAACAAAGGCTTCATTCTTTCTGAGTTTGAGGAAGTTGTATCTAACACCTAGAGAAAGTAGACACTGGGCCTGAGAACATAAAAGTGTCTAAGTAGATCCCTCTTCTCTAGCCTGTGGTCTTACCAGTGCCAGGTGCTAGCACAGAGGCTTAGAAAAAAAGTTAGAAACAGAGGAAATGTCAAGCATTTACCCTGTGATATGGGCTTCCATGGCCAGCAGCTTAACAAACCCTTCATAAGGAGCCTCATCTGCACTGCTGTGTTTGTGAACTTTAGCAATTTCTATCTTTTTAGTCACTTGGTCATTGTCATCCAAAACATCCTGTTGCAATGAATTCCACTGTTCAAGTGGCATGTTGTATAAAAAAGTACTTTCATCTGTTTATTTTAGACCTACCACTGAATAACTCTACTGGGCCCATAGTTTTTGTGTCAAAGTAGTAATTAAACCCCCATTTCCGTTCTTCACAATCTACATAATTTTGGAGCTTTCTGCCATACCCCCACTTAGTTGTCTGTTTTTCAAGCTGCTCTGTTTACTCTCTCCTCATACAGAAGTTACTTTATTCTTCTGACAGCCTATGTTGCTTTTCTCTGTATATTTTCCTGTTCTACAGCACTTTTTAAGAGAATGTAATCAAGACAGTATACATCCTCTAGCTTCACCCATTGACACAGGCACTCTTGAGTAACACTGAAATGTTTTGTCTTCTTTCTCACAAGCTTTTTTCCCTACTTTCTTATTCATGCTATTATTTTAACTTTTAAAATACCATATAAGATTTCCCAGAAAGCACTTTTACAAAGTATCCTCTGCATGTAATGACTGTAGAAGGAACAGAATTTCATTGACAGGCAAGTGTGTATGAGTGGGTTTGCTTGGAGATCAGCTGGCCACTCAATGAATCGAGCTTGGTACATAATCTTTTGGCACTATTCAGGGTTATAACGTATATGTTTCTTTAGATTGAATCTTGTCCACAGAAAGGAATTAAAAATCCATTGAAATTTACACGGCCAGATTCTGATCTCGTTTATACTTAGAAATCCTATAGAATTTGTAGATAAGACAAATAAAGATGCTAAATTATCTGTTATTTGAATGTAGCCCAACTGACTTTTGAAGAGACAAATACCGGTTTCTACAAAAATTAAATAATTCACTTTCACTTTTAGTTTGTTTTACTCTATCTGTGATATGAATTGCCAAAAGTGGTCAGATTTTTTTCTTCAATAACTTTTCTATAAACAAACATTTTAAAAAAATCTTCAAGAATTGGAGTCTGTCCTTTGGCTTGTCTTGTTTTAAAATGTTGCAGTTTCTCAGAGTAGGGAGCAAACTACTTAGCATCTTATCTCAGAAACCTCTGTCTGAAAACGCAGGTTTATGAAAATGATGAAAAAATGATATGCAATACATTTGTCAGTTGTACATGTAACCATTCCCCATTACATTTGCTTCTTAACTATTCTTTTTACCAACCTGTTTTTTACAGCCAAAATTCTGAGTCATTCCCCCTCTTGACTTTGGAGCAATCATGCAACTTAGAACTGCTTGCTCCTTGCAGAGTCCTTCAGCTTTCAAAAAAGAAACTGAATACAATGCAAAAAAAAATAAAAATTACCTTTCACATGCATGTGTCTGTGATTCAAAGACACTAGCCTTTGGGCCCTGTGGTTTTGGCAAAGAGAGAAACTGAAAAGGCCAGTTTCAATGGGATGGTTATTTTAAATGTTGCAGAGCATCTGATGCTTTTAAAACACTTGAAGCTTTGATTAAAGGCATACGTTTGCTATCTTGTTTCATAGCGGTGGATGGGACGTTCCTCCTGCTACACTGCTAAATGCCTTTAAATCAATCTGGTTCTGTACTCGGAGTTCCAACCTTATTGTAACTGTTTAACACAAGGCTATCTCTGGTTTGATGAGGGTTATCTCCCTTGACCCCCTGTCTAGGCTATGGTAGAAACAATCCATAGGCTACAACTAACAAAGACTATAGTGATACAACGTAGTCATTCAAGTTTGTGTGGTAACAATATGTAACGACTTGCTTACCTCACTTACTTGCAGCCACTCGTTCCCACAATTTGACCAGTACAACTGTGTGTGTGGCTGATGTTTATTTGAACCAGCAGAATGACCAGGTTTAAGTTTCTAAATATTCTTATTTATTTCCATGAAGTACTAACAAACTTTACATTGAAATAAGCTTGGGAGAAGCGTTTTACCAGTAATGGGCTGGCACTATTTTAGTGACATTTCATTTTTAAAGGTTGAGGATGTAAAACAGTGCTGGTGATAGATTTTGAAGGTACCAATATGAGCTACGTGCTGGAATCCAGTTCAGTTTCCATATTCCTTCTGCATCTATCCACCATTTGCCTCTTTGAAAACTCTCTGCAGCTTCTAAACCCACAACCAGATGTATTGTTACTGGCTCAGAAAAACTATCCTATAGCTTCAGTCAGATCAGTGAACTGTTGAGTACAAAACAGTTTTAAAATTAAAATTGTAAGTGTAAGATTTTACTTTTCTGGAGACTGCTGTTATCAACCAGGAAGCTTGACGTACTTAATCACAAGCAAAGTAATTAAAGCTTCACTTCTGTTTACTTCTGAAAGTTACATTCTTAACATGTTATGTTTATTATGTACATTTACTTTCTATTTAGATAAGCAATCTGTGAAGTAATCACTAGGCCAATCAAATATTCAGTGTAGAGCTTACTTGATAAGGTGAATTTGGATACTGCACAAGGTCAAAGATTATAGCAAAAGACAGTTCCCTGATCGGGCTAAGGAGGTTAACTGCAGTTGTCTAGCATTTGCAGGCATCATAACTTCTTAGAGTTAAATCCTGAACTAAGAACCTGTTTGCCATCTTGTCTTCAGCATTGTGTTAAATAAGATCTCACTGTTCTTCTAGGTGGAATAAAGGTGTGCCAAAACAGTGTAATAATTTATATTCTCAGTTTAGAGAAAAGAAGGAAACTTGTGCTTGTTTATACTACAAAATGAACGCATAATAAATAAAATAGGTTTACAGGATTTATTGACATGAAGTTGTATGAGAGTTTCTTAATGTATGTTTTCTTTCTTTGCAGCTATTGGCTGACAAACAAGGTCCACATTAAACGGCCCAGCACTGGTCTCCTCATGTATACGCTTGCCACCAGATTTTGCGATGAAATTCACCTGTATGGATTTTGGCCATTCCCAAAGAATTTACATGGAAAACCAGTCAAGTATCATTATTATGATGATCTGAAATACCGGTACTTTTCTAATGCCAGCCCTCACAGGATGCCATTAGAGTTTAAAACATTGTATGTATTACATAACAGAGGAGCACTTAAATTAACAACAGGGAAATGCGTACAGCAATAAAGCACATGTACAGTACAATAAGTATAAAATACACACTTCATCATAAAGATGTTGTGGAATGGCAATGGGATCCCAGTGAGGTTGTGTTTCAGTACCCACTAAGCCATCAGGAAAAGGAATTTTATCAGAAGTACATAACCAGCTGTTATACCTGTAAAGTGCTATGTAACTAAGCTATCTTGACTGCAAGGGTTCAAGTAAGTGCCACTTTCACTAAGAACAAAGCTTGAATGTATACTCAGTAGTGTTTACAGGATCCAGTGACACATTCATCATGAATTAAAGAAGAAAAATGTAGCCTGCTGACTTACCACTGTGGTCAGAGAGCCCACAGAAGAAACTCACAGTGGATAGAATGTTTTCTTGAGCAAATAAACCAGTCTTTGGCATTCAAGATTATGATGGAATTGAATAGAGAAAGTGAAGTCCATAAGATCAAACAAATCAGTAAATGCCTTCAGTCAGAGGACTATTTCTGATCTTGTATTATAATCTCAGCTTTTGTTGCTGTTTTTCTTTTTGCTGTTGGTTTGGGTTCGTTGCTCTTAAGTACTGAAGCCCTTAAGGGATTTTGGGGATGTTATGAGTAATTAAAAGTATATATCTTATGGAATTGTCTTAAGAAAAAAAGTCATAATGGTGGGAGGGTGGAGGGAAATGGCAAATATTTATCAATTGTTACTCTGTTGTATCCTGCTATCTCACAGCCCTTAACATCCCAATTGTTTTTCTGGCTACTGCTGTCAATTGGGTATTGGACACATGGAACCACACAGAGGTCATTTTGATCCATTTTAAAGAGAAGTTTTTCTCTTGTGTTCAGATTTGAGGACATAGGAAAACATGCCCTTAATTTTTGTTACCAACAATTTCTCTTACACACATTTTTTTCTTGCCTTGAAGAAATGGTGTTAGTATGATGCTTCTTTGCTGCTGAAGGGAACATATTCTTTATGTTATTTAAATTTTTCAATTAAGCATCTCAAAGAAAAGCCTCTTTACTGACTTTGCATATAGCATTTCATTCTTCAGAAAAGTCTGCAGGAGTAAAGAAATTATTTCACACATTCAACTATATACAATTTTTATTCCTGATTGAAAGGAAAACTCAAAGTCTAAAGGAACTCAGGTGACATTGGAACATGTCTAAAGAAAAAAGAAGACCTAGACAGTTAAATGGAAAATAAAAGAACTGTAGTTCAAACAGTTAATAACTGCAGAACTGTAGTTCAAACAGGAATAACAGAGCTGCATTTTCTCACAGTGATTTTTCTAAGCATCATTCCTGTTTATTCACAAACCCAAGAATTCTTTCACCAGTTTCAAAAAAGAAAAAAAATACAGGAGGGTAGGAGAGGGTGGAGTGTCAGTACAGCATATACTAAGATACGAAACCTATCTGCATATGATATGTTTTAGTGCTAATGGAGCAGGAAAATGAAGAGCAGCATGGTTCCACCATTTTCACGTCAGGCTAGGCTAAGGAGGAGGCATGCAGGTACAATGTATGGATATTTTCTTGTGACATTTTCAGCTATACATAAGGTACTCATCTCCAAATAAAATATTGAGTGTTATCTATTGAATTTTGAAGTAGCTTCAGCAATTTCTTATGTGGCACAACACTCACAAACATTTACTCCCTAGAAGTGCCATTTATTACCCATTTTTCCTCTTAAGTTCACATGAATTTCATCATGCATGACTGGAGGTCTGTCACTATGCAAATCTAGTAGCTAAATTTAGCAGATAAAAATTTAGTAGCAGACTGTTTTGCCAAAAGTTGATGGGAAACAGAAAGTCATTCTGCTATAGCTAAGACACAGTAGCATCTTTCCTTATTCACCAGTCTCTGCTACCCAGAACAGTTTACTTTGGCTATATGCTAAGGTGTGGGTTGCAGTCTTAACATGATCACTGTGTGACACTTTTTCCCTAAAGGTAACCTGGGGCATAGCACCAAAGGCTTACCTTCTGTATAGGGGCTTTACAGTGGAATAAATTTCACCTTGTGGTCCTTCACTGGGCAGAAGTCAGCAGTTCACACCTCCATAGCTGCCTTGGACAATATCTGTTGTTTATATACATTCACACCTCCTATGTGGCCTACAGCACAGATCAGATAAACAGGCTTTATTATAATTGCCACTTTTATCATACAACGCTATCAACAACTAATACAAAGTAGTATGATGAAAAGAAGAAGGATCCCTAATATTATACTGATATCTGCCCCGGTGAGGAGCAGCTGAGAAATGCCCATCAGTTGAGTATTCCCTGAATTTATCATCACATCAGTCATACTGATTGCCAGCTGTGGTTCCTGAATGTGTGTTAAAAATAAGAACTGGGAGCTATATCAAGACAGCAGACAGTGTATATTTTTCCAAATCTTATGGCAGCTTTACACTGAACAACCTGATTTCATTCAGATAAATTTATTGTAATTTACATTACAAAATACATGTTAAGGTTTCTGTGGCAGAGATTCTTTCATATTTCATAAAAATAATAGATAAATATATTTGATAATTAAGTTTTCAGCTTTGGGACAGTTCTCTCTCCCGCAGTTCTGAGCTACTCTCCGGATACAAGAGCTACTGAACTTTTCAAACCTTGGCTGGTTTGCACAACCTGATGTGTAACAAAGACTGTACCATTCTTTTGTTGCTTGAGGTCAGCACCTCCTAATGGAATGCAATTTCAAGAAAAACAGGTGTGCCTGTTTTTCAGTATCTTTTTTAGTGTTTGATCTAGCAAAGTGCTGAGCACTGTCTACAGTGACTTTCCTGGGAGACACATGTCCAGGATTTAGATGGGGATCCAGATTAACATATTTCAGAATATAACTCTGAAATTGCACATTGTTTATTTTAAGAGCAGTTACTTTGTGTAGGGAAAAGCACAATTGTTCTAAATGTAGATAAAATGAAGAGCATTTACAGAGAGCCTCATTCCTGCACAGTACTATTGCTACTGAGCATATGTAATAAAATTTCTGTGGTTTAAAGTATTGATACGTATACTGTCAGGATTGTCATGTTTGACATTGTTAATATTATTTCAAGTATAGCTATGGGGATTGTTTTTTACTTGTATAACTGTAAAATAAAGACTTTTTTTCATTTTTTTCAGCTATACTTTGTTCCATATTCCTTTGTAACACAATTGTGGTAATATTTTTCAATTATATGTGCTGATTGTAGTGATATGTGGAGGCAGAGTGTCTGCTCCTTTAAGGTATCTGGTCAAGGACTTTCTCGACACAAAAAGGGATACTAAGAAAAGGAGGAAGCCATAAACAAGAACACAGAGAGACACAAACCTGACCATCAAATTATAAGGGAGGCAATGAGGAGAACCAAAACTAATGAGTCATGCTAACTGATAAGGATATGTGGAGCATGGCAATGTTTATTCCAGTAAGATTATCTGATTGAGGACTGTGTCAAATGGAGTACTAAGGAAAAGGGGAAAGCAATAAAGTATATGGAGACACAAACCTGACAGGCAAATCATAACGGAGACAGACAAGAAGCCAAACTCATCAATCACACTAACTGAGCGGCTGTCAAGAAACTGCAGACAAACAGGACTTAGTGACGGATAAGGATGCAGACCTGAGAATCCAGGATGTTGGAGGGGGGTCGGTGAGGATCTGCAAACTGATGAGGCAATGTGCAGGGAGAAAAAGAGGAACAGACAGAAAAGAGACCGGTCATGTGTAAACCATAGTCAGTCAGTACGCTTGTCTGGCTGAGCCCTGCACCTGAATGCTGCAGTCTGTCCTAGCTCCCCATTAAATCTTTCCTGCCTCACTGCATAATCTCTCTCTATCCCATGAGTGTGAGTGCTGCAAAGACCCAGTGCTAGCTGCTGGGGGACTGTTGTGGGAGGACGGGGTGCCACCTGCTGGAGTCAGACTCGGGGTGTGAGCACCCTTGGCCCGTGGTGTCAGCTGCTGGAGCAAATGGAGTCTCAGTCGCTCTCTGCAACTACCTACTTGAAATGAGGTTGTAACAAGGTGGGTGTTGGTCTCCCAAGTGGTAAAACAAGTGATAAAACAAGAGGAAACAGCCTCAAGTTGCACCAGGGGAGGTTTAGATTGGATATTATGAAAAATTTCTTCACCAAAAGTGTTGTCAAGTGTAGGAACAGGCTGCCCAGGGAAGTGGTTGAGTCACCATCCCTGAAGGTATTTAAAAGCTGTGTAGATGTGGCACTTAAGCACATAGTTTACTGGTGGACTTCTCACCGTTAAGTTTACAGCCGGTTTCAATGATCTTAAACGTCTTTTGCAACCTACATGATTCTATGAGTCTGTGATTCTGTGTCAGCACCTGGAGAAAGTGGGGCTCTTTAACCTCCAGCTGTGGGGTGGGAATGGTGTGTGCTCCCAAAACCAGCTACTGGGTTTCACCAGCATGACTGAAGTGAGTGAGGGACTCGGTGCCAGTGGTTGGAGCAGGACCACAGCTCATAGCCCATGTGCCTGGTGGTGGCTGCTGGGGGGATGAGTGTCTGTATCCTCCCCAAACCCAGTGTGCGTGAGGTGTGCGTGTGTAATCACCAGCAAACTTCAAGCTGGATCAGCCAGCAAGAAGGGCGCCCTGGGTTGGGGCAGGGGTCTGTGCTGGTGTGTCCAGGGAGACCTGCCAGTGTGGGGTGCTGCATGCTTGCAGTAAGCACCGAGCTGGGCCAGGGACCCGTGGGGCAGGCAAAGGGGCCCAGGATCGGGGCAGGGGTGCCAGGCGGGCAGAGGGACCATGAAGGTACTCAGGGGATCCGCAAATGTGGGTGTGCTTGTGAACCTGGAGAGTGTCCCATGTGCTCTGCACAAACGACCTCCTGTCTCTACCAGCCCAGGAGGAGGAGGGGGCAGGGCTGTCTACCCCTGGGGTTGTGTGAGTCCTCTGTTGGGGTGCTGTCAGAATGTCTTCTCTGTGGCAGTGTGAGTGACCAGCTGTCTCAGTGTCTGCCGTGTGTGCGTGCGTCCTTGTGTCTGTGTGTGTCACAGGGACACACACTCAGCTCCACTTCTGGCTGAGCTTGCAAATGGGAGAACATCACTCTCGTCCAGCAGTCTAGGCAGAGACCCCAGGTCCACAGCCTGGGCTCCAGCAGCCAGATAGGAGAGGGTCTGGCTTGAAGTGGATGGACAAGGCAGCCACTCATAATGCCCCATTAATATAATCAGTTATAAAATGTTTGAAGTAGTTCACATGAGAGCAAAACTTACCCAATGAGGGACAGGATTAATCTCTGCATACACTTCAGAATTTAAAAGAAAATTAAAAAAAAATAGCTTGTAGAAATAATATACAATACTGCAAACCTGATACGCTGTGCTTTAAAGCTTACTAAATCAATCACTATCATGTTTCAATCAATAACAGATTTCTAAACCTTAACCAGCCATGCTATGAAAGAAAATACACAACTCCACCCTGGCTATAGAAACTAGGAAAAAAATCCCAAACTTTTCCATAATGAATTTGATATTTTTATTCTATAATTGCATATTCAGCTTTCATACACTGTTGGAGCTTGTGTGTATTTGAAAATGCTATGACAGTCAATATTTTGCTGAGCTGTGTTCTTTTTCATGGCACAGGCACAAGAGACCATATTTTGCTGAATCCTGCTTGTAGCTCTGTAATATTAATTAGATAATTCTAAATGACTATTAATTTTTATTGGGAAAATGCTGTCTTTTGGTTACTTGCTACAGCAAAAATACAAATATATAATGGATAATCAGTAACTGTGTCCATGAAAAATTCTTGCACTCTAACAAAGACTTGCTTACACTGGCAATATTCATCAGTGCTTTCTCCTGCAGCTTTTAACAGTGGCCTTGTGAGCTTTCTGTGTTCAGTTTAAGCCTTCTTATCTTCTATTTGCCTTTTACGTCCCAAAATAAATACATATGCAAACCAAGGAGAGGTTTTCACTGTTGTATTACTGCAAAATTTCAAAGATATTTGATGTGATTCTGAGCCCTATGAAAACTGATTAACAATATGAAAGACCACTTCTCAAAGGAGTACTCTCAAAGGAAGTATAATTTCCATTTCCAGTTTATTTTTTCCTTTATGGCAATCAGGTGGTAATAGAGCTAGCCGACTGCACAGCCTCTCTACTCTACTGTGGTCCCAAAGAAAAAGAATACTTCTTTCCTGGACATTAAAATGTATTCCAAGGGAAGTGCAATGATATACATAAAATGACAAAGATGGAACAAGAAGAGTCCAATCTAAAGGAGACATCATTGTTTACCCCTCAGTGTTCTTTGTTTTAGAGCAAACAGGAAGCATCTCATCTTAAAAGGTGTCTGTTGATTTCAAGTCAGCCTCCTAGTCTCCTCACAGTAATTCCATGTTCTCTAGACTGTTGTATACATACTCTGGATATTCTCACCTTTTCCACTCATTCTACATTGCTCTAACTTGAGTGGAAATAGTGGAGTTGATTCTACTAAGTGCAGAGTATATTTAAAATAAAATGATGTTTAGTCTTTTGAAAGAGTGGGGCAAGACAGGTCTATAGGCACATGTGAGATATTACCTGTACATCAAAGACTGAGAGAAGAAATACAGTTTTCACTTTGTTGCTATTAAAGCTACTGTCTAGAGTTAGATGGGAAGTTTTGTCCATTTCTCCTATATGGATTGACATCTTTTGTGGTGCACCAAAAGGAGCATTTTCTGTTTAAGAACCAGAGGGCATGTCATGACTCTTCTCCATTCTGAGAGGCAGTGTGAAGACTGAATTTCTATCCCAGAGCGGAAAATGCAGATGCCTGCCCAAAGTACAACTCCTATAAAGCTCAGACAAACATTACAAAACAAAAAATTTCCAGTCAGGATTGGCAAACTGCTGTGGTAGGACTCCAAATGCCAAACCTACACGTGCAGACATTTCCAAATATGATGTAAAAAAATTTCAGTCTCTTAGCTCTGTATTTGCTCCAGAGAAAAATAAATATCAAAATAGTTTATTTTGCCTAAGCAATAGCATTTTTGATTGTGTATCTGTGGATGAACTCGGGTTTTTGTGTTTCATAAAACAATCCTTTCAGTTCTTCTGGAATAGCTTAAATGGGACTGTTGAATTTCTCCTTGGGACTAGATGATTTTGTAGGTCATTATTATTAATGGACTTTTTTCCTCTGTTTACTGTGGTTGAACAGGTCTAAGTGTTACTATTATGTCAATGTGTGGGTAACATACAAAGAACAATTACGAGTCTACTGAAGTAAAGTTCAACTCTTGCCTTTAATCATAGTCCCCTTCTAATGGACACTCAAAGGCATTCCCGGAAATTCCCGTGCCAAAAGAAGGCCTGTTAACACACTGGGATGCTATCCAGAAACTAATCCCCAGGCCAATGTAAAGCTGGGAAAGTAATTAGTTCCAGAGTCAGAGTGGGCGTGGAGAATCAGCAAGGCCCTGACTGCCTGAAAATATGCTCTGTACACAGAAGTAATCCTTCCAAATAGTCATCAACATCATTAATATTAATGTATATCTCTAACAAATGCTTTAAGGAGATGTATGTTTTTTGTAGTTGGTCTTCTTGCCTCAAGTTATTAAGTAATCGGTCAATTTCCGATATCTTGACAAAGGGAAATCACGCTCACAAGGTGTTTCACTAATACAGAAGGGCTGGAATGGGCTGTTTCCCTGGATGGTAGCAGGTAGGCAGGTGCAAGTTCTCTGTTTACTGGTGCACACATTTTTTCAAGTAGTACCTTAACAAAAAAACCTTCGTGATGAGTTAGCTGTGCTGTCCAGGTAGTGTTTCTAAGACTTCTTTTGCTTCCTTGTACCTCACAAATATTATTCTCAGTAACTCTGTTCCATTCAGAGATTGAAAGCTGCTATTAAACCCAACTAATCCACCTGCTTTTGCTATCATGTTTCTCATACCCACCTTCATGACTCAGCAGCTATTCTGGGGCTTTCAAACCCTTGTCTCCATCAATTGCTTTGTTGCACTAATAAAACACAGCTTCAGGTCTGGTAAGTAAGAACAGTGTCTGAGCAGCCAGTTCCCATATTGTTTTCCTATATAGTCCTCTGACTGCAGGAAAGCAAGAGTCAAATTGAAGGTTAATGACATTATGATAGTATGAAGATAGCAAGAAAAAAAAAAAAACAAACAAAAACAGTAACAGTATAAAAGCAGATGCTTTCAAATGTCCCCTTCTGAAACCCCAACTGCATGGTATTCATGCTTTCCTCTCCAGGGCTGTCCATTTGCTCTCCAAACCTGCTGAATCATTGGCAAGTGCACAGGGACTCCTAAATCTGTGTGTGAAGGGGCACTCTTTGAAGCCTGAAGCAGTGTTATGTAGCAACACACAGCCTGGAAGAATAGCTATTGTAGTATGTTACTCCACATGGATGAATTGCTTCTTTTAGAAGAAGGATGGAGTAGTCTGGGCAGTGCATTGTAGTAATGCTCTCTGCTCTACTTTTACAGCACACAGAAGAGTGCTATAGAACAGATATACAAGTAGCATTCAGTGCTACTATAGTTCTAACTCTGTTCATCAAACAGGCCATCCTATGAGTAGTACAGTGTGTAAAGCCTGATTTTACATAATGTTAGGTCAGATTCATAGAATCCTAGAACAGTTTGGGTTGGAAAAGACTATAACGGTCATCTAGTCCAACCCCACTGCAATGAGTAGGGACAACTTTAGCTAGATCAGGTTGCTTAGATCCCCATCCAGCCCGACCTTGATTTTTTCCAAGGTAGGTCTTTGTCCTGTCCCACTCGGTGGTTTTCAGGGTGGGTGACTCTTTTGTATCCTCTCTTTTAAAAGAGGTTTTCCTCTTCACAGCAGAGACCCGTTGCTTGGCAAAGGTAGAGAGTTAATAACCCTTTTTGGTCAGTAGATTGGCACCAATAACACACTTTATTAGTAATATTTCGCAGATCAGATAAAGGTGTGGCTTTCACTAATTTTATCTAATAATATGAAGAGAGAAAAAAAAAGGAGTGAAAAAGAGAATGAAAGAATGAAAGAGAGAGAAAGAAATAAAGAGAGAGAGAAAGAAAGAAAGAAAGAAGAAAGAAAGAAAAAAAGGAAAAAATAAAAATAAAAAGAAAAAGAAAAAGAAAAAAGAAAGAAAGAGAGAGAGAAAGAAAGAAAGAAAGAGGGAGAGAGAGAGAGAGCGATCCGTTCTGATCTTTGGTTCTTCGGTGGTGGGTGCACACCTTTGTCTTGATTGTTGATATTTTTATTGTCCCTTCTACTAATATTTATGAATCTTGCTCACATTATTCCCTCCTCTTCTCACTTTTCATGCTAATTGGGATGCAGGCGCAGTATGCAACATTTTAGGGGCTCCAAGGGGGTTTTGTCCCCTATAGATAAGGGAAGACCTTCTCAAGTCAAGTGTCCACTGTTAGATAAGGGCCTGGGCCTCGCAAGTCCAGAAACACCCCTCTTCTGCAGGGTTTGTCTGTTTGGATAAGGGGAGGTTGGGTAGTTGCTCCAACGGAAGCCCCCTTATCAATCACCCCAACTAAAATTTCTGAAGGGAGAACAGCACTCCACCCTCTTATCTCCAAGGATGCAGCACCACTCCACCTTTGCAGGGCTTGTCTCCTCCTTGGAGCAGGCTGTACCACAAAGCAGGCTGGTTTTAGGGCTAATAAGTAAAAATTGCATTGTAAAACAGGTTTGTTCAAGACACTTACATAAAATCTGAAAAACAAGTTGTTTAAAGCAAAATATCAGACTGTCCTTCACAGCCTTCTACCAACTCTCCAGGCAACCTGTTCTAGTGTTTCACCACCCTCATTTTCTTACTTATATCTGGACTAAAAATTTCTTCCTTATACCTGGACTAAATCTATCCTCTTTTAGTTTAAAACCATTACGCCTTGTTCTATCACAACAGGCCCTGCTAAAAAGATTGCCCCCAACTTTCTTATAAGCCCCCTTTAAGTACCCAAAGGCAGGAATACAGTCTTTCTGAAGACTTCTCCAGACTAAACAACCCCAAATCACTCAGCGTTTCTTCATAGGAAAAGTGTTCCAGTCCTCTGATCATTTTTGTGGCCGTCCTCTGGACCCACTGCAACATGTCCATGTTTTTCTGGGACTTAGGACTCCAGAACTGGACACACTACTCCAGGTGGGGTCTCACCAGAGCATAGTAGAGGTGGAAGATCACCTCCCTTAACCTGCTGGTCATGCTTCTTTTGATGCAGCCCAGGATATGGTTGGCCTTCTGGTCTGTAAGCACACATTGCTGGCTCATGTCCAGCTTATCATCCACCAGTACCCCCAAGTCCTTCTCCACATGGCTGCTCTCAATCCCTTCATCCCTCAGCTTGTATTGAAACCAGTGACTGCCCTGACCCAGGTGCGTGACCCTGCACTTGGCCTTCTTGAACCTCATGAGGTTCATACAGGCCCACTTTTCAAGCTTGTCCACATCCCTCTGGATGGCATCCCATCCCTCAGGCATGTCAACCTCACCACTGAGCTTGGCATTGTCTGCAAACTTGCTGAGGGTGCACATAGTCCCACAGACTATGTTGTTGATGAAGATATTAAACAGTACTCGTTCCAGTACGGACCCCTGAGGGATACCATTTGTCCCCAGTCTCCATTTGGATGTTGACCCATTGGCCACTACTCTCTGGATGCGACCATCCAACCAGTTCCTCATCTACTGAGTAGTCCACCCACCAAATTCATACCTCGTCGATTTAGAGAGAAGGATGCTGTGGGGGACCACGTCAAAGACCTTACAGAAGTCTGGACAGATGACATCTGTAGCTCTTCCTTTGTTCACTGATGCAGTCACTGCATCACAGGACATTAGGTTGGTCAGGCAGGACCTGCACTTGGTGAAGCCATGCTGGCTGTCTTAAATCACCTCCCTATCCTCCACGCTCCTTAGCATAGCTTCTAGAAGGATCTGCTCCATGATCTTCCCAGGCAGAGAGGTAAGGCTGACAGATCGGTAGTTCCCAGGGTCCACCTTTCCACCGTTTTTAAAAATGGGTACAATTTTTCCAGTCACCAGGAACTTCACCTTACTGCCATGACTTTTCAAATACCATGTAGAGTGGCTTGACAACTACATCAGCCAGTTCCGTCAGAACTCTGGGATGCATCCCATTAGGTCCCATAGATCATCTTCCTCAGGTGATCATGAACCTGATCTTCTCTTACAGTGGGAGGGACTTTGCTCCCCCAGTGTCCACCCACTCAAGAGGTGTGGTAAAAGAGGTTGCTAGTGAAGACTGAGGGAAAAAAGTCGTTGAGGACCTCAGCCTTCTCCTCATCCACTGTTACCAGCTTGCCAGTCATGTTTATCAGGTGGAGTATGCTTTCTTTAACCTTCCTTTTCTGGTCCTGAAGTAACCTCAGCTCCTCCCATGCCAGCTGCACCACTGCCTTTCCACCTTCCACCTTTCCAGTTCTAGTATCTTCCGGAGTCCTCTCACTGACCTGTTTCCTCTTCCAATAGTCCCACATAACTCCAATATCCACTGTTGCAACATGGGACAAAGGACCTTTTTGCAAAGGCAGGAGAAACTCACAAGCCTGGCAAGTAGAGACACCTATGATGGCGGTTTGGAGCTATCCATATTAGCCCTTGATAAAGGAGTGGGCTGTTGCTGCTGAGGGAGTGCAGAGTGCTACTTGTCTTTCCTGCAGCAACAGAAGTGGTGTTAACTCTCCCTCTACTTACTTCCAAAAAGTTTTGGGAATGTGAAATGTCTGATACAGATATTCTTCTAGCACATGTGGCTGAATTTGATCAAGGCATTAGCATAGAATCACAGAATTGCATAGTTTCTAAAGGGCTTCTTGAGATCATCCAGTCCAAATCCTGCTGCTCGAACTGGGTCAGCTAGAGCAGTTTAGAATCATAGAATGTATTGGGTTGGAAGGGACCTCTAAAGGTCATCTAGTCCAACCCTCCTACAGCAAGCAGGGACATCTCTAACTAGATCAGGTTGCTCAGAGCCCCATCAAGCCTGACCTTGAATGTCTCCAGGGATGGCGCTTCCACTGCCTCTCTGGGCAACCTGTTCCAGTGATCCGCGACCCTGGTATTAAAGAACTTTTTCCTAATGTCCAACCTAAATCTACCCTTTTCTAGCTTAAAACCATTACCCCTTGTCCTATTGCTACAAACTCTTGTGAATAGTTCTTCCCCTGCCTTCTTATAGGCCCCTTTCAGGTATTGGAAGGTCGCTATAAGGTCCCCGTGGAGCCTTCTCTTCTCCAGACTGAGCAAACCCAACTCTCTCAGCTTGTCTTCATAGGAGAGGTGCTCCAGCCCTCTGATCATTTTCGTTGCCCTCCTCTGGACATACTCCAACAGGTCCACGTCCTTCTTGTGTTGGGAGCTCCAGAGCTGGATGCAGTACACCAGGTGGAGTCTCACCAGGGCAGAGTAGAGGGGGAGAATCACCTCTCTCGATCTGCTGGCCATGCTTCTTTTAATACAGCCCAGAATGCGATTGGCCTTTGTCGGTCACCAAGGGGAGATGCTCTGGAGCCAGCATAGCCTGCACTGAAGCAGCAGATCTCAGTGCACAGCAGATTTTCCTGAGGGAAGGAGACACCAGGGCAGCAGAGAGGCCCACTTGGAGCCAGCAGCTCTTACGAGAGATGCCTGTGAGACCTGGGCATAGCCAGGGCAACGCCACCCTCTGACACCTATAAAAAGTGGCCTAAGGAGCACTAGCAACCAGGAGCACTGCGAACAGAGCGGGGGGCGTCATCCAGAATGTGGTGCAGCAGTTCGCGCAGGAAGGGCACTGAAGCTGCCAGTTTGAGAAGCCAAGGATGCTTCTCTCTAAGGTCCCTGAGCACTGAGCAAGGTCAAGCAAAGGGGGTGGGGCACGTCTTCTGGGTGAGACAAGTCCAGGTGGTGGTATCTGGGCGTGCTGCGGCAGCTCGAGCAGTTGGTGCTACAGGCAGCCACAGTGGCAAGCTGGGCAAAACCTTTTGTCTGAAGAAATGTGGCAACCTAGACAGAGGTGCCAGGTAAACTTGCAGGTGTCCAGCTCACAGGCTGCAGGGAATGCCACAGCCTCTCACTGGCAGCAGGGGGCAGCCATGAGTATGGCTGTGTGCAGTGTCAGCAAATAGGTGATCTGCTGTCGAGTGGCACAGCTGCAAGGCTGAAAGGTTACAAGCTGAAATAAAAGGCTTAGGAGCATTAGGGAGGCTGAAATGGAGATAGACTGGTGGAACCAGGCTCTACCCTCCCTACAATGGAAACAGGAGCACCCACCAGATACCACCCAGGATAAAGGGGCCCCTATATCCTGCCCCCATCAGGTGGAAGACAGAAGCCTAAACGAAAGAGGTGAATGGAGGCAAGTTCATGGCCGTGACAGAAGGTGAGTGCTGTCCTTGCCTGCCTCACCTCCCCAGGGGCCTCTGAGAAATAGATATGAGGCCCTGCTGGAGGATGGGCAGACTAATAAGGATGTGGAAGATAGACCACATATACCAGAGGTCTTACCACAGTCAGATAGGCCTTCCAGCCATATAGCAACCTCTTCCAGAAGGGAGAAGAGTTATAGTTGTTGGAGACTCACTCCTAAAGGGAACAGAGGGCCCAGTATGTCGGGCTGACCCTCAACATAGGGAATTCTGTAGTCTTCCTGGAGCCTGTAGTCTTCCTGGAGCCTGTAGTCTTCCTGAAGCTGGAACTAGGGATATTGCTAGGAGACTCCCCAGCCTAGTGCAGTCATCAGACTATTAACCGCTACTGGTCTTCTAGGCAGGAGGGGAGGAAGCTGCATCCCATAGTCTGAAGGGAATGAAGAGAGACTTCAGGGCCTTGGGACAATTACTGAAAGAGTCTGGTGAGCAAGCATTTTCTCTTCCCTCCTTCCAGTTGCGGGTGATGATATAGGAAGCAATAGAAGGATGCAGTCCGTAACTACCTGGCTCTGAGACTGGTGCTACAGGCAGGGTTTTGGGTTCTTTGATAATGGCTGGTTTTATAAGACACCAGGAGTGATGCTAATACATGGGAAAGGCTTATCTTGTAGAGGGAAAAGGGTTCTAGGGCAACAATTAGCAGGGCTCATACATAGAGCTTTAAACTACTTTTGAAGGGAGATGAGGTTGTAGCTGGATTTGTAGCGGTGGGGCAGTGTTCTAGTATTAATGAGGACCTGAAGACCTCAGCAGCATGGGGAATAAACAGGAGGAGTTAGAAATCTACGTGCGGTCAAGGGCTTATAATCTGGTGGCAATTACAGAGACATGGTGGGACAGCTCACATGACTGGAATGTGGTCATGAATGGCTATGTCCTTTTCAGGAAAGACAGGCCAACAAGGCGAGGAGGTGGTGTTGCTCTTACATAAGAGAGCAACTAGAATGTATGGAGTTCTGTCCAGAGGTGGATGAGGAGCAGGTTGAGAGTTTGTGGGTGAGAATTAAGGGGCAAGCTAGCATGGGAGATACTGTTGTGGGTGTCTATTACAGGCCACTTGATCAGGATGAGGAAGTTGATGAGGCCTTCTAAAGGGATCTGACAGCAGCCTTGTAATCACAGGCCCTGGTACTCCTGGGGGATTTTAGCTACCAAGGTACTTGCTGGAAGGCCTATTCAGCTAGCCATTTGCAGTCCACAGAATACCGAGCAGGATCACAACCCTGGACTTCAGCAGGGCCAACTTTGGCCTTTTCAAGCAATGGCTAGGGAAAATCCCATGAGACAGTGTACTAGAAGGCAAAGGGGCCCAAGAGAGTTGGTTTATATTCAAGGACCACTTTTTCCAAGCTCAAGATTGGAACATCCCAGTAGGTAGGAAATCAAGAGCCAGGAGACCCGCATGGTTAAAGAGGGAACTAATGGGCAAACTCAAGTGGAAGAAGAGAGTCTATGGATCTTGGAAGGAGGGGATGGCGACTTGGGAGGAATATAAGACTGTTGTCAGATGATGTAGGGAGGCAACTGGAAAGCTAAGGCCTCCTTGGAGTTAAGCCTTGCAAGGGAGGTCAAGGACAACAGAAAGGGCTTCTTCAAATACATTGCAGACTAAAATAACACTAGAGACCCACTAGGCCCACTGTTGAATGAGGCGGGTGCCCTGGTGACAGAGGATACAAAGAAGGTGGAGTTACTGAATGCCTTCTTTGCTTCTGTCTGTACTGCTGGAGACTGTCCTCAGGAGTCCCTGAGGAAGTCAGGATAAAGGAAGAGTTTGCCTTGGTTGATGAACACTGGGTTAGGGATCAGTTAAGCCATCTGGACATACATAAATCCAAGGACCCTGATGGGATTCACTCGCAGGTGCTGAGGGAGCTGGCAGAAGTTGTTGCTAGACCATTCTCTATCATCTTTGGTAAGTCGTGGGGAGGTGCCTGAAGACTGGAGGAAAGCAAATGCCATTCCAGTCTTCAAAAAGGAGGCAAGAAGGAGGACCTAAGTAACTACAGACCGGTCAGCCTCACCCCCATCCCTGGAAAGGTGATGGAACATCTTATCCTCAGTGCTTTCTCTAGGCATCTTTATCAAGGATAAAAGGGTCATTAGGAGCAGTCAGCATGGCTTCACCAAGGGGAAGTCATGTTTGACCAACCCGATAGCTTTTTATGAAGACATAACCAAGTGGATAGATGATGGTAGTGGAGTGGAAGTGGTTTATCTTGATTTCAGTAAAGCATTTGACACCATCTCCCACATCATTGTTTCAGCTAAACCGAGGAAGTGTGGTCTGGATGATCGGGTAGTGAAGTGGATTGTGGGTTGATTGAAGGAAAGAAGTCAGAGAGTTGTGATCAATGGGACGGGGCCTTTAGTTGGAGGCTTGTATCTAGTGGAGTCCCTCAGGGGTCGCTACTGTGACCAGTACTATTCAATATGGTCATCAATGACCTGCATGAAGGAACAGAGTGCGCTGTCAGCATGTTTGCTGATGACACAAAACTGGGAGGAGTGGCTGACACACCAGAAGGCTGTGCTGCCATTTAGCGAGACCTAGACGGGCTGGAGAGCTGGGTGGGAAGAAATTTAATGAAATACAACAAGGGCAAGTGTAGAGTCTTGCATCCGGGAAAGAACAATCCCAGGTACCAGTACAGGTTGGGGAATGAGGTGTTGGAGAGTAACGTAGGGGAAAGGGACCTGGGGGTCCTGGTGGACAGCAGGATGACCATGAGCCAGCAAGGTGCCCTTGCGGCCAAGAAGGCCAATGGCATCCTGGGGTGTATTAGAAGCGGTGTGGTCAGTAGGTCGAGGGAGGTTCTCCTCCCCCTCTACTCTGCCCTGGTGAGACCGCACCTGGAATACTGTGTCCAGTTCTGGGCCCCTCAGTTCAAGAAGGACAGGGAACTGCTTGAAAGAGTCCAGCGCAGAGCCACAAAGATGATTAAGGGGGGGGAACATCTCCCTTATGACAAAAGGCTGAGGGACCTGGGTCTCTTTAAGTTGGGGGAGACTGGGGTGTGATCTCATTAATATTTATAAATAGGTAAAGGGCGATCATCAGGAGGATGGAGCGAAGCTCTTTTTGGTGCTGGCCAATGATAGGAGAAGGGGCAACAGGTGCAAGCTGGAGCACAGGAGGTTCCACATTAACATAAGGAAAAACTTTTTCACTGTGAGAGTGACAGAGCCCTGGAACAGGCTGCCCAGGGAGGTTGTGGAGTCTCCTTCTCTGGAGACACTCAAAATTCACTTGGACACGTTCCTGTGTGACCTACTCTAGGTGGTCCTGCTCTGGCAGGGGCGTTGGTCTAGATGATCTTTCGAAATCCCTTCTAACCCCTAACATTCTGCGATTTTGTGTGATTGTGTAATTCCTGGCTGCAATTGCGCACTAGTGGTTCACGTCCAGCTTCTCATCCACCAGTACCCCCAATTCTTTTTCTATATGACTGCTTTCTAATATGTCTTCTCCCAGCTGTATTGATACCAGCAGTTGCCCCAGCCCAGGCGTAGGACCCTGCACTTGACCTTATTGAAGCTCATGAGTTTCACCTTTGCCCACCTCTCCAGTCTCTCCAGGTCCCTCTGGATAGCATCCTGTCTCTCTGGCATATCAGCTGCACCACCCAGCTTCGTGTCATCAGCAAACTTGCTGAGGGTGCACTCAATGCCACTGTCAATATCATTAATGAAGATATTAAAGAACACTGGTCCCAGTATGGTCCCCTGAGGGACATCACTTGTCACAATTTTCCATCTGGACATTGCGCCATTAACCACTACTCTCTGGATGTGACCATCTAGCCAATTCCTTATCCACTGAACAGTCCACCCATTGAACCCCTATCTCTCCAACTTAGAAAGAAGTATGTTGTGGGGGACCATGTCAAATGCCTTGCAGAAGTCCAGATAGATGACAACTGTAGCTCTTACCTTGTCCACTGATGCAGTCACTTCATTGTAGAAAGCCACTAGGTTGGTCAGGCAGGATTTGCCCCTAGTAAAGCCATGCTGACTGTCTTGAATCACCTCCCTGTCTTCCATGTGGCTTAGCATATCTTCTTAGTGGGGCTGACAGGTTGGTAGTCCTCCTTTCTACTCTTTTTAAAAATGGGCATAATTTTTCTTTTCTTCCAGTCACTAGGGACTTAACCTGACTGCCACGACTTTTCAAATATCATGGAAAGTGTCTTGGCAGCTACGTCAGCAAATTCCTTCAGGGCTCTGGGATGCTTCTCATCAGATCCCACAGACTTGTGTATGTTCAGGTTCCTCAGATGGTCACGAACCTTGTCTTCACTTATGGTGGGAGAGACTTTGTCTCCCTGGTCCCTGTTTTGTGGGCCACTAACTTGATTGCTGTAAGGAGAGAGGTTGCCAGTGAAAACTGAGGCAAAAAATTGTTGAAAACCTCAGCCCTCTCTGCTCGTCTGTTGTTACTTGTTCACCATTGCTGCTCATCGGGGCAGTACACTTTATTTGACCTTCCTTTTCTGGTTGACATACCTGTAGAAGCCCTTCTTGTTTTTCTGTGCATCCCTTGCCAAGTTCAGCTCCAGCCACGCCCTGGCCTTCATGACCTCATCCCTACACAACCGGGCAACATCCCTGTACTCTTCCCAGGATACCCATCCCTGCTTCCACTGCCTGTGCATTTCCTTCTTGCCCTTTAGTTTGACCAGCAGGTCTTGACTCAGCCATGCTGGTCTCTTGCCCTTCTTGCCCGATTTCTTACACCTGGGGACTGAGAGCTCTTGCACTCTATGGAAAGCACAAAGCTCTGCCAGCTCTTTTCTGCTCCCTTGTCCCTGAGGGCCATTTCCCAGGGGGTCATACTGACTAACTCCTTGAAGAGCCAGAAGTTTGCTTTCCTAAAATTTAAGGGCCTGACGATGATTTTCATCTGCTTCATACCACTTAGTACAGTGAACTGCACTAGTACATTATCACTGCAGCCCAGGCTGCCTCCAATCTTGACAACCCTCATGAGTTCACTTGGAATTGTGACCATCAGGTGCAATATTGCATACCCTCGGGTAGGGCTGTCTATTTCTTGCCTGAAGAGGTTGTCATCTAGGCATTCCAGGAGTCTCCTGGATTGCCCACAGCTTTCCATGCCACTTTTCCAACAGGTGTTGGAGTGGCTGAAATTCCTCAGCAGGATGAGAGCCTGTGTGTGCAATGTCTCCTGGAGCTGGAGTAAAAACGCTTCATCAATAGGCTCCCCATGATCAAGTGGCCTGTAGTAGACACAAACCACAAGGCTCCCTTTGTTGTCTCAATCCCTAATTCTTACCCATAAGCTTTCAGCCTTCTCATAGCTGTTCTTTAGGGACAACTCTTCACACTCTAGCTATTTCTTAACACATAGGGCAACACCTCCGCTCCTCCCTCCACTCCTGTCCCTTCTGAACAGCTTGTAGCCACCAATAGCCACACTCCAGTCATAGGATTTATCCCATCAAGTTTCAATAATGGCCGCTATGTCATAGACTTCTTGTAGCATGGTAGCTTCCAGTTACTCCTGTTTGTTGCCCATGCTGCATGCATTGGTGTAGAGGCACTTCAGCTGGGCTGCCAGCCATGTCACCTTCTTAGAGGGGCACCCCTTTATTCCACCAAGGTGTGTTATGGATGCTACCCTGTCAGCTCCTATATCCTCAGGAGCCCCTGGCTCATCTCTGTAAGACTTTGCCTGTGCTGCAGTGTCCACAGCATACCTTAGGGCAGATGGCTGAAGGCCCTTATTGTCACCCCACCCCTCCAACCCTAGTGTGCCATCCTGTCGCGTATCACATATAATCTTGATATTATTATCCCCCTTCACATCTAGTTTAAAGCCCTGACAATCAGCCCCACAATCTCTTGGGCAAAGGCCCCTTTCCCCCTTTGAGAAAGGTGTCTCCCGTTGGATGCCAGAATTCCTGGTGCCGTGCAGGTCATTCCATTATCAATTAACCCAAAATTGTGGTGGTGACACCAGGCATGGAGCCATGTGTTGATAGATTGGATCATCCTGTTCCTTCCGGTGTCACTGCTTTCAGTTGGAAGGAGAGAAGAAAAATAACCTGCGCCCCAGATTCTCTCACTAACTATCCCAAGGCCCTTAAGTCTTTCTTGATCATTCTTGGGCTACTGGTTGCTGCTTCCTCTCCACCCACATGGAAAATCAGTAGTGGATAGTAATCTGTGGACCTCACTAATCTAAGAAGTTTCCTAGTGACATCCTTAACCTGGGCTCCAGGGAGACAGCAGACCTCACCATGAGGAGGGTCTATGCGGCTTATTGGACCCTCTGTTCCCCTCAGAACAGTCACCTACAACTATAACCCTTCTTTTCTTCCTTTTGTGTGTGGTGGTGATAGGGGCAGTAGGCGTGTCTGACTGTGTAGACAACTCTGGTGTAGCTTGCTCCTTGTGTCCCCATCCTTATTTAGGTGTTCTTCCTCAGCCAGAGCCGCATAACTATTGCTCAGAGGTGCCTGGGGTGAGGTGGGCAAGAGGGGTTTTCTCCTGCTGCCCCTACCATGAACTTGCCTCCACTCACTTATTTGTTTTGCCCAGGACCATGCTGGGTTTTGAAAGCCTCAAATGATGGAGACTCCACAAGATGTCTGGGCAGCCAGATCCTGTATTTGACCACCCTCACAGTAAGAAAAACCCAAGAACATTTTGGTGTGCTCATATGGAATTTCCAGTTTTTAATTTGTGCTCATTGCCTCCTGTCCTGTCAGTATGCGCTACTGAGAAGTCTGGTGCCCACTTCTTCATTCCCAGCCATCAGGTACTTATACACATTGATGAATTCTCTCTGAGCCTTCTCCAGGCTGAACCGTTTCAATTCTTTCAGCCTTTCCTCACATGAAAAACACTTCAGTCCCTTAATGTTCTTTGTGGGTTTATGTTGGACTCATTTGCTAACTTACTAAGAGGAACTGACAGATAAGTTATGGCATTATATAAGCCTTACTGCCTTAACAAACCAGGCTGAAGTGAGCTGTAGGTAAAGACAGATCTATGTGACTGTAGATAGGTTAGGAAAACACCTGAAAAGAATTAAGGTATTTATTTTTCAAAAAATGTAAACCCTAGTTCCCAAGTCTCTACTACTACTGCTAGTATTTGAAACCCAGTCACTGTGGTTATCAGCTGTGACACAAAGGCAGGTGAGTAGAAATCCAGTCTTTGTTCTCTCCCTTTCATTTTTAGTAGCTTCTTATCTGCAGCATATGATGGATGGAAAGATGATGCTGAATTCCTGATAGGGAAAGTAACGTGCTTTTCAAGAACTGTATGAAAGTTACCATGCAGCCCAGGAGAATTTTGTTCCTAGATTCTTGTGATTCACTAGGCTGAATTATACTTGTATAACCTTAAGCTGGCTTCTGGCTTGAGTAGATCTTTATGATGAAGCAAGTGAATAAACACACCTCTGTGTTGGTTAATTTCATTTTTTGGAAAGGGTGTGAATTAATGTAAAATCTATTAAAAAATGTGGGTTTGTTTTGAACTTTATTGTTAGAGCTAAATACACCAATATGTCTGGAAGCTAGCTTGCAAGCAAACACTTATCCTGGAAAAAGATGATGATTTGGATTTTCTCCAACTTGCTGTTAAAACCAGTTATAATAAAAAGAGAAATTTGTGGTTTGAAAACTAGTAGTTCTCTAAAAATAGGAAAGATTTTTCATCTGTGTGTTCTGCTTATTTGAACAGCATATAGCACTAGAATATGTGCTTGTAATTATTTGGCATAGAAATAGTTTGTATAAACTATATTTCTTAACAATTGACTTTTTGTTAACTAGTATACAGCAAAGTGTTGATAAATTTAAGTTTCAGTTCAGTTGCTGCCATAATGAAAGTCAACAGAAAGACAGAAAACATCCATCTGTTTTTATGTAGTACAGATCTAAATGGTGTCTTGGTCACTAAGCAAAGAATCTAATCTGCTATAGCAATACTCCTAGTTAATTAAAATTTATGATGGAAAGTTTGAAGATGTTGCTCTGACTTCATTGTGGGCTTTTTTTTTGCTAAGAAAACACTGTACCCTTTTAATGGTGTTTTCCTCCTCAGAGTGTTGTTTTTTGCTTGCATCTTTGATAATTGTCACAGGACACAGAAGGTCTATGTTCTATATATACACACCAACATTAAGCAGAAAATTAACAGAAACTTTATAAACTGGGAAAACATTTGTGTGCAGCCAATCTTTTGTCACAGGGCAATCACTACATCCTTCCCAGATCACCCGTCCAGGTCCTCAGCTCCACCTTGATAGGCAGGAGAACATAGCAGCATGAAAATTGTGTAACCTGGGAGCAAGAAGTCAGTAACTGTGAGCAATGATCATTAGTTACCATATAGACACAGTTTCCTACTTGCAGGTCAAAATCCTGGAAAGGAAGGTTAGATACACAGGCAGCGTGAAAGAAATACTAGATCTATGGAAAATGACTCAGTAGTTACTTATATCAGTCTCTGCACTTAACAGGAGGTGACAGTACCTTCTGGCACAACACAGTATGGCCGGAGTGTGGCTCTGAAAAAATCTCTGGTTTGCAGTAGCACTGTTCTGCTTAGCTGTTGAAAAGAAGCATACAGGTTCTAATTTAAGCCAACTGATGATTTAAGCCAATTCTTCCTAGGCTGTCTTGACAAAACAGTAAATATTTTACAGAGTAGGATAGATAAAATGTGCAGTATGTATTTACTTATTTTAAGTAAAGAAATATTGCTGATCATCCAAATTATGCATTTGAAGCGGTAAAGTTGATCAATAAAATTTTAAGCAAATTCCAAAAGGCAAAATCTGTTACTATTGAATGCAGAATGCATTGTAAACCAGGAAAGAACCACAATACATGTGACTCCAGACTGAGCTTATTAATAAGGAATATATCAGAACTATGGATTTTTCCCTTGCCAATGACTGATCTCACTGTTCAAGTGGCTGATGATGCAGCTGACAAAGAACTCTCCTGAATGTTTTTCTTTCTCTTATGATGGAGACACAATCTAAAGTGAAAAGGAAGCCAGATAGTAAATAGGTGTGTGTTACATTATACAGGCAGCAGAGCAAAAAACTCATTGGGTAGGTGTGGTTGCTTTAGACTACCATCTTATGTATGAGGACAGTTTACTTTCTGATAATGCTTTAGGCAGGACTGCTGATCCACAATTTCTTACACTCAACTAATGTGGAAGACACTTACAGTTCTGATGCTTGACTTAGATGAAGTCCTCAGGGTCACCTGAGTCATGTCTTGTCCTATACTACAGTACAACATATGAAATATGTGTAGAGGAGTGGTATAGATTTTAGCTGTTTGAAAATGCGTTGTGTTCGGTCATACCAGATTTTCCTCAGCACTTAATCAACTTTCAGTGTATTTTTTACACACAAACCCCATAAACATTCAGTATGGATATTTGAAAAACATACTTTGTTTTCAAATTTGATTTGGGCTAACAGTATATTTACAGCTTATCTCTGGTGGTGTGTAGGATAAATTGAAGTATTTCCTTACAGCAGAAATTTATCACCCAGAGACAGTGAAATTAGAGCATGTTCACTGTTGTGGCCACTTTGTTGTAGCCAGCCTAGAGTGTGGACGGGAAGTGGATGTGGCAAGAGCAAGGGTGACTGAGCAGTGATGTTTGACATGTATTGTGAGTAGCTAATATTTGCATTTTTTTTTTTAATTGAAGAATAGAGATTTTGTTGCCTTAGAAAAAGCATTCTGGAATAAAGACTGAATCCACTGGCAGAAATAATTATGAAAGGAAACTTAGTCCAGGGGAATGATCAGTAATAATGAGGTAATGGACAATTATGAGGACTGCAAACAAAACAAGAGGGACAAGCAGTGTGTGTTTAGAAAGCTGATGTTAATGGTGTGACCCTGTTGCTGATGCTGTGTGAGTAGGAGGGTGGTCAGCTGTGCAAATGTCCTCTTCCAGTGGCTGGGACAGCCCTGCTGCATGAGCCTCCTTGAAGCTGTGATGTAAGGGACAGGGTTGCAGCTGCAGGGGTTGGGGAGGAGTGGCAGATGAGTGACTTTTAAAATTGCTTCTAAAGCACTGAGTAAGTGCTACACTACATCTGGGTAAGTGTGTTTCAGAGTAGGGGCACAATAAAGCCATTCACATTATTTAAGATACTCAGGCTGTTTGAATATTAAACAGTTTAAATGGTGTTCGTCAATGCAGAAGCTTTATAAACATTTCTGGGTTTACCCTCAGTTTACTGGTCCTTGAACACTTACATTAGTTACAACTCATAATGGTACACAGATCTGCTGAAATGAAGGAGCAAAACCCCACTTTTTTCTGTGTATTAGCTAGTATTCATAAAGCACACAGTGATTCTAATTAATATATTATGCATACTACCACATGTTGTTAGTCTGTCTGCTTTTTTTTTTTTTTTAACAAAACCTACCTTTTAGTATTAAGCAACAGCTGGGATTAAGACTAAGGAGTGAGTTCCAGAGCAGGCACCTCTGTGTTGCTGCTGATTGCTATTAGGCTTTCCTCTTACCTTAAAAGCTCTCCTGCGGCAAGTCAGAAATTAGGAGTCAGAGGTAGCTGATAACTAGATTGTTTTCTGATGCTGTGTGTGCTACCAGTGAAAAAGCAACGAGGTATTTGTGTTTTCTTCTACCAGTATGAAAATCCAGCAAGATGCAGAAATAATCAAGAGGAGATATCATCTTGTATATACAGATACATGGGAAAAGTGCCAGGATCTAAAGGCGGAAAAAAGTTTTTTAATAGGCATCAGTGGCCAGAACTGAAGCCACACATATTCCAGCAGGAAAGAAGTGATACAGTTTTAGCAGGAAGGGTGGTTAAGTAGTCTGACATACACAAGGGATAGATAAATGTGGTGGCTGGGAAACCAAGACCTCTCTGGAGGAAGTACCTTCCTCTATCTAGTAAGGAAAAAAGAAGAACTAATGCAGAGTCTAAAGACCTGAAACAAGGCCTTTACTTTTACTGTTTTCTACTTCTTGTTTTATAGAAATGAGTCCAAAACATCCTTATTTTAAAGAGGTAAAAAGTTTCTTGTTGGAGTGCTGTACAAACATGTGGGCTGAAACGGATGCCTTAGGCAGCTTTAGTCTGGGAGGGCGGAGATATGAAATTGGAATGAACTCTGGGAACTTCCTGTTTGCAAAAGAACCAGGTAAGCCTTCAGAGCTGTACCCACCCTGCTGGTGGAGGCAGGACCTGTGTGGGAGTACCTGCAGACTGCTCCCAAGAGTAACAGCAGTTGGGTCAGCATTGCCTGACAGTTCCCCGGTAATGAGAAGGTGTTCCCGCAGGGGGGTAAAAGTATGCAGTCGAGGCAGCTAGCTGCTAGCTACTTCAGCAAGGAAGAGGGCTTTAAAGGAAATACAGGTTTGCTTTAAGATCATGGAACCATGTGTTATCTGGTTAGCCCCTTTATCTACCCTCCGTTGTTTTTTGTCTTGTATTAAGCCAATGGATGTATATTTATTGGGAGGGAAAAATTAGCTTGTTCAGCACCACTAATTTTAGTTCATTTTCCCATGATTTGGACAAGAGTGTAAGCAAAATATAAATTTAAGAAAGCAAAATTCCTTTAAATTTAAGTGCCATTGTTTTTGCTGCTGTAAAGTTCTAGACAAAGGCTTAGGTAAGACAGTGGTGGCTTCTCCCTTTCATGTGGTCTTTTCTGGAATATGACATTTAAATTAACACAAAAATAATTCAGAAAACTGGTAACCAAAAGCACTTCTAGACCTTCATGCTCTGTGAAAAAGCTCTGCTTATGGCATGAAATTTCATACACAGCCTTGAAGTACAAGAGACGGTTCTGAAACTGTTTTACATTACTGCAGTACTGCCAAAAGCTTTGAGGTGGAAAGGAGTTAAATGAATTTTTATTGAGAACAGTTTGGATGTCTGTAGCAGTCTGACAGGAAATAAATTTGTCAGAAAATCAGTGTTCCTTCTCTAGATACTTTTTTAACAGACCCTGGATATTATGAAATACTGAGACTGGTAGGTTCAGTGACAATAATCTTTTGCTTGATCTAAATGACATTTTTGGCTATAAGCGTCAGGAAAAAAAAGAAAAAAAAAAAAGAAAAAATAGATAACTGAATTCAGTGGACTAGAGATTTGAACATACTTCAAAAAGAAGAAACATTTCCAAACAATGATCATTAAAGCACATTTCAGTCCACATTAGTCTGATTTAGATGCCAGCACGTTTAATCTCCCATTTTCACCCAGGCCACTTGCCAATGCTGCCTACAAAAAGCACAGAATTACACTGTGGTGACTGTTTGACCAGCTATCTATTCTGCTTGTCTGTCTTACTCCCACAGAAAAAAATTTGCCTATTTCAGTGCTCAAAGTAATCTTATGATCAGATCATGAGTGTGAGATATAGCAAACCGATGTTACTGTTCATAACTAAAACGTATGGTAGACATAATTTTGCTTTACCAGTTTGGGGTGGTTTGGTGTCTGATGGGGTTTTGGTAGTGGGGCAGGGGGCTACAGAGGTGGCTCCTGTAAGAGGCTCCTTCAAGAAGCTCCCCTGGCTGCAATTTCAGACGCACTTCTGGCCAAGGCCAGGCCAATCGGTGCCTTTGAGGATAACTCTAAGAGTGAAAGAAGCTGTTGAGCAAGTTCTTTGTTCCTTCTTCTTAGTAAGTGGAGGAGAGGAGATGGATGTGAGAGAGACAGCCCTGCGGACACCTGGGTCAGTGAGGAAGGAGAGGGGGAGCTGTGCCAGTGCAAATGTTCCCCTGTGGCCCATGATGGGGTGGCGTCTGAGCCCCTGCAGCCCCTGGAGCCCAGCGGTGGCCCAGAGGTTGCCCTGCAGCCTGCAGAGGACCCCAGGCCAGAGAAGCAGGGACCAGGCCCAAAGTAGGCCATGGTTCTGACATGGCCCGTGCTGGATCAGCCCATCAGTGGGAGGGCGGCAGCCCCGGGAGGGACCTGCACTGGGTCAGTTTGTGGGGAGCTGCCACCCCACAGGAAGGACTCATGTTGGAGCTGTTGGAAGAGGGCTGTCTGCTGCGAGAGTGACCCCATGGTGGGGCAGGGGAGGGCTGTGAGGAGCCCTCTCCCTGAGGAGGAAGGAGCAGCAGGGACACCTTGTGCCTGACTGACTGAACCCCCATTCTCTGCCTTGCTGGGGGGCAAGAGGTAGCAGAGCTGAGCCCGGGCAGACAGAAGGGGTGTGGGGGAAGGTGAGTTGTATTTAAGACCTGGTTGTATCTCTCATTCTCCTTGATGGTGGTGGTTGTTTTGTATTAAGTGTAATTGTTATCGTCAAATTGATTCTGTCTTTTGCTCATGGCCATAACTGGTGAGTGACCCCTCCCTGTCCTTTGTCTCGAGCCTTTTGGTTGTATTTTCTCCTCCCCATCCCTCAGGGGGTGGGGTAGGGGTAAGCGAGTGTCTGCGTGGTGCTTTGTTGCTGACTGGGTGGGCTCAAACCACGACACAGCTCTAAGAAGGTCCCCTTCAGCATTAACCCAAATGTTTCTTGACAGACCGTATTAAAAAAAAAAAAAAAAAAAAAAAAAATTAACACAGAATGTATGGAAACAGGAAATTCTATGAAAAAAAGTAAGTCTTGGCAATGTTTGGGGCTTCCCACAAAATTTTTTTGCCTTTGTTTGCCTGTATAGCTCCTATTTCATATTTCTCCCATTTCTAGTCTCCTGGGTATGCTTTTACTGCTGGTTGAATTTCCTGAATTTTCATATGGCTGAGAAACCTGATGGCACAATGTCAGGTCAATACATAAGTTACTTTCAAAGTCTTGTTTATGGGCAAAAATTTAGCACACTTTACATGTAAATCTGAGAATTTATTGTTGGTATCACTGAAATCAGACAATGTAATTAAAGGATAATTATTAGTCTAGATCTATTACAGAAAAAGAATAATATATTTAGAATACAGGGCGGGGGAAAGTCTTAGTAATAATACAGTTTCAATTGCAATACACACAATTTCTGGTTCTTCTTTCTGGTGCTATGCTCATTCTTCCTCTGCTCCTTTCAGTCCTAATGTTAATGTGGTCATTCTCATGGTTCATGGTGAGTTATGGGGAGCTGTTAGCATCCAGTGTCCTTTGCCAGGAGGAGTGTGATGTTCAAATTGGTCGTTTCTTTCTCACTCTAGGATCCACTTGGGGTCATTTTTTGTTTGTTTGTTAACACATCTTGACATATTGCTTTTTCTTCATTAATCTGCAGCTCCATGCTACACCCAAATTTACTGTATACATACTTTAAATGCCTTTGTGTATGTTGCACATGATTTCTTTGATACCTAAAATCAAATTTTATTTCCAGCTACAAGTCTGCATTTTTTAACTTACTACTGGTGAGGTGTTTGTTGCTGTGCGGTCTCCAGGGCCAGTCCTGTCCCTCATAGAATCATAGGATAATTTAGGTTGGGAAAGACCTCAAAGATCATTGATCCCAACCATTAACCAAGCACTACCAAGTCCACCAGTAAGCAATGTCCCTAAGCACCACATCTATATGTCTTTTAAATACCTCCAGGCATGGTGACACAATCACTTCCTGGGCAGCCTGTTTCACTGACAGCCCTTTCAGTGAAGAATTTTTTCCTAATAACGAACCCAAATCTCCTCTGGTGCAACTTAAGGCTGTTTCCTCTTGTCCTATCACTTGCTACTTGGGAGACTAACACCCACCTCACTACAACCTCCTTTCAGGCAGTTGTAGCCAGTGATAAGGTCCCCCCTGAGCCTGTTTTTCTCCAGACTAGACAACCTCAGTTCCTTCAGCCACTCCTCATAAGACTTGTGCTTTAGGCCTGTCCTACACCACATCCTGTGCTTTCACTTTGCAAAGCTTCTGCTGTTGTATCAGACCCGTGCTTCTCTACATGATGTGTCAGAATAGGATCTCATGCTACATAGAAGATGACTACTTGTTACTATCAATATAAAAAATATTGCTGTGCCACACAGAGAAAAATAATATTTAGAACAAATTTGCCACAGACAGCTTACCAGTTAGAGAAATTGCCGACATGGCTAAAATAGGCAAAACAAATCTGCAGGCAGGTCCAGAAAACTCCGTCAGAGCAAGCCTGTGACAAGCCTCAGTCCTAAGGCCTTGCAGACTCAGTACAAAATGTATGGCCTGTTACTAGCAATGGCAATAACACTTTACAACACTACATGGTTATACACAGGACGAGGTGTGAACGTGGTTATGAGTTTTAACAGCAGCCTCTTGTATCCCATCTCTAAAGTACCCCTGACCTAACATTTGTGGAGTGGTTTCTCTTCTTCCTTTTTTCCCAGAAATTTCATCTTATAACTGTGAAAACCAGTCATCTGAATGCCTTTCAAAGCTGTGTTTGTTGAAATCAGTGTGGGGTGGATAGGGGAAGGAAGCATACCATTTTAATTTAGTGGCAAATTTCCAATAAATCTGTATTAGGAAAAATTTCTGGACCAAAGATTTTATGATGTTGATGATTATTTTTTACTTGTAATACAGTGTTTCTCATGTTGCATTAATCTTCTGTTAAGTGAGCACAGAATAAATGTTTTTTACTTTGTAAAACACTTGTAATCATGAAATATGCCATTTTTTGATAGAACAACCACTTTAAGATGACTATTGAAGCTAAAAGGCAGGCTGGAGATAAAGGGGTAAAAGACAAAAAATGGAACCACAAATAAGCAGATGTAGCATTTCTTAATTAGGGATATCACAACTGCTAGTACCACATACTAGTTTTTAAAGCTGTTACCGGATGCAAATAAGGCTTAAGCATCATATAGAGTGCTCAGGAAGCATACTTGCTCAATTTTTTCTTAATTTTCATATGTATACATAAGAATACAAAGTGGTTTTGTTACTGTTTTTTTTTTTCAAACATGTCTGACACATGAAGAAGAAATAAGTAGGCAATTCTGTTATTTTTCAGTGGCCAAGTTCTTGCACTTTCTTTTAAAGCAGTTGCCTAAACTCTCAAGCAACGGTCTGTCCTTGAGAGCTTACATGGGTGTAAGCTAGAGTTACTAAAGAGCATGGGTTGCTAGTTGAGTGTTATCATTGTGCAGAAGTTACTGGAAATTAGGGTCTAATGTTTTAAAGCATCAGCTGTGGAGCTTCAGGGTAACTTGCATTGTCTAACAAGACACTGCTTGGATGGGTGTCTGACCGGATCTGCAATTCAGTTCCAGATGTACGTACCCAATAATGCTTCAGCCAGAGAGGTAAATTGGATAAGGTGTAGGTGACTACCTATGAAAGAAGAGCCCTGCAACCAGGGACAGCAGAAGTTCTACAAGTTGTCTCATCTGTTAGCTCTAGTTAGCTAAGTACCTTTATGAAATTTACCTTGATGCTTGAGAAACGACAAAACATCTTTTCAAAGGTAGTATTTAGTACTCAAAAGTCAATAAAATCTTGGCCCATCCTTTTGACTTTCACAAATATTAGGCAAGGATTACCCGGTCAGTGATTTTCAATTTTCAGGCTCCTTATATTCAAAATAATGTAAGCCTACACAAAATACTTGTTCAGTGAAAGAGCAATATATTAAGCTATCCATTTAGCTGGCAAATATATGTGGAATACAAAATGACGGCAGGCTCATCTCTCTCTTAATTGTACTAAGAAAGAAATTAGTGTAATCTTTTCGGCATTCTCCAAATGTATGCTTTAATCCACTCTTTTTGAGTACTTTTTAAAACAAATTCTCTCTTGTAGTTATCGAGAGTTAAACATCAGAGAAAAACAACAAAGTTGTCTATCACTTGCTGAGAATAAGTGTCAATAATGTAAAACCTGTTTATCTTCATTCAGATGTAGAGTTGCAGTCACTTTTACATTAATCCTTAGGACTCTGTATTTTCTTTTCTATCTTCTTTTCTTTCAAGTGTTATCACTTCACATATATATTTGCCTAGAACAGTGGTCATATTTATTTTCCCCAGAAAAATATGTCAATCATAACAAGACTTCCATGAGGTTTAGAAGAATCTCATAGGCCTTAGCAAAGTGTAATCCACTTCACTCATAAAGTGAAAGTGTGTGCTAAACTAGTATTAAGAAAACTTGATGCTCAGGCAGACATGTGGAAGTTGTATACTCTAGATTTTCAAAGTAAAATGTTCTCAAACGGACCAGTCAAAGAAGTTTAACATTCAAGATGAAACACTTCCAAAGGCTGTGTTTTTCAGAATTTGTTACTAAAAAAAAAAAAAAAATTATACATTTTTAAAAATGAGAATAAGTAATGACAGTTAATATTTTGTCCAAATAGCTTTGCTGGGTTCTTGCATCTTAAGAGCTCTGTGAGAAACACAGGTTGCTGTGGTCTCATTCCTGTGATCTCCTGAGCATTGACATCTTACAAGATCCTCTATAGTGGGTAAAAGCTGACAGCACCAGGTGTTTAAATTTGTAAGGTGAAAAATCTTCACAGAGAAAATGAATGCCAGTATGTAACGGGTCTGTGTGGCAAGGTTTTGGTAGTGGTGGGGTTACAGGGGTGGCTTCTGTATGAAGTTGCTAGAAGTTTCCCGTATGTCAGATATAGCCAATGCCAGCCGGCTTTAAGATGGACCTGCCGCTGGCCAAGGCCGAGCCAATCAGCGACAGCGTTTTTCGCCTCTGTGATAATGCATTTAAGAGAGTGAAAAAGTTGTTGCGCAGCCGTAATTGCAGAAAGTAAGAGGAGTGAGAGTATGTGAGAGAAACATTTTGCAGACACCAAGGTCAGCGAAGAAGGAGGGGCAGGAGATGCTCCAGGCGCCAGAGCAGCGATTCCCCTGCAGCCTGTGGTGAAGACCATGGTGAGGCAGGCTGTCCCCCTGCAGCCCATGGGCAGTGGAGCAGATGACTGCCTACACCCTGTGGAGGGACTCCACGCCAGAGTAGGTGGATACCTGAAGGAAGCTGTGACCCCTTGGGAAGCCTGCACCGGAGCAGGCTCCTGGCAGGACCTGTGGCCCGTGGAGAGAGAGAAGCCCACGCTGGAGCAGGTTTGCTGCCAGAGACCCCATGAGAGGGCTCACGCTGGAGCAGTTGGTTCCTGAAGGACTGCACACCATGAAGGAGATCCATGTTGGAGCAGTTCAAGAAGAACTGAACCCGTGGGAAGACTCACGCTGGAGAAGTCATGGAGGACTTTCTCCCATGAGGGGGACCCCACATTGGAGCAAGGGAAACGTGTGAGGAATCCTCCCCCTGAGGAGGAAGAAGCGGCAGAAACCAACAGTGTGATGAACTTACCCCAACCTCCATTCCCTGTTTTCCCCCCTGTGCCACTGGGGCGGAGGAGGGAGGAAAATCAGGATCAAAGTTATGCCTGGGAAAAGAGGGAGGGGTGAGGGGAAGGTGTTTTAAGATTTGGCTTTATTTCTCATTACTCCTCTCTGAGTTAATTGGTAATAAATTAAATTTTCCTTCAGTTGAGTCTGTTTTGCCCGTGACGGTAAATGTTGAGTGATCTCCCTGTCCTTATCTCAACGCCATGAGCCTGTTGTTACTTTTTTTTCCTCTCCCCTGTCCAGTTAAGGAGGGGGAGTGATAGAGCGGCTTTGGTGGGCACCTGGCATTTTGGCCAGGGTCAACCCACTGCACAGTAATACACTGGTAGCAAATATGAGAGAGACTTGATGAATGACTTCACTGGAAATTGCAGCCCACTTTCTGGGTGCACTGAACGTAAGTCAGCTTTGAGCCTAAACCCATTTTATTGCATTAGCTTAAATCCATTGCTTCCCTTATATCTTCTGCCTCTTACAGAATTCATTAATTTAGTTTCAAGACACGCTAACAGAACTAAATATATTTTGATTTCCTGCAGGCTCCTGTTTAGCTCAAAATATGGGCAAAACAGTCTTTCATATGATCATGCCCTCAGATGATGTTTCACAGAAGAAAGCTGATGAAAGTCTTAGTTCAAAGGGACTAAAGTAGATGACTTTTAGTAGATGACTAAAAGATCTAAGAAAAGTCTGTATACTCATTTATTTCTATCTATGTCTGTAGTCAGATGAAATTAACATCTGCTGAGTAGGATCCCTTTACTGACAGGGAACTATTTTACTCTGTGAAAATGCAGAAATACATGTAGAGACATGCTTAGCTGCAGAGCAAAACATCTCCAGAGCTGTCTAAGCGGTATGTGTTGTATTTGTTAAGCAGTATGGGTCTTTACCCAGTAGGAAGGTAAGATGCAATTAATTCATTTTTGGCTGGAAAGTATTTTGGTTTTTAGCTTTAGATAAATTCAAGTCATGCATCCCTGTCCACTTTCTGTGAGGGATGTAACAGAGACCTTGTCAACAGAGATACATATCAGCTTGCTGATAGAGAAGTGCACATGGTAGCAATATTTAGAGTAAAATATCTTCAGGCATCTGAATGTAACACCCTTCCATTGTAATAGTTCATTCCTGGGACAGTACAGCTACCCTACTTAAGGATGGTAACCATACATTCTGGCTATTTATGCATATTTTATGTAAAATCTATGAGCTTTTTAATGTATACGCTTTTTTTTTTCCCCCAGATTTTAGGACAGAACTTTTAGCACAACCTATGTAAAAAAACAATTGAGTAACATATTTAAATGTTTCAAATCCAATGGAAAGATTGCTCCTTACTGAAGTGCTATTTGGTTTTAAGGATCTAAAACATCAGCTTCTCAGGCATGTTTCTCATTTCTTTCAGTATTTGAGGAACAAAGTAGCAAACCAGTATTTAACTGAACATCAAAAAAGGGGATTTGGAGTGTGTTTATGTCTCTTATTGTCCTGGTTTGAGCTAAAACAGAAGTAATTCGGTTCAGTGATTTTACTTTTCTAAAGTCTGTTCTAACTAACTGCACTTTCTGAAAAACAGCAGCATGTTTTTTTCTGGACAGTGACTGCTTCTAGCAGTGATAAGGCCTGATGTTTATAGTTAGTAACAAGGAATGGTGTGCAGAAAGGCTCTTGCTTATACTTGCTCCTGTAAGCAACCAAGGTCACTGCTAAATTCTGTATCCCATGTTGAGGTGCCGGAAGTGAAAAAGGGTCAGAGCGAAGTGAAAGGTCACACCTGCAGGGAGGAACAAATCGGACAGGTGACCCAAAACTGACTAGCTAAGTATTCCATCCTATGTATGTCATATCCAATATAAAGCTGAGGGACCACGACAGTTAAGTTCTTCTTCGAAGGCTGACCTCCAAGGAGGACTGCGCCTGTTCTTCTGTCTGCGATCCTGATCCGCACAGTCCTGAATCCAGCTCCTGCATCCTGTCTGCTGCTGAATCCAGCCTGAGACAGCCCCAGTGCCAGCCCTGCAGTATTAGTGATGATGGATTGTCATCAGGGCCATTGGGTTCGGTATGGGTTCTGTGTATATTTGTGTATATTTTATTATTTTCTTATTAATATTATTTATCTTTTCTTACTATTGTTACTGTTTCATTAAAGCTGTTTCAGTTCTCTTTTCTAATCCATAAGCCTCTCTTATTCTCTCTCCCTTCCCCTTCTGGGGAGGGAGAGAGGTCAATAGAGAGTATCTGTCATTCATTAGTTGCCGGCCCAGCCCTAATCCATGACACTTATTAAAAATATGATTGTAAAATGTCACTTTATACATGAGTGAGTAAGGGAAAATGGGGGGGGAAAGATGTACATGTTTGATTGTTCTTCAAGAAACAATGCAAACCCACAAGCAAAAGGCAAATATATAGTCCTTATATGCTACATATATTTTTAACATTTACTGGTGGGAAGATTGTAACTTCTCCTTTTATTCTGAAGATCTTAAAAAAAAAAAAAAAAGAAAAGCATTTAATGGGTCTATCATCTAAAATGATATTCTGTATTTGTAGTTCCACAAACTTTGCCCTTGAAAAGCAGATAACAGTCATATAATTTTTCTTACTCATTGTCTTCTATCACTGAGTGAATGTGATCATAATTGGCCTGCATATACTTTTTTTTTCCCAAGACTATTCAGCTATTTCACACTACTTTTTCCATACATTTATTTTGTCAGTTTTTCTGTAAAATATGTATGGAATGTTTATATTTTTTTTCAGAAGGCAATAAATTTCAAATATATACCATTTAATTGGTCAGCTGCAGCTCCAGTATCTTGTTTGCTTGATAAGAGATGAACTGCAGAGTTGGATTTGCCCATCTCTGCATTCCCTGATCCATGGAGCAGCCCATCAACAATATTAGAGCAGTCTTTGAGCTCAGTTGAGCTGAGCTGAAGTGGCCTTGAGAGACCTGTCAGTCACTGAACTGTTATAAGAAAAGAAATCCTGTGACCTGTGGTCGCTCTGTCTGCAGGAAACTGCCTGGGAACTACTGTGAAAACCCAACACCTGGGTTTTTTTTTCTGATGTCAGACAAACATAATAGAGAGCTATAACTAAACTTTGTGTAGAGGCAGCTGCATGCAGAGACCTAGTCAAATCCTAGCAAAATCTTTGATCCCTCTATGCATGGTGTGCATTACTTTGAACATGGATGCACTTACAGGGACACAGCTTGGCACTGATAACCTCAGAGGGCTAATATCCTCTCAAAAGTGCCTGGATGAGGAATGCAGGACTAAACATCGATGACATTAAATACTCTCAGGCTAACATGGTGCTTGGCAGATGAGTGTGTAATAGGTTTATACACCACAGGCATTCATGTAGTTTTTAAAACAACCATATTTTGTAGTAAGAATCACCAGAATGCATCATGATACTTCTTATTCCTCGAGTGAAAATACTTAGTTTTTGCGATGTTTTTCAAAAAATTGCATTCTTCCAACTGGAAATTTGACTGAAATAATAAATAGATAAAAAGATGAAAGGTTGATCCTGTGTGGGGTTTATTTTGTGCTTTAAGTTGTTCTGGTCATCATGATGCAAGATCTGAGTGACAGGATGCTGTCATAGCCTTTATTGTACCACCACACCCTTTTCCTTTTTTCTGCCAGTAACACAGAGAAAAGGAATTTAAAGCAATGTTGAGTTGATAAGCTACACAAACTGAGCTCTACTGCTTAAGCATCATGTGTCTTTTGCATCCTGGCCACTTCAGAGCTATTGTGATGGATCGACATGGAGAAGAGTAGCACAGCTGTATTTGGGAAGACTTCTTCCCAGAATTCCCTGTGCAGCAGCTTACAAAGACAATGGAAGTTGACCGTGAATATTGGTGAAGAAATTGTCCCATTTTCATTCTTTACTAACCATGTTCTGACATGGGAATGGATCAAAGCAGAAAGCAATTCCTCTGTTGTTTTCAGGGTGTTTTGCATATCTTTTTGCTCACAGCCTTGCAAATATTGTAAGATGAGATCAGAGATATCCTTTAGAAAAGATATACAAATCACATTAATGAAAATTATTGAATGAACATTTAATTTAGAGTCACTTGTTCAGAGCTAGTGACAGCTGACCAGGAAGCACTCAATAACCCTTCACACGTCTGTTGCTCAACTGCAGGTTGTCCAGTCGTTCTGGCAGAGGCTTTTAATTCCGTGTGGATCATATTTTTCAGGCATCCATTCATATTATTCCACATTGTGTGTTGCAAGGCACCATCAGGAATGAATTTGTTCTGCTTGGAGTCTGTAGTTAGCATCCCAGAAAAACGGCTGTGATTAGCCAAATCAATGCCTTTCAAAGACAGCAGCCATAGCCCAGCTGAAGTGCTGCAGCTGATGTCACCCTATTAAAACAGTCTTCATTTTACTCAATGTCTAGAAGGTATTATTTTATTTAGCGCACACAATGAATATAATTAACGGCTTCTTGCAGATGGAATCTTCAGGAGGTGACAAATAGACTGTGGGCTGGGAGTTTGATGGGGGGATTTTTTTTTTTTTTTTTTTTGCTTGCTTGCTTGTTGCTTGCTTCTGTACTGCAGTTCAAATTATAATAAAACTGCTGATTCCTCTCATCCCAGCTTAAGAATGAGTGACCTCAGATACATTTGTTTTACAGAAATACTGCTTTTGTGCTTAGTAGATCACAGCACCTGAAAGAGCATAACCCAAATAGCCACTCACCATTTTGCAGCCAAAAACGTGGCAGAGAGAATAAGATCCATGCCTGTCGCACTTGGACTCACTGAGTTTCTGGAAGTTATCACAGTTTTGCAGTACTCTAGTCCAAATCTACTAGTCTCTGACAGGGCAGACCAGTGTCTTTGACAGGACCTTGCAGGTAGTATAAGGGTTGTGATTACAGCTGGTTGGCACTGATGGCAAAAGGTGGAAAAGTTTTGGTTTTGAGACAGTTTTAAAAATGAAGATTAAATCCAGTTTAGCAAAATAGGAAAAATCATGGCAGGAAACCAGTTTATTTTTCTTCAGAAGTTATGTTTACTTTTCATTAGATGTCAGAAATAATTCTCAGTCATACTAAGATAAAGGGAAAATGAGTTGTCTCTTGTCCTTCTCTCTCTTCCTTACACACCCTTTCTTTGTATCCACCCCCGTTATTTCTTTTCTCTCCCTCTTTCTTCCCCCCTTTTCTCTCTTTCACTGCCTCTCTCACTCTATTTTTCACTTCTTTTCTCTCTCACACACCAGCTGTCTCTGACCCCATCTCCCTCATGCTCTGCCTCTTTCCGCACTCCTGGCCCCAGTTCCTTCTCTCTCTCTCTCCCTACCTTGGAAATCGATTTTTCTCTGGATGCTTTTCTACTCTCAGTTCCAAATTCTTGATCATGGGAATCAATGTATCTCCCTTCCCTCCACCCCCTAAACTTACAATAAGAAACTTTATTTTTAAAAAATCCTTCCTGTCTCCCAGCCCATCAAAAATTTGATGTGTGCATTTTGTTAAGGAAATTATAAGCTTAGTAAACATACAGACTTAACCATGGTAAAACAAGCAAAACTAAAATCTTGGGGCATTAAAAGTATGACACTCCTGTCTCTGATTTTCTACTCCATTATTCATTATTCTTTTACTTGTCTACAACAAGTTCATGTTTGCACTCAAGTATGCTGCTTTGCAGCTGTCTCAGCTGAGACTGGCCTGTATGAATAGCAGCTAATTTGGATGTTCACTCCTTGACAGCTAATGATTTGATTTCTGCTTCTTGAAGTTTAGTCAATTACGAATGTAGCAAACCCTCTCTGGGGTCTCCTTGCTGCATCCCTGGGCTCATGACGTATTGATTAAATCCTATTTTATAAGAAGCTTTCAAATATATATGCCTGACATTTAAGAACAAAAATCCTAATATTTACTTACAATGCCTGTAAAAGTCTTTTTTATTTTAAAAATTACACATTTCTTGTGCCAGATCAATCCCTTGTCAATGGAAGATATTTTAAATAGCTCATGCGAAAGTAATGAAGTGGAAAATTTACCTAATAAAGCTGCATTTTTACCCTTAGTTTAAGGTAAATGGTACTTTAGGAATTAAACAATTTGGACTTAGCCTGCATCTTTGTTACAATAATATTTCTGTGAGATAATTGCAAACAAGACTGTGTTTAAATGACAGTGTGAACTCTAAAAGAAAAGAAAGACTCGATTCTTCTAAAAATGACAGCTTTTTGTCTTGCTATGACAGTTATCCAGAGAATGCCATGAATTGAAAAACTGTATTCTGCCAATATAGATAAAAAATTACTTTCTCACTTATAAGCTCTTCATTTAACTGATGACCTGTTTAAAGAAGTTGCAACTGACTCTTGTTTAGTTAAACAGGTAGGTGATGTCATGCATGGATAGTTTATTTTTTTTATTTCCTTATTTTTGTGTGTAAAATTCTTGTGCTTCTTTCCTTTACAAATTTTTCTTTCTCTCTCTGTTACCCTATTTTAATTTTTACATGTTTGATTTTTCTTTAAATACATCTTCCTGGCAATGAGTTATGGTTTAGAGGGGAAATGAAATTGTTCAGGTTTTATCTTTTTCTTTCTTTATTAAACAGTATATAGACAAGAGTAAATAATTCTTCAGCCTAATTTTACTCACTGACTACAATGATAGAGAAGTAATAGTAACATAAAAACATAAGTCTTGAACAGTTATTTCTAACAGATGATGATACATTAAATGGCCAGTTGTGTATGAAATGTAAAGAAATCATTATTCTCCTTTCCTGGCTTATGATTAGTTTAGGTTTGCAACCCAGTATACTGCTTTCTCACTTAAGTATTCAGCTGAGATTTATCTGTGGGAGTACCAGCTGACCTTGATGTTTGCTCCTACTGATGATCTGATTTCAGCTGGTTTGCACAAATTTGACTTGGGATCATTTAACTTCTGCTGAGGAGCTGTAATGAACATTGGGATCTAAGGAACAAGAGGAAGTACAACTAAAGGCAACAGGCTACTTGGGAAGAAGAGGGATCCTGCATCTCGCTGCTAGGCAGTTGAAAGGGAAAGTGACCATTAGACAAAGCATTAGCCAAGTGGCTATCAGGACACTGGTAGCAGAAGTGGAAAGAGGCCCTTCAGAGCTGGCTCGAGAAACACTCTTCTTTCAACACAAATTATTTAAGTCATCCAACTCACCACTGTAAATAATAAGGCAGGTAACGAGCGTGCTTAGGTGCATCAGACTGGACATCTTAAGAACTAGCATATATTGATCTATACTGCACTGCTATAATCCAGAACGGTGTGTAACTGGGATGCTGTTGGGCAGTTTACATATGTAACCAGGAACCTAGCAGCTATGTCACACACCTAAGAAAATGCTTTAAATGATCCCTATCTAATCACAGGCTCCTACCATGGCTTGTCGGGAGATTGGTAATATGCAGTTCCAGATACTTTAAAAGTCTTTGCCTGTGGGAAATGTGTATTTCTTAACTAAGGCTGAACATGGTGGATTATAGTGTCAGAAGAAATGGAGTTCTAAGAGGCCAAGGGAAGGTAAAAATATACAGCTGGGGCTATAACACAGAAAAACAGACTGAAAAAGTAGCAATCTATAATGGAAGCTCTTCCCTTTCCTTCAGACTTACAGTGGATTTTGTATGTGCATAAGCTGAAACAGATGGAAGAGGAGAGAAAGGACCTTTCTTCAGATGAATGACAGCGTTGCAAACTGCATATATGAGAAAGGAAATATGTTCACCTTCATGGTGCTAAAAACCTTTCTACAGACACTCTTTGAAGCCTCCAAAGCCTTTTAACACATCTGCAGACAAACAGAAAGAGGTTATCATCACCTTGACATCACCTTGTACTAAAAAAGAGTGGAAAAAAAAGCTTCAGAAACTTTTAACAAATTACATGTAATTCTTATTTATTCACAAGCAGTTGCATTTTATTCACACCCATTGGATAAGCAGCAGATATGTTCAAAAGCAGAAAGTACAAACAAAACTTAAAACCAGTAGCATTTACTTTTCACTTCAAGGATCCTTACGTTTTCAGTGACAAGATTTCCTATTCATACTTTGTCAGCTTGGCTTTTGGTTGTACATGTGTGAATTTAGTACTATAACAGAGACATGTACAGGACCTGTAACCAAAGATGTTAACTTTTAAAGTAAGACTGTTCCATTTCTGTGAATTTACAGACCTTCGAAATCTAGAAATAACACTCTTTTAAATATTGAATGTGATAAGGACAAATGGCTGTCTAGAGAGGAATTATTCTACAATCCCATAAGATGGTTGCCTCATAGCTTACCTTTGGATATGCAGAGTATAGGTACCTCCCAGGACAGAGTTAAGCTGCAACAGCATAAAACCTTACCTGAGAGGCCTCTAAAGCATTAGATATCCCACAGAAAAAGGGAGGTCTGGGGAACTGGAAAATGTCCACTCTCTGTAAGTGCAGAGTTTTATTTCTCTGCCTTTACAATAGCAAATGATGATGGGACCAAGTAGAGTATGTGTGCTTTGATGGCCTGCTGTTTCTTCATTCTTTTTCTCCATTACTCCTTGACTGGGTTCCTGAGGGCTGCTTTTCTGCTTTTTCTCCTACCCACCTGCTAGGGAGTCAAAGGGCAGGAGTGTCACAGGACAGGAGTGACAATACCTACAGGATAACTAAGAAGCTACTTAATGTCCTTTAACTTCAGGAAACAGACATACTAGGAAACTATTGTCTTCCTGCTATTGTTAGTCTGTTTCAGATCAGGTTCTGTACAACACAGAAGAGTCTTTAACTAGTTTTCTATTTTGAGCCGGAAGTTCTTCATTTTGCTAATTCCCAACTGATGTAGAATTAGTTTATGGCGAATGTGCACTTGCACCTGTTATGTTTCGTAGGTTTAGAATGCATGCATACATAGATATAATAGATACATATATATATAAAACACTAAACTTTTGAAGCAAAATGTGTATATGCTTAATAAACATATATATATATATTAAAAAAAAAAAAAACTTAAGTGAACTGCAAATGTTATTTCCAGCAGGATTTTTAGTTACTTACAAAGTGATGTCAATTTATTACTTTATGTGTTATGTGTACTCAGTTAATCACATTTTTTTCCCCTGTAAGTTTTATCTTCCATTCTTCCTCAACAGTGTAGAAGGCCCTAACGTGTAGACTGAGATGAAAAAGGAAGCCTTTCATGATACTGGCTGTTAGAGAGAAGATACTTTGTTAGCTGTGCATTGTCTCAGCACTGTTAATCATTACTAGGGCTATTATTCTAATTTTAGCAAGCGTGTCCCTTGTTAGTTAAGTGGCCACTTCTCTCTGGCATTTTTATTCAACGCAGAGCAGTCCTTCAGCCTGGACATTATCCCAGAGCTCTGTGAGCTTCACTGAAAAAAAGGAAGGTTTACCCCAGTTGAGGTTAATGCCTCCATGTGTACTCTCTCACTGACACACTTCACCTCATTTCATTTCTGTCCTGTACGAAGCTCTTCCAAAAGAAGAAAAAGACATAATGAAAGGGAGAAATCAACAGTTTCAGATCAGACTGAAAAAGACTTTCCACATTGATACATAGGAGAAATGAAAGTCTCGTTCCTTCTTTCACTTCCTCGACCAGCGCTTATCTGAATGATGTGGAAATGTCAGTGGGCGGGAAGATTGGTTTCATGAGATGAAACAGTTTGCATTTGGAAATTTAATCTGATATTGAAAACACATCTTATCATAGAGTGAGATCACTGTTATTTTTGTCTTGAGCTTACAAAAATTGTTCTTATTTAAGTGTGGGGGACTTGAGAAAACTTTCAAAATGTGCTGTGCTGTAGCAGCAGCAGAAATGCAGCATTCATCTTGGCACGTGTAAAGATGCTCAAAGGTCCTGTAAATTTGGCTTCTCAGTAGGAGTGGTCTTAGGTCTAACTGTAAAATTAGTTAAAAAATTTGGCTACTTGAGAATAGTTTAGCATATTTAAAAAAAATAACTCCATAGTTTTTGATGTTTTTCCCGTAGAACTTGACATTGCTTCCAAAATTTAGAAGGCAGAAATAAAGGACAGGTGGCCTTTGAAAAGAAGATGAAATGTTATTTTAAAACTATATCTTTCAGGGTAAAAACTTAATCAGATCAGTAGCTGTAGATCCATCAAAGAAACTCTGTCTTTGTCATGACATAAAATGTATATTTTGTGCTGACTAAAGAATAATAACAATGAAGAAAAATTCCTGCAGTTTACAATCTAGTCTTGGCAGAGGTAGAATACACAGGTTCTGCACTGCGATTAAAACTGTAAAAATGTTATTTGGATGAAAAGTAGTATAGAAGCACTATAACAACTACTTAAAGAACAATCTCCTAAAAATAGCCTATGTTATTATTTTCACGTTTACTCAGTGTTGCAAAATCAATTATACTTCATCTAAAGAAGATATTTTGGATCTTGCTTTGCAAGCTGTGTTACTATAGCTATGCTGTCTTATATTAGCAGGGTTTTCTGTGTGTAAAACTAAACCATGCAAACTGTTTCTTACATTATTGCTTAACTGATACCTAAGAAACATACATTATAAAATGTGTGTTATCAAGGATCACTTTTATCTGATCAAATAAAGAGAATTACTTCTGCTTCTTCAAAGTAACAAAGAAGGGTCATGATTACTTTTTAATTTGTTTGGCTAATGGAAATGTAAGTGAAATTATGAGAAGTTTCATGCAGGGGGCGGAAGAGAAAATATTAATCATTTGATCACTGAACATGAAAAGAGCAAGAAAGGAAATTAGGCAGGTTAAACATCAGGAAGAGGAAAGGGATGATGATACTAATGCTGTGCCTGCGAGGACATCTTCATTACAGATGTTCATAACATCTTTGAAACACGGTATTTTGCTGATAGAAACAAGAGAAAATCAGAACAAATATTTGAAAGAAATAGTCTTTGTGCTATGCCTATGTGATTTAAGATCAAACTGTTACCCCATTCATGCTGTCAGAGCAAAACAATTGAACGTCTATTTTGTTTTGTAGAATTCTGTGGAAGTACCCAAGAAGGAAAAAATTTGGTGCCTCAGCTGTGAAGTAGGTGTCCATAAATACCGAAAAGATATGACTTCCTTCAGAATCCACACCATAACAGAAACCTCTGCTGTTCTGTCAGTCTAGAAGGGTGAAAAATGTGAGAAATTCTTTGATTGTACCAACCCTAGAGCCATGGGTCTAAAAAAAAACCTTCATTGGAGATACTAACTAGAAGTGATGTCATGATGTGGTATGTGAAATAGCAGCTTTTGCTCCCTTCTCATTGCAGAGGCAGGGAACTTTTGATCTCTGCTTATTGCTTTGGGGCAGAGTCTTTCAGTGACACGGTCTGGTTTTTGTTCTGCTTTGAATGTCATACTAGCTCTGAAAAAGACTACTGCATCCATAACCTATGTTTGTTCCTAAATGTATACTAAGATACCATACAAACTAAGAATTATTCTATCTTTATTCTTATGTATTTTTTGTTTACTTATTATTACCGTTCATGATTTTATACTATGATTGAAATTCTCTTAAAATATTAGTGTGCCCATTGATATATTTCTAGAAATTACTAACTTAGTCACTCTCCACAATAAGTTTTGAGCATATACATAAAACTATTTCACCATAAAAAGAAAGACGGGTAGTTGCAAGACTTTCCATATCCCAAGAAAGTGTTTAGGCAGGATAAGAATTAGCTGTACCTGTACACAGATTGATGTATTCCACTGTAAAGAAAGTGGAGCAAGTCTCCAGGCAAGGAAAACTGACATTGTTTGAATACAGTGTGTGCAGCAGGAACTGGTAAGGCAGGAGGAAGGTGCTGAGAGGTACCTGGTCAATCACTGCGTGTGAGTTAGATAGCAGAAGTAGAAGGATATCTCTGGAGACTGGAGAGCCACTGTAATTGATTTGCAAGAGGGAAAAGGAGAAGAGAAGGATGCATATTATCAAAAATCCAAAATGAAACGAAGTCCTCCAAGTCCCCAAAAATGCCAACCAGAAGATTTAAATAACGACAGACACAAGATCAAATAAATTTGTCCCAGACTTACATTGCCTAAATTCCTGCTAAATCCTTCAGCCTCGTGTTTCCTATTTGGTGGTTTGGAGCCTTCAGGGGCTTCTACCAACACAAAATGCTAAACCCAGAGAATTTCGGTCGTCTGCATCTGCGTCATTCTTGTCATGAATGTAACGAATTACAAAATAACAGATGACAAGGAAACTGATTAGTCTATTAGGCATTATCGATATTTGTAGTATCCTCCAAATCAGTATGATGTAATAAATGTGTACACTTAAAAGTTTACCAGATGTGTCCTTGGAAGTGGATTACAAAAGTAATCTGTCTTTGTGTCATCACAATGAGCTCAATGAAACAGGAATAACTAGTAAAGAAGAAGAAGAATATTCCCGAGAATATAAGAAACACCTTATTAGTTAACATTTATATTACCATAAACCTCAGTTCTGAAACAGCATTGTGGCTTACTGAGCTTGCAAAATCCTCAATAAGCATACTTAATATGAAGAACTTTGTGCTGCATAAAATTAAATAGTAGCAGGCAGTAATGCTAAGTGCCCTAAGCATTTTGTTGTTGCTTTTGTATGTATCCTTATGTATCCAGTGATTCAGGGCAAAATGAGCAAAATGATGAAAATTCCTGAAATGTACTTCAGAGCTTGGTCTGCACCCCATAAAAGTACTGCATTAAGATTAAGATCTAGTCAGTAAACTATTTTTCCTCATCAAGGGAAGATGGATAAAATCTTAACATGAAAAAAAATAAGTATCAGTCTTTCCTGTGTCTGAAAAATGCTGAAAATGACAGAGCCAATCTTTTCTAAGTATTAGAACAAGGTTAAATGAACCCAAGCTGTGGACTATAAGAAATGACATTCACCTGGTTCACATTTCTGTTACAAATTTGGATACGACGATTTAACTGAGTCTTGTGTAGTAAGCTTTACCGCTGCTGCACATGTATCCCATCAGGGATAAAATTACACTACATGGATTAAACCAATGTAACACCCTTTCCAGCAGCAGTGATCTGTTAGATGAGCTCAGGTATTGTAATTTCCTCCTGCTGTGCGTAATCTTTTGGGACATATTCCTTGTTTCTTTATGCTGCAGAGAGTGAACTGTTCTGATCTCTTGCTGGTAGACTGTGGAAGAACAACTGTGTCCCCTGGAAACACAGCAAGAGCTTAGGGAAGGCACTATAAATTGTTTGGGCTTTCATTTACTCTGCAAAATATGCAGTTCAGTCCATAAAGTACAGTTTACGAAAAGGTGTGTGGCTGAGAGGGGCAACTAGTTAACCATCTTGGTTGACTCTGCAAAGAAGAGACAACTCTTTACATGAGATGGTGAATGGAAGGGATGGATTACAGAAACACCATTTGCTGTCTAAGACATGAAGTAACTCACAAGACTAGTACAGTCCTCCTTCCCCCATTTTAGAGGAAAGTATATGTTTAGGTTATCCTCTACAATTTCCTAGGTTTGTCAAATATTGCAAATTCTTTCGTCATTTTGAACCTTTGACCTTTCAGCATGTAAATGTTCGTGATAAAGAAGGTTTCTTCATGTAGTTATTTTTTTGCCAGAAGATATGTATCCTATTGTTTGTCAGCATGGCTGAAAGCAGAAACAATTCCTGTGCTTACAGTCCCAAATCTCAGTTCTTCTGTAAGCCACCCACAAAATACTCTGTTCCATCCCCAAGAAAGTAAGCCTCACGTGTATGTCTTTGATCTCATGTATATCACTGTAGTTGGTGCTGTTAGGAGGAAAATGTCATGCAGGATCTGACAGACCAAGAAAGTCAAAGTTGCTGCATCTCCATGTTTTAACTTTACACACAGAGAAGATAGGGCTGACTGCATTATTCAGGTTCATGGCATTGCTAGACATGTGTACTGACCAACAAACTATTTACACATAACTGACCATTTTTATCACCTTACTGCTCTATTTTCTCCCTCTTGTTCCTCTCAAATCACTTAAATCCATCCCTTTCCCTGCCTGTGGTTCCTGCCCTACATATCCTGTAAGTAGTCTTGTCTCAAAATTATCTTCTTCTGCACACCGTAACATGTCCTATTTCCCTTAGGCAGTGACCATTCAGTTTGAAAGGTGCTCTGGAGTTGATTCATCTTGAAGGGTTTCATGCCTGGACAATGCAGCTGCTGGTCTCCTGGGACAGCTCTGGGAGGGCCCAAAACTGGAATGGTGTCCCTTCTGAGTCCTTACCTTGTGTTCTCACTTGTGTTTGTGCCTCTGGGCTCTTCTGGGCTTGTGAAGATGTGCATTTGATGGGCTAATGATGGGCCTGGAGTAGGCAAGGCAGGGTGTTCTTGGGCTTCCACATCTGTTGTTGTTTCTTTGTGCTCCTCTGTGGGTGTGCAGGTGAGCATTTATCAGATAACCTAACATTCCCACACTTAAAGTTGCAACTAGAGGGGCCCTCACCATCTTCTCTCCTTGCACAGCACTTGAAGGCCTCACCTCCTGGGAGATGCCTGCTCCCAGAGCAGAAGACTGACCTGCTGCCAGATACCTTCTAAGGGAGCTTGCAGGTTTATGTGGCTCCAGTGTGCTGAGTCTTATAGTCCCACTCGCCAGGAAGGGAACTGCAGCATCAAAGTTGCTGCAGTTTCGAGTTAACCCTGTACTCAGCTGGAGAAAAGTGTACCACTTGTGTACAGTATAGTCTCTCTTAGACTCCATTCCCACCTCACCATTCCAGCCTTCTCACAGCAGGGGTTGCTGATCAGCTGCATCTTGACAAGAAAAACATAAAATTGGGAAGATTTCATGGCACTGTATGTCAGCCAAGGGTAAAAACAGTATGCCAGGTTTAAAGAAACTTCACTGGAAGATGTATTCTGCTAGGATAGTCTACAGTCTCTAAGCCTGCCTCCCTTCTTCCTTCATCTAGTGATGACTTAGCAGGCAGAATCTCAAACACCAGGAAAGAAAGAAGGTGAGAGGTCCACACATCGATATGCATTTGTATCTATCTGTCTACATTTATATATGTATATATGGGAAGTGAATTTTTCAACTCGGAGAAAAACAAAGAATCCTGAAGGACTGGGAGTATAGTTGGTGCTTCTGGCTTGAAAATAGAAAATATTTCTTACACAATGATACTCCAGAAGAAACTAAAAGACATTTCTCCCACGCAATTCCAGATCATGTCATAAATACTTGATAATTTGTTCCAATTTCTGCAGTCTATGTATTACTATTTATATGATAATATCAACAAAATGACAGTGAGCAGAATATTCAAACCAGAAAACAGAAGTAAGATTTTGGAAACAATAGCAGTTTCAACATTAGCAAAATGCTTCATCTTGTTATTTGCATTACTGTTTTTACTGAAAAGCCATCATTGTTATTGCTGTCTGTTTGCATTTCTCAATGCACAAAAGAAGGCCTTGCAGACAGTTCTATTCATTGTAAGAAAGATCCAACTAAATGACAAAGTTAGCACACATGTTCCTTTGACAATCTGTTACATTCTGAGTTTAAGAAATCAGAAAGAAGGAGATGTTACAGGATTCATTCCTGGTAGTTCTGGGAGTTATTTAAATTATATTAATGATCATTTTCTAGAGAACTGGATTTTAAAAGCTTTAATCTAAGAGAAAGGTTGTAAAAAACACGTAATGACTCCAAATTACAGTTCTTTTTAAGGGCCTTTCAAAACAAACCTTCCTTTGCTATTGCTCCTCTGGCTTATAGGTTTAAAGCTATGTGTTTCTGACTGCAGTGATACCAACTAGTAATAATCAAGCAAGACTAAAATGCTTAAGCCAAGTTTGTTCTATTTGCTTCTAGGAAAAAAAAAACAACAAACCATTAAAAAATATATAAGTACTTCTTGGATGTATTGTTCTATATTTTATTCTGACCATGTGGGAGAAACGTTTAAATGTGACACAGTAGCCAGGGACCTAAGCATTGTGGACACAAAATCTATCTTGGCATGGACTCCAGTATATTTGGTTAAATGCTGTATTTTATGTTTCTGGAATGTGATTTTGGTTTTGATGCATACCATGAAATAGTTCTGAACATCAAACTCAAGGGTAGCGGTTTTGTTGAGATATCCTTTGGATTAGAAAAATGAAAATCATACACACTGTAAAAATAGTCAGTAGGACTTTGTGGAGAGCCTGATCAGTGCTCTTTGAACCCACAAATCCTCTAATCCTGCTCCCTTCTGCTCTAAGTTCTCACAGTATTTTGTTATTCAGGATGACAATATTGCTTGTAATGTTATCTATAAAACTACTGATTTTACTGGAATAAAGTGTAGTATTTGGGAAACTAAAATAACATGAAATGTCTTTTTTGCCTTTATTGTAATGATGTGGGTGGGTACTACTGGAACCACTCTGTCCAGTTCACAGACTTCATGTAGGAGATGAATGAAGACAGAAGCAAAAAATGCCAAAGAAAATTGAAGCAGACGCTTGCATTTCTATCACTGTTGTGAAGCTATCCTAAATAAAGCCTAATATAGGTTTTCAGTCCTGGTTTAGTTCTGATATTTTCTGTTTTTTATGAACACCTTCCTAATGTAGAACAAAAGAGTCATGGAGGGAGAGACAGGAGCTACCTGGCTGCCTTTACCATAGGATTCAGAGTAATGCTTGCTCTTGCAAATTTTTTCATAGGCCCATAATATAGCCTATAATCAGCTCCAAATGCAATTTTTGGATTGTATCTTCCACGTGGATCTCTGGGAAATAGGGAAATCTGACTTCTATCAGGCTGATTACTAAAGTATCTTGGATGAGTCTTCTACTTCTGCATTAACAGGCAGAAGACAAGCAAGTCCTTCTCATGTATATGTGTTTTAAATCAAAGTACCAATGTTCCTTTGCTATGCAGTTAAACCAAAATATATTAAGTATCAGGTAGTATGTCCAATGGAGTGGGATCTGCACTGCATATAAGGATGGGAAGAACATACTGCCTGTGAAGTTCAAACAATTTTAGATGAGACAAAGGTCCTAGATATTTACCATCTTTAGGAATGCTCAAAACAGAATTGTCACTTTTGGCATCAAAATTTGAATCAGTAGGTAAGCAGTAAAGACATTTGGATGCCTTCTTGTAAGCCTAAGAACCTGGCAGATATTTACATTATTTTATTATAATGCTGTTCTAGTTTTAGGTTCATACATGGTATGCATTCTGGCTGTGTTCATGATATGTAAGTGAGATTGTTTTAGATTTTGGCAGATGCTTTAAAAAATATATATAAAATAATAACAATAAAATTATCAGAACATAACTTTACAAAGCCCCACCAACAATTAAGAGACAAGAACAATGTAATAAACCCCATTCTGTTAAACTGAATTCTACTTCTGTGACTGTAATATTTGTGTTATGCTAGGTATTTCTCCATTGACCTCACACCTCAGTGAAACTGCTTTCTAAACTACTTAATTATGGGTAATATTTCTCACTGATCTTTACTTGAAGACATTCAGAACACTTTCAGTCCTTTGGGAATTCGCTAAAATCTTACTGTTGATCTCAGTGGCACTGGATAAATTTTAAGTAAAGTCTTTGAAAGAAGTGGTGTTACTCTGGGCTTACAAATTTACTTGTGACCTATCATGCAAGGTAACAGCAGTACCACCAGAAATTAGCAATTTCTCATTATCTAACCCTGAAACAGAGGTCTGCTTCAAAATATATATTCTCCATTAGCATTCTCACTTAACATTTTAATGTTTTAAAATTCTATAAAGCATGACTTCCCATTTAAAGAGCAGCTTACCTGAGAGAAAATCTCTACTGCCTTTGTTGTTGAGCAGGTATCGGAAAAAGCACATGAAATACAAGCACTGTGAAGAATTTTAGCAAGAATAGAACGATTCATGTCATCTCAGCTGAACATTAGAATATTTTAACATTGCAGGATCTTGACCTCATCTCAAGGCATTAGCTCATAAGCTCTCTGAATTAATCAGGAATCTAGTGTATCAATCCATTTTTATTTGTGTTCAAGAGTTGAAGATAATTAAGTGAGAAATACTGGTCTTGTGGAAGAACTTCTTGTTTATTAGCTATTCAGACAAACAATATCATGGTAAGGATACTTTTTTTTAAAAAAAAAAAAAAGTTGTTTATTGGAAACAAAATATTTGAGTTATTTCATAGTTTCTACCAAAAAAAAATAGAGAAGACGAATTTAATTTGGAGATAACAAAACCGTTATGAAAGCTTATTAAGTATAAAGTATAAAAGAACTAGTGAAGCTTTAAAAATGGTAATTAAAATAACTGATGTGTGTCTAATGCATTTCCTCAGAGTCTTCTAGGACTAGATCATGATAATGTATGTTCAACTTTTTCTTCCATTATACCAAAATTATTACTGCTAAAACTCCTATCTCAATAGTCTGTCAACATCCTTATATGATAGCCATACTTGGAGCACAAAAGCAGCAGTATGTTGTCTACTGAAAATTCAGTGTGTGAATGTACAATAACTTTATAACTAATATCAGCTTTAGTGTTCTGCCTAATGAGAAGGCAATGCGTAAAGCACGAACTAGCATGAACAAAAACTGTCTCTGCAGCATATCTTGTATGTTTTAGGATAAGCATAACAAATAGGTTATAGAGGAAGCAGAGATGACTCAGTGATCTGTGAGACTTTTTGTGCTTCCTGGTGAATGCTACCTATGACAATTGTGTGCTTCCAGATTTTGTGATTTATATGATGGAATGCGACCAAAGGTTGAGGGTCTGTTGAACCTTATCCCCTTATTGGTATGGTGCAAAATTCCAAAATTGTTCAAGAACATTTGGTGTATCTGACTGAAAACACAACTCACATAGACTTCAGATTATTGGAATTGTGCCGTACAAAAATACACATGATTTGGACAAACAATGCAGAGTGATATTTGTAACAGTCTGAGCATGTTAATCTGAGTCACAAATTCTAAAATTTGGGTTGAGCTAAGTCTGCACTGTCACATAAACCTTCACTGTCTTGGGCTTCTGCTTCCCAAAAGTGACTGCATGCTTGCTAATATGCTCTGCGTTTTGCAGTCTATCTGGGGTGTATCATACTTGCCAATCTGGAATATGTATTCTATAGGAGTGTGTTTTCCAAGATTTGCTTTCCCACACAATGGAAGAATCCAGCTGTGTTGGTCTTTCAGATTGTTCTACACTTAGTGCGACAATCATGTCTATACAGATAATTGAGTCTGATTTGTACATCTAGAAGTGGCAATTACTTGTAAGTAAGGTGATTCCTTTTTCTTCATGACCTTCTCCTGGCCCATCAAGGGATACAACCTGCTACATACCCTTCCAAAGGCTCCCCACCTCTTTGATCTTTTCAATCTGCTTATCTATTTGGAGAGAAGAGGTTCTAGCAAAGTCCTGCCTGTGACAGGAATGCAAGGGACTGTTATTGGCAAACGCTGTCACTTGCTTTCACTTATTTGGCTACCCACTTGCTTTCTTATTCTTTAAAAAAAAAAAAAAAAAAATCCCCATAAGTGATCAGTCATAGTACTTGCAAATTTTACACCAGTATTTGAGGTGCAACAATTCCATCCCTCCACCGTTACTGCATGACTTGTCATTTTAAAATACTTTGTGTATAATTGATCTCTTTTACTTTTTTAAACTTACTGGGAAGTCTTTCAGCAATTTATTGTGAACACAGAAAGCAGAAGAAAGTATTGTTAATGACTATTATATTACTTGTCAGCTGGAGAGTCTTAACATATGATAAGGTATAAATCTTGGGAATGCAGCTGCCGTACCTGGTTCCATAACAAAATAGAGCTCATGATAAGTTGCTTAGAGACATCTCTCTGAAGAACTAACCCAGGAGAATCTGCTCATATTTCCAGCTATTTTATCCACACAGGAACTGCCCCTGTTACCACAGTGAAAGATGATCTTTCCATTAACTCCCTACCAGCTCTTTCCATTAACCCGCTACCAGGAGATTCCTTAGGAGAAACAGCAATACAGAGTATTTATGAAATATTTACTCCCTACCTATTTTTAAGGCAAAAATATTTTTTCAACTTGCACCATTCTTAGACAGAAATCTTAGATAAACATAGCTGCAAATGGAAATACTTATACCTGAAACAGGTAACACTACCCAATAAGAATAATAGACAGGTTGTGAACATACAAGAGGCTGGGCTGAGAGACTCTTAAGATGGCTTGATAATTCCCACTTTATGACTTTGTGAAGCTCTTGGATCAAATGCCTAGAGGGGATTATATGTCATGATACTTTCTGCTGTCACGCCTTTAAGTTACATTTCTTTCCTAAAAGTAAAATTCACAATGCTGAGTTCAAGTGACTAAATTTCCTGCAGCAGTTCTACCACATTTAGACGCTCAAAAATGCATTCACAGAAACCAGTACCAAAATCCTTAATATGCCTAAGAGGGAATGCTGAAGAGATGGATGTGCTGAAATTCTCTCTCCCTCCTAGACGCCTACAAAAAAGCTCTAAGGAAAGTTCCTTTGTAAAGTTGAGGCTCAGTGACAGAAATTGCTTCCAGTAGTAGGTGTCCATTTCATGCAGTCAGGTGGGCATGGGCAGCTCAATCATTATTTACTTCTTAAAAATGAGCCAGCAACTAGCTGTGGATAAAACCCTCTTTTTACATGGTGGCTTTATTGTTTTGTCTCCTGCTCTCCAGTGAGCAGGAGGAAACATGAATAGAGGCCCTTATAGTGACATTTGTTTTAATACATGCCTTGCTACTACTGAAAATGCTTTTCAAAGGTGCACTAGGAAAGAATCTGTAAGGGGATAACGTGGTTGTCTAAAACTTCCATTGATTTTCGTGGCTGCTGTTATAAAAAAAGAAAAAACTGATTGCATGGAGAAAAGGCTGCATTTGAGTTTAAGATGACATCTAAAAATCTGTTTGGAGGATTTTGTACTCAGAGGACCTTATATTAATCTTTGACAATGCAAATACTTTTAGCACTAAATACAGCATAATTCTAATGGAAGTATCTAGCCTTCTAAATCTAAAGCAGTGAAGGGCTTATAAGGAATACTTACCTGAAAAAATATGAACAAGGCAGCAATTACCAAATATTTTTATGTAATATCTTCACATCTGTAACTACTTTACGGTCCAGGAAGACTGATACATAGAACTAATTTGGTTTAGAGGAACAGAGATCAAATATCGTTTACTATTCCAATAAAATGTATAAAATGTAAAGAAGCATTCTAAGATGCCTCCTTATGATGCTTACATGACTCACTGGTTTCAAATCTATAAGCCAGAGCTCAGACACATAATTTCAGTTCAGGTGGTGAGCAGCTTTCCCAGTGTGATTCTGAATATGTGGCCTGCTTCTAATTTCTCATCAACATGTGCTCCATTTGCCCCTAAAGCCTTTCTCTGTATTTTTGCATTTAGATTCTTATATACGTCTGAAATTTACTACTGCCAAATGCAAGTAGAAGTTTATGCACCTAATCCCTTTGCAAGTAATGGGTTTTGAAACCCTTTTGAAAATCTGGATTAAGATACTCTTGGAAACGCTACTTGTCTTAGTTATCTTACAGTGCAGGGTTGCGCTTTTTTCCCATGAATACCAATTTTATTTGATTAAATAGTCAAAGAAAATAGCTGTAATAAGCAGTGACCTGTTGCTGAGGAAAAATATCATAAACAATAAATCCTTCAAAAAATAAAAATTATAATTAGCAATAACATTCTGCACAAGGCTTAAATGAATCTGCTCTAAAAAGTAATGCCGGATAAATCTCAAGCTGATTACATTTTAGTGAAAAGTGTAACCACAATATGATGCTTGATACCACACAATATTAAGGTTATTATATTTCCACATGGAAGTTTTCTTTGTTGCGTATTCTATATTTTTGTCTTTGGCAAAATAAAAAAATTGTAAGCTAAAAAAAGATAATTTTCTTTAAATTCATGGGTCAGATTCACTGTGTTTGCTACATTCTGATTTATACCATCTGAAAAAGCAATCCAGAATATTCTCATTTGTCAGTGATTTCTTTATACGTTCAGCCACACCCAAGCATTTCTACTTGTAGTCACAGAGGCACGTTGTTTCTCTAGCATTCCTACTGTGTACTATCTTTAACCAGCAGACCTGTCTTAAATTTGTTACACTGCATCTGATATCTGTGTGCTATTTGCCTTTTCTATTATTAGTTACTTGCTGATATGTATGAAGTCTGCTGAATTATGAAGGTTAAAATTAATGCAGATTCTTGTTTTACCAGTCTTAAATACTGATGTATTTTATCAAAAAGCAAAAGACCATGTTATTTATGATTTACAGAGGTAACATGCTGAAAGTTTTGCACACTTCTGTTTCTTCGTATCAGAAAGAGTTTGGCATACAAAATAAAGGAAAAAAGGCAACTGAAATCAACAGGTAGGAGATAGCCATTGGATCTGAGAAGTCTTTTTCTTTAAGATGCTGTATATTTCTCTGTAAATAGTTTTCTCTTGCTTCAAATTTCCCTGTGGTGCCTCAGTAATCTGTACCCTGACACTGCCAGTTTTACACATTCCATATAATTTTGGCATCAGCCAGTTGTATTTCCTAACTTTCTTTGCTTCTGTGTTGTCACTAACTACCACAACTAACGTCCAAATGTTCTTCGTAGAAATGAGAAAGCATGATTCCTTCACTTATTAAACTCTACTAAAGAAGAAGGATGATGTTTTTTTCTGACTGTATGAGGACACACTGTGTCAGTGAAAGCTTCATTTTCCATTAAAGGAAATGAAATACCGTTAGCTTTGGCAAGTGCTGATTTTCCCTGTTTTTTACTCACTCCCTAAGTGCCTACCTGATATATTTTAGTAAAATGCTCATGCTTCAAAAATGTAGTCATGTTCCAATGGGTCTGACTGTCTTAAAGTCAGGGCAATAGGCACCCACAAGTTTTATTCTCCATAAAGTACTTAATTGTTGCCTCAACCAGGTAACTAAATTAAACATGAAAGACATGTAGATGTGGCACTTATGGACATGGTTTAGTGGTGGACTTGGCAGTACTGGGTTAGCAGTTGGACTCAATGATCTTAAATGTCCTTTCCAACAAAAAGGATTCCATGATTCTGTGATCCGCCCCTAAATAAAATAAATGTATTTCTGGGTTCTATTTCCTGTAGTTTTATTGAAAGTAATGATATTTCTATAAAACAAGCTATTCCAGTCTTAACTGCATGACAGGAATGCCTTGTCTCACGTAAGCGAGCAATAAGTGCTGAAGCCACTTGCAAGCACACTGGGGGTGTTTATTTGTTTTTTTTTCTCTGTTCAGTATTTTGGTGGCAATTTACTCGTGGTTACTGAGGAAGGGTGGAACCTGTTCATGAGCTTGGAAACGTGCCAGATTTAAAATGTTCTAGCATCAGGAGTCAGAAGCATCTTACTCCAACAGGTCAGGCAGGGGTAGCCTACTAATATAGGGTTATGCTGTCAGCCGGGTGAGGCTCTCCGTTCTTTTACTCTCTGGGCCTATATCTGTTTACATAAATGCAGAGCATCAGTTTAGAGATAGATTTTTCTGTTTAGTCTTTTTTCAATCTCCCACCGTGCTGTTAAGTTTTAACAGTTTGTTTATTTCTATTTCCCTCCTTTTTTCTTCAAATTATACCATATTTGACAGACGGATAATTTATAAGAGTTTCAAATACCCTGCCAACATTTTATAGCTTTATTGCCAACCACATCACTTACCTGTTTCCTGCAGATTTTCTAGGTCCTCCTTTATGGCCAAATTCCTGAAGGAGCTGCAGTCTCAGGTACACTGCTGCCTTTCTAGGGCCAAGGACCAAAAAAAAAAAAAGGTTCTAAAGCACCTGCCCAGTGCTTTGGTATCTTCAGGCATACCCTTAAAAGGTATGTGAAAGGTCTGTGGGAACACTGATTTGGGCGTGATGAATGTTGTGAGTTTCTAGGCTAGTGCCTAGTAAAAACTTGCTTGCTCTCTTTGCCCCAGATTCTTCAGCTGACAAGGCATTGGCACTGGTCCAAATGAGGCAGTGGTAAAAGACAACTAAGAAATACTTGCTGACAGGCACTATAGAGCAGACCAGCCACCAGGTCCTGCCAGTATCTATAGTGGAGACCACCATTGTGTTTCCCAGCAAAGGAGGCTCAGGAATAGGCAGAAACCTTAACACTGCATTGCAATGTTCCATTCCCCCATTGCTAAACCTCCTGGTAAGTCTCCTGATCCCTCTACTCAGCCAAGAGCTACCCTGGTAACCTTTGGACGGAGGGTCTCTGTCTCCTCGGAGTGGATCTGCTCTGGATACAGTAGATCAGTTTCCAGGACTATGTTGAAAAACATCCTTGTTTTTGTTGTATTATACAGAACACCACAGAGGTTTGGGTTTCCTGTTTCACAGGTTTTTCAATATCAGTCATTTCACAGTTGGTTATATCTCTATTAATAGCTTTTCCTTCTTGTTCATTTATCCAGGATTTTCACTGCAGTGATTGTTAATTTCCTCACTGACCTATTCTTTTTAGGTGTAGTGCAGAAAGTCTTCTATTTTTTCCTTCAATACTATAATTTTCCAGTTTAGCACTCCTTATCCTATAAAGATATATTTTGACTTTAGCTGTGTTCCGTTCTTTCGCCTTTGTAACTTTATTTGTTTTATTAATCTGCCCTAGGACATAGTAATGTGGCTAAGCAAGGAAAGAATGGCTCAGGATTATTCAGGTCCCAAGGCAGCAGCTGGTGCGAGTGGCCATGACTGTTAATTCAATGTTGGACCCACACATACATGGCTATTTTGGGGAAAAAGGGTAGTAAGTGGATAAAAGAGCATGAACACTAGATAAATAACCAGCAAGATATACAGGTGTGATTCACAGAACAGTAAAAATCCATGCAGGATGGTTAGGGAAAGAGCTGGGTGAAGTAAATTTTACTGTCTCTTGGATTGGAAGGGAGGAAAACCCCCCACGTTTTTCCCCTAGTTTTGGATAGAGGAAAGCAAAGTATTTTCAGGGCTGCAAAAGTATGCCAGGGGCAGAAAGAAAGGAAAAGGCAGGGAAGGGTTTCCTTATTCTCAAAGGCTTTTGAAGAGGAATAAAAATGAAGGAAGTCAGGCTGAGTTTCTTTTGAGTCGTTGTGAGGCAAAGAAAGGAATGACAGGGAGAGATAATTTTGTTCTGTTTTGCTTTGGTTGCTTTTTCTTTTGGGATGGTACATGTGTGTATGTATGAATGTAAGAACAGCTATGTTGGATCCATTTGGTCCACTGTCCTCCAGCCATATCCTCAGGAGGACCATGGTGAAAAAAGGGTGCCTACAGAGAGTGTGAAAACTGGGAAAGCATGGCATGGCACATTATACAGAGGATTTTTGTTTGGCTCTGAAACATCTTTACCCAGATTGCAACAAACTGAGGTGATCTCCATGGTAAGAGTCATTCTTACCTTTAACTGATCTGCCACATTTGTCAGCAAGTCATTTGTCAGACAAACCCTCTGCATGATCCTGGCAAGAATGCTTGTGTTTTCATGCGCCGACAAGTCATCCATGCCTGTGACTGATGCATGTGATGCTACTAAAACTGGTCTAAAGCAATAGCTGTGGCAGCTCCTCCAGGACAGCTCTTTCCAGGTGTATATTCAGATGATGTACTTGGGTCCCTTCTGGAAAGGGATCAATAACTTAACTCTTGATCAATAAAAACCATGAAGAATAAGAATAGATGGCCAGGTGCATAGGTCCACAAAGACTTATGGTGTCTTTTTAGATGGTAAACTCAGTGGAATGTGTGTGAGGTAGACAAGTAGTGTGTTTGTAGTATGCAACAGAGGCCTGAGTAAGAAAGGTTTATAAGATAGCTATGCAGTTAAGATGTAGTCCTGGATGCACTTAACACCATACATACAGACTTTGTTCTATCAAGACCTTGTTTTGTACAATACAGGCACAAGATACGTGCACTGGAGGACCTCAGAGCTGGCATTTACTTTGTGACAGGGAATGCACAGGATATTTTGAGCTACAGTTACAACTTCCCATTATACTGTCTAACTCTGCTGCAAATATATGGATACCTTATGCTCAAAAATGAGCCACTAGGACACCATTCCTACTAAAATACAAAAGGCAAGACAGCACTTATGAAATCTACTTCAAAAAGTATAATTAGGAGCAGTGAAAAAGAACTAAGGAAAAGAAGTCTAAAAAAACCTGTTAAAAATACTAGAACTCAGATTCAAAACTGAGTCATACAATGGAAAACTATTCTGTACATCTTTCCTCTATCTTGAATACTTTATTTTATATATGTATTATACTTAAATTTCATATATATAGTATATAGCTAAAAAAGAATCAGAAAATAGGACAAGCATCTTTTAAGCAAAACATTAAAGCCGGAAAATCTTGTAGAAGTATGTTATATGGTTAATACTTTCACTGGGATGAGGAAAGGAAAGAAATAAAATGTAAATATGTAAATCAAAGTGTATTAAGCTCATTAGAGACTAATTGGCTAATCTGAATTGTCTGGTTAGAAAAATGTCACAATCACATCCGTGATTAGTATGGCTCTCAGACCATTGGCATAAAGGTAGTCAGTGGCATAGTCTACAGCTTGCTCCAGGGCAGTGTGTAAAAGTGAGCGGGCTTCAGAGCAGACAGACCTCTGACGCTACTGCTGGGAGGGAGCTGCCAGTACCTGCAGCTATGTACTCCACGGCACAGTTGCAAGCACATCTCTTAAAATGTTAGTGTACAAATCCTATTCTGTTCTGAGTTAGGATTGGAAGGGAGGGAATACCTGCCTTTGGGAGAAGTTGGAGTTAAGTGGTGCAGAGACGTTGGAAACTTGAGAAGTGAAAAAAATACAAAGTGCATCCTTTTCTGATGTTTGGTTTTGTCATAAAAAACTATGCAAAGACAGGCTGCAAATCTCTGTAAGTCTTCAGAAAGCAGCATGTTAAGCTGTGATGGGACACTGGATCCTTCTAGGTGTTTAAAGGCCAGGAGAAAACATGGTGGTGTGGTGGCCTGTCTTTTCTTCACAAAACACTATGCTTCCAGATAATCCCCTTTGTATTTCCAGAAGGAGCTTTCATCCTGCCTGCTCCAGGGTTCCTTTAGCTGGGAGTAGAGGCTCCAAATTTCACTTGTGTTGCAGGTCATCACTCTGCTTTTAAAAAATGCATTTCTCTGCTAGGCTGCTAAGAATAGCCAAAACTAAACAAAATCTTCCACTGATGGTGTTTATTTTATTGCACTGAGGAAATATTTCTTGTTTCTGTGTACTGCAGTGGATCACTGCATGTTGTTTATGTTGCCACTATATCTCAGGAATCTGCATTTGTGCAGTTATGAATTAAAGCTTTTGTATTTATGAATGCCCATATTCTCTTTTCATGTAGAAGTATGTGAGAGTTTATAAATGTTAATTCTTTCAACTCCTGCCTCCTGTTAAGTGCTCTTATTCCATTTTTTAAGCTGCCAAAGAAGTTTCGCCTATATATAAAATGCTTTAGGCAGTTCTAAGGAGCCTGATTTTCAGTATCAGACTTCAGAGGTCTTGTGCTTAGAGAGTAAAGAATTGCTTAGAAAGTAGGGGGTTGGACTGACATTTAAAAAGTATTGTCATTGGAGTAGATGATATAGGACCTTCAACTGAATATTCAGACTTCTGTGCTGAAAAGAGCTGTTCCTGGGTACCCAAGAACATGTAAAGGCCTTGATATTTGGTATCAAAATCCAAAAGGCACGTTATTGAATAAGTGATTCACTTTAGATTTAAGAGAACATGCTTCTGCTCAGTACCTCAGAGTCTGGCACAAAAAAGTTATAAACATTCAAGTTCTGATGTTGTGACACCCTACAGAAAGAAGACTGTGTTACTTTTTTCTTGTAATTTTATCAGTTCAATTGGTTTTTGGTCTATTTAGTCTTCTGCATAACAACCATTAAGCAACAGCTTCCTAACCTATGTTAAACAAAGTACTTTTCAATAACCAAATCCACCTTTTCCCATACTGGGTATTCACTGAGTAGTAACTCTAGATGCATCATTACTGGAGTACCGCCCAGTACAGCACTATGCCATTGCCCAAGTCAGCTGTGGTCTATTAAGTCCCAGTACTATAAGCAAAGCAGCCCCACCACCACAGCCAAAGTCATCTCCTCTCTCTTCAACGCATCAGAGATGCAATAGCATGGTAAAAGAACTGTATTGCTTTCAGGTTCTGATCAGTATCTATGAATGATGCTGCCCTGTGCCTTCTAGGCATATTTTGCAGCATTCAACTACCTAAACATGTACCCATTGCCATTGCATGCAGTATAAAACATTTTGCCTGGCCCTGAGCCATCACTGAAGACCTGACCTGTCGTTAAAGACGCAAGGCCTGTGCCATGTCTGCCAGCCCATGAGATGTCTTTCACTCCCCATGGACTCTCCAAGGGCACAAGAAACCTGTCTTTAGGTAACTGAATCCTGCCTTCCTGCTTGGAAGACAGTTTGGGGATCTTGTGCAATTATGTGCAGCTGAACACAGCCATGCTCTTCCTTTGTGACCAGGCTGGGAATATTGCTGAGATTAAGCCAATGTCAAAGTCCTCACCCACGCTGGCAATAAAGCAACACTTGTATTGGTGGTGTCTTTTGACAGAGGTGGAAATAAAACAGCAGACTGGGCCTGGGGTTTTCTGCCAAGGTGTTACGTAACCCTGCCTGGGCATTATTAACGACAGCTGAGTTCCAGCAGTGACAACAAATTATGGGCCTCACTTTCCTGTAGACATGGCCAAGAAAGAATAAAAGGCTTGCAGAATCCATTTTTCTATGCCAGGGTGTGACATATGGTTAAATGTGGCAAGACAGGCTTGTAGGGTGTTTCAGCCTCTTTGTGCACCTAAATTGTTGTTCTGATGATATTACTGCAGCTAAAGAAGAAAAGATGTACCATTTTTTCATAGAATCACATACGGAAATATCTCTAGATTGCAGAAAAACCGGGGAAATAGATGTCTTCTCAGAAACAATAATTTCTCAAAAGGCATGTAGGACAGTGAGAGGTGCATATAGAAATGGGCAGTTTACTTAACATGTTTTAATCTTTCACAATTTAATAATTCGATCTAATTGTGGGTTACAAAATTACAGGATGAGCCATCTGATATTTATGTATCATGTTTTCCACAACACTTAAACACTTGCATAAGATCGTCCCACTTCTCCCCTGCTGAATTAAAACACTCTGAGAGACAACTATTTAGTATGGGGGATTCACAGTCAAAAATTCCCTCCAGAGATAAATAACTAAGTCGTGTCTTAAAATGAACACTGATGGCTCACTTCTATTTTATAAATCCAGTAAAGATGCAAGAGGAAAACCACACTTTCTGCATAGTAGCTTAGTGTTTACTGGTGACAACATGATCAATATTAGTCATGCTAGCTGGACATATTCTTCGAAAAATTGCTGAACTCCTGGTTCCACTGAAAATGGTGATTACTTTTTTTTCTTGTGGAAAATGTATTTTTGGGGATTCTGACAATGCAACCATGCAAATTGTTGTCAGATTTGATATTTCTGATATTTATTAGACATAGCTGGCTTGCCATCTTCTTAATCTTTCACATGCACATGCACAGATGTGTTTTCCTCTTCCTGCATCTCCAGAGCACCAACAATTACTGATAAGTGTCCCTACGACAGGACCACTCACGGTACTTGAAAGAGAAAGCTAGTAACTTCTTATTTTAAAAACATTTTATCTATTCAGTAGTAGAGAGTCAATCCATATTTAATTCACTATTCACTTCTTAATCTCTGTACAAATAAATAAATTCTTGCCACTAAACCCAAGGCTTTAGAAAGGTGTTTTGTATTTTCCTCTATAGGGCCACTGGGAACTTGCTAGTACCCCACAGTTCTCCCTTCTTTCCCTTCTAATGGCAAAGTAGTGGCAATAAAGGCTGACAGATTATTTCAATTCATTTCATTCCATGGTCTAGTGATCACTAGATATTCACTATGATCCCAGGCCTGTGTGGGATTTCTAACTGGTTTCACTTCTGAAGGTTAGTAAGGCCAAAGTTTACTTATTTTCCAAGATTAATTACACATTAATTATAGTAGAATCAAGCTACTCAGAGCAAAAGAAGTTATGAGGCCCAAGAACTCTTCCCTGATTAATATCGCGCAGGAAGTGGTATCTCACATATTAACAAGCAAGTGTAATGTGATTTAAATAACATGAATTCTGATGCAAAATGGAAGTATTTACTGAGGTGGAATGACCAAAAAATTTAGCCTGTGGTTTTGAGAATACAAGTACAAATTTTACAGAAATTCTTTCAGGCAAGTTCTATACCAGATGCTTCACAACCTGTTTGTCTGTGTGAAACGATAAAAAAAAAAATGGAGATAATGAATTAAAATCATTTGAAGGGCAAAAAGGATTATTTTTCATGTGAGATTTGAGAAGGAGGAGAGAGAAAGAGAAGTTCACAGACATATGCTAATAAGTGGTAGGCATTAAAGAGTTTTATATGAGGTCAGCTGGTCACAAAGTTCTAGCTATTTCTGACATTTTCCATGTTGCAGACCATTCTGTGAAAGTTGATGCACAAAGGGAAACACAGTGAGTTCCCTCAAAGAAAAGTATTCATCATTGAATAATCTCGGATAAGAGGATGATATAATGCAGGTCATAAATAGTAGTTGCACCAAGGGACAAGTCTGGAGCTGCCAACAAAACTGCTTGAGTTGTCTACCAAGGTGCCAGATGACGATACTAAAAAATAAATGTAAAAAATTTTGTCTAAAATTGGTTTCTGAGC